>NC_086331.1:77048109-78248109 GCF_032445375.1 Bacillus rossius redtenbacheri
TAATTAACCTGAAACAAGTTAAAAATAATTGTGTTTTTTTTCTTTTCTTTTTCAGCAACAATCTCCAAGAACATCTGCATAGAGTCAGTTAAAAATTTCATGTATTGTATATATAATATATATAGTTTTTTTATTAAAGTCTACTTCTCAGACTACGTTGTTATTTGTTATTGAAAATACCCCTTTGCATCTTTGCCTCTATTGTTAAGTATTCAAATGGAAAGAACCTGGTTTGACCTGGTGTGGCTTTCTGATTATGGTTATACATGGTTCTTAACTTACTTCAGGTGCATTCTTGGCTGGTTTCATAACATAGATCATAGAAGTTACAATCCAAAACCCTATTGTCTGTTTGAATAAGTTTCTCTATCTCTAATGACTTCATTGTTGACGAGTTAGGCTAAACTAGCTACCTTCTATTTTGTACAAAGTATAACTCGCCATGCATATTATTTTAAAATTTTGTACTGCATATTACAAAATTATTTATATTATTTGTTTACAATAAATTTGTGATCTCATTTGAATCTAGTTTGTGTGGAAGTACTGTTGTGTTAATATTATTTTGTGCATTTACTTTGAAAATTTGGATTTTAGAGCCCCTATACACTATTGCCATATTGTATTTGTTGTTTTATCCTTATTTAGTCAATTTGGTAGTATTAAAATACAAATATAAAACCTAACTTAATCCACGAACTTTAGGTAGATTAACATGCTATCTATAGAAAAAAATTAAGGAAACCAGATTTTTTATGGACTGTCATTATTGTATCTTCAGCAAGTCACTGGCATCTCAATGTTAGGGAAGCTGGATCAATTTGAGCTCTTGTCTGATACAATAAGTCTTTCAATTAGGGAAAGTGACATTGCAATGTTAAAGAATATTTCTCATTGCACATTGGTTTCATTCCCATTTACATTCCACTACTACACCACCATCCCACTTCATTTAGGCTGGTCGACAAGTTTTTCGTTTAGTGAGGACAGCCGATTCCAGTCCAGTCTCATTTATGTTGAGCTTGTGTGAAATGGAAAACAATATGTCGATTATAAAGATATATGATGAATTTGTATTAAGACTGCATTGTTTCATATTTAGACCCTATGTAAATTAGTATATGTGTGTTTAAGAAGAAAAAGACATTAATTATAACATAAAATTGTTACATGTCTTTTGAGGGTTTTCAAGCACACATTTTTTTCTTGCAAATGTCCAAATCACAAGCACCAGCCATACATACTATAGCATTAAATAAGGAGAAAAGTACATCACAATACGAGCACAGCTCAAGTCTCATGGCTGTTCATTATGTTAATACCGGTTTCCTGTGCAACATACAAGTAGGAATTTTCTATTATAATATGTTAGTGTATTGTATATAGGTAAGTTATATTAGTTTTTTTTATTTCTATAACATTTGTTTAAGGTTAAATGCAATTTTTTTTCTTGTGCGTATCAAGTATTTTAAGTTAATGTAATATCACATGATTATCTAGACCACTGATATCGTACACAATAACAGTGTCGTGATTTTTGAGAATGTCAACATCTGGAATGCAATAGAAAACCACACCCAAATTCTCAAGACATTGTTCAAATACTGATAAAGACATCGATGGAAAAGTGCTCATTTATAATACTCAAAAACAAATTTGAAGTGGCCATACACATTGGGTTGTGAAAATTATATTTTAAAATGCTCAGTAATCATGTCTCCTATGCAAGTGGGGTTTGGTTGTTATGGATAAAGTAAATATTAGCATACTTTCTGTGCTGAGCAGGGGCGCAACAACAGGAGGGGGCAAGGGTATTTGCCCCCCCCCCCCCTCTGAAACCTTGAAGTGGGGGGGCAAATGGGGGCAAAGAAAGTGCTGTGTAATCAATTTTTAGATAATAAAACTGCTTAAATAGCACCATTTTCCACCTTGAAATACAAATTTTCCCGGGGGAGGACCCCCGGACCCCCCGCTTCAATAGGGGGGATCGATGATTCTTTATATAAAGGTATATTGGCCCCCCCCCCCCTTTTGGAAATTTAGTTGTTGCGCCCCTGGTGCTGAGCATAAGGAGATGACATCCAGATAGCTTGGGGAGCCTCAATTTAATTTATTCATTACAAGATGACATTGTCATTGTATTTAATAATGGAAACTTTGTGCATTAGCTTGTCCCTTTTTCCCCATGTACAGATGTAGATGCATGCGTGCCTGCCACTATATAACATTCAAATTCCCCATTAAAATAAAATGCAATGGACAGGAACCATGGACACCAGTGCTGGGCTTCCTATGACATTCATGTAAGTTTCATTCACTTTGCAAGCATACTGAAGACTTATTGAAATTTTACTTTCGTGACCATAATTTGTTTTAGAATAATAAAATAGTTTGTAAAATTAATGTTAGCCAAGTCTGGTACGCTGTCCTGGGAAAACATCTTATGTCTAATTATATTAATTAAATTATTTCTTTAACTTGGTTTATATATATAAATTTAGCTCAGTAGGGTGGAGAATATAGTTTCATTAATTTACATGAATTGTTGGATTTTGTCGGCAGGTCTTTTTAATTTTACATGATAGAAATTATAAGTAAATTTTCAATTGGTTTTTCAGCAATTGTACAAGCCAAATTATTAAGTAATATAATCAATTATCATTACATTAAAAACGACAAAAATTTACATTCTATGCCCTACCAGAGCACATCTTAAAAATAATCTGAAACAAAATAATATTACAATATCTAATTTTTTATACAATCAAAAAATGACACATTACTAAGGACAAGCAAAACTTGACGAAAACAAGAAGATACGAACAAGATCATATCAATCCACCGATTAACACTTTCTAAGGGAGTGGTCAAGGGGCATTATGCACAAAGTGATCAAGAGGAAGTGTACGAGGGCATGCTGTGATAAATTGGAACACAGTAACTGCACTTCACTGCAACTAGCTGACCAATGCAGCTGTAACATTATGGTATCTATTAAAGTGCAATACTCTTTTAAATTATAAATATAAGTACCCTCAGAGTAGTATATAATAGGGCATACTAGATCAGGCCTTAAGGATTTGTGACGTCACGGCGGCAAAAATTCCTCAAAATTCCTCAAAAATGACTCAAAATGACTCAAAATTTCCCGTTTTCGAGGGAAAAATTCCCGTTTCGAGGGAAAATTTCCCGATTTAGTCCTTAAAAATCCCAACGGCTAGAAATGTCCTGATAGAGGCTTAAGCATCCTTAACTCAAGCCTCAGTTAAGCCTCTATCAGGATGTGACCTTGACCTTTGACCTTGACCCCGACGGCCATCTTGGATCCACCATCTTGGATGGCGTCATTTCGTTTTCTCGAACATTCCGGCATTGTGTTATCGGCCATTTTGAATTATGACGTCACCGTTGCAATTTACGTTACGGCCGCCATCTTTAAATTTATTATCCGATTTTAATGAAAAAAAATTTAAAATTATAAAAAAAATTAAATAATAAAATTTTTAATAAAATATTTAAAAAACAAACATTTACAACACGGAGCTCGGAGTCCTCGGTTCAAACCCGACGAGTGCAAAAAAATTAAAATGGCGACCGATCCTTCCCCCGAGGTGGCTGCAGGCATACTGACTCCCTCCACTTTTTTTTTTCAAAGCATATATATATCGTCAGGTAGTATGACATCATGTCCGCCATCTTGTCTTCATCCACTGGAGACCACCATCTTGTTTTCGTCTGCTAGAGTGTGCCGATATCATGTAGTATAATTATCTGGTCACCACACCTTTGACCTTGACCTTGAACTTTGACCTTGACCTTGAAATTTGACCTTGACATTGAACTTTGACCTTGACCTTGAAATTTGTCCTTGACCTTGAAATTTGACCTTGACCTTGAACTTTGACCTTGACCTTGAAATTTGACCTTGACCTTGAAATTTGGCCTTGACCTTGAACTTTGACCTTGACCTTGAACTTTGACCTTGACCTTGAAATTTGACCTTGAACTTGAAATTTGATTTTGACCTAGAAATTTTACTTTGACCTTGAAATTTTACTTTGTCCTTGAAATTTGACTTTGTCCTTGATGTCCATCACGGATCCATCATTTTATGTTCAGTACATGCTACCAGGAGCGACCACCTGCTGGAGTACACCATCTTGTGCGTGTACTCGTATTACCATCATGCTAGTTTTATTCTAACATGCTACAGTGCAGTAATCATTTATTATTACTGAGGTACCCACCATCTTGAAATTTGACCGCCAACTTGAAATCATGTAATTATTTAGCTAGAAATGCGGGAAAAATTCCAATAGTCTCAGAAAAAATCATTTATTAATTTACAAATCGAATCGATGGATCCCTGTCCACGGTTCGATTCTTGACCAGAGACAGTTGTAACTAATTATTAAATAAATGTTAGGTTATGTTTTCCATTACCTTTCGCGGAGTTTATTAATCATTCACTCTACGAAAATCAACTCAAGTCAATATACCGGACCAACGAATTAAATCAGTGCCGATTAGCCTATTATGAAAGTCTAATTTTTCAATAATCTGAATAACATATAAGCCGTTCATGTACAAAGCCACACATATAGATCAATTGCCTTCAGTCCATGAGACCTAGTCATGTCATTATCAGACGTATAGGCTAGTCATTTCAGGACCACATGACCTTCGTAATCCATCGTGACATTTTTATACATTCTAAAGGACCAAGTAACCTTGTAAAATATTTTAGTAACACCAAGAGGTGATAAACTAGTAAATATTCAATCACTACATTTTGTACTACGCGCAATCAACAAAAAAGGAAGCACCAACAACGAAAAGACAGCACCACCAACGAAAAGGCAGCACTTTTGGAAGCACCGACTACGAAAAGGCAGCACATTTGGAAGCACCACCAACGAAAAGGCAGCACATTTGGAAGCTCCGACTACGAAAAGGCAGCACATTTGGAAGCACCGACAACGAAAAGGCAGCACATTTGGAAGCACCGACAACGAAAAGGCAGCACATTTGGAAGCACCGACAACGAAAAGGCAGCACATTTGGAAGCACCGACTACGAAAAGGCAGCACATTTGGAAGCACCGACTACGAAAAGGCAGCACATTTGGAAGCACCGACAACGAAAAGGCAGCACATTTGGAAGCACCGACATCGAAAAGGCAGCACATTTGGAAGCACCGACAACGAAAAGGCAGCACATTTAGAAACACCGACTACGAAAAGGCAGCACATTTGGAAGCACCGACTACGAAAAGGCAGCACATTTGGAAGCACCGACAACGAAAAGGCAGCACATTTGGAAGCACCGACAACGAAAAGGCAGCACATTTGGAAGCACCGACAACAAAAAGGCAGCACATTTGGAAGCACCGACTACGAAAAGGCAGCACATTTGGAAGCACCGACAACGAAAAGGCAGCACATTTGGAAGAACGGACAACGAAAAGGCAGCACATTTGGAAGCACCGACAACGAAAAGGCAGCACATTTGGAAGCACCGACAACGAAAAGGCAGCACATTTGGAAGCACCGACAACGAAAAGGCAGCACATTTGGAAGCACCGACAACGAAAAGGCAGCACATTGGAAGCACCGAAAACGAAAAGGCAGCACATTTGGAAGCACCGACAACGAAAAGGCAGCACATTTGGAAGCACCAACTACGAAAAGGCAGCACATTTGGAAGCACCGTCATCGAAAAGGCAGCACATTTGGAAGCACCGACAACGAAAAGGCAGCACATTTGGAAGCACCGACAACGAAAAGGCAGCACATTTGGAAGCACCGACAACGAAAAGGCAGCACATTTGGAAGCACCGACTACGAAAAGGCAGCACATTTGGAAGCACCGTCATCAATAAAGGCAGCACATTTGGAAGCACCGACAGCGAAAAGGCAGCACATTTGGAAGCACCGACAACGTAAAGGCAGCACATTTGGAAGCACCGACAACGAAAAGGCAGCACATTTGGAAGCACCGACAACGAAAAGGCAACACATTTGGAAGCACCGACAACGAAAAGGCAGCACATTTGGAAGCACCGACAACAAAAAGGCAGCACATTTGGAAGCACCGACAACGAAAAGGCAGCACATTTGGAAGCACCGACAACGAAAAGGCAGCACATTTGGAAGCACCGACTACGAAAAGGCAGCACATTTGGAAGCACCGACTACGAAAAGGCAGCACATTTGGAAGCACCGACAACGAAAAGGCAGCACATTTGGAAGCACCGACAACGAAAAGGCAGCACATTTGGAAGCACCGACAACGAAAAGGCAGCACATTTGGAAGCACCGACAACGAAAAGGCAGCACATTTGGAAGCACCGACAACGAAAAGGCAGCACATTGGAAGCACCGACAACGAAAAGGCAGCACATTTGGAAGCACCGCCAACGAAAAGGCAGCACATTTTGGATGCATCATCGAATAAGGAAGCACATTTGGAAGCTCCATCAACTAAAAAAGGCAAAAAGGAAGCACAAGTTACGAGATCTAAGTCTTAGTAAGAAATCATAATACAAGAAATAAAAACATTATATTCTTATAATTTAAATTATTTATTTTATTGCTTTACATTATACAAATGCAAGTAAAACAAGTCAATATTGTATGTAGCCAGCATTCCTCAGTTCCTTGAGTATGAAGGATAGTTCTTTGATGCACGAATAGTTTCCTGCACAAAGCGAACCATGTAGAAGTCTTAGCCGGTCAACCAATATGTTTGGATCTTTCCATGATGTGTAATCATTCTCTTCTACCACCATCTTCCTTGCACCTTTATAATAAATATTATGATCTCTGGTGTCTTCCGTTTTACCACCAACCTCAGAGTAACTTTCATGTTTGAGACGGTGATCATCACAAGCTTGATCAGATTTATTTAATATATCACGTCGTTTCCATCGTTTCGGTCTCAGGACACCGCCACATTCTTCGATCTTGGCAGCTTTAGGTGCTTCATCATAGTCTATGTCTTTGTCAACAGCCTCAGAGTCACTGTAACAATCACCGTAGAAGGAATCGTCTTCACCCAATTTACCGTAATAATTCAATGTTGATGATGTTGAAGTGTCTTCATCGTCTTCGTGCTTCCTTTTTAGGAGTCCATCATTTTTACAAAGTAGGAAAGATCTACTTGAATTCGGCTGGAATATATTCTCACTTTTCACGTTAAGGATTCTTCCATTGTCTTCATTCTTCCGTAAATCATCAACTTTCTTCAATTTAAGTTCTTTGTCGAGATCGGAAGAGCCAAGAAAATTATTGTCGTAATGCAGATCACTCTTCCTTAGGCTAGTAGATTCATCGTTCTCCTCTAGCTTGTACGCAGACTTGGCGCTACAAGTTCTGCCATGTCTTTTTAGGCTCTCTCTCCGCGTAAACGACTTGCTACATCGAACACAACTTATCATATTGCGCAGTGGATTTTTAACACAGTCATTCTTCTCGTGTTGTCTTTTATTCTTTCTCAAGATAAACTCTTTACTGCAAAACTTACACCTATGTTCTTTCGATACAGCGTCAGATCCCAAATCGGAATTCATATTATTTACTGAGACTAATGCCAGATACCAATTGAGTGTTTTAAATTAGATTCAATACTTAAATAGAAATTTTTTCATATTTCATCAGCGAGAATTAATATATCTCATGCAAAAGTACTTTATGCATGTAGTTCTGCTTTTCAACAACAGATGTCGCCACATGTTGCTTGCAGGTAAATAATATTTAGTTATTTTATGCGGGATGCGGGATGCTCACTAACGATCGCAAAAGAAGGATGGCTTCGTTAGACTCCAAGGAAAAGGAAGTTCGTCTTGCATGTTGGTGCTCCACAGATGTCTCATGGCGTAATATTAATTTGACTGAGTAATGATATTTGTTAATTCCACCTGATAAAAATATTGCAAGTTTTGATTTAGTAGCATAAATTATCGAATTAAATGTAACTCCAAATAAAATGACATGTCTCATTAGAACAAAAAAAAATCCATGGAGAGAGCGGTTTCTCAGAATAGTCAGAAACACTTGAAGAAACCACAGGAATGATTGCAAGAACACGGGAAAAACCATCAAAATATTGTCAAGAATAATCAGGAGCACACTGAGAAAACCACTATAATATTAACAATAATAATCGGAAGCACACGGAGAAAACCATCATAATATTGACCAGATTAATCGGAAGCACACAGAGAAAAACACCACATGTTTTCTTTGATATCATAAAATTACAAGAAAAAATATTTAAAAATAAAAATAAATTAATAAAAAATTAAAAAAAATGCATAAATTTCTGGCTTGTACAAGAACTCTATCTTTGCTCAACAATGATAAGTTTACAAGCCAGAAATTTATGCATTTTTTTAATTTTTTATTAATTTATTTTTATTTTTAAATATTTTTTCTTGTAATTTTATGATATCAAAGAAAACATGTGGTGGTTTTCTCTGTGTGCTTCCGATTATTATTGTTAATATTATAGTGGTTTTCTCAGTGTGCTCCTGATTATTCTTGACAATATTTTGATGGTTTTTCCCGTGTTCTTGCAATCATTCCTGTGGTTTCTTCAAGTGTTTCTGACTATTCTGAGAAACCGCTCTCTGCATGGATTTTTTTTTTTTGGTCTAATGAGACATGTCATTTTATTTGGAGTTACATTTAATTCGATAATTCATGCTACTAAATCAAAACTTGCAATATTTTTATCAGGTGGAATTAACAAATATCATTACTCAGTCAAATTAATATTACGCCATGAGACATCTGTGGAGCACCAACATGCAAGACGAACTTCCTTTTCCTTGGAGTCTAACGAAGCCATCCTTCTTTTGCGATCGTTAGTGAGCATCCCGCATCCCGCATAAAATAACTAAATATTATTTACCTGCAAGCAACATGTGGCGACATCTGTTGTTGAAAAGCAGAACTACATGCATAAAGTACTTTTGCATGAGATATATTAATTCTCGCTGATGAAATATGAAAAAATTTCTATTTAAGTATTGAATCTAATTTAAAACACTCAATTGGTATCTGGCATTAGTCTCAGTAACTAATATGAATTCCGATTTGGGATCTGACGCTGTATCGAAAGAACATAGGTGTAAGTTTTGCAGTAAAGAGTTTATCTTGAGAAAGAATAAAAGACAACACGAGAAGAATGACTGTGTTAAAAATCCACTGCGCAATATGATAAGTTGTGTTCGATGTAGCAAGTCGTTTACGCGGAGAGAGAGCCTAAAAAGACATGGCAGAACTTGTAGCGCCAAGCCTGCGTACAAGCTAGAGGACAACGATGAATCTACTAGCCTAAGGAAGAGTGATCTGCATTACGACAATAATTTTCTTGGCTCTTCCGATCTCGACAAAGAACTTAAATTGAAGAAGGTTGATGATTTACGGAAGAATGAAGACAATGGAAGAATCCTTAACGTGAAAAGTGAGAATATATTCCAGCCGAATTCAAGTAGATCTTTCCTACTTTGTAAAAATGATGGACTCCTAAAAAGGAAGCACGAAGACGATGAAGACACTTCAACATCATCAACATTGAATTATTACGGTAAATTGGGTGAAGACGATTCCTTCTACGGTGATTGTTACAGTGACTCTGAGGCTGTTGACAAAGACATAGACTATGATGAAGCACCTAAAGCTGCCAAGATCGAAGAATGTGGCGGTGTCCTGAGACCGAAACGATGGAAACGACGTGATATATTAAATAAATCTGATCAAGCTTGTGATGATCACCGTCTCAAACATGAAAGTTACTCTGAGGTTGGTGGTAAAACGGAAGACACCAGAGATCATAATATTTATTATAAAGGTGCAAGGAAGATGGTGGTAGAAGAGAATGATTACACATCATGGAAAGATCCAAACATATTGGTTGACCGGCTAAGACTTCTACATGGTTCGCTTTGTGCAGGAAACTATTCGTGCATCAAAGAACTATCCTTCATACTCAAGGAACTGAGGAATGCTGGCTACATACAATATTGACTTGTTTTACTTGCATTTGTATAATGTAAAGCAATAAAATAAATAATTTAAATTATAAGAATATAATGTTTTTATTTCTTGTATTATGATTTCTTACTAAGACTTAGATCTCGTAACTTGTGCTTCCTTTTTGCCTTTTTTAGTTGATGGAGCTTCCAAATGTGCTTCCTTATTCGATGATGCATCCAAAATGTGCTGCCTTTTCGTTGGCGGTGCTTCCAAATGTGCTGCCTTTTCGTTGTCGGTGCTTCCAATGTGCTGCCTTTTCGTTGTCGGTGCTTCCAAATGTGCTGCCTTTTCGTTGTCGGTGCTTCCAAATGTGCTGCCTTTTCGTTGTCGGTGCTTCCAAATGTGCTGCCTTTTCGTTGTCGGTGCTTCCAAATGTGCTGCCTTTTCGTTGTCGGTGCTTCCAAATGTGCTGCCTTTTCGTAGTCGGTGCTTCCAAATGTGCTGCCTTTTCGTAGTCGGTGCTTCCAAATGTGCTGCCTTTTCGTTGTCGGTGCTTCCAAATGTGCTGCCTTTTCGTTGTCGGTGCTTCCAAATGTGTTGCCTTTTTGTTGTCGGTGCTTCCAAATGTGCTGCCTTTTCGTTGTCGGTGCTTCCAAATGTGCTGCCTTTTCGTTGTCGGTGCTTCCAAATGTGCTGCCTTTTCGTTGTCGGTGCTTCCAAATGTGCTGCCTTTACGTTGTCGGTGCTTCCAAATGTGCTGCCTTTTCGTTGTCGGTGCTTCCAAATGTGCTGCCTTTATTGATGACGGTGCTTCCAAATGTGCTGCCTTTTCGTAGTCGGTGCTTCCAAATGTGCTGCCTTTTCGTTGTCGGTGCTTCCAAATGTGCTGCCTTTTCGTTGTCGGTGCTTCCAAATGTGCTGCCTTTTCGTTGTCGGTGCTTCCAAATGTGCTGCCTTTTCGATGACGGTGCTTCCAAATGTGCTGCCTTTTCTTAGTTGGTGCTTCCAAATGTGCTGCCTTTTCGTTGTCGGTGCTTCCAAATGTGCTGCCTTTTCGTTTTCGGTGCTTCCAATGTGCTGCCTTTTCGTTGTCGGTGCTTCCAAATGTGCTGCCTTTTCGTTGTCGGTGCTTCCAAATGTGCTGCCTTTTCGTTGTCGGTGCTTCCAAATGTGATGCCTTTTCGTTGTCGGTGCTTCCAAATGTGCTGCCTTTTCGTTGTCCGTGCTTCCAAATGTGCTGCCTTTTCGTTGTCGGTGCTTCCAAAAGTGCTGCCTTTTCGTAGTCGGTGCTTCCAAATGTGCTGCCTTTTCGTTGTCGGTGCTTCCAAATGTGCTGCCTTTTCGTTGTCGGTGCTTCCAAATGTGCTGCCTTTTCGTTGTCGGTGCTTCCAAATGTGCTGCCTTTTCGTAGTCGGTGCTTCCAAATGTGCTGCCTTTTCGTAGTCGGTGCTTCCAAATGTGCTGCCTTTTCGTTGTCGGTGCTTCCAAATGTGCTGCCTTTTCGATGTCGGTGCTTCCAAATGTGCTGCCTTTTCGTTGTCGGTGCTTCCAAATGTGCTGCCTTTTCGTAGTCGGTGCTTCCAAATGTGCTGCCTTTACGTAGTCGGTGCTTCCAAATGTGCTGCCTTTTCGTTGTCGGTGCTTCCAAATGTGCTGCCTTTTCGTTGTCGGTGCTTCCAAATGTGCTGCCTTTTCGTTGTCGGTGCTTCCAAATGTGCTGCCTTTTCGTAGTCGGTGCTTCCAAAAGTGCTGCCTTTTCGTTGGTGGTGCTGTCTTTTCGTTGTTGGTGCTTCCTTTTTTGTTGATTGCGCGTAGTACAAAATGTAGTGATTGAATATTTACTAGTTTATCACCTTTTGGTGTTACTAAAATATTTTACAAGGTTACTTGGTGTTTTAGAATGTATAAAAATGTCACGATGGATTACGAAGGTCACGTGGTCCTGAAATGACTAGCCTATACGTCTGATAATGACTTGACTCGGTCTCATGGACTGAAGGCAATTGATCTATATGTGTGGCTTTGTACATGAACGGCTTATATGTTATTCAGATTATTGAAAAATTAGACTTTCATAATAGGCTAATCGGCACTGATTTAATTCGTTGGTCCGGTATATTGACTTGAGTTGATTTTCGTAGAGTGAATGATTAATTAACTCCGCGAAAGGTAATGGAAAACAGAACCTAACATTTATTTAATAATTAGTTACAACTGTCTCTGGTCAAGAATCGAACCGTGGACAGGGATCCATCGATTCGATTTGTAAATTAATAATTGATTTTTTCGGAGACTATTGGAATTTTTCCCGCATTTATAGCTAAATAATTACATGATTTCAAGATGGTGGTCAAATTTCAAGATGGTGGGTACCTCAGTAATAATAAATGATTACTGCACTGTAGCATGTTAGAATAAAACTAGCATGATGGTAATACGAGTACACGCACAAGATGGTGTACTCCAGCAGGTGGTCGCTCCTGGTAGCATGTACTGAACATAAAATGATGGATCCGTGATGGACATCAAGGACAAAGTCAAATTTCAAGGACAAAGTAAAATTTCAAGGTCAAAGTCAAATTTCTAGGTCAAAGTCAAATTTCAAGTTCAAGGTCAAATTTCAAGGTCAAGGTCAAAGTTCAAGGTCAAGGTCAAAGTTCAAGGTCAAGGCCAAATTTCAAGGTCAAGGTCAAATTTCAAGGTCAAGGTCAAAGTTCAAGGTCAAGGTCAAATTTCAAGGTCAAGGACAAATTTCAAGGTCAAGGTCAAAGTTCAAGGTCAAGGTCAAATTTCAAGGTCAAGGTCAAAGTTCAAGGTCAAGGTCAAAGGTGTGGTGACCAGATAATTATACTACATGATATCGGCACACTCTAGCAGACGAAAACAAGATGGTGGTCTCCAGTGGATGAAGACAAGATGGCGGACATGATGTCATACTACCTGACGATATATATGCTTTGAAAAAAAAGTGGAGGGAGTCAGTATGCCTGCAGCCACCTCGGGGGAAGGATCGGTCGCCATTTTTATTTTTTTGCACTCGTCGGGTTTGAACCGAGGACTCCGAGCTCCGTGTTGTAAATGTTTGTTTTTTAAATATTTTATTAAAAATTTTATTATTTAATTTTTTTTATAATTTTTAAATTTTTTTTCATTAAAATCGGATAATAAATTTAAAGATGGCGGCCGTAATGTAAATTGCAACGGTGACGTCATAATTCAAAATGGCCGATAACACAATGCCGGAATGTTCGAGAAAACGAAATGACGCCATCCAAGATGGTGGATCCAAGATGGCCGTCGGGGTCAAGGTCAAAGGTCAAGGTCACATCCTGATAGAGGCTTAACTGAGGCTTGAGTTAAGGATGCTTAAGCCTCTATCAGGACATTTCTAGCCGTTGGGATTTTTAAGGACTAAATCGGGAATTTTTCCCTCGAAAACGGGAAATTTTGAGTCATTTTGAGTCATTTTTGAGGAATTTTGAGGAATTTTTGCCGCCGTGACGTCACAAATCCAAGATGGCGGACCGGCTCTCGGCTCCACAGCCTTAAGGCCTGATCTAGTATGCCCTATTATATACTACTCCTCAGTCATCCTAATTTCCAGAGGTATTTTAGGTCACATGATACATTTTATACGTATTTCAGAACATTTATGGAAATATTTCGGTTAAATGTTTCAGAAATATTGATGGGACATTAGTGGAAACATTTCAGAAACGTTACCATTTGATGTTGCAGGGAGGTTTCATTGAAATATTTCACAGGGCGGACATTTTGACGTTTCTGAAACATATCCGAGATGTTTCAGGTAGGTTGCGAAATGTTTAAAAAATGTTACAATGTTTCAAAAGTTATATTTCTGAAACATATCTGTAACATTTTGTGCTGTATGGGTTATGCACATCAATCATTCGCTGTTGTATAGAAACCTTTACTTTCTGCCGCGCAACAGGTCCTTTGCATGTCTCCAAGTGTTGCTGCAAATTAGCATTTCTTGTAAATTGCTTGCGACATTTCTCACAGCCAAACATTTTTCGATAAAGGCTCTTAGCACATTCTCTCTTCTGGTGTCGTCGAGCATTGCTGTTGTTTGAGAAAATCTTGTCGCAGTAACGGCACCGATGTTCGTTAGTTGTTGACGAATCACCACCCATTGAAGTCTCCATCGAGGGCGAAACGAAGTTTGACGTGTTTCCCTGTGCAGCCAGCACTACCGACATTAAAGTCTCTTCTTCTGGTGGTACCGCGACTGTTGAAGTCTCATCCAATGTTGACGTCGTCGTTACCAACGGGATCTGCTCCTTCTTCGTCGCCGCTGACGTCAGGGTTCCCAGAGACGATGGTACAACCTCCATTGAGTTCGATGTTACACTGAGAGAAAGAATTGGTTGGTGCAAATAAAATTTGTTTGAAGCAACCAAATCATTTGTTTATATATGAGCAATTAAATATTTAAGGTTCTAACCAAATTATTTTGTTGAGCGAATTTGGTTGCGCCAAACAACTTACATTTGGTTGCTCCAAACTATTAATATTTGGTTGGCCCAACCAAATATTTTGTCGGCCCAACCAAATATTTTGTTGGCCCAACCAAATATTTCTTTTGGTTCAACCAATTATGTTTTTAATTCAACCAAATATATAGTATGGCCAAACAAATGTCTTATTGTTTTAAACATTTTGCTTTAAAGTTACCAAATATTTTGTTGCTTTAACCAAAGATATTGTTAGATCAATCAAATATTTTTCTAGTACAACCATATCTCTTAAACATTACCAAACATTTTTTGGGGGGTTTAACCAAACCTATTGTCAGGTCAACCAAATGTCTGATTGGTGAACCCATATTGCTTCTAAGTTTACCAAATATTTTGTTGGTTTAATCAAACACATTGTCATATCAAACCTATGTATGATTGGTATAACCATATTGCTTTAAGGTTACTAATTATTTTGTTGGTCTGACCAAAAATATTGTCAAGTCAACCAAATATATAATATTACCAAATATTTAGTTGGATCAAAGATATGTTTTATCAATCCAACCCAATTTTTTTTTATTCTCAACTAAAAATTTGGTAAATACAACAAAGTTCTTGTTGTTTTCTATCAAAATTTTGTTGGTTGAACCAAATATTTCATTGCAAACAAATTTTTTTATTGACTCAAAACAATCTCTCTATTGATACCAAGTATTTATTCAATTCAAATGCTAATTAAAACAATTTTTTTTAATCCTCAGCCACATATTTGGCTGTACATATTTATTATTTTCTTTTACTTAATACTTCACCCAAATAAGTCAGTTCCAATTAAATATATGGTTTTATTAAAACAAATCTATTACTCCCAACCTAATATGTACTTTATTTAACAAAATTCCTACTAACTTTACCAATACATTGTTTGTTCAACCAAATATATGTTACTAACTAACAATACATTTGATTGCTTGGGAAATATTAGCCAATATTTTTTTTGGGGTCAAAAAAAAATATAATGTCCAGCCTAGCTCAATAAAAAAAGAAATTTGATTAAAAGATAAAATTTATAAATTGTGTATATATTAAAATAAGGGAAAAAAACTATAATTGCATTTAGGTAACCAAGGACTAGCAAAACAGACAAATAAGTAAACACAAATTTTATCTTATAAAGATTTAAGCAAATGCACCTTCTAAAGACAAGACTATTTTATTCAATAAATGCTAAACGGAATTACTTATATTAGTATTGAAACACTTATAGATTAACAGAATAAATAGGCTGAAAATTGAATTTACATAAAAAAATTATTGATAAAAATAACAACACACCAAAAGCAGAGCAATTTTGACTGAACACAACATATATAGAGATAAGCCCTTAATTTTTTTTAAATTTGACTTCTGGCTGAAGTTTAAAGCTGTGTGTTCGCTTTCCCACTAGCTGATTTCATAGCAAGAACATTTCAGTTCTAGTTTGTAGCACTACCTGATTCACTATGTCTTTCCTATCTAGGTGTCGACTCACAGTAGCAGAGAGGTGTGTTCAACTTTCGTTCACTCATTAACAATAAGCAAGAGTAAAGGTTACCATTATAGTTTTTGACCAAATGAATACGCAAAATATCTTACTTCAGATTCCGGAAGTATTAGAATATAGAAATATAAAATAGCTTATTATAATTAGGACCAATTAAAACATTCAATTAAAATATTAATCTAAGGAAAATATTATTTAGGAAAGCAGGAGCAACAACAAAAAAAAAGAAAATCTCGAAATGACTTCTCAGACTTTACTGTTATATAAAAACAAATATTTACAGCATATAGTTTACGGTGATAGTTTTAACACCGGCCGCTCAGTTATAAATTGCTGTACAGTAGCAGCACTCGTACTGTTTGGTTTCCTCAATCAGATGGTATTTTCCCAATGTTTTAAAACTTCGGTCCATGGCTCTTTGCTGTTCTGTAGCCATGTCTTGCTGTTTTTAACATCATCTGCAAAAATATCATAATAAAAATTCATATAATATTATAAAAATTCATGCAAACAGTCTGAAACACATATAATGAGTAAAGTGATAATTTTTTATGACACTACCATTTTAGTGCATATTATACCAGTAACATCATAAAAAATAGGTACTTATAGAGTTTCCAAGAATCAGGCCTCTACTTAATAGTTCGAAGAAGATGTAGTATGCAAAAACCATATTTTTTCAGACATCAGACTTAAGAACCACTTGAATTAGCTAATGGTAAACAATCTTTCTCTATCCCACCTTCCCCCTCCCCCAATAAACAGTTTCAAACACTGTAGAGATTGAATTACATCTTTATCTCTTATTGCATTTACATCATTAAATGCTTGAATTGTGTTTCATCATTATTGTAAATTACAACACATGATTTTATCAACCTAAAAAAAGTTGAGGAAACAAGTTCGAAAAGGCAAAAAAAATAATTCATATTTTCTGTACTAAGGTGATGAAAATTAACCATTAATTTAGCTAAAACTTGCTATGTTTCTGTTTCTGATTGGGTACTTTAAATCAGCTATAATTAATTCAAAATTAACTTACCATAAATACTGACAACCTTAAAATAAACCCTTAAAGTGCTCAATATGTGTTAACAAATAATTTGTACATATCCAAAATATGGCATTTGCAAGACAAGTAATGTGCATAAAATACAATGCTTTATCCATAGATAAAAGCATTTAACCACTCACAGACCATTATATTGGCTAAATTCTGACTACATTTATGGCAACATTATTTAGAAAAGTTTATTTTGCTTACTCCATTTCAAATATAAGTAACTTTCTGAGTCAGTAGTCCGAAGTGTCATATCAACCTGTAAAATTGACCACTTTTAACTTTTTCTTCACACTTCTGTTAAAACTGGTATTAGGAAGCACTTATCCACATGTATAATTTTTTTTTATCATGAAAGATATCACAATGTTATTTTGAATGAAGTACGCAGATATCAACCAACTTTTACATATACCAGAGTTAGGCCTACACAAGTCAAATGTCATTGAATGTACTAGAAACAATGACTAGGCACTTACCAAATAAATAAATTATATATGATAGAATAAAACATTTAATGTTTAATATTCAGTCTGAAAAATTCTGTAAGCCTAACTGCAAATAATATTTATTTAAAAAAATCTTTAAAATGACAATTTAGACTAACCAGAACCAGGAATATCAAAATGTGAGCTCAATTAACTTTTAATTTGTTAACTTATCTGTTTTAGAAATTTGAACTTCTACAATGAACGTGCAAAACAACTGCCACTTGACATACAAAACTCAAATAAATGGTAATACAGAAAATATTATTGTCCATCATATTACCTGTAATGACTTCTGCTGATTCTGCTTTTTCAGCAGTACTGGAAGATGACCCTTTATGATTGAATCCTGCTTTCTTTACTTCCTTCTTCGTATTTCTGTATTTATCTACCAGTTTACCTTTGGAAATACCACTTTAGTTGTGTGGACTGTAATTTTTTTTTTACTGGTATGGGCCTTAATATCCTACAAGTTTGTTACTAAGCTCACAGAAGTCGCTGTTGAAAAAAAATCATATAAAATATTTTAGCCAAGAATTTACATGTACATATCATTAATACAAATTTAATTTCAAAACTAGCTTATAAATTTGAAAAAAAATTCAGAAAACTTTTCTAGAAAACTGGGACATAAACTGCTGCAAATTTAGTGTAGATACAACTAATTCATACTAGAGATTGGAGGGCACTCATGCTTAACACAACTGACACAAAGACTACTCCCTTTCTCACTGCTTTAGTTGGTTTCATTATATATATATATATATATATATATATATATATATATATATGTGTGTTATACACACACATGCAAACACACACATATATAAGTGTTATATACACATGTACACACACATTATATATATAATATGTATGTGTAATATATATAATGTGTGTGTGCATGTGTGTGTATAACACTTATATTTACATACATAAATACACCTTTTCTTACCATAATTTTGGGTTCTTATTCTCAATTATGTTAATAAATTCCTTCAGAGAGTAGGAAGGTTGCTCTGTCAGGATTTGCTTAAGTGTTCCTTTGAATAAAGGTAAGTTGTTAATGTTGGTCATATTTTGTGGTAGTAAATTATTAATATTTGTGCCTATATAATTAGTGGCTTTTTCAAATTGATTGTTATTGTGAACCACTACTCTTAGTTTTTTGAATTTCTTGTGCAATGCTTATGAATGTCTAAGTTTTTTAAATTCTGTTTTTCTTTATATATAAATAAAATAATTCTAAGAATATATTCATTAATGAATGTTAAAATTCGAGGCTTTTGAATTTTTGTTTGCAATAAGATGATTATTTTTATCATGTGTCATATTACGAATTGCTCTTTTCTGTATTTTAAAAATTGTCTCAACTCCTGCTGCATTTCCCCACAGTTGTAGGTTTTATGATATTACAGAATGAAAGTGAGCATAGTAAACAGTTTTTAATGTATCAATATTGACAACTTCTGCCAGTTGTCTCAAAACATAGCAGGAAACAGTAAGTTTTTTTTTTAGCAATTGAGTAGATGTGGTCAGTATACTTGAGCTGTTCATCCAAAAAAACACCCAGGAATTTTTTTTGTGGTTATAGCTATGGCACTATTGTTTATCTTTTATTATATTATTTATTCTACAGTATTTCGCCTGTTTCTAAAAATGATATAGTCTGTTTTAGTGATGTTCAACACAATTTTATTGGCTTCTAGCCAGTGATTTAGATGGTCAAAGATTAAATTTGCTTTAGGTAGGATATATTTGTTACCTTCGATTAGTATTTAAGTGTCATCAGCAAAAAGCACTGTGCTGGCTTGTGGAATGTTTAAAGGTAGGTCATTAATATAAACTAAGAACAAGAGTGGACCTAAGTTACTACCTTGGGGAACTTCATGTTTAATGACACTCCAGTCTGAAAACACTATTATTTAATGTGATTTTATCTCCACCTTTGTGTGCGGTTGAGCAAATAGGAATTCCTTAGTACATATGCTTTACCTCAGATACCATAATGATTTCGTTTTTCTTGCAATATGTTTTGGTTAACGAGATCAAATGCTTTAGAAAAATCACAAAAGATGCCCAATGCAGCACTACCATTGTCTAAAATACCAAGAACTTTGCTAGTGAATTTATGTATAGTATTTAAGGTTGATTTATGTTTTTGAAATCCATATTGATTACTGTTTAGGGTATTACAGTCTCTCAAGAAAAAGTTTAGTCTATTATAGAGCTTTTCTTAAAAAAAAATATTTTGGTAAAACTTTGTAATAAGCTAATGGGCCTATAATTTGCTCCATCCATAGTATTTTTTGTAGCCAGTGATTATTATTTTTTTTAAAAGAAATCAGGTACAATACCTTCCACAAAAACTTCGTCAATTAAAATTGACAATGGTTTAGATAGCCAAGGTGATGTCCAGCATTTTTATAATTTTTTTTTGTCATGCCATACACCTGTGATGAATTAGAGTTTTTTTAACTGTTTTATAACTTCTAATACTTCCTTTGTTGATGTAGGGTATAAATAAATTGATTTTTTGATAATGGGACAGTTGTTTTTAGATTTACAATGGCTTCTGTCACTTGACTGTTACATTTAGTGTATCAGCAACATTAGTGAAAAACACATTGAATTCTGATGCAATCAGATCACTATTTGAGTAACTTTACCATTTATTTCCAGGTCATTTTCTTTTTTTTTCAATATTAGTATCTCTACCTAGTTCAGAGTTTATTATTTTTCATGAGGTTTTTTGTTAAATTGTCACTTTGAGTTATCCTATTTTGAATATGCATCCTCTTTGCCAATCTAATGACACTCCTATAAGTTTTTTATAGTTCCTATAATTCTGCAGAAAATTGGAGTTCTGGTTATTCAATTTACTCATTAAATGTGTTTTAACTTTTCACATGAACTAATAATCCCCTTGGTTAGCCATGGTTTTGGATTTTCGTCACTTCTAACTTGTTTTACTGGTAATGATACATTTATAATGTGGGTGAATTTATCAATAATTAAATTAAATTTTGGGTCAACTGTTGACATTTCGTAAATTTCTGTCCAGTTTTCTTCACTCAAAGTATCCCAGAACATTTTTTTCCTATGTCTACTAATACATCTGTATTTTAAGAATTTAATTTTTCTATCAGGTAAATATGCTGAATTAAATGTTATTAACTAAGCCATATGGTTCGAGAGACCATAGTCAATTAGTGCTGGATGTTTTCGTGACTCTGGTGGGTTAATTTATGGTGTTAATTAAGCTATAAGAATTAAGGACACTCATTAGTTTTATTATTGCGTAGGTATTTTTTAATAAGACAATATTTAAGTCTCCACATAGTATTAAAGTGTTTAAGGAATGAATCAATACCTTCCTCAGGAGGCCTATAGACACACACTATAATACAGCTGGAATTAGCAAGATTTAATTTGATACATAGCTGAACATTAAATAATTTTTTCATACTTAGCAATACCTACCAAGTCCTTCCTACTTTCAGAGGAGTAAGATATATCCTTATGAACATAGATATAACTACCTCCATGTGTTAGTTTAGTTATATAATAGTTTGATAACATAATATAATTAGGAATCAGGAATATAATAATTTCATTGTTATTTAACCAATGTTCAGTAAATCATATAATTTTGTGAGTAAAAGCTTCACTTTTTGATAGTGTAGTGTTAACAATTCATCCATTTCAGCTAGCTTGTTTCTTAGTGACTAAATGTTTTGGTGTATAATGGAAACCTGATTGAAGCACCCCATACAACACACATGGTTGCAGAAACGTTGCTGCTACGTCGCATAGTTGTATTTTGGTTGCAGGTACTTCTGCAACGTTGTGGCAACGTTCTAAATGTTACAAATATTTTATCCTAGCAGCAACGTTGTGGAAACGTGTCAGCAACTTCCCTTTTATAACGTTCAATTTGGCTGTTACTTTAATATCTAGTGTTAGAAAAATCCACACTGAAAACACTTTTAGTGGTACTATACAACTTTTTAAATATTACAGAATGACAATAAAATAGCTTTGAATAATTTCAGTAAACGTAAATTTTTCATATAAAATTACTTTTGTTGCTGGCAGTATTAAAATCTGGAACACGAAAAGGGAATTGTGGGTATGAAACGTTGTGAAAACGTTTTGGCAACGTCTGAATGTAAAAAAGAATTTTATCTTTGTGTTTTTCCTCGTGTGTGAATGGTTTATTGTCTGTAATAATACAAGTTTAGCTTTTGTGCTAAGGTATTTATGTTTTATGTATTTTCTTTTCACTTTGCATTTCCCTATCTACTTCTTGTGTTTTTAGTACGAAAGTTATGTAGTATATATAGTGTGTTCGGTAAATTGCGCTGTGTTACTTTTGTTAGGTTAGAAATTTACTGTCGGAGCAGTTTGTTTTTTAATGCGAATAATAATTGCTTAAGATTTTATTCTGTAAAGAATTTGTTACTTCACGAATAATACGAAATATATTCACGGTTTCATAAATACAAACCATTTATAGCAGAGTTATCATAAACAAGCTGTTGGCGTGGAAAGCAAAACTGCTACAACTTCGTTTTAAAAGTAAAATATGATGATATTATCCTTTGTATTTGTATTGTACCTTTGTTTTAATTATGTTTTCTCTTCGAGTACTATTCTCCACAATTATTATTTTTTCTTTGAGTCTACATAAAATTTGTTTATATAATATATTCAAACTTTTAAATATGGGCTATTGAAAATTACAATATGGTAAATATGCGATTTTGGAGGCTTTTCCCAAAAAATTTTTTTTAAATACGCCTGTACTTTTTTTGAACTTTACAGACGTCCCTTTACCTACCTTGCAAAGAGCGTTGATATACCTCATATAGTTTTTGAGAAATTGAATTTTTAAATTACGATACGTAGCGTATGTGATAATGCAATCTGCCATGATGTTTCTTAGACGTGTGGGACCACTTGTGTGTTAAAAAAGTTATAAAAATACGCCTATACTTTTTTTTTCGACTTTACAGCCGTCCCTTTGCCTACCTTACAAACGGTGTTGATATACCTTTAATAGTTTTTGAGACATCGAATTTTCCAATTACGTTAATACAGCCTTGTGAATGTGCAATCCGCCATGATTTTTTTGTGTGTGTGTGTTTTGTTTTGGCGGAAAATTTCACAAAACTACTTTTTCATAATGCAATTTTGTTAAATAAACCTTTTTGTGATATTATAAGGCTAAAGATTTCATTAATGCTTGTTGCTTGTTATTATCAATAGGTATTTGTTTAACGATAAATTACTATAATGATTTTTAATTGTAAAATTAACACTAGTTACCGACGAACGCGGAACGCTACATTATTTCTCCTCACGGTAATAACTTCTATTGTACCATTATTGTACCCGTCTCCTACATACATAGGTGATTAATTAAAACGAGTTACTAAAGTTTGGTAAATATAGCTACATCAAAAATTCTGTAAACCGTGTTATTGGTTGATTGGGTTAGTTTAGCTACATTAAAAGTACTGTAAAAACGCGTGAACGTTTGGATGCGACGGCATACCTGCATGTTGAATGGGGAATTGAAATCAGACAATACAAATATTGTACAGTATTTTCAATGTAGCTATACTAACCCAAAAAACCGTTTGAGTGGTTTTTAATTAATTTTTATGTTGCTAACCTTACATAATCGACCAATTTGACTATTAGACTGAAAATATTGCGAGAAACCCGCGCACACGCGCCTATGTGTAAACAATAATGGCGCCGCCTGCATCAGCACATAATGTTATACAACAGTAGTAGTATGTAATAGGGGCTCCGGCGCCAGGATTTCGCAGGAGGTGCCAGAGGTGCCGAGCCACATCTCTGATTCTGACGTCACGGCGGCCATTTTTGACTTAAAAATTCCTCAAAATTCCTCAAAAATGACTCAAAATGACTCAAAAATTCCCGTTTTAAGAAAAAATTCCCGTTTTCGATGGAAAAAATTCCCGTATCGAGGGAAAATTTTTCGTTTTTAGTCCTTAAAAATCCCAGCGGCTAGAAGTGTCCATATAGAGGCTTAAGCATCCATGTCTACAGCCTCTGATAAGCTTCTGACGTCATCATGGAATATGTCATTTTGAATTATGACGTCACCGTTTCAATTATCGTTATGGTAGCCATCTTTAAAATCTTTATTTATTATCCGATTTATATAAAACAAATTTAAATATTAAAAAAAATAATAAAATTTTAATAAAAATATTTAAAAAAAACAAACATTTACGACACGGAGCTCGGAGTCCTCGGTTCGAACCCGGTGAGGACAAAAAAAAAAGGCGACAGGCTCCTTCCTCAATGGTGGATGCAGGCAGACTGACTCCCACAACTTTTTTCAAAGCATATATATCGCCAGTAAGCATGACGTCATGTCCGCCATCTTGAAAATCTGTAATTTTAATGCTATAGATTCGAAAAAAAATTTAAAAATCATTAAAAAAATTAATCAACCTAATTAAATAATAAAAAAAATCCTTAAAACCACCGTTGCACTTTTCGTGACGGCCACCATCTTGAAATCACCCGCTGGAGATCACCATCTTGTTTTCGTCTGCTAGAGTGTGCAGATACCATGTTAGTATAATTATCTGGTCACCACACCTTTGACCTTGACCATTAAATTTGACCTTGACCCTGAACTCTGACCTTGACCTTGAAATTTGACCTTGAACTTGAAATTTTAATGTGACCTTGAAATTTGACCTTGACCTTGAACTTTGACCTTGAAGTTTGACCTTGACCTTGAACTTTGACCTTGAAGTTTGACCTTGACCTTGACCTTGAAATTTGACCTTGAATTTGAAATTTGACATTGACCTTGAAATTTGACTTTGTCCTTGAAATTTGACTTTGTCCTTGTCGACCATCATGGATCCGACATTTTATGTTCAGTACATGCTACCAGGAGCTACCACCTGCTGGAGTACACCATATTGTGTGTGTACTCGTATTATAGAGAAAATTTCCATCTGGATAATTTTATTCTAACCCGCTACAGTGCATTAACAATTATATACGAGGTGCCCCCGCCATCTAAAAATTCGGCCGCCATCTTGAAATCCGTAATTTTAATGCTAGAGATGCGGGAAAAAATCCAAAATTCATCAAACAATTCACTCATTAACTTACATATTGAATCAATCCGCTCCAGTCCTTGATTCGATACCTAATCGATGCAATAATGTTTAATTTTATGAAAAAAATAATAATTTCAATAAACCACGTTCAACATTCTTAAAGAGACTTTAAATACTCTACAACCATCATCCTATCAGACATCAAGACAACCTTATTGGAAATTCGTAATTGTAATGCTAGAGATTCGGGAAAAAGTTCAAAATTCATTAAATACATTTGTAATCTATATACTGATTGATTAGATCGACTAAGGACCTTGGTTCGATCCCTGGCCGATAAAAACAAATTTAATTTTAAAAAGTACCAGAAAAGTGTAAGGTTCGAGGAATAAAAAACCACAATGTCTTTTACAAACATAATATTTATTACACAATTTCTATCCTACTACAGAATCACTTGCGAAAGCCAGCAATCTTATAAACATTTAGCCCTGCATAGACGTGCAACGAATACTTCTTAGCTCCAACAGCTTCAAATGGCTTCAACAGCTCCAAATGCTCCAACTGCCTTTTCTTTCAACAGCTCCAATGATATTGGGCTACAATGCTACGAGTCTAAGAGACTACGAGGCTACAAGGCTACGAGTCTAAAAGGATCTGGCTGGTTCCGAGTTATACATGGCTGCGAGACTGCATGACTAAAAGACCGCATGGCTACGAAACTACATGTCTATGAAGCTACATGGATACAAATCTACTCGGCTCCAACACGCAATGTACACACAGTACACACAGGAAACTGAACGTACACACAGTACACACAGGAAACAGAACGTATACACACAGTACACACAGGAAACGGAACGT
The DNA here is from genome assembly GCF_032445375.1 of Bacillus rossius redtenbacheri. Lineage (NCBI taxonomy): Eukaryota > Metazoa > Arthropoda > Insecta > Phasmatodea > Bacillidae > Bacillus > Bacillus rossius. The sequence goes on from NC_086331.1 coordinate 77,073,647, forward strand.
ATACACACAGTACACACAGGAAACGGAACGTACACACAGGAAACGGAACGTATACACACAGTACACACAGGAAACGGAACATATACACACAGTACACACAGGAAACGGAACGTACACACAGTACACACAGAAAACGTAACGTACACACAGTACACACTGGAAACGGAACGTATACACACAGTACACACACGAAAAAGGAACGTACACACAGTGCACACAGGAAACGGAACGTACACACAGTAGACATTGGAAACGGAACGTACACACAGTACACACAGGAAACGGAACGTACACACAGTACACACAGGAAACGGAACGTACACACCGTACACACAGGAAACGGAACGTACACACAGTACACACAGAAAACGGAACGTACACACAGTACACACAGGAAACGGAACGTATAAACAGTGCATACAGGAAACGGAACGTACACACAGTACACACAGGAAACGGAATGATTAAACATACAGTAGCGGAATCACACTGGCTTAGTAGAAAATAAGAATACAAGAAATAAAAACATTAAATTTTTACTTTCAATATTTAATTACTTCTCAACATTACACAAATACAAGTAAAAGAAGCCATTATTGTATGTAGCCAGATTTCCTCAGTTCTTTGAGTATGAAGGATATTTCTTTGATGCATTGTGCCGGAAATTAGGCATTTCGTCACTTTTTTTAATTTAATCTATAATTTTAAAATTTTTTGGGGTTTCTATTTTTTTAAATTTATCTGGTTGTTAATGGGGGTGATTTACTTTTTGTTAGGCCGGTGTACGCCACGGATTTAAACTTTGTGCCAGTGGACCGAAGCCCCTTCCCAGGGGGCCAATCTGATATTTTGCTGTCTAATGTGGACATGGTCAGCCCGGTTGAAATTTCTCTCGCCTGCAGTCACGTCCCGAGTTTGTAATTTTAATTCCCTGCACGACCAAAACTGCATAGAGCAGCTTCTGGGCTGCAAGCTGCTACTTCTCAGAGAGCTGCTGAGAGAAGTAAGTCTGGTCACGAATACGTATTAGGTTCTCTCCTCGAAGAGCACGTCATGGACGCTTGTTCTCAGCGTCGTTGCACTTTTGCTCCCCCCCTCCTCTTTCGGTTCTAAGAATTCGCCTAAGGCCAATGACAGGTCAGAAACCCCAGCAGACAGCGACCGTCTCCCAGGATGCCTTGCATAAAAAAAATGTGTGTGCCAAGATGGACCACCCCGCGACACCTAGCGGCAAACTCGCTAACCACCCAGCCAACTTACCCTGTAGGCCGCCAGAGTGTAGCACTAGACTGCGCCCTTTAACCCTTGGTTTAAGCAGACGCCTTGGGCGAGTCGATTCTTTTTTATTTCAGACAGCCCCCAACAGGTAGCGCTAAAGTCGACGCAATGCTACCAGCTTCGAGACTTCAATCAGAGTTTTTTTTATGGCCCTCACTCGGGGAACTTCGGGACCTTTCGGTCCGGACTCCCAGTCCTCCCCTCCACTTTTGATTCAAGTTTTACTTTTAATTACGAGACGCGTTTCTCCGCGGGACACTTCGCGCCGCGACTGCAGACGGACCGTTTGATTATCGGCGAGTCGACGAGACTCTGCAAAACTTCCATCCGGCCGCAACCGACTATGTAGTCGCCTAAATGAGGGATGCTATCCCTATAATCTTTTTCAAGTAGTTTAGTCAGTCTGCGTAGTATAAAATGTAATAGTTATTTTTTTATCTTTTAATTTTTTTTGAAATTAGAAAACGACCGCGCCCAGCCGCGTATTCGCGGGATCCAGTTCCTGGCTGGCGACGCATCTGTAAATAGAAGTCAACTTCCCTGTCTGGTGAGTGACAATCCGGCCTTTCCCCCCCCCCCCCCCCCCCCCCATTACCGTTTGTTGGCCTTTTGCGCCGACGGTGTAGGACTGTCTGGAAGCAAGTCTAATTCGTTTTGAATTTGATTTGGGTTTCAGACAGGGTCGAAGTGCTGGAGAGACAAATTGCTCCCAGCTCGTGATCCTGCACCTCCACTGCGGGTCACGTTAGAAGAGATGTTTCCGCGACCCGACGTTATTTTTTGAAGACCCGGGTGGTAATGTGAAATCAACATCCCTCCCCCCCACTTTCTAGCTACGAACTACATTAATCGAATGAATAGCCTACCAGCGAACAGTGCCTTCCTCAAGAATCTGTAAAATCGAGGAAACTCATATATATATATGTAATTGTTGGGACATTCAAATTTGGTGCAATTTTTAAATTTTTGACTATGTAATAATTTTTGGTTAAGGTGTAATATGTATTATTTTAAATAATCCTGGGGCGCCCCCCTTTAACTTTGTTAATTACTAAGATTTTTATTGTTAGGTTTGAATAATATGAAAACAGAATTCATTATTTACATTTTTAAATAAAACAGGGAACCTATAGACCAAGCTACTTGTGTAGTGTTAAGTTATTTATGATATACCTTCTTCCCTTAAACGATCCACCAGCTCCCCAGTTGCTTGTGTCAGGGAGTTCCAAATTATCTTGTTCTCCACCTCGTGCCACCTCTGGTCAATAACTTAATTTTTCTTATTTTTCTTACCCAGCAGTTTCCAAGGCTCTTTTTAATTAATTTAAAATAATTTAATTTTGTGGCACGAGGGGCGTCACAATTGGTAGCAGAGCGTGGTTTGGTCTATAGGCATACCTAAATAAAGTAGGCATACCTAAAATAAAATATAAAAAAAACTAAAAAAAAAAATTAATTAATTTTTTGTGAAACCAATTTTGTATTTTTAACTTTGTAAACTGATCGCTGGTACACCCGGTAGTTATATTGCTTTTGTATTTTAAAGTTATGATTGAGTTTTAAAGTGCCGTGCGGACTTAGTCTGCGCGCGGCGCAAGAAGTCGCGGCGTGCGGTCCGCTAGCAGGCCGGCAGCGAGACGTGGCTTATCTCTCGCCTCAGCTGGCATCCCCCCCCCCCCCCAGCCCGTTCGAGCCTGCGACACGCCCGTAATCTGAGGGCGAAGACACGGACCTGTTCCTCCCGCACACCCCTCTCCCTCTGTCCGTCGTGGCAGACGAACTTGCGAGTGGCAGGTCAATCCCCTTGTGGACGTAAACAGGTGGTGCAGATCAAGCTGACAGGGGACGTTCGCGCAGTTGTCAGAGTAGTACGGCAACTTTATACGCAAATAAGTTTGGGCACATACCCCCCCACCTTGAAAGTGTGACTTACTCCCCGCGCATTGGGGCTAGTTGGTATTTGATATTAATATAGGAAGCCTTATGAGGTATTTAAAATTAAGATAGTTGTTAAGAGAGGAGTATTTATGGTGTACGTTTGAATCGTACATGTGTGTTAAATTTTTGTTTTAATTAGCAGTAATTTACGTCCGATTAGTATGTTTAAGCCGGAGTTATTGCTGTCAGATGAGCTGACCTATGAGTTACAGCTACGCAATTTGCCCTCCAGTGGCAATGTGCAAGTCCTCAGGAAGAGGCTCAGGGCCGCCCTCAGCCACTAACGTCGTTTCCAAATCAACCGATGCCCGTATCTACTACTCATTCAGAGCCGCTTGTGCAGTTGACGACAGCGGCGACAAACATTACAACGGGTCACGTGACAACCCACCCCGTCACTAGTGTGACATTTTCACAGGGATTACCAACCTTGGCACACCAAAGGACGCAACCATACCCACCAAACATGTTTTTCCCGTATCCGATCGCTCAGGGCTATTTTAACCCTTATGCTCAATTTCAGCCACAGTTTCCTTCATGGCAAACCACCCCACTTCCGAGTGCTGGTATTCTGCAGCCGCCACTCACAACGCCCCAGCTCACTTCACCACAAATCAGCCCCTCGGGTGCGACTCGGGAACAGACTCAGTCGCACCCGGTGTCACACCAGCCTTCACCTCAGCCGGCAGGAGCCGCGGCTCAGCCCCACGACTCAGTATTGAGGAGCACGACAGCCCCAGAAACAGGCTACAGTTTATACGGAAAAATCACCCATCCTGTAGAAAGGTTACTCAAGGATTTGCCAGAGGCGTCGGGTCTGGACGCACACAAACTAATTGATTTCCTTCGAGTCTTATTAAAGCTGCGACAAAAGGGAGGGATTCCCGACAAACAAATTTTTGAAATTGTTTATTCATACACCCAAGCTCCCTTAAGTGAGCGGATCATGGCAGCCATTGAGAATGACCTCACTTTCGATGAGTTTCATGAAGACGTGTTAAATTTTTGTATACCGAGTAGGCTACTCACAAACATTCGGTTGGAGTGGTTTAACCGCCTGCAGCAGCGTAATGAAGCCTTGCCAAATTACGTGGCTGACATACGCGAAGCCAACCAGGTACTCAGGTTAAAGGTTTCCGAGAGAGAGGTCGTGAGTATGATTCTAGACGGTTTGAACCCAGCGGAGCGCTCGCGCTCAGTGTTCCAGGCACGCCCCCAAAATTATGCTGAGCTTGACAAACTTTGCGTACACGCCACAAACATAGAATACGCTGATTTTCAGCGAAATAAACAAGCCACATTCGCTAGTCAACAAGGTAGCAGCGCGGGAACGGAGCGCAGTAATTCGCAACATAAGAATGCAGCACAGAAACATCAGGGCAATACATTTTTCTCTTCAAGGCCACAAGGGAGATATCAACAAAATGCACATTTTACTTTCTGTAAAAGAGACGGACATTCCCTGTCCCAGTGTTACCACAAAAACAACAAACAAAATGGCGACACTCCAAAAAACGCATAACGCGGTGGCCTGAACAACCTTATTCAGGGCCACCGAAAAATTCAAGTGTTAAAAATTTTTCTTATAAGTGGGAAGTTCAACTTGCGCCAAGAAATGGCCGTACACAAGAAACACCAGTACACAAAAACAATAATCCTAACAACAAGGAGTCCAGGAATAAAAGTAACAAGCGAGGTCACAAACATAAACAAAGAAAGCACAATAGCAGGAGAAATAACAAAAATAAGGGAAATGGTAATTCAACGCACACATACTCATGTAAAACGTGTGTTGATCCTACAAATAAGGGCAAGAGAAAGTGCCACCAAATTTTTGGTAATATTCCTACAGTAATTCCGTATGCAGTAACAACGATTGGCGAACACACTGTACCGGGACTAATTGATACGGGATCAGCGCGGAGCCTGATTTCTGGGCAGTTATTTAACAAGTTAAAACAGAGCAAATTAATTCTAAAGATTGAGACCACTAAGTTACAATGTTTCACAGCTTCAGAGCAGCCATTAAATATTACGTTAGCAGTTGTGATCAAGGTGAAGTTTGATTTATATTCATGGAATTTCCCATTTTTGGTGTCTGATCAACTTGCCACAGACCTAATCTACGGGTCTGATTTCATCGCCAAGACAGGTCTAATCATTAATCTTCAGGCGAAGAATTTCGTTTTCAAATTCAACATGGGTAATCCTATTCCTTGTGGGACCCCTGAACAAATAGTTTCAGTTCCGGCCGAGCCAACGGCAGCCATCTTGGATCAGGGTAACACCACTTCACACGAGCACCTTAATACACAGCAGCGGGCCGCCATTGATAAATTATGCAGTAGTTTTCCAGATGTCTTGAGTAGTAAACTAGGTCGCACAAATTTAGTCGAGTACCAAATTGAGTTAGCGGATAAAATACCAGTGAGATCTCACCCTTATCAATTTTTAGGCCCTAAGATGCAGACGATGCGCAATCATGTTCAGGAGCTTTTAGAAAAAGGGGTAATCGAACCCTCGACCTCCGCCTACAGTTCCCCAGCTTTCCTGGTGCCTAAGGGCAAGGATCAACAACGATGTGTAATTGATTACAGAAAAGTTTATGAGAAAATAGTCATACAAAACATACCTTTGCCAGACCTAAACACTGCTTTTCATTGGTTCAGTAAGGCCAAATATTTTAGTGTGTTTGATCTAAATTCTGCCTACCACCAAATTCCCCTTACTGCGGATTCAAAACCCATCACAGCCTTCTGTGTCCCTTGGAACTTGTACCAATACACAGTAGTACCTTTCGGACTGGCCACGGGAGCCCAAGTACTAACCCGACTCCTGGATCAGATACTAGGAGATCTAAAATTCAAAACAGTGTACAACTACCTAGACGATGTCGTCGTATATTCAGAAACATTCGAAGAACACATCAAACATTTAGAGGAAGTCCTAAGTAGATTTCGTAAAGCAGGGTTAACTGTCAACACAAAAAAGGTTAAGTTTGCAGTTCAAGAACTGTCTTTTCTAGGACACCTGGTTTCTAGCAAGGGAGTCACCATTGATCCTTCACGTACACAAGCTATTCGTGATTTTCCGCCTCCCACAAACCCTAAGGGTATTTCACGTTTTATGGGTATGGCAAATTTTTACTCAAAATATATTCCTAATTTCGCTGAGCACGCAGCACCACTAAATACGTTGCGTAAGAAAAACACACCTTTCACATGGGGTCCGGAACAAGAAAAAGCCTTTAATTTCCTGAAACAGGCGATTTCTTCCCCGCCTGTACTCCGCATGGCAGACTTCACCAAACCTTTCATTTTACAGACTGATGCGTCCAGTGTGGATATTGGCGCAGTACTGTCACAGGAAGTCGAAGGCTGTAGACAGCCCATTGCGTTTGCGTCGCGGACACTTACCCACGCCGAGAGGAAAGCCTCCTCGATCTACGAATTAGAATGCCTCGCCGTGGTATTTGGCATCGACAAATTCCGCCAATTTATAGAACACAGGGAATTCCTGTTAGAGACAGATAATCAGGCATTAGCCTGGCTTTTGGCACACCCGAAACAATTAGGGAAACTCAGGCGATGGATTGCAAAAATTTCCTCTTTGAAGTTCAAAATCCAACACATTCGTGGCACACAGAATATAGTAGCGGACACACTGTCTCGCATGTTCGAAAATCCAACTCAGACTCCGCCCGAAGGAACACCACTCTTATGTCAAGCCCTATTGACAGAGTTTCCGTTGGCATTTCAGGATTTACAGAGCCAGCAGGAAGCTGATCCCCACATTTCCAGTATTATTAAACTTTTTAGTTCAGGAACGGCGCCAAAATACTTTAGGATGTCTAAGGGGCTGTTGCAAAAACGCATCCCCCAATCAAAAACATACAAAATCGTGCTCCCGCAAAATCTACGTAATATGATATTCCATTATTATCACACCTCGCCGGTGGGCGCACACCTTGGTATATATAAGACCATTCAGGCTATCCGACGTCATTTCGTGTGGGACGGCATGCACAAGGACATCACCGAGCAGGTGAAACTATGCAAAATCTGTGCGCTGAGTAAGCCAGCGCAGAACACTCGTTTCGGTTATTTAACTTCAGATGTGGCCGAGCGCCCCATGCAAAAGATGTTTATCGACTTTGTCGGGCCTTTCCCGCGCTCAAAGACAGGAAACACTATGCTGCTGGTGTGTATCGACGCCTTCACAAAATTTGTCTGGCTCATCCCCATGCGAAAAGCCACCGCAGAAAACACAGTATCTGCGCTACGTAATCAGATCTTCAAGACGTCGGGAGTCCCGCCTATAGTAGTTTCAGACAATGCAACCCAGTTCACGGCTAGGATTTTTAAGAACATGTGCTTCTCACATGGCATTCTGCACGTCACAACCTCGCCTTATTATCCACAGCCCTCGCATGCTGAGAGATTCAACCGCAATCTCCGGTCTGCTCTAATAGCTTACCATGCGCAGGAGCAGGATAAATGGGATTAGAATTTGGTGTGGCTGCAAATGGCCTTTAATTATGCACATCATGAAGGACACAAAAGTACTCCTTTCGAACTCATGTTCACTTACCGACCTAACACCCCTCTTTCAAATCTTTGGTCTTTGAATGAATTATTGCCCGATGATCCGAGAGACATCAGGGAGATTTGGAGAAGAGCTCGTAAAAATCTCAACCTGGCTCATGAGAGCAGAAAAAAGAAATACAACGAAAACCGATCTCCTAACCCTTACAGGGTAGGCGATTTTGTGCTTTGTAAGGCACACCCACTCAGCAAGGCAGTGGATAAGTTTTCCGCCAACCTGGCGTACCGCTGGAGAGGTCCCTTTCAAATACAGCGATTTTTAACGCCAGTTACGGTTAGCCTAGCTGACCCCAGTTCAGGAGAATTCGTGACCAGAGCGCACATCTCCCATCTAAAGAAAACACAGGCTGACTTAAAGTAGATGTGTTTAATTTCTTTCCCCTAACACAGGGGACTCTCTAATATTAGGCATGCCAGAAATCCTCGAGGTCTTAAAAATCCATGGTACTAGAAATAAGAATGCTAGCTTTACGTTGTATTAGTTTTAAGTGGCCACTTAGTTAATAAGCTCTTAGTTAATAAGTTTGTTTAAGGGTTATCGATATGTTGTGCCTGAGAGGCGGACGCGTCTCCCAGGTGTTAGAATATAAGTAGTAGGATACAGGCGAACCTGGTACTAGTTTTACTGAGCAGTGTAAGTGTTGTTATTTTTTTCCTATATGCTCCGCATTCAAGCGGGGGAGTATGTGCCGGAAATTAGGCATTTCGTCACTTTTTTTAATTTAATCTATAATTTTAAAATTTTTTGGGGTTTCTATTTTTTTAAATTTATATGGTTGTTAATGGGGGTGATTTACTTTTTGTTAGGCCGGTGTACGCCACGGATTTAAACTTTGTGCCAGTGGACCGAAGCCCCTTCCCAGGGGGCCAATCTGATATTTTGCTGTCTAATGTGGACATGGTCAGCCCGGTTGAAATTTCTCTCGCCTGCAGTCACGTCCCGAGTTTGTAATTTTAATTCCCTGCACGACCAAAACTGCATAGAGCAGCTTCTGGGCTGCAAGCTGCTACTTCTCAGAGAGCTGCTGAGAGAAGTAAGTCTGGTCACGAATACGTATTAGGTTCTCTCCTCGAAGAGCACGTCATGGACGCTTGTTCTCAGCGTCGTTGCACTTTTGCTCCCCCCCTCCTCTTTCGGTTCTAAGAATTCGCCTAAGGCCAATGACAGGTCAGAAACCCCAGCAGACAGCGACCGTCTCCCAGGATGCCTTGCATAAAAAAAATGTGTGTGCCAAGATGGACCACCCCGCGACACCTAGCGGCAAACTCGCTAACCACCCAGCCAACTTACCCTGTAGGCCGCCAGAGTGTAGCACTAGACTGCGCCCTTTAACCCTTGGTTTAAGCAGACGCCTTGGGCGAGTCGATTCTTTTTTATTTCAGACAGCCCCCAACAGGTAGCGCTAAAGTCGACGCAATGCTACCAGCTTCGAGACTTCAATCAGAGTTTTTTTTATGGCCCTCACTCGGGGAACTTCGGGACCTTTCGGTCCGGACTCCCAGTCCTCCCCTCCACTTTTGATTCAAGTTTTACTTTTAATTACGAGACGCGTTTCTCCGCGGGACACTTCGCGCCGCGACTGCAGACGGACCGTTTGATTATCGGCGAGTCGACGAGACTCTGCAAAACTTCCATCCGGCCGCAACCGACTATGTAGTCGCCTAAATGAGGGATGCTATCCCTATAATCTTTTTCAAGTAGTTTAGTCAGTCTGCGTAGTATAAAATGTAATAGTTATTTTTTTATCTTTTAATTTTTTTTGAAATTAGAAAACGACCGCGCCCAGCCGCGTATTCGCGGGATCCAGTTCCTGGCTGGCGACGCATCTGTAAATAGAAGTCAACTTCCCTGTCTGGTGAGTGACAATCCGGCCTTTCCCCCCCCCCCCCCCCCCATTACCGTTTGTTGGCCTTTTGCGCCGACGGTGTAGGACTGTCTGGAAGCAAGTCTAATTCGTTTTGAATTTGATTTGGGTTTCAGACAGGGTCGAAGTGCTGGAGAGACAAATTGCTCCCAGCTCGTGATCCTGCACCTCCACTGCGGGTCACGTTAGAAGAGATGTTTCCGCGACCCGACGTTATTTTTTGAAGACCCGGGTGGTAATGTGAAATCAACATCCCTCCCCCCCCACTTTCTAGCTACGAACTACATTAATCGAATGAATAGCCTACCAGCGAACAGTGCCTTCCTCAAGAATCTGTAAAATCGAGGAAACTCATATATATATATGTAATTGTTGGGACATTCAAATTTGGTGCAATTTTTAAATTTTTGACTATGTAATAATTTTTGGTTAAGGTGTAATATGTATTATTTTAAATAATCCTGGGGCGCCCCCCTTTAACTTTGTTAATTACTAAGATTTTTATTGTTAGGTTTGAATAATATGAAAACAGAATTCATTATTTACATTTTTAAATAAAACAGGGAACCTATAGACCAAGCTACTTGTGTAGTGTTAAGTTATTTATGATATACCTTCTTCCCTTAAACGATCCACCAGCTCCCCAGTTGCTTGTGTCAGGGAGTTCCAAATTATCTTGTTCTCCACCTCGTGCCACCTCTGGTCAATAACTTAATTTTTCTTATTTTTCTTACCCAGCAGTTTCCAAGGCTCTTTTTAATTAATTTAAAATAATTTAATTTTGTGGCACGAGGGGCGTCACAGCATGAATAGTTTCCTGCACAAAGCGAGCCATGTAGAAGTCTTAGCCGGTCAACCAATATGTTTGGATCTTTCCATGATGTGTAATGAATCTCTTCTACCTCCATCTTACTTGCTTGTTTATTATAAATACTTTTAATATCACAATCGTCCCAGTGATCATAATAAGCATTATGAGATTTATTTATTATATCACGACGTTTCCATCGTTTTGGTCTCAGTACATCACCACTTTCTTCGATCTTGTCAGCTCTAGGTGCTTCATCACAGTCTATGCGAAAAAATACAAACATACTGCTAGCTTGTGAACTTCTCTTTGATGTGCAAAGTTAGAGTTCTAGTACAAGCCAGAATCAGTTTTTGAATTTTTTTCGTTTATATTTTTAATTTTTTATTAATTTTTTTTTGTATTTTTATGATATCAAAGAAAACTTGTGGCGTTTTTCTCCGTGTGCTCCTGATTATTCTTGTCAATATTAAGGAAGTTTTCTCCGGGTGTTCCTGATCATTCTTGTCAATATTATGGTGATTGTCTTCGTGTGCTCCGGATTATTATTGTCAATATTATGGTGGTTTTCTCCGTGTGCTCCTAATTATTCTTGACAATATTTTGATGGTTTTCTCTGGGTGCTTCTGATCATTTCTGACAATATTTTGATGGTTTTCTCTGGGTGCTTCTGATTATTCCTGACTAGACATCTGATGGTTTTCTCCGAGTGCTTCTGATTACTGATGAGGAATTGATCTCTGCACGAAGGATTTTTTTACTAAATGAGGCATGTCATTTTTATTCAAGGTTGCATTTAATTAGCGAACTTCTACTACTTGAACATCACTTGTAATATTTTTATCAGGTGGAAATTAAAAAAAAATCATTACTCAGTCGAATATTAATAATCTCTGAGAAATCTAAGAAGCACTAACAGGAAGGACGAACTTCCTTCTCCTTGGAGTCTAGCGAAGCCAACCTTCCTTTGCGATCGATAGTGAGCATTCCACATCCCGCATTAATGAATAGATATTATTTACCTGCAAGCAACACGTGGTGACATCTGTTGATGACAGCCAGAACTACTTGTATCAATTTGCTTTGCATTAGATAACTTAACTCTCGCTGATGAAATATTTAAAACATTCTATTTAAGAAATGGTTCCAATTGGAGAAAACTGACAGTTTGTATCTAACATTAGTCACAGAAGCTACCATGGATCGTGGTTTGTTATCTGCAGCTGAATCGGAAGGAAGCCGCTGTAGATACTGTGGCAAGGATTTTGTCATGAGAAGAAAGATTGTGCTAGAAACCCACTACGCAACATGTTAAGCTGTAATCGTTGTAGCAGGTTGTTAACACAAATTTACAGCTTAAAAAGACATGGTAGAACATGTAAAGTCAAGACTACTTACGGCATAGAGGACACCGAGGGATCCACTAGACTAAAGAAGAGTGATCTGCATTACGACAATAATTTTCCTTGTCCTGAGCGTGATGGTATTAGCTCACCCAATCGTGAGGAAGAACATAAATTGAAGGATGCTAATGGCTTCGGGAAGACTGAAACTAATGGAAGTATCAACACCGTGAAAAGTGAGAATACATTCAAGCCTATATTCAGTAGATCCTCCATTATTTGTAAAAATGATGGACTCCTAAAAAGGAAGCATGAAGACGATGAAGACACTTCGACATCATCGAAAGCGAATTCATACGGTAATCTGGGTGATGAGGATGTCTTCTACAGTGATTGTTACATTGACTTTGAGGCTGTTGACAAAAGGCATAGACTGTGATGAAGCACCTAGAGCTGACAAGATCGAAGAAAGTGGCGATGTCCTGAGACCGAAACGAAGGAAACGTCGTGTTATAATAAATAAATATCCAATGCTTATTATGATCACTGGGACGATTGTGATATTAAAAGTATTAATAATAAACAAGCAAGTAAGATGGAGGTAGAAGAGATTGATTACACATCATGGAAACATCCAAACATATTGGTTGACCGGCTAAGACTTCTACATGGCTCGCTTTGTGCAGGAAACTATTCGTGCATCAAAGAAATATCCTTCATACTCAAAGAACTGAGGAAAGCTGGCTATATACAATAATGGCTTCTTTTACTTGTATTTGTGTAATGTTGAGAAGTAATTAAATATTAAAAGTAAAAAATTTAACGTTTTTATTTCTTGTATTCTGATTTCCTACTAAGCCAGTGTGTTTCCGCTACTGTATGTTTGATCATTCCGTTTCCTGTGTGTACTGTGTGTATGTTCCGTTTCCTGTGTGTACTGTGTGTACGTTCCGTTTCCTGTGTGTACTGTGTATACGTTCCGTTTCCTGTGTGTACTGTGTGTACTGTGTGTACGTTCCGTTTCCTGTGTGTACGGTGTGTACGTTCCGTTTCCTGTGTGTACTGTGTGTATACGTTCCGTTTCCTGTGTATAATGTGTGTACGTTCCGTTTCCTGTGTGTACTGTGTGTACAATCCGTTTCCTGTGTGTACTGTGTGTACGTTCAGTTTCCTGTGTGTACTGTGTGTATACGTTCCGTTTCCTGTGTGTGCTGTGTGTACGTTCCATTTCCTGTGTGTACTGTGTGTATACATTCTGTTTCCTGTGTGTACTGTGTGTACGTTAAGTTTCGTGTGTGCACTGTGTGTACATTGCGTGTTGGAGCCGAGTAGACTTGTATCGATGTAGCTTCATAGACATGTAGTTTCGTAGCCATGCGGTCTTTTAGTCATGCAGTCTCGCAGCCATGTATAACTCGGAACCAGCTAGATCCTTTTAGACTCGTAGCCTTGTAGCCTCGTAGTCTCTTAGACTCGTAGCATTGTAGCTTAATATCATTGGAGCTGTTGAAAGAAAAGGCAGTTGGAGCATTTGGAGCTGTTGGAGCCATTTGGAGCTGTTGGAGCTATGAAGTAGTCGTTGCACGTCTATGCAGGGCTAAATGTTTATAAGATTGCTGGCTTTCGCAAGTGATTTTGTAGTAGGATAGAAATTGTGTAATAAATATTATGTTTGTAAAAGACTTTGTGGTGTTTTATTTCTCGAACCTTACACTTTTCTGGTACTTTTTTAAAATTAAAGTGGTTTTTTTATCGGCCAGGGATCGAACCAAGGACCTTAGTCGATCTAATCAATCAGTATATAGATTACAAATGTATTTAATGAATTTTAAACTTTTTCCCGAATCTCTAGCATTACAATTACGAATTTTTAATATGGTGGTCTTGATGTCTGATAGGATGATGGTAGTAGAGGATTTAAAGTCTCTTTAAGAATGTTGAACGTGGTTTATTGAAATTATTATTTTTTTCATAAAATTTAATATTATTGCATCGATCAGGTATCGAACCAAGGACTGGAGCGGATCGATTCGATATGTAAGTTAATGAGTGAATTGTTTGATGAATTTTGGATTTTTTCCCGCATCTCTAGCATTAAAATTACGGATTTCAAGATGGTTGCCGAATTTCAAAATGGCGGGGGCACCTCGGATATAATTATAATGCACTGTAGCGGGTTAGAATAAAATTATCCAGTTGGAAATTTACTCTATAATACGAGTACACACACACAATATGGTGTACTCCAGCAGGTGGTAGCTCCTGGTAGCATGTACTGAACATAAAATGTCGGATCCATGATGGTCGACAAGGCAGCACATTTGGAAGCACTGACAACGAAAAGGCAGCACATTTGGAAGCACCGACAACGAAAAGGCAGCACCATCATCGAAAAGGCAGCACATTTGGAAGCACCGACAACGAAAAGGCAGCACCATATACGAAAAGGCAGCACATTATTGACATGCCGAATCCCCATGATCAAAATAACATTTGTTTCTTCACTGTGAAATAATATATCCACACTTTTTGTTAAATATTGTATTTCACACTGACGAACAGGAAATTTCGTAATGTTGCTGCAATACAATGTCCATTCAAAAGAATGTGCTTTCGGTAATTTACACAAATACTTCTCAAATGTGCAGGACATTTTTCTCTGCCATGAAGTGAAAATAATTAAAATCGATAAGATAAATTAAAAACATTAAAACAAAGAGAGTACTCAATAAACTAGCAATAATAAACAACCGAAGCTGTTTCAAGTGCAAATACACAGTAAAATTACTTCCCGTCGAACAAAACAGTTGAGTAAAATTTTTGTTAAAATTAACTAACAAGCGTAGAGCACCACTTGGGAAATTGACTTTGATTAAAGACTCGGTGTATTAGTAGTAATTCGGAGAAAAAGCCTTCTAAAATTTCAGCACAGTTTATTACTAAAGTTTTGCACTGGCCGACAGCGCAGCGGCTTAGTCGCAACGTACTTTCTTATTTGTCAGGTTTAGATTCTCGCGGACGGTCACCTTCTTATGATAAAAAATATATAAATGTACTGTTCAGAAATTCCTTTAATATAAATATTTATTTATTTTGAAAATATTATTTGATTTTACTTATATTTAAGTTACAGTAATAATTCAATCTTAAAAATATAAAAAAATTGATACTTTAACAGTAGTCTAATTATAAATAGCACTTTTAAAAATTAAAAGTAAGATT
The DNA here is from genome assembly GCF_032445375.1 of Bacillus rossius redtenbacheri. Lineage (NCBI taxonomy): Eukaryota > Metazoa > Arthropoda > Insecta > Phasmatodea > Bacillidae > Bacillus > Bacillus rossius. The sequence goes on from NC_086331.1 coordinate 77,088,705, forward strand.
TTTATTAATACATATTATTTATATATTTAGTTTTTAAAACTAAAACATATGTGATAATTATCATAAAAACATCGGAAACAAAATACATATTTACATCTTCCACAATTAATAAAATATCGTTGTTTTCACGAAAAAGGCCATTAACGTAACGTTGATAAACATACTTTATTTATTGAAAAATAAATTGACAAGTTTGTTCAGAGTTCACAGAAAAAAAATAATGATCAAACTGTAGAAAAATTAAATACAATAGTGGGGTAGGAAAATGAAGTTACTCCATCATCCTTTTTAACCATAGAAACTGATATAAACGCAACTGCTCAGGTAAAATCAAAACCTTTTTCAAACTAATATTTTGTAACTCTTTGGATAAAATATTTCCAATCTTTTTAATACATTTTAACGACAAGCGTCATTGGAATTAGAGGTTAAAATAACATACTGTATATTTAAATATAAATAATATCTAATGAAAAGGTTTCAATAAATAAAATGTATTAATATTTAAAAAAAATTATTTTTAAAAAGTAGAAGTACCCAAAAAAACTTATGTTGTTAAAAAACTAACCGTCAGCGAAAATTGATATCCGATCGTTTGGGCGACAAGCAAGTATGTTATCACCTAGGCCGCTGCGCTGTTGTTCACAGTGAAAAGTAACTCGTTTATAAACTGTACTTAAATTTTCAAAGGCTTTAGCTAGGAATTGGGTGGCCAGTGCACTTTATTATTTAAAAAGGTGAACAGACTACAAATATACTACTAATAGGTACACCGAGTCTCATCCCGAAGTATATTTCTGAAGTCGTGCCCTTTTTTTTGAAAATCAAACATTAAAAAAACCACAACATAAAAAAATATATTTATCAATTTTCCTTGGGTATTTGGTTTATTTTATTGTGTTTTCAGCTAAATTTCTTGACGCGAATCACGTGTAGTTTCCGCATCCGCCGCTAGAAATCGTCACTGAAGCAGCTTTGTCGACTATCGAATCACTAGATGTGGAGAGCGCAAGGTTAAACTATGTAATGAAACTGCTCCGATAAAAGCAAAAATTAATTTAAAAAAATACTAATCCCCGGCTTTGGACCTGATCTTCGACAAGTAATTTTATTAAAATACTGCCCATCTTGTAAACATTCATTATAAACAGTTGATGCTATAACGTTTCCCTTTGTCTCTGTGAAATTTGGTTTGCGCCATCCGCCACAATTCGTGAGACTTCCGTTCCATTCAAAAATTACTCATACCAAATGCCGCATACCGAGAAATAAGATGTTGCATATAGAAGTGAAGTGCAGCTGAGTGAAAATCACATGGAAAAATGTACAAGTCTCTGATTAACCAGCCGCGAATTTGATAGATGAACAGTACATTCACTGCTGGTCCCGAAGCCCCGTCCGGGGCGGAAGCAGGTAACGTGATCCGCGGGCTGTAAGCCAAGCCGTCTCCGGGTGCGCGCGCAGCAGGCAGCTGGTACGGATCAGACCGCGGAACCAGGGGTGCGATACCCAAGCGCGTGCTGCGAGCAGGCGACAGACGCGAGAGTCGCGTGTCGCGCTATCCTCAAATGCTACCAAATGCGAGGCCTGCGGAGGGTCCCATAAGACCAGTTCATTCATGTGGCCAGTGATTGTAGCCTCGTGCTCAGGAGCTGGGAAGTATGCGGTATGTTGTCGTGAGCGACGAGGTGCAGTCCAACTCCCGCCTGTGGCTTGTCGTTAGCATTTGAGAATAAAACAGTTTCCGTTATCGCCACCGCCGAATCGAAGTCGTCCCCCCACGTTGTGTATGAGTTTCTCACGATCATAAAACACTGATAATGTCCAGTTTCAAAATTTGTTGTTTCACTCATAAAATATGCGTGTTAGATAATTCATATTGCTGATAGTCGCGTTTATTCAGTTAGTTAGACGTATGTGGATAAGTTAGGCGAAATGTGCATAACAATGTACTCACGGAAATTGCCGCTCGCTTTACAGTATCGCAGATAATGACATTCTTTTATTTATCAAAACACTCTTTATTGTTGCTAACAGTCAAAATCCTTGTTTGCACATAAAATTCAGTGGAATCAACACCACATTATACCGCATCACTACTCCATATAGTATGCTAAAAACATTCTTTTTTAATCATTTAAATTTTCCTTAAATTATAAAAATGCTACTTCCTAATCGGCTGGAAAGTCGTGGGATTTAACGTATTCGCAAATCACTATAACAATAGAAACTGTCAACATTGATGAGATAAGTGTAAAACAACAGATTTAAAATAAAAGCACAATTAGAATGTTACATTTCATAATATAAAACTATTTCAATTTAGAAATATCATGAGCAGTAAATAGTCTTGAGAGGGATCTGTGTATTGTGTTGGCATTCGAAAAACAATAGTCATAGAGTACTTGGTTTCGTATATATGGATTACATTTCAAAGCAGAATACTGTTTATAAAGTAATAATTACTAAATTGCAGGAAATAAATATAAAATTCATTAAATAACATTTGTGCTAACTTGTTTTAGGACAGATAGCCGTCCTTGCAGAATAATTAAATTCTGCACTGTCTGTGGCAGGTGGTAGTGTTTTTTATTTTGCATGAAACCACCGTCCAAACAGTCTATTAATAGCACCGTTGCTATGGTTACGAAGCGATAAAATGTGTAAGCGCGCGAAGCACACTCTAAAAATTAGCACTAGCGAGCAGGCGGTTTTGGAGACGGGGTCTGTGACACACGTCACCGTGTTTTCCGGCGCTTTTTTCGTAGCAATCTCTGCTTGAGCTGTCTTCTGATGTTATTGAGCAGCTGCAGATGACAGGGAGTATGGTAGGGACAAGAACGATGGTGAGTTTACTTCCAAGCGGGAAAAAATCCAAAGATGTATACTGTGAAGGGAACAAACTCTCAACAATCAGATATTCTACAGGGGACATCACATCAGGCAGAGGACGATTGCTCCTTGGTTGACGTCATCCCGTCAGCACCACCCTGGAGGACAGCTCCTCAGGAGGCAGCTGCAACGGCTGCTTCCTGGGTCGTCGTCGGCGGCTGAGGAAGGCTCTCCACAGCGCCACCTTCCTGGCGCTCGAGAAGTGCCTGGCGACGGCGCGGCCGGGGGTTCGACACCCTGTTTGCAAACGTCAAACACCATTAACTGAGCCTTGTTCTTGAAACTGTCGGGACTCAGTATCGGTGACTGTCCGTGACTTGGGATGAATTTAATATGCGAGAGGATATCTTCAGTTTTTAAAGTAAATGACCATATCAACACACGGGTAAGTTACACTGTTCAAAAAAAAATTACATTGCGTATTTGACAGTAATCTATTACGGAGCGGCTCACACCTGCATTGAGCTGTTTTCCGGCCTAAAGTACGTAGCGAAGCTGGACTTTACTATCCAATTGATATGCTGACTATGAGACAAGCCAGGATAAGATTCCAGCCTCCAACATCGGAATGCTTTGTCAACATCTTTGCCATTTTCTACGTTCTTCAGCATATTGATACGTTCAACCGTGCTCACTTGGATGTAAGACAGCATCCACTCAATAGACTATAATGTTGGCGAAACATCCTGTGGGTTTTCTGCAGCAGCGACAATTGCATTAATGTGTGTGTTGGCTAGATGCAGTACAAGCTCTTGTTTCGAATTAATGATTATGTGCTTAAACTCGACAGCGAATCCAAGAAGCATGGACAGAGGAACACAAACACGAATTTTCCTTTGGCATAAACTGGTAGCTTATATTTATCCGCCTACATCTCTCGTCTTTTCTACATTGATGCTATTGAGTATGTACATATGTAATGCTCTCGATTAGGTGAAGAATACCGTTGCCGGATATTTTCGTCGTTGTCGGAAGCGTGCTATCGGCTTTCGTCAGCGTACCTCTTATACATAGAAGTGACTGCGAAGGTAAAGTACAGATATCCTGGTGCTGTACAGAAATGCATACCTATGAAGTTAGTGTTTATGGCCCAAGGAGGAAAGACTGGTACTCATGCACTTCCATTTTCAGAATGCTGTTATCATAAATTGCCAGATCTTCCACTTTGAGGATTTCTGTTCCATATTTATTCTGCACTAATCCAATACTAAGAAGAAACTTAATGCTGTCAGGTGTTAATGCACCGATGTCTTGTAGAGAACTGATGTTATTCACGCCAATGTGATTTATTTTATATCTGTTCGATGTCATAAACTTTATACACATCCCTTCAAGTGTAGACCACATGTAATTTCTTCGTCTTGAAAATTCACCAAGCGTCCTCGCTGGTCAACGATTCTGACGACGACTTCGTGTGCGCACTTCACGACGACTGGAATGTAAATTATACTTTGCAGTACTTCAACCAGTTTATATCCTGTTGGGACCATTGACAATATCTTGTGGAGCATGTTGTTTAGTTTTCCGTTAAGATACATGCCACTTGCCAAATTACAGTTTATTTTTATGACCTTCACCTTTGGTTCGAATCCGAGCAGTGTACCTATGGTCCCAGGTTTCGTAAAGTTGACATTTTCACTTCATGATAAAATGCTTTTCTGGGTGGTTGGATTCCCACGCAGTTGAAATTAAACATCTCATGGTAACATCTCCCTGATGTAATTTGCAATGTAAATTTCGTAAGAGCCAACAGGTTACTGTATATCTGAGTGGTTACATCACTTTTCAGGAAGCATATCTTATAATTGTTTTCGTCAATATTTGGTATGGCATTATACGTTTGGAAATCTACGAGTCATATACACCATTCACCATCTAAATCCATAGGCGGTAAATGGACTGCCCGCAGCTCTGATGCATTACCTGCCAACGTAAGTGTTATCGACATGACTAAATTGTTTTCATATCTGTACAGTTATTTTTTATGGAAAAACCTTTTTGATAATTATAATTTTTTTTAGATAAATGCGATGGAACAAGTGACTACTGTTTATTTGGTTAGACATCTGTTTGGTTTTGTAATTGTAGAACAATGTAGTGGTTTGGCCCATATGCCGTCTAAGTTCTGGTACAGGTCTAATATTTCCAAAACTGTAGTAGTATTTGGCCATTTTTCCATACTTTATATATGCTACCCAGCGCGTTTAACGAACTGTTGACACATCTAAACTAACAATGGCACACTCACGAGTCTTTGGCTTGCTAAGCAAAGTGTCTCGCATAAACACGCCTTGGAAATTTGGTATTTTCAGTTTTTGAACGATCTTAATTACATCTATATTGGTGAGCGGACGTTTCGGCAAAAATTTAAGATTTTTTCACTGTTTATTTCTCACGCCTCAACCTAATTTGTGAGGTTGCAAGTAGAGTCCGGCACCTCTTTTTACCCATGACAATGGTCGCCATGATCGCATTGTGTCTTTGTGCTTCCTTTAACCTCTTGCGCTCATTCATCGAAGTGTTGACTGCCCGTACTACATCGGTCGTCGCACCGATGAGGCCACCGAGAGCACACAATGCAGGTAAAAGCAAATGAAGAAATCCTCCAATAATCTTCTTGTCTTGAGTCTATATTTTGGCTTGGCTTTTTGCACACCTGCACCAGTCTTGCGCTTAGTTTTGAGAGGATTAGTCTTTGACTTGTTGATGATGGCTGCATAAGCATCCATACCTAATTTAGTCTTGGCCATTATGATTTTGGATATGCCCCATATAAAGCAAGTGAACATGCTGTTAAAAGCTTTTCTAAATCAGACTTTTATTATTTTTTTATAAATTAATAATTTTTGCACTATTCGGGTTCGAACCAATGACTTCGAACTCAATAATAGGGGCCAATATAGCGTCGGCGGCTTATTGATGGCTGGTGGGGTAAAATAGAGCTCTTTTGGTGGTATTTCAAGCCACCGACATTTTAGGGACCAAAACAAGAAATTTTCCATTAAAATAATAGTTTTTTTTTTCCAAAATAGGAACTTTATAATAATTTTAAGGTTTTATTTTCATTTGAGGGTAATTTTAAAGGTCATTTAACGACAATGGTGGCCATGACGTTGCAAAATCCAAGAGAGCAGTTGGTACCATGGCACCGCACCTAGAACCCAGCCACAGAATTCAAGGTTTGTAAAACTCCCGTTAGAACCCGGAGTTGTTGCACGCCAAATGACGGCCCAGCCAGGCCGAAGAAACCGTGTTATTTTCCGCGTGCTCCCTTTGAGGAGGGTGTTGTTTGCAGCCAGCTGGCCGCACGCCACGAAACAGTGTTCGGCTCCCGACGGCCGTGATTACCAGTGGGTTTAATCACTCGCGAGTCGGTCGCTTTGAGGCGTGCCGCGCCCCTCCTCCCCCGGGCGACACAGGCATCGACAATCGACCGACTACTAATTATTTCTCGTGTATTTACTTACCTCGCCCGCGGGTAGAAGGGGGGGGGGGGCCGCAATGTTTCCCGTCGCGGAAGTGACGTCACGGTGGCTGTCGCTCCAACCCCGTGCTGATTCTACCGCGCCTTTGTACCATGCTCCATGGTGAACAATACCGGTCATGGTAATTTATTCGCGGCACCTACATTAGCCTACGATTTTCCAACACAACCGTCAAAATCAGTTTATTTATACAATGGGGTGTGCGTTTTCTTACACATATTGCTCCATATAACAAGCGCTTTACTTAAGGCTCAGACTCACATGCCAAACTGATTTTTTTTCATTTTCCCATTACTATTATCTAAGTTCAATTTCTGAAAATGTAACACAATACATCCCTTGAATTGGTTGTTCTTGCACTAATATACCCACATTTATATACTCATTACGTGATGTATAAAGAAAGTTAAAACTCGTGCAAGTAATAGTAATAATTAGAGACCGGAAAAAATCGCGGGTTCAATGACCTCCAGGATAGACTCCAATATCCTCTACACACTCGGGCAAATGCCAACTGTTTATTGGCTGCTGACTTGTCAGTCGTCTCGACTGGGTGGCCTGTGATTCGACACTTCTATGAGTGAGGGTCTCTAATTGGCCCTCAGTCCTCCAGATTAACAGTGAACCTATGGCAGAAGCAGCATTAAGGTAAAATTATTTAAATTTTAGCATAACACGAAATGAACCCGCGAATTTTTCAGCTCTCTAGTAATAATGAACAACTGCGCAAACCTTTACACCCAAAGTATTAAACTTAGTGAATGTCTGTTGAAAAATTTTGGTGAGAGAACAACAAATGCAAGAAAGTGTTAGAATTTCAGAACCAACCTTTGAATAATCAGGGCCACCCACAGTTGTTGGGTGCAGAAGGGAAAGATTGCCCCGGGCCACAAAATACTCAACTCTGCAGGGGGCCACATTTAAAGCGAAATAAAAAAGGGGAAGACAAGCTGTTGATTACCTGAAACTAACATATCAGAGAACCAAAATATTTTAAACATTGCGTACCTGGGATTTGTTTACTTAGTAATGAATAGAGACCTGCAAAATTCGCGGATTCATTCGGTTATAGACGAGAATTCTAACACATATACCTCTTAGATAATTTTGCTATTGGCTTACTGTTCATCTGGACGAATCTCAACCAGTTATAAACCCTCAACCAAAGAAGGATCGAATCACAGACAAACCAGCTGATACGACTTACAAGTCGGCAGCCAATGAACTTGCATTATTTGCCCGAGTGTACAGGGGTATGTGCAGAGTATCCTGAAGGCCATCGAAACCGCGAATTCTGCAGGTCTCTAGTAATAAAGATGCTGGCTTAAATTATTTAAAATTTTAGTTCATAGGATTTTCTAGGTTCTGGCGACCACAAAACAGAAAACTCCCTGCTGCCTCCACGGACTTTTTTTTCTTTAGTTAGCAATCCTCAAATCTAAATAGCCAACATTTGACAATTCGTGATTGAAGTTGCAAAACTTGATAAAGTATTCAGCTTTAGATAAAAATTACAAAATTTACAAACATTTTGAACAGATTCTATAGTGTACATATTAAGGAAGTTATGAATTTCTTTTGTCTTTCAACCCCTGTTATTTTACATTCATTGCAGTAATGATTGGTCGTAAGAAAAATTGTTCAAGATAAAAGTTTTAGATAAAAAGTTAAACTTAACGAGTACATTCAAGAACTCGTTCAGCGAGTAGACAGTTTTTTTACTTGAGGATAAGGACAAGTCAGAGGCGGGGGTGACGGTGAGGCTAGGCTAGGTAATGTGACCCTAAATGACATGTTATTGGGTTCCACGGTGAATAACAGACCACGATAATCAAAGATGTGACTTGATTCGTCTTAAATGCCTAACGTTTCCAGTATTCTGAATGATACTTGGATTGCTAAATGGTAACTGTTTCCTGCATGATACTAGGCCTGTATTTTCAGCGAACGACTTCCTGGGTAACGGGTGTTCGTCTTGGAAGAAAGTGACGAACGAGCAGTGGTCATCGCCAGGAACTGGGGAGAAGCAGAACGAATTGAGAGGAAATGACTACAGTGTTCGCACATTGGCCTCGTTAGTCTGCGAAGCTAGTCTTCTTACTCGCTTGCCGAGCCAAGAAGCGTCAGGACTGCCGCAACTCCTGATCATTGGAGGCGAATAACAATACCTGTAATAACCACATTACTAGGTGGTGAACGCTCTTAAAATGATTTACTTTATTGAGCCTAGTGTATTGCTATAAATTATATTTAATGAGAGTTGCAATAACCGGGGTCAATTCATTTTCTTAATTACATAATTTTTAGCCCCGTGTATTTCTTGGACTTATATTTTGTGAGAGGCAGAATAACTGTTCCCATTTCTTTTTTGAATGAAGTTAATTTATTGCATAGTTAACGCTTTAGAGAGGCGCATCTTAACGCTTTAGAGAGGTGCATATGCTGCCATTTTGATGAGGAGTTATATTTTTATTCAAATTTTTTAATTCATAATTGTTTTGACGATCCGTTTGCTGCAACATTAATTATTGGCTGGTTATTATTATCACAACTAATGTATTTTAAATGCCATTAATATTGTTGTGATCCTTTTAATGTGGTTGATGGAAGAACGAAATATTCTTTAAAGTAAATGTTGTGATATTATTAATTGGCTGGTTTTTTATTGCGTTAAATTTTATAATTATTGTATGAGTAGATATATTTGGTTCATTCTGGGGCAGGGGCTGGGGGCTGGGGATCGGGGATCCGATCATGCCACCTTACGGCTTCGCTACATCACCCATGTTGGATTACGTCACTTCCGCCAGCCATACACGCACGAAAAAGTGTCCCGTTACGTTCATCAGCCATGTACGCACGAAACAATGTCCCGTTACAGTAGTTGGAAATAGGGGGTTCAAGAACAGGCGGAGGAGCCAGGAGCCGGCCATCTTGGATGACGTCATCGGCGGCCATCTTGGATGACGTCATCATGACCTTTGACCTTGACCTTTGACCTTGCCAATCTATGCTAATCTATGCCAATCTATGCCAATCTATGCTAATCTATGCCAATCTATGCTAATCCGTATGCTAATCTATGCTAATCTGTATGCTAATCCATGCTAATCTATGCCAATCTATGCTAATCTATGCCAATCTATGCTAATCCATATGCTAATCTGTATGCTAATCCATGCTAATCTGTATGCCAATCCATCCGCCATTTTGTATTTCTAGAAATTTCCACCAACTTCGAATCGTGACGTCACCGTTGCACTTTGTGTCACGGACGCCATCTTGAATTTGAATTTTTTTTTCGAACTTTGAAATTCGATGTAAACATTAACCGCCATCTTGTTTTCGTCTGCTGGTGGCCGCCATCTTGTTTCCGTCTGCTGGAGGCAGCCATCTTGCGACGTCATATAGTTCTGTTGGTCGCCACCAGATAGCAGCAGGGATTATTTTATTTTTTTTCTTTAACTAAAATAATTTCAGTGCCGAGGCTGGGATTCGATCCATGGGACGTGAAAATGTCCAGGATGTCGTGGTTACGAGGCGGACACCTTGACCACTAGACCACGAGACCAATTGGGATATGGTGGAATAAATAATCTATATATGCCACGTACTGACGTCAAGTTTTATGATAAAAGGGGGGAGGGTGTCTTTGCCTTCCCAAATGCATGAAATTCAAATTATTATTATACCATCGCCATCTTTAATTCCAGCACAGACTACCAGATGGCGCCAAATTCAAAAATTAGTTGCCAGAGGCGCCGCCATCTTGGTTCTCAAGTTGGCTGGTAGATGGCGCCACCGTCGCCATATTTTAGTTCATACAATCGATACCAGATGACGCCACCATCGCCATCTTTAGTTCCTAGTGTTGCTACCAGAGTGTGCCACCGTCGCCATCTTTAATTCTTAAAGTTACCGCCGGAGCGCGCCACCGTCGCCATCTTTAATTCTTAAAGTTACTGCCGGATGGCGCCAAGTGTTATGTAGTCAGTCTAGATAAGTCGGGATAAGTTTGGAACCTGTAGCCATATTATTATTAATTAATAATGTATGTTTATTAAATATGATAGAGTATTTATAAAATAAAGGTGTCGTGTAGAGACTCTCTCTTCTTCTCGTAGTGGCGGAAGACATCTCGAAGGTAGTGTTAGAATTTATGTATTAAAGCAATCACTCTAGCTGAGGAGGTTAATAACTTATAGTTACAATTCAATAATAGTGGCAATTAAATGTTTTGAAATTAAAGCAAACAACGTAAAATGTTAAACACATATTTATTTAAATCTTATTACAAACAGCAAGGGGTAAGAACAATCGATGATTTAAAAGAAGTAAATAACAAGTAATAAAAGTACATAATATTCACACACTGCACATCATAGTGACAAAGTCAACATTAACTCGGGGCCCAATTATACATAGTAGTATGGGTGGTCGAATAGCCAGAATTTAAGTAGCTGAACAATACAATGGATGCAATGGAAGTTTCCAGGATGCTGAATGTCAGACTGGTTGTAACAACCTTTGGTGTCGTAGTACACACAAATTTATAATTCGTCTTCATCACTATCCCCCAAGCCACTATCCGTTCCTTCATCCACATCTTCGTTCGCCTCTTGCGCTTCCTTTGCGGCCTCGATGCAGGTCATAACAGCCTGATATAAATAGGTAATAAATTCCTCTTCCTCAGGGAACTCAGCGAGAATGTTGAGGGTGGAGGATGTAAGGTGGTAATGTATATCATTAAAGTCCATACCTATGTAGCGACGTACTACCTCCATTACAAATTCCCGAACATCGTCCATCGTAACACTGTTTAAATTACAATCGCAAACACTCTCCGCGTAAACACTGGTGGAAGCCATGTTGACTGGAGCTTGGTCAAAGCAGAATGAATTCTATACCTACCACGTTAGCATGGAGATGTCGTCAGAGCCCCCCACACCACTGGGCGGCAGTTACGGTGACTCCAGAACTCGCTCGAAATATCCTGCATAACACATTCCAAAAACATGACGTAGCCTATGGTTGACAGCACAAACACCCTGAGTGGCTCTGTGTGTTTCCTCCTGCCCGAACACGCGCTGCTGTGAAAGCCTCTTCCCAAGCACAGACGTCACTCCCGCAGCAGACAAAACAGGCGTATGCTACAGGAGCTAGAACAATTGAAAAACCAAATATATTTAGACTACCCAACTACATAAATGACATGAGATAATTCCTGTGCGATAATCGTACTTTAAATGTTGTAATGTATGTATAAAATTAATCATTCCGAAGTACTTGAAAAAAAAAAATGTAAGTGAGGTGTTATTCACCTTTAGCGCTTCTCGATTTCTGTATCTGCTACCCACGAATTAAATTGAGACGGGAAACCCCACCATTTCACAAAAGACCGGCCATTTCTTCGTTTGAGAACTTTCTCCACCAAATATGTGTCCGGATACATCGTAGGCTGGATCTCTTCAGCATAGAAGCCACCACGAATAGGCTTGTGGTCCAAGTCTTCGAGGTAGTAGGTCCTGGGTTCCGATTCACGAACGTGTGTCACACGGAAAAGTTCAGAACTCCAATTCGCCCGTGAAACCTTTCTCAAAGACACCTTTCTGCTTGGAAATTCTCACAATGTCACCAACATTAGCTTCATGCTTGCGTGTATCTTTCTTCTTCGTGTTGGTGAATACAGTCCCAAGTAGACGATCATCCTTTACATCTTTAGGCTTCATTTTCGTGGTAGAATGCACTGTGGAATTATATTCACAAATGCCACCTGCTTATTGGCTACTGACTCGTGATACCTGTCAACTGGGGCGCTTGCGATTCGATGCTTTTTTGGTTGAAGGTTTTTCATTGGCTCAAAGTCCTTCAGATAAACTGTGAACCAATCAGTCCAGTCACGTGTACCGTTGTTGTCCCCCCGCCTAGCTGGCGGCCTCCAACATTCGAACGAGGTGATCAACCACTTAATAGTTCCAGAAGTAATGAACCCACTGCTTGACCAGTGACAGGTGTAACTAAATATTAAATATATTTTATATTTTATTTTCCATTACCTTTCGTGGAATTTATTAATCATTCACTCTACGAAAAACAACTCAAGAAAATATACCCGACCATCGAATTAAATACAGTACCGCTATGCCTTACATGAAAGTCTAATTATTCGATAATCTGAATAACCTATAAATCATTCATGTACAAAGCCACACATACAGGCCAATTGTCTATGGACCATGAGACCGAGTCATGACAATATCAGACGTATAGGTTAGAATTTTCAGAACCGCAGGACCTTCTTCGTCTTTAGATAATTACAGTAATTTAGACCATCATGAAATCTTAATACATACTAAAGGACCAAGCAACCTTGAAAAATATTTTAGTAACACCAAGAGGTTTTGAACTAGTAAATATTCAGTCACTACATATTTTACTATGCGCAATCAACAAAAAGGAAGCACCATCAACGAAAAGGCAGCACATTTGTAAACACCATCAACAAAAAGGAAGCACAATCGGAAGCACATTCATAGAAAAGGAAGCACAATCGGAAGCACAATCACAAAAAGGAAGCACATTTAAAAGCACAATCACAAAAGGGAAGCACATTTGGAAGCACAATCCACAAAAAGGAAGCAAATTTGGAAGCACATTCAACGAAAAAGGAAGCACAATCATAGAAACAACGCACAATCGGATGCACAATCAACAAAAAGGAAGCACAATCGGAAGCACATTCATAGAAAAGGAAGCACAATCGGAAGCACAATCACAAAAAGGAAGCACATTTAAAAGCACAATCACAAAAGGGAAGCACATTTGGAAGCACAATCCACAAAAAGGAAGCACATTTGGAAGCACATTCAACGAAAAAGGAAGCACAATCATAGAAACAACGCACAATCGGAAGCACAATCAACAAAAAGGAAGCACAATCGGAAGCACATTCATAGAAAAGGAAGCACAATCGGAAGCACAATCACAAAAAGGAAGCACATTTGGAAGCACAATCACAAAAAGGAAGCACATTTGGAAGCACAATCCACAAAAAGGAAGCACATTTGGAAGCACATTCAACGAAAAAGGAAGCACAATCATAGAAACAACGCACAATCGGAAGCACAATCAACAAAAAGGAAGCACATTTTGGAAGCACCATCAACAAAAAGGAAGCACATTTTGGAAGCACCATCAAAAAGGCAGCACATTTTGGAAGCACAATCAAAAAAGGCAGCACATTTGGAAGCAACATCAACAAAAGAAGGAAACACATTTTGGAAGCACAATCAAAAAAGGCAGCACATTTGGAAGCACCATCAACAAAAAGAAGGAAGCACATTTTGGAAGCACCATCAAAAGGCTGCACATTTGGTAACACAAGTTACGAGAACTAAGTCTTAGTTAGAAATCAGAATGCAAGAAATAAAAACATTAAATTTTTACTTTTAATATTTAATTTATTTCTTAAGATTATACAAATAGAAGTAAAATAAGCCATTATTGTATGTAGCCAGCTTTCCTCAGTTCTTCGAGTATGAAGGATATTTCTTTTATGCACGAATAGTTTCCTGCACAAAGCGAGCCATGTAGAAGTCTTAGCCGGTCAACCAATAAGTTTGGATCTTTCCACGATGTGTAATCAATCTCTTCTACCACCATCTCACTTGCTTGTTTATTATAAATACTTTTAATATCACAATCGTCCCAGTGATCATAATAAGCGTTATCAGATTTATTTATTACAACACGTCGTTTCCATCGTTTCGGTCTCAGGACACTGTTACATTCTTCGATCTTGTCAGCTTTAGGTGCTTCATCACAGTCTATGCTTTTGTCAACAGCCTCAGAGTCACTGTTACAATCACTGTAGAAGACATCCTCTTCACCCAGATTACCATATGAATTCGATATCGATGATGTCGAAGTGCCATTATCGTCTTCATGCTTCCTTTTTAGGAGTCCATCATTTTTACAAAGTAAGAAAGATCTACTTGAATTCGGCTGGAATGTATTCACACTTAGACGTTAAGGATTCTTCCATTGTCTTCATTCTTCCATAAATCATCATCGTCCTTCAATTTAAGTTCTTCGTCGAGATCGGAAGAGCCACGAACATAATCTCTCTCAAGACAAGGAAAATTATTGTCGTAATGCAGATCACTATTCCTTAGTCCAGTAGATCCATCGTTGTACTCTGGCTTGTACGCAGGCTTAACGTTACAAGTTCTGTCATGTCTTTTTAAGCTCTCTCTCCGCGTAAACGACTTGTTACATCGAACGCAACTTATCATATTGCGTAGTGGATTTTTAACACAGTCATTCTTCTGGTGTTGTCTTCCATTCTTTCTCAAGATAAATTCTTTGCTGCAAAACTTACACCTGTGTCCTTTCGATACAGCGACAGACACCGAATCAGGATTCATATTAGTTACTGTGACTTATGTTAGATACAAACAGACAGTTTTCCATTTGGAACCATTACTTAAATATAATTTTTTTAATATTTCTTAAGCGAGAGTTATCTCATGCAAAGGTACTTGTTGTAAGTAGTTCTGCTTTTCAACAACAGATGACACCACGTATTGCTTGCAGGTAAATATTATTTCTTTCTTTCATGCGGGATGCAGGATTCTCACTAACGATCGCAATACAGGGATGGCATCGCTAGACTCCAAGGAGAAGGTAGTTTGTTCATCCAGTTAGTGTTTCTCAGATTTCTCAGGCTATATATTATTATTATTTGACTGAATAATGATTATTTTTTAAAATTCCACCTAATAAAAATAAAATAGAAGCACTCAGAGAAAATCATCAGGGATGATGTCGTTTATAAACATCATAAATTACCAATTTTTTTTAAAAAATTCCAAATTTAATCCTGATTAAGCAAAGAGTTCACAAGCCCGCTTGTGAACTCTTTGCTTAAGCAACATGAGAGTTCTAGCACAAGCCCGCTTGTGAACTCTTTGCTTAAGCAACATGAGAGTTCTAGCACAAGCCCGCTTGTGAACTCTTTGCTTAAGCAACATGAGAGTTCTAGCACAAGCGGGCTTGTGAACTCTTTGCTTAAGCAACATGAGAGTTCTAGCACAAGCCCGCTTGTGAACTCTTTGCTTAAGCAACATGAGAGTTCTAGCACAAGCCCGCTTGTGAACTCTTTGCTTAAGCAACATGAGAGTTCTAGCACAAGCCCGCTTGTGAACTCTTTGCTTAATCAGGATTAAATTTGGAATTTTTTAAAAAAAAATTGGTAATATATGATGTTTATAAACGACATCATCCCTGATGGTTTTCTCTGAGTGCTTCTATTTTATTTTTATTAGGTGGAATTTAAAAAAAAATCATTATTCAGTCAAATAATCATAATATATAGCCTGAGAAATCTGAGAAACACTAACTGGATGAACAAACTACCTTCTCCTTGGAGTCTAGCGATGCCATCCCTGTATTGCGATCGTTAGTGAGAATCCTGCATCCCGCATGAAAGAAAGAAATAATATTTACCTGCAAGCAATACGTGGTGTCATCTGTTGTTGAAAAGCAGAACTACTTACAACAAGTACCTTTGCATGAGATAACTCTCGCTTAAGAAATATTTAAAAAATTATATTTAAGTAATGGTTCCAATTGGAAAACTGTCTGTTTGTATCTAACATTAGTCACAGTAACTAATATGAATCCTGATTTGGTGTCTGTCGCTGTATCGAAAGGACACAGGTGTAAGTTTTGCAGCAAAGAATTTATCTTGAGAAAGAATGGAAGACAACACCAGAAGAATGACTGTGTTAAAAATCCACTACGCAATATGATAAGTTGCGTTCGATGTAACAAGTCGTTTACGCGGAGAGAGAGCTTAAAAAGACATGACAGAACTTGTAACGTTAAGCCTGCGTACAAGCCAGAGTACAACGATGGATCTACTGGACTAAGGAATAGTGATCTGCATTACGACAATAATTTTTCTTGTCTTGAGAGAGATTATGTTCGTGGCTCTTCCGATCTCGACGAAGAACTTAAATTGAAGGACGATGATGATTTATGGAAGAATGAAGACAATGGAAGAATCCTTAACATGAAAAGTGAGAATACATTCCAGCCGAATTCAAGTAGATCTTTCTTACTTTGTAAAAATGATGGACTCCTAAAAAGGAAGCATGAAGACGATAATGGCACTTCGACATCATCGATATCGAATTCATATGGTAATCTGGGTGAAGAGTATGTCTTCTACAGTGATTGTAACAGTGACTCTGAGGCTGTTGACAAAAGCATAGACTTTGATGAAGCACCTAAAGCTGACAAGATCGAAGAATGTAACGGTGTCCTGAGACCGAAACGATGGAAACGACGTGTTATAATAAATAAATCTGATAACGCTTATTATGATCACTGGGACGATTGTGATATTAAAAGTATTTATAATAAACAAGCAAGTGAGATGGTGGTAAAAGAGATTGATTACACATCGTGGAAAGATCCAAACTTATTGGTTGACCGGCTAAGACTTCTACATGGCTCGCTTTATGCAGGAAACTATTCGTGCATAAAAGAAATATCCTTCATACTCGAAGAACTGAGGAAAGCTGGCTACATACAATAATGGCTTATTTTACTTCTATTTGTATAATCTTAAGAAATAAATTAAATATTAAAAGTAAAAATTTAATGTTTTTATTTCTTGCATTCTGATTTCTAACTAAGACTTAGTTCTCGTAACTTGTGTTACCAAATGTGCTGCCTTTTGATGGTGCTTCCAAAATGTGCTTCCTTCTTTTTGTTGATGGTGCTTCCAAATGTGCTGCCTTTTTTGATTGTGCTTCCAAAATGTGCTTCCTTCTTTTGTTGATGGTGCTTCCAAATGTGTTGCCTTTTTTGATTGTGCTTCCAAAATGTGCTGCCTTTTTGATGGTGCTTCCAAAATGTGCTTCCTTTTTGTTGATGGTGCTTCCAAAATGTGCTTCCTTTTTGTTGATTGTGCTTCCGATTGTGCGTTGTTTCTATGATTGTGCTTCCTTTTTCGTTGAATGTGCTTCCAAATGTGCTTCCTTTTTGTGGATTGTGCTTCCAAATGTGCTTCCTTTTTGTGATTGTGCTTCCAAATGTGCTTCCTTTTTGTGATTGTGCTTCCGATTGTGCTTCCTTTTCTATGAATGTGCTTCCGATTGTGCTTCCTTTTTGTTGATTGTGCTTCCGATTGTGCGTTGTTTCTATGATTGTGCTTCCTTTTTCGTTGAATGTGCTTCCAAATGTGCTTCCTTTTTGTGGATTGTGCTTCCAAATGTGCTTCTTTTTTGTGATTGTGCTTCCAAATGTGCTTCCTTTTTGTGATTGTGCTTCCGATTGTGCTTCCTTTTCAATGAATGTGCTTCCGATTGTGCTTCCTTTTTGTTGATGGTGTTAACAAATGTGCTGCCTTTTCGTTGATGGTGCTTCCTTTTTGTTGATTGCGCATAGTAAAATATGTAGTGACTGAATATTTACTAGTTCAAAACCTCTTGGTGTTACTAAAATATTTTTCAAGGTTGCTTGGTCCTTTAGTATGTATTAAGATTTCATGATGGTTTAAATGACTGTAATTATCTAAAGACGAAGAAGGTCCTGCGGTTCTGAAAATTCTAACCTATACGTCTGATATTGTCATGACTCGGTCTCATGGTCCATAGACAATTGGCCTGTATGTGTGGCTTTGTACATGAATGATTTATAGGTTATTCAGATTATCGAATAATTAGACTTTCATGTAAGGCATAGCGGTACTGTATTTAATTCGATGGTCGGGTATATTTTCTTGAGTTGTTTTTCGTAGAGTGAATGATTAATAAATTCCACGAAAGGTAATGGAAAATAAAATATAATATATATATTTAATATTTAGTTACACCTGTCACTGGTCAAGCAGTGGGTTCATTACTTCTGGAACTATTAAGTGGTTGATCACCTCGTTCGAATGTTGGAGGCCGCCAGCTAGGCGGGGGGACAACAACGGTACACGTGACTGGACTGATTGGTTCACAGTTTATCTGAAGGACTTTGAGCCAATGAAAAACCTTCAACCAAAAAAGCATCGAATCGCAAGCGCCCCAGTTGACAGGTATCACGAGTCAGTAGCCAATAAGCAGGTGGCATTTGTGAATATAATTCCACAGTGCATTCTACCACAAAAATGAAGCCTAAAGATGTAAAGGATGATCGTCTACTTGGGACTGTATTCACCAACACGAAGAAGAAAGATACACGCAAGCATGAAGCTAATGTTGGTGACATTGTGAGAATTTCCAAGCAGAAAGGTGTCTTTGAGAAAGGTTTCACGGCGAATTGGAGTTCTGAACTTTTCCGTGTGACACACGTTCGTGAATCGGAACCCAGGACCTACTACCTCGAAGACTTGGACCACAAGCCTATTCGTGGTGGCTTCTATGCTGAAGAGATCCAGCCTACGATGTATCCGGACACATATTTGGTGGAGAAAGTTCTCAAACGAAGAAATGGCAGGTCTTTTGTGAAATGGTGGGGTTTCCCGTCTCAATTTAATTCGTGGGTAGCAGATACAGAAATCTAGAAGCGCTAAAGGTGAATAACACCTCACTTACATTTTTTTTATTTTCAAGTACTTCGGAATGATTAATGTTTATACATACATTACAACATTTAAAGTACGATTATCGCACAGGAAATAACTCATGTCATTTATGTAGTTGGGTAGTCTAAATATATTTGGTTTTTCAATTGTTCTAGCTCCTGTAGCATACGCCTGTTTTGTCTGCTGCGGGAGTGACGTCTGTGCTTGGGAAGAGGCTTTCACAGCAGCGCGTGTTCGGGCAGGAGGAAACACACAGAGCCACTCAGGGTGTTTGTGCCGTCAACCATAGGCTACGTCATGTTTTTGGAATGTGTTGTGCAGGATATTTCGAGCGAGTTCTGGAGTCACCGTAACTGCCGCCCAGTGGTGTGGGGGGCTCTGACGACATCTCCATGCTAACGTGGTAGGTATAGAATTCATTCTGCTTTGACCAAGCTCCAGTCAACATGGCTTCCACCAGTGTTTACGCGGAGAGTGTTTGCGATTGTAATTTAAACAGTGTTACGATGGACGATGTTCGGGAATTTGTAATGGAGGTAGTACGTCGCTACATAGGTATGGACTTTAATGATATACATTACCACCTTACATCCTCCACCCTCAACATTCTCGCTGAGTTCCCTGAGGAAGAGGAATTTATTACCTATTTATATCAGGCTGTTATGACCTGCATCGAGGCCGCAAAGGAAGCGCAAGAGGCGAACGAAGATGTGGATGAAGGAACGGATAGTGGCTTGGGGAATAGTGATGAAGACGAATTATAAATTTGTGTGTACTATGACACCAAAGGTTGTTACAACCAGTCTGACATTCAGCATCCTGGAAACTTCCATTGCGTCCATTGTAATGTTCAGCTACTTAAATTCTGGCTTTTCGTCCACCCATACTACTATGTATAATTGGGCCTCGAGTTAATGTTGACTCTGTCACTATGATGTGCAGTGTGTGAATATTATGTACTTTTATTACTTGTTATTTACTTCTTTTAAATCATCGATTGTTCTTACCCCTTGCTGTTTGTAATAAGATTTAAATAAATATGTGTTTAACATTTTACGTTGTTTGCTTTAATTTCAAAACATTTAATTGCCGCTATAATTGAATTGTAACTATAAGTTATTAACCTCCTCAGCTAGAGTGATTGCTTTAATACATAAATTCTAACACTACCTTCGAGATGTCTTCCGCCACTACGAGAAGAAGAGAGAGTTTCTACACGACACCAATATTTTATAAATACTCTATCATATTTAATAAACATACATTATTAATTAATAATAAAATGGCTACAGGTTCCAAACTTATCCCGACTTGTCTAGACTGACTACATAACACTTGGCGCCATCCGGCAGTAACTTTAAGAATTAAAGATGGCGACGGTGGCGCGCTCCGGCGGTAACTTTAAGAATTAAAGATGGCGACGGTGGCACACTCTGGTAGCAACACTAGGAACTAAAGATGGCGATGGTGGCGTCATCTGGTATCGATTGTATGAACTAAAATATGGCGACGGTGGCGCCATCTACCAGCCAACTTGAGAACCAAGATGGCGGCGCCTCTGGCAACTAATTTTTGAATTTGGCGCCATCTGGTAGTCTGTGCTGGAATTAAAGATGGCGATGGTATAATAATAATTTGAATTTCATGCATTTGGGAAGGCAAAGACACCCTCCCCCCTTTTATCATAAAACTTGACGTCAGTACGTGGCATATATAGATTATTTATTCCACCATATCCCAATTGGTCTCGTGGTCTAGTGGTCAAGGTGTCCGCCTCGTAACCACGACATCCTGGACGTTTTCACGTCCCATGGATCGAATCCCAGCCTCGGCACTGAAATTATTTTAGTTAAAGAAAAAAAAAAAAATAATCCCTGCTGCTATCTGGTGGCGACCAACAGAACTATATGACGTCGCAAGATGGCTGCCTCCAGCAGACGGAAACAAGATGGCGGCCTGCAGCAGACGAAACAAGATGGCGGCCACCAGCAGACGAAAACAAGATGGCGGCCACCAGCAGACGAAAACAAGATGGCGGTTAATGTTTACATCGAATTTCAAAGTTCGAAAAAAAAATTCAAATTCAAGATGGCGTCCGTGACACAAAGTGCAACGGTGACGTCACGATTCGAAGTTGGTGGAAATTTCTAGAAATACAAAATGGCGGATGGATTGGCATACAGATTAGCATGGATTAGCATACAGATTAGCATACGGATTAGCATATTTGGCATAGATTGGCATAGATTAGCATGGATTAGCATACAGATTATCATAGATTAGCATACGGATTAGCATAGATTGGCATAGATTAGCATAGATTGGCATAGATTGGCATAGATTAGCATAGATTGGCAAGGTCAAAGGTCAAGGTCAAAGGTCATGATGACGTCATCCAAGATGGCCGCAGATGACGTCATCCAAGATGGCCGCCGATGACGTCATCCAAGATGGCCGGCTCCTGGCTCCTCCGCCTGTTCTTGAACCCCCTATTTCCAACTACTGCAACGGGACATTTTTTCGTGCGTACATGGCTGATGAACGTAACGGGACACTTTTTCGTGCGTGTATGGCTGGCGGAAGTGACGTAATCCAACATGGGTGATGTAGCGAAGCCGTAAGGTGGCATGATCGGATCCCCGATCCCCAGCCCCCAGCCCCTGCCCCAGAATGAACCAAATACATCTACTTGTATGTTCCCAAACCTTACAGGCAATATAAAATTCTTCAATGTGTTGCCCATATGTAGTGTTTACTACCGTCATTAATAAACAGTTAGTACTTTCTCTGTTTAACAACCTTGTTTCCAGTCCCTAACCGGTGCGTATGAAGAAAAGTGCACCACATTATTCGCAGAGAGCGAGTGTATACACTGTCACACGCATTGTACTTCACATCTCCATGTTACCGATCTACAGACATCTACTACGGCACTACGCCTAAGCGAGGTTGCGTGCAAAATAAGTTTATATTAATTACGTTAATACCGCACTTAAAACGCACTGAGAAGAAAACCGTTATTCTATTATATCTACACAGATAATACATTGCCCCATATATAATTGCATGGGTTTTCAAAACCATGTCGCGAGCCGGATTGACTAGACCGAAGGGCCGCACTTGGCCCGCATCCCGTTCATTGCCCATGAATTATCGAGAGGTAAATTGTTATTATTTGGAGTGTAGGTTATTTTTGTGCACCTATACTGTAATATTATGACACTTTCAGGTACGAACTATATACAAAAAGTTCGAAAGAGCACACTGATAATATTTTTTTTCCCCGTAAATGTAAGTGCTACAGCAAAAACTCTGAGTCTTTTTCATTAGCAACTGCGGAAAAAGTACTTAGATGATAGTAAATTTGCGAAATCAGTTATAAAACCTTAGCTATAAAAATTTCCTAGCTTGAGCGAATCCGTCCGAAATATAAAGTGGATGATTGATAGATTTAAGTCTTATTTCACGGTTAGCCTTCTATGTTTAATTAGTCTTTATTGTTTGTTCAGAATTACGTGTGGTATAAATACAAGCAAAGATGGATACAAGTACATATGAATCAACAAAAGAACATGTTTGGTTTTAAGTAGTAATGTGAAAGTAGTAGAACAGTTATGTGTTATTTCCTTTGCCGTGCGCAAATGAATGATAAAACGGCGGTAACCTACGTGGCTGTCTAAGGTAACACTTATCTTGTATCCGAATAGCTAGAGATTGCCGTCGAAAGTATGAATTCAGAAATTAGAATGTATTATCTAGCTTGTCTATTGAGGAGTTAAAATAAATTAGTTTTGGCTACGGAAAAAACACGTGCTTAACTGCAATGTAAATAACCATGTGTGACGGGTGTTCCGCCTGACACATTTCTGTGCTGGCTTGCTGGTGGCTTTGTCGTGTTTAGGTCTCCTGCTCTGAAGTGAATAGAGCTGCGAGATCGCGTGGCTCTCCGCTCGTGTTGAGTTCCCTTAGTTCCGCCAGGTGCACCAGCTCTCGGGTGGCGGCTGGTGCGTGTACTGTCGTGCCGAGGCGCTCAGAGCACGTCAGCAGAGCTCGGTGAAGTTCGGGTAGTTCCGCCCGCGATCAGTTGGCTCGGATGGTGACTAGAGGCGAAAATAAAAACTGCTTTCACTAGGCTCATGGCCCTCTACCCCGTCATGAGCAGACGTTTAGGTAGCTCAGTTAAAAACGGAATAATAATTTATAACGCACTAATAAAACCAATAATCACGTATGCAGCGCCGGTGTGGGCAACAGCAGCGGAATCTCACTTAATCAAGCTACAGAGAATTCAGAATAAGAGTATTCGTATTGCGACAGATGCGCCTGTGTATTGCCCCGTAAGGGCTATGCACAGAGAGCTCAAACTCGAACTTTTAAAACATTATTATTTCCGAACTGCGCAAAAATTCTATGATAAATGTGCCATAAGCAGAAACCAATATATTTCATCACTGGGCGAACAAGATCCAGAGTTGCATGGAAAATATAAAATGCCAAATTCAATCTTGGCTCACAGACCTCCGTAGTGTGCTGTGGCTGGCTGAGCGATCGGCCAATCAGTCTCCCGCGAGTTGAAACTTAAATTATAGACATTAATGAATAATTAGCTAATTCAAAATGGTCCGAAGCACGCAGGTGTAGGTTTGGCTCCCGGGAGTTCCACTGCCTGTGCTGTTAGGGCTGACTCCCTATGTCCGATGGGCATGGCCCGCCTGGCAGGCTTCACCTCCAGTGCCGGTTGTGTTTCTGAAAGACATGGGATTTTGAATTACAAGCTTGCAACAAATGCCAGAATGCGAATAGGTCTTGACTTAATTCACCTGTAACTTTATACACCGACAGTTCCTCTATATTTAACTAGTAGTATAGTAGTAGATATTAGAGATTTGTAAATTAGTAATAAGTCCTAGATACTAAGTAATAGTCATCAAAAATATATATTTCTAAAAGAATAATAAAAAAATCTAAACATAAAAAAAAATTAAAAAAAAAAATATTTTTAGTTCTTATTTTAGTTTTATCTTAAGCACTGCACGTCCATCCCTGAGTTGGGTGTTTGCATATTTCGTAACGAAATGCCTAGTTTGTAAGTCATTTATCTTTTTTCTGTTTTAGTTTCTTAGTTTTTTAGGTGCTGACTGGCGGCGGAGTGAGTGGTCAGTGCAACCACTCACCACCAGGGGCGCTTGCGTCCCTGGTCACTAAATCCAGCACTGGACAACTATAAAAGCGGACCACGAGTCCAAGTGCCCAACCCCCGCATGGTAGACTCTTTTCTACTCTGTCCAACACTTCATCCAGACCATCCTCTATCTCCTGTAAATTCCTACACGTAATGCATGCCAATTTGCATCCCGCATGAATGTGCCCAGGGTTTTTCCCTGTGTCTATGCAGGTTTTACCTGGGCCCAACCTATCTCTAGTTATAGTCTAGATTTAAGAGTGAGGGAAGTTAGTCATGGCGCCAATCGCTGCCATGGCTGGCCAATCCCCTCCTAGCACATGATGCATGCGACCCTCTCCTTGCATGGCTAATCCCAGCATGACTAGGCGTATAGGCTTCGGCCTGAGACGCACCTAGGTCCCTCCCTAACCCGGACCCCTCCCAAATACACTTAGTTTTATTTAGGTTAGGGGAAAATTTTTTAAATCGGATGGTGACTCTGTCTTGACGAAGCTAGCAGACTGTCAGCTGACATGTGTAGTGAGCCCTGGAAGAGAGGGGATGTTTGTACGGGAGTTTTAATATTAAAAAAAATGGTAATTTTACTCCTGCTGGGTTTGAGAGATGTCTTTTCAAGTGTGCAACAGCAAAATTATTCGACTGTGAGCGTGATGCGTTGAAAACTTCGTGCAGCATGATTATCTACGAGCAATGTCTTGTGATTACTAATGAATACAGGGTTATCAGTATTTATCATTCTAGTTCGCCATAAGTTGCTGTTGCTCTTGATCTTCAAGCCAAGAATCCTGTCGCCGGTACGCGAATCATGTTATCTCGTGGGTTGAGCTGACGATGAAAATGAGAATTTATGACAGGTATGTAATTCTTCAGCTGCTCATCGTTCAAATGAAGGGCTGAGGATTAGAAGGGTGATATCAACCAATTCATAATGTTTGAGAACAGTGAAAAGAAGATTTTGTTTGGAAATATAAGTATTGTATTAAACTACTACAAAACGCTGAGTTTTCATTTTGTACATTCAAATATTTCTCTTTTCACCAAACAACTTTTTTTCATTGTTTTGTTCTTTGGCATGTGGTTCATAGCCCCGTTATAATATTATTGGTTGATAGCTCCATTATAATGTTGCCAGAAAATGCAGCTCGAGAAGTTTAGAACTATATTTTGAGTGTTTAAAGTGGGCTACGGACAAAACCAATGATACCAACGAATTCTACACGAAATTTCCTATAATAATATGCTGGAAAGTCATTTTCGCAATTTTGGCTGATAGCCCCCTTCTAATCCTTAGCCCTTCAAATAGGTCTTCCACGAAATTTTCCTTGCTGCATGTTAGATGTAGGGGTGAACTGCTTGTGTCTGCACAGAAATCTGATTACGTCGTAATGGAGCACGCTATTTATGGAATTTTTAGTGTGACTACAATTTATTTTTACTATGAGGCAGTTACAAATAATATGTGGAAGTTTTGATATTTTACAGCTCGTGTCATTAGTGGCCAGTATTTGCCTTGCAAGCTTGCGAAGTTTATAATTATAATATTTAAATACCGGGGTTATTTAGAAGTATATTTGCCCAAGAAATGAGTAAGTTGTTGCTAATGTAAACAATGAAATAGTAATTAGTAAATTTGCTTATGACTCCTGTTCATAATTAGGTTGAGGCCGAAGATAAATGAGATTATATTAACAACTCGTGTATATAACAGATAAAATAGTGATTATGGAGAAAATAGAGACACTATTCTGATAATATAAAATTTGACAAAAAATAGTAAAGATTTTTTTAAATCACACGAAGGAAATCAGAAAATAAATTATTTGGAAGTAGTAGGTAACATATAATGGCTGTGTCGTGTGATTTAAGTGGATAAATAATTTTTAAACCCACACAGGTACAAATAATAAATATAGTTAAAGGGTAACGATATAATATTTTATTTTGATGTGCAGTGTTTGTGCAGTTATCATTTTGTTGTGAGTAATGGTGATAGTGAACCTGGTTAGGTTTTGCAAATTAAATTTCATTAAGCCAAATTATTAAAACCTTAATGTTTGTTACAAAACTTTAGCTTGAGTTCACAGAGTGTAGGAGATTTCAAGAGTATCTCAGTTTAGATATGTTGTGACTTATTATATGGGAGAATCTTGAAATCATTAAACATACATGTGAACCATCAATGATATCAAAACGTAAGTATTTCGTCTAATGTATCAGCTGTGCATTAATGTTTACAAGGTGTACGTGAAAGAGTTTGTAATACTCTCAATGAAAGATTTTTTGTTTATTTTAGAGCATATGCTGGATCATTTTATTTTAAAGATTTGATCGTGGATGAGTTCCTTATTGTTTCACCTTGATGAACTTCTTATTAATGTTTAATCATGCTGTTGAAGAGTTTTGCCTTAATTAATTAAAATTAACTAACTCTCTTAATTCAAGTTCTTGTTTTTAGTAATATTACTGCCTCAGCATATCCCTTTGGTCCCAGGGGTCCCGGGGTCGGGCGCCTAATTGCTCATGACTAAGGTGGTGGTATGGTGCTCAGGAGCTTCTAGCTTCTTGGTAGACACTGGTACGGGCGAGGAACTGAAGGTAACTGAAGGCTCTCCATCCATCATATTTCCATCCGGGGCAGTTAGTGTGTGCGAGACCAGAAACCGAAGTTTCTATAACTTGCTTAGTGCATAGTAAATCAGGTGCACCCCACACTTTTGTAGAATCACCTGGATCAACGGGCGGGGCGCGTGTCTTGTGGGATAAGTTTGGCACACGGGCCTGTGTGTGGGCTGGTATGTTGTGTAATGCTAGAAAAGTTACGTGTACCTAATTCGGCGGGGGAGAGAAGCTCCCCACCAGCTAGATTGGCTAACTGGCGTGATGTAGTGTCGTGTTGGTGTGCAATAGAGGCTTGTCGGTGTGCTGTAATTTCAAGTGACCTAGTTAAATTCGGGTGTGGCGTGTAGTGTAAAGCTGTGCAAGCCGCTCCTACGAACCCCTGGGAACACAGAAACATGCTAGGGTAGTTAGCCCATTATTGCATGTAACAAGGTAGTTCAGGCCGTCACTTCACACAGGCATATCATCGTGTGGTCGTGTTGGTGATACGGTAAAAGAAATTACATAGATTAGTAAACACCTGGCCGCCTTAAGGACCGAACTATTGCGTTCCAATATAGTTCGGTCAAAGTTAGGCTAAACCAGTATTGCTGTAGCTAGCCCCCAGGCTGTTGTCATCTAAACCTGAAAAAAAGAAAGTGAAATTAGTAAACGAATGTCGTCCTATTATATTATTGTTCGAGCAGAGAGATGCCCTCGTCCAGTTTTTTTTTTTTTTAATTATTTAATCTAGACTTAAAGCTACTATACAAGCCCCCAGAGCCCTGCCCTGACAGGCATGCATGCCTCTCGGCCCGGATCCCCAGCGAGGGCTGGGGTAGCTCCCTCTACCAGTTCACCTGCATGATTCTGCCTTGACAAGGTGCTACGACATGTGTGTGGATTTTCGCGCGTTTTGTAGTGGTGTGACTGTAAAATGTTACGTTCCCCGGGGAAGGGAAATTTAATTAGGTGATGATAGATTTACGGAACTAGCTTTGTTAATTCAAAATCCCATGCCTTTCCGAAACGCGGCCGGCACTGGAGGTGAAGCCTGCCAGGCGGGTCTCGCCCTTCAGACATAGGGAGTCAGCCCTAACAACACTGGCAGTGAACCCAGAGGTCGGTTAGTACATACACCTGCGTGCTTCGGACCATTTTGAATTAGCTAGGAGAGAGAAATGCAGAGAATGTAAGAAAATTAATTTGCTATTATTAAGTGGTGAGCTAGAAGTGTATTTTATTATTATGATTCAAAATCCCATGCCTTTCCGAAACGCGGCCGGCATTGGAGGTGAAACCTACCAGGCGGATCGCGCCCTTCAGACATAAGGAGTCAGCCCTAACATCACAGGCAGTGAACCCGAGGGGGCCGCACATGCCTGTGTGCTTTGGACCATTTTGAATCGAAAGAAGTGGAGTTAATGATGCTGAAGTTATTTTGTAGCTTGTATTTATTTATTTTTTTTAATTGTTATTATTATATATAGAAATTTTAATTGTTTCACAATTCAAAATCCCATGTCTTTCCGAAACGCGGCCGGCACTGGAGGTGAAGCCTGCCAGGCGGGTCTCGCCCTTCAGGCATAGGGAGTCAGCCCTAACAACACAGGCAGTGAACCCGAGGGGGTTGTATATACACCTGCGTGCTTCGGACCATTTTGACTTGTATAGGCCGTGTAAACTTTAAAGTTTAAACTGTAGGCTCTGCGCGGTGTGAGCACGCCCGGAGCTGGAGTGCGACTGCCTTGGGGTCGGGCGGAAAAACAGTTTTGTTTGGAGGCCTCCAGCGCCCCGACCAATCAGAGAGCTTCTAGGCCTGTGATAAGCCGGGGCCCCGCAGGCCCCCGCACGAGGTGTTCGGAGAGCTATTTTATGTAATTTTAAAGTTATTGACAACTTTTTTTTTAAAAAAAAATGAATCCATGTCGCTTTCGTTTTTAATATTTATAGTTTTAATTTAAACGAGGTTTTTTATGTTTACGTTGCTCGGACGGGTCGTAAATCGCTATTGAATTTATCAGTGCGTTTTCGTGCTGTGGTAAATCTAGGTACATTTTATTATTATTCTTTGATATTTTTTCGCGGATGTACGGAATTTTAAGTGCGTTATGAATAGTTTCGTTACTCGTGAATCTATTACAGTCTAAAATGGCCCTTAGGAAATTATTCTGTTTAACTTGTAGCCGATTTATATGGTGATTTGCAGCATAGCCCCAGACCTCGCATCCATATAGCAACTGCGGGCGTACAATTTGAGTGTAAAGTTGGAGTTTTTCCTGCGTGGTAAATTAGGTGCTTTTAACATTGGGTACAGGCTTCTTAAGGATCCTGTTGCAATTTTTGTTGCTCGAGTAATGTGTTTGCTCCATAGTAATGTCCTGTCTAGCGTGAGACCTAGATATTTTGCCTGTGAAACATTAGGAATAGGTTGGTGAAAAATTTCTAGTTCCCTGTCTGGTCTGCCTCTACGTTTTGAAATTACAAGCGTGGTTGATTTAGCTGCATTAATTTTAATTCGCCACCGAGTGTAGTATTGCTCAAGTGCAGTTAGCTGCCTTTGGACGCATACCATGGCATATTTTAGGTTACCAGATTGTTTAATTATGGCTGTATCGTCCGCATACATCTGTACGTAGGCGTTTGCATGCGGTATGTCGGCTGTGTAAATATTATAGAAGAAAGGAGAGAGTGGGGAGCCCTGTGGCACTCCAGCTGTGAGTTCGCGAGTAGTCGATTTAGCCCCGTCCAGAGCAACATAAAAGTTACGACGCCATAGATAGTGGGCCACCAGGTACATATATGTGTCTGGAAAATTGAAGTTTATTAATTTTTGAATAAGTCCCGGAATCCAGACTTTGTCGAATGCTTTTTCTGCGTCGAGCATTGTCATTACTGTGTAGGCTTTAGATGGGTTATTAAATCCGTCGGTAGCATCTTCAACGATTTTAATTAAGGGGTGGACTGTTGAGTGACCTTTCCTGAAACCAAACTGAATGTCTGGAATCACTTCGTGTTCCCCTGCGTGTGTTTGAAGGCGCGAGAGTAAGGCTTTTTCAAAAATTTTACTCATACTGTTTAGAAGACTTATAGGTCGCCTGTTTTCTGGGATGGCTGGGTTTTTTCCCTGGTTTAGGAATTGTGATTATTTTTGCAAGTTTCCAGGAATCGGGGTAAGTTTTGTGTGTTAGTATTGCATTGAATATCGCCAGTAAATATTCTAGTGCCTCTAGAGGGAGTTTTTTAAGTGTTTCGTAATTTATTGCGTCCGTGCCGCCTGATTTGTTGTTCGGACTGGTTTTAATTAGCTTTAAAAGTTCCCTTAACGTTATGGGTTCAGGAACAGACTGCGTGCCTGTTTGTAAAAAGTTATTTACCGCCTGTGTTGTTGTTAAAGTGAAGTTTCTGTCATTTACGTCTGTGTTCGGGGAGAATTGTTTCTCCAGTAGGTCTGCGACTGCGTTGGCCTTGTCTTCTACGATGTATTTAGCCCCGGTGGCTGTTATAATAGCTGGGGTTGAAATAAATTTTTTGATACCGCGGAGCCTGCGAGATAGTTTCCACATTTCCTGCGATTTTGTGGCTACTTCGTTTATTAAGTTTCCGAATTGATTTATTTTTTCCTGTTTTAATTTGCGCTGTACGAGATTATTTAGTCTATTGTATTCGTTTCTGGCTTCTGGTGTGCGAAGTCTTTGTGCCCTGTTTCTGGCTTGTCGCCTTAGAGAAATGTGATAATCCAGATCGGGATAGTGTGTTCGAGTGAACTGCCTTTTTGTTTCGAAACGGGAGTGTTTTTTAATAGCATTTTTTACTGTGTCCGTGAAAAGTTTTACGTGAGGATTTATTTCGTCAGGTGAAATTATTTCGGGGGGCTGATTTAGTGTGTCTATAAGTTCTTCCTTAAACCCGTCCCAATCTGTAATCTTAAGGTTATTATTAAAGAGTTGAATGTTGGATGTAGCATTAAAAGTTATTTGTGTTAGCACCGGTAAATGATCGGAGTTTAGTTCATCTAAGGTTTCTGTATTTATCTGAGCGTTTGGTATGTTGGTTAGGGCTATGTCTAAAATTTCTGGAGTGCCACCACTTACTGGATAGCATGTCGGGGAGTCAGGCGCAATAATGATGTAGTTTCCTGCTACCGCGTGGCCGTGTAGAATGTTCCCGTTGGCGTTTGTTTGGGTGCAGCCCCAGTCAGTGTGTTTGCTGTTTAAGTCTCCTGCTATAAAAAATTGATCTTCGACTTCCATTAATTTATTGAGGTCCTGTGGTGTGAGTGGGTCTTGTGGCGTCTTGTATACCGCGGACATGCAAACATGCGAATTATTATTACGGACGTTTATGCTGGTTGCCTCAATGTGTTGTAGTCCATTTATTGTTATCGGGTGGTGGTGAATTCCGTGTTTTATAAGTATGGCTGTACCGCCGCCGCGGAGTGCGGGGCGGTCTGTTCTGTATATTGTGTAACCGCATATGTACGCTCGCATGTGTGGTTTTAGAAAAGTTTCAGAGATGAAAGCGACATCGATCTCGTATACAAAAAGTAACTGTTCCAGTTCATAGATTTTATTTTTGAAGCCATGTGCATTAAATATTAGAACCTGTAAAGACTTCCCCGGGTTCTGTGCCATTTTAGGGTGTAGCGAGATTCATGAGTGCAGACAATAATATGAACTGTTTTTCTTGTAGAGATGTCGCAGCTCGGATTTTGTCGAAGTGTGGTTTCAGTTGTGCGATGAGCTGTGTAAAGTTACAGAGTTTAAGTATTTCCGCCAGCTCGAACATGTCACTAAAGGTGTTACCTTCCATTCTGTTTTGTGCTGGGGTGTGTGTGGTGCGTGGTTCTGTCACCGCTTGTGAGTATTTGCGTTCCGGTCGTGTCATCTCGGTGGTTGTTGTTTGTGGCTGCGTCTGTGGCTTGTTGACCACCTGGGCGCGCGGCTGTGCGTGAGCGGGGCGGGTGGAGGGGAACTTCGCCTGGCTGCGCGTGTCTGGCGCCTGTTGTTGTTGTGTCTGGTGCTGTGGCTGTCCGGCTTTGCGCTGTGTTCTGCTTGTTACTAGTTTGAGGAACACTGGGCACTGCTTCCAGGCTGCAGTGTGGCATCGCACCTTGCAATTGAAACAGAACTTGTCTGCGTCCTGGTCTTTCTGGCAGTCCCCCCTAGTGTGATTTTCCCCACATCGTACGCATCGTGGTGGCTAAGTGCAGCGCGCTTGTGTGTGATCAAATTCGCCACAGCGTTTGCACTGGGCGATATCCTGTGGTCGGGCTTGGTATTTATGAATTGTGACTCTTGTGTAGTACAGAGTCCTGACATCCATGATGTTTTTTTTCCGTGGCTGCAATGGTCACGCAAAAAGTCCCTGAACGAGTGTGTGTGGGTTTCCCTGTTGCATCGTGTCGTGTGACCAGAAAGTTTCTGGTGTCAATGACTGTGAACCCCAGTTGTGTGAGTTCCGTGGCCAGTTCTGTCTCCGTGACCTCTGGGTATAGGCCCTTTATCACAACCTTCGTGTTCCGCTGTTCCGGGTGCGCGAATGTGTGGTGTGGAATGTCTTTTGCCTTGAGAAAAGTTAGTGCTGTTGAGTAGCCCTCTCTGGACTCAAAGCTGAGCCGCAGTTCCCTACGCCGGGTGATGGTGTTTGAGAATCTTACTATGTGTAGGGTTAGGTGTTCCGCAATCTGTTTGAGCTTTGTGGTGTCTCGAACCATGATAGGCACACCTTTCATCTGTTTTGGGTTGCCTGTGTCTGTGTCTGTGGTCTTGCCGGTGCTGTGTCGTCTGGTATTTGATTTGCCAGATGACTGTAAATGTTGTCATGTGCAGGTATTCCCGACAGTCCTGCCGTCTGTGTGTGTGCTGTATCGCGTTTGGTTGTGTGCGCGTCTTCGTTGTTTCCCAGTTCCTTCGGTCGCCTGCTTTGGTGTCCCGTTGACCTGCTGCGCGGAACTTTTTTCCCCACCCCCACCTGTTGATGTTCAGTATCCTGATCTCGAGGTCGTTTGGTGTTTGTGGTTTGTGTTTCCATGGCCGTGCTGGTCTGGACTGTGTTCTTGTTGGTCGCCATCCCTGTCGCGGTTCCGGTTCGCGGGCTATCCGACCCGCCGGTCACCTAAAAACCTAAGGGCAGTGGTGGCTGACAAACACTGATCTGAACAGCGAAGCTAGGCCTTAGAGAGGCTGTCCTCTCTGCACCACTGCCTGGTGCGAAGTGAAGGCTCTCGGGACATAGAGTCGATATTTATACACTAAAAGAAGGGTAAGGGTGGTAGGGGGGTCAGAAAATTGGGTAGGAATGCCGGAAAGAAGAGGATGAAAGGGAAGGAGTGAAAATTTCTGGGAGAAATAAAAAGGGTGGGGGCAGTGGTCGGGGTTTATTGCGAGAAATAAAATAATTTTTAGAAATGAGGAGGGGGAAGGAGGGGAAAAATTACAAGAAAAAATTAATTGGTAGGGGTGGTGGTATGAGTTGGAGGAGGAAATGTCCCAGAAAAAATATTTTTTGCGGGAGTGAGAGGGGGAGGGGTTGGATATGAGAAGGGGGGTAGTTCATATATGCACTGGTATTAGTGGTTGGGGTCTGCTGGCTAGCAGCTGCCATAGGGGAAGGATCAGTTGCCATTTTTATTTTGCCCTCACTAGGTACGAACCGAGGACTCCATAATGTAGGTGCGTTTTTTTTTACACTATTTTATTAAAATTTGATTAATATAATATTTTATAAATTTAAAAAAAATTCCGAATTTCTAGCATAAAAATTACGTATTTTCAAGATGGTGGCCATAACGAGAATTGCAGTGGTGATATCTTAATTAAAAACTGCAGAAAGTACAAGAAAAAAGGATGGAATTCAAAATGGCGGAAATTCGAGAAAACAAAATGGCAGATCTAAAATGGTGGATCTTAAATAACCGCCAGGGTCAAGTTCAAAGGTCAAGGTCATCCAAGATGGCCACCGTTTTGTCCCAATCCAAGATGGCGGTCAGCTTTTTGACTCCTCAGCATGAAGCCTGGTGCTGGAGAACTATTATATACTTATCGATCCAGGAATGTACGTTTGGCTATTAGTTTTTTTTTTCATTCTTCGGTCAGAATATACGAGCTCCATACATAATCATTTATGTTTGTCTTCTTTAAGTTTCCCAAAGATCGCATTATTAGCAAGTTTGAATTATTTATTTTCAAAATCATTTTTTACAGCCTGGTGTTTCTAGTTGTTCATGTCGCTAAATAATTTTAGCTAACATATGTAATCATATTCCAATACTAGATGCTCTTCGTTAATTTAAGTCTATGTTTTACTGCCTACTTGAGATTTCGATAATGCATTATGTAATAAAGATCGCAGGCTTTCACGGCCATTGTCTGTATTTTCTTGGCTTCTGGGTGTAGGACTTGTCACGTAATTGTCTTGCGACGTTTCGGCAGTCATTGCAGCTGCCATCATCAGCAGGTCTACCCAGAAGCCAAGAAAATGTAATGCATGAAGTAATTCTTCTTGGCTTCCAGTGTCGTCAGTAGCTTAGTCTGGCGTGAGCCTTATGTTCACTGGTTTACAGGCAGTAACGGCATATCTTTGTTCTCGCGATGGAGTCTGTTGGGTATTCGATATCTACCTCCAGGATGTAACCAGTTGGAACATCGTCAGGTACTGTCATGATGATGTTATTGTCAGACCACTTGAAGTTTGAAATTGGTTGTGGCAATCTCATGGCCCAGCCATATAAATTGTTTGCATCTACATACTGTAAATAGATAGATGGCTTTCTGGCATCATATGTCACTGGTATGTAGGCATTGTTTGCCTTGCAGTATCGCTTAATGCATTGTGATACACCACCGTGGATGCCAGCTTTCAGAAACAAGTATATGTCGTAGTCAGGTAGCAGTTCCAGCTGGGCATCAGTAATTCGCAGCATGGCATCGAAGGCCAAACCTGATGTGCTGTGTAGCATGCGCAATTAAGATTGTATGTATGAACACACAGGTAAAGAAAATGTTCAAAGACATCAGCAAGAATCAGTACTTTGATTTTCAGGTACACATCACTGTAGTCTCCCAGTGATTTGTTATTTTTCCCGCGCATGTGAAATGATTGATATGTCGTCAGTATTATAACTCAATTGTTTAATTATAAAGTTATCATATATCAAGTTATGTAAAAATACCACAAACTTATTCGGCTGCTTACGATGCAGATTACAGGAATCGCAGGAAACACCGAGGTATTTTCCAGTAAAATTATTGTGGTCTCTTATTTTTCTGTTGTTGGTCGTGAATTTTAAGGTGCAGTAGCAGCATTTTTTGGCCTGGGCATGGCTTGCATCTTCAGCTGGTGTAAGAGACAGCATTGGCTCGTAGGTCGAATAAATCTTCTGTACTTACTGGCCAAAGTTAGTAATAGTCTCCATGAAGTTATCATCTGTGTTCGGGCCTCGGTACGAAATAGGCTCTTGCGGCAGCAAAGACGTCAGAGCTGCAGGAATAATCTCATTGTCTACCTTTATAGACACACAAAAACTGTACGGCACATGTTTTTGAAATGCAAAGTATCGGATTTCTCGGGATTTGGCTCACAAGTAGACAATGGATGAAGCATAGCTTCGAAAGCGCAGTAGGCTAAAATCAGAAGTTTCTCTATGTGGTTGTAGTTTTTAAACTTGATCACTGGTGGCTTTCTATTCTCGGCTTTTAGCATCTCTAGATACACATGAGCATGTGTCTTGCAGCAGTTATTGTGTTACTCGAGGCACTGCTGTCCTGCAAGGCCTGACTTTCTTGTCAGTTCATGAAAATAATTAAAGTATTGATTGCAGATATAAATTTCTTCCTTGTGGGCTGAGAGTTGTGGCAGAACAAGCCGAGAAAAATATTTTATGTAACAAAAATGAATTTGTCTGTGCTTTTCACCAACAGCAGGTCAAATTTCTGTGTTTTCTCTTCTTATTTAACACAAAAAGAATTACTTACTCCTTCTCGTCGAGGCTGTAAAGATTCATCAATACTTCGCTGTTCTTCCTCTCAAACTTTCATTTGCTGCAATGGTGGGAGATTTCAGTGCCAGAGAAGTCTAATTTATGTTCAAGGTCAATATACCTCTTGTCTTTACGTTGAGGATTTTCGACTTCAATGAATTTTACTAGGATTGACCACTTAAAGCAGCAGTGATCGCAAAGATTCTTCGGGTTGATCACTGCATACTTGTTCTTCATAGAGTCAGGCAAATCAATGTAAGAAGAGACACGCAGATGATCCTGTTTGTTGATTCTTAACTGAAGATGTCTCACTGCAGTCATCATCCAACCCGAACCTTTGGATGTATACATGTACTCTTCCTGGCATATCTTCTGTAAACAGTCTGCAACAACTTTCGCAGATTCCTGCGACTTGTACACTAGAAAATCGGGTTTTTTTAAGGCTCTTTGGTCTGTACTTCCTTCATGAGAAGCTGGTTTGCCGTAATCACACTTAAGGACTATATTTAATGGAACCAAAGAGATCAACTTCTTCAGAAACCTGGGCAATCAGGTTTCCTTGCATTTCGCCAAGGTATTTGCAGATGTCTTTGGCAGAATCAGTCATATTTTCTTCAACAGATGTCTTTAAATTGCATTTGAAATCAGTCTCTGCCTCGATGAAGCCATTAGCATTTTCAATGCCACCTGCAACTTTGATCCTAGGCCGTAATATTTACTCAAATGATGAAGCATACTTTTGAATATCTGGTATCGTTGACGATGCAGTAGGATGTTTATCATTCTGTGTCAGTGTCTTAGTAACACGGAATATTTTAGCAGATGGAGGATGTATACCTTTGCAAGTCTTGTGATGTCTCTTCAAAGAATCTCTTCGTGAATATCTGGCTCTGCAGCTTCGCACTCATGGGTAATGTGGCTAGGATTCTTCAAACATCAATTTCTTTCATGTCTTCGGGCGTCTTGATTGAATGTAAATGCTGCACCACAGTAGCAGCAGCAATTTGAAGACAAGGCCGACGATGATGAAGTGAATCTCAAACCTCCAGGAACCGCCAATGGCACTGCTACATACATTGCAACTAATGAAGCTTAAAGGTACGCCAGCAGATGTTCGCTTAATGTCTGGAACCAGAAAAATATTGCCTGTGGTTAGTTTGACAATACTTTCAAAATGTATATAAATTTTATGCATTGTATATTCGAACCAGTGATTACAAACAGGGATGCTGTTATGGTGAACACACGAGTAGGATATAATATCAAGCACACCGAATATCTCGACACTAGTCTGAAACAGAAATAAACGATCTTAATTAATTGTTATCTGTAAATTAAAAAATCTAACATAAAAAATGTTATAATTTTTGCATGTTCAGATACAAAAAAGAAGAACTCGAACCGAAGTCACTAGGTTCAATAGGATGACGAACTTTCCATGGATAACACTTGTAACCAGTAGCTCAACATGTAAATCACTTAATATCTGTAACATAAATAATTACATGCTTTAGCAAACACTGAAAAGTATTTTCTATATTTTAATACTAATTTGGCAGTCTGACCATTATGATAAATTTATGTTAGTTAATGGTATGCGGAAACATAAATATATTATAGGTCATGCGGAGTGTTAAATTATATTCTAGGCCATTAACTGTCAAGTGTAGCCTCGATTGCGTACTGTTTTCTCAGGCGATAAATTATTCGTACTAGAACCTACATATTGTGTTACTTTGCTTCTCTGATTAATCGATATTTGTTAATTTACTATGGTATTTACTTTGAATGAAGCAAAAAAAATGGAATTAAATATAGTTAAAAAATTTTGAATTATGTTGTTTTAATATTTGTGCAAATTAATTTTAAAAATACCTGTTTAGATAAAATTATTACAATATATTTTTGGACTTCTATGTTATCAAAATTGTTATAGTCTAATTTTATACTTACACTCAACTCTTGAAGCGAAGACATGTCAAAGGACAGGGACTCCAAGTGGAATATTTCGCAGGGGGAACCACACATAACTTAGAAACATACAACTTAGAACAGTCATAACTTAGAAACCTCGAGAAACTCCACGTAACTTAAAACTGTCATAAGTTAGAACGATCATAACTTAGATACTCGTAACTAAGAAACACACAACGCAGAACCACACAACTTAGAAACGTCATAACGTAGAAAGTGATAACTTAGAACTATCACAACTTATAATCACACAACTTACAACTGTCATAACTTAGAAACACGAAACTTAGAAACATGCAACGCAGAATCACACAACGTAGAACTGTCATAACTTAGAAACACGTAACTTAGAAACACGCAACGCAGAAACACAGAACTTAGAATTTTGAATGAGAAAGCGTAAGTAATTGTTGTGACAAATATTGTTTGTACTCTCCCTGCATTCAGAGCTGCACTCTTGTGGTGAAATAGTAACTTTCGTGTTTAGTTTGTATCTAACTCTATAAGTGGTGCTGCCAGTTCCACACATAGCTAGATGAAGATCAGGTAATGGTTTGCCAGCCAGATCCGATAGACACAATTGTTTGATTCAGGGTTTTCATGGATAACTTTAAATTTATTTAAGTAAAAACAGTTTTTTTGTGTACTACTTATATTAAATAAAATGATTTAACTCTATGAACATTGGACTGACTTTTTTGTTTGTCTAAAAAAAAAAAGAATTTTTTTTTAATATAACTTTCCCGTCTCTGTGACTTCACTGTTGACAAGACGTTAACCGAAATAAAAAATAATTTTATTAAATAAACGTTATTTTCTCTCTTCTTATTGCGTCATAAGGCATTCTCCTCTTAGAAGTTAGTGTAATTTATATATTTAAAAAAATTATTTAAATTAGCTATTAACTTTATTTCTTGAGAACGTGCATACATACATTAAGTATGTAAAGTACACGTCAAAACTTTTAGTGCGAATGCAGATTATTTGGAGGCAGCATAACTGTTAATGTTCAGACACCGGGTACACTTGTTACAACTTCTTTTAAACATATATTGTTTAAAACCGTTGCAAATTGTAGGTCTTACTAATGAAAATAAATTAATTATTTTTTTTACTTACACAAAAGTACAAATTAAGGTGCTATATTCCTATTAATTTACAGAGCAATACTGCACAAGTATTTTAACTGGGAATACAGTAAATATTTAACCAGACAGCCGGTTCAAACGTGTCAGGGAGGTCATACGCGGTTTCATTTTGAAAAATCTTAGAGTAAAATATCAAGATTGATGAAACAGAATTTGAATCAGAGCCTTCGTGATTGCGCTACCTGATTCGATCATTCGTATCTTTTGTTAATTGAAGGGTGGACATTATATATTTGTATGGGTATTTTAATGTATTTTAAAAGTATTTTTAAAATTTTAGTTTATGATACTTTAATTAATTTAATTTTTTGCACAACGTATTTTCATATTTTTAAACTATATAACAAAAACAAACGATTTTCGTTTGAAACATACATATTTTTACTGTGTAATTACATAGTTGTTTACTCTTTATGACTAGTATTATAATTGTGCAGGGGTATTTCGCGTTTATATAATTATTAATTTGTATTTGTATAAGTGTGGGCAAAATGGATTCTCCTGCTCTTTCGAAAAGCAGATGTTCAAGCTGAGTTCATATTTTAGTATGACTCGTGCGGCCGAAAATGCAGCTTTCTGTAGACTGTCCAGACTTCCACTCTCTGCTCGGTGTGACCTGCGTTACGTCTAAATAAGTAATTTAACTCTCTCTCTCTCTATATATATATATATATATATCTCGCGATCTTTCTCTTCCATTACAGACTCTGAAAGTTTCCAATGCCTTAACAAGTAAGTTGTAGTGTACCTCCTACAACGGCAGTTTTCGGTTTTATTTTTTGTAATTAAAATGTGTTAACGATACAGGTTTTTCATCCAAAATGATAAAATTATTTTGGTTTCGTATTTCGCACCATAAACTTTAAGAATTAACATTGTTTAAATGACT
Source organism: Bacillus rossius redtenbacheri (assembly GCF_032445375.1). NCBI lineage: Eukaryota > Metazoa > Arthropoda > Insecta > Phasmatodea > Bacillidae > Bacillus > Bacillus rossius. The sequence continues at coordinate 77,128,439 of NC_086331.1, forward strand.
CAATAAAAGAATCTTTATTTTTTTTACATACTTAATTCTAAAATCAAGGACTATGTGAGGCGATAGGGGCGACAATTTCTTGCACCCAGATAATACTTACTCGACATTGGATAAACACTTTATCTAGTTCATTGCCGATAGCTGGTCGGGAAGCGGAATAGGCGTTATTTAGAAATGAATTAACGAATAATGTTCCTGAGAAAACTGTTGTGTCATAATTAGTTAATACGATGTTAGTGGCAGAGGCACAAATCTGTAGGTTTCCCGGGTGGCCCGAGTGGCCCGAAAGTTTTGCGCTTCGAGTTAACGAACAGAAGTAATCTCTTGATAGGGTGCTTGTTTGTATGTAGTATACTGCCCATATTTTGGCCCATATGAATGCTATAAGAAGAGATACTCAGCTTACGATATAACTCAGATTTATGTTTCGGAGTCCTTCGTTGTATTAACTTTTCACTTTTTAGTTACCCGGTGAATTATTTGATGTAAGCTGCCCCCTGTCCATCCATCTACCTGGAAATGTAGTCATTAGACAGCAAAAGAGATATAAAAATATTATATTTAAAGAGATTTTTTATACATCTCTCATCAATTGAATTGTTTTGACTGTAATTTTATAAAAGTTAAAACCATAGCCACATAAAAAAGTTTAAACAAATTGATGGGGGTAGAGAGAGGCGAGACCATGGCAGTGCCTCCCTGTTGCTTGTAGATCTGTCCCATGAACGAGAAGAAGGTTGAAGAAACATAGTGTTCTGTGAGCTTCACTATGTCTCTGCTCAGATTGTCTTCTCCCAGGTGTGTGAGTAGAATTTGAAGGGCTTCTGGGATAGGCACTTTAGTGAAGAGTGAAACCACATCAAATCTGACCAGGAGATCTGTTGGTTGAAGAGAAAGTTGTTTCAGAATAGAAATGAAATGTGCTGAATTTCTGACATGAGAAGCTGGAGTGGGTAATAAAGGTTGGATTAATCCATTCAAGTATCTGGCTAGTGAATGGGTAGGAAAGCCAATTGCACTTACTATTGGGCGAAGAGGAATGTCCTTCTTATGTATCTTCGGAAGCCCATAGGATGTCGGGGTTCTGGCATCTTTGACAATCAGATGTTTCTTACAGTTTTCTTCTAAGCTTGATTCGGGGACCAGTTTCTTTGTGGTTCATTCTATTTGTTTTAGAGGATTTTTCTTGACTGCTGCATATGTAGGTTTCGGCAAGAAGTTTATGGATCTTGCCTTCATAATCTGAAGTATTCTTGTCCACATTCGCATTACCCTTGTCTGCCTTTAGAATCACGACATCTTTGTCACTGCGAAGGTCTTTCAGTGCTTTTCTTTCTTCCCTGTTGATGTTTTGCATGGGAGGCTTGGCATTGCGAAGTACTATTGATGTTTCCGAGCGAACCTCATCAGCTGTTGCTGGAGGCAGGCGACTAATGGCATTGTATACTCCACAGACGATATCTTCTGTGGGAATTGCCTTAGGTGCGACTGCGAAGTTCATGCCTTTGGCTAAAAAAGAAACAGAAGCTTCATCTAGATGTTTATTTGAGAGATTGACAACTTTTTTTTTGTCCAAAGCAGGTGAAATCTTGTTTATATTGAGGTCTGAGAACTGTTTAAACTGTCATGCTGTGGAATGGCACAAAGTTGTATAGGCTTGTTGAGCTGTTATTCTGTCCAGAGTATCCCAATTTGCAGGTGATAGTTGACTGGCAAGTTTCAGGTGCAGATAGAAAAGTTCCTTCGCATAAAAATGCAAATCTCTTCTGGTCTGGTGTATTCTTTCTCGCACAATTGCAGTGCTGGCTCGACGGTAAATTCGTTGGGCTGCTGGTGTCTGGAAGTTCTGGTGGATTTTTGTAAACTTAGGAAGAATCTTATAGTTTCTGCATCTTTTAATGAAGGACAGAGAGCTAAAAAGCTTTGGCTTCTTTTGTCTCAGCTGGTCAAATTTTCTGGCTAAGGTGGCAGTTTCCTCCCCATAGAGGTTCGTTAATAATGTTCGCAGGCTTTCACGGCCATTGTCTGAAGTGGCTTGGCTTCTGGGTTGTAGCCGTGTCATTGTAAAATAATTCACCAATGTTTCGGTCAACATTGCAGTCACCATCATCAGGGAGCAGTAACCTACTTAGGTTCCTACTCTGAGGTTCTTACTGAGGTTCTAAATCACATCGGCCACCGTGTTTACAGAAAGCCAACCCACACAGACAAGTATCTACAGGCAAGTTCACACCACCCTCCATCACAAAAGAGAACTGTCATCTCAACTTTGGTAAACAGAGCTCGAGCCATTTGTGAAGAAGACAATTTTGGGAAAGAAATTATACATCTTACAAGTGCTCTTCAAGAGAATGGTTATTCAAAGTCAGAAATCAGTAAAGCCATGAAACCACCTCAACAGAAAAAGAAAGAACATCTTCCTATTAAAGCCTTCATTCCTTATGTCAAAGGAATTTCTGACCAAGTGGCAAGAATTCTTAGGAAGCAAGATATTCACACAATTCTCAAACCCATAAACAAGATTGAGGGGTCACTGACATCGGTGAAAGACAAAAACACCGCCGAAAACCTAGCCGGTGTGTACAAGATTCCATGTTCCTGTGGCAAGGTATTTATAGGACAAACTGGCAGATGAATAATTACAAGAGTTAAAAAACACATCAGTGACTACAAACATGAAAACCCACGATCAGCTATAGCAGAATAATCCTTGGAAACCAGACACAGCATTGATTTCGACCAATTCCACACCATATCCAACATCCGATAATACAAGAAAAGATACATTCGAGAATCAATAGAAATATTAAAACACCCAGCAAACATTAATAGAGAAGATGGCTACAAATTAATCAAAATATGGATCCCACTCTTTAGAAATCCTCACAACATAGCTCCACAGCCAACATCAGACAAATCGCCCCTGATTGGCAAAACAGTCTAGCCAACCAGAAGAAAGGAAGGATCTGATTGGCCCACAGCAGCAGCCTATCAGAAAGCACCTTCCCCTGAGGCAAGAGTATTTAAAGGCAGGACAACTGGTAAGAACCTCAGTAGGTAACTGCTCCCTGATGATGGTGACTGCAATGTCGACCGAAACGTTGGTGATTTATTTGCTAAGGACACGGCTACAACCCAGAAGCCAAGCTACTTAGAAGATTCTATCTTGTGTGTTTCTAAGTTATGTGTTTCTAAGTTGTGACAGCACCCCTTTCGCAGGTAGTATTCTCAAACACTCTTGGAAAGTATGGAGACAACTGCAACATAAAAAAAAATTGTTTGTCTCTAAAGCGGTTCACGCACGATAGTTTAACGTGACGTCATAAAAAACATTGATGAAATGATTGCATACATTTATGAATAAAATTTAATTATTTTTATTGAATTATCACTATTTTGTATGGATACAAAGAAGGAGTGAAATGAAAACTACAATTTAATTGATAAATTTACTTTTATCTGCACTCATTAAGTCAAATATGTTTATTACTATAACGAAGAGATTATTTTAACTATAACTTTTATACATGTTTGCTATTTAACTTCAAGATCGTCGAGAATTCGCAATTACACATTTAACGACGAAGTTTGTTCGTCGTGAAATTAAATGTAGAATTTAATAAAAATGCCCTTGCAGTTAATCAAATAAGTATTAGTAAGTTTAAGAAAAAATTTCGGCTTTAATCTCCAACCCAGACGCTCGTGGTGCGCTGGGGCCGAGATTAAAATTCGTCGAGAATATTTTACGTTTTTATTTCTTCCAGTGCTCAAAATGATATGCAATTGTGGCCTTGGGCACGAAATTTTATTTATAATTCATTAATAATAACGTCCCTCGCGATATACAAAGGAAAATATGTATTAACGAGTGCCTGGTTGCCTCGGAAGCGGCTGGATAACACGATTCGCTCGGTTCGCGTCCGTCACCGTAGACGGCAGCACCGTAGGGGAATAATATTATTTCGTTTTTATAATACGATTTTATAACAAATACGCATCTCAAATACACCAAACTTATTTATAATGTGTTACAATATTTTTTAAAACATTGTGCAAAAGATCCCGGGTGTAATTTGAATTATTATGTGTAACTGTAAAACACCATTGTTCGTACTAAAATGTATTTGAAAATTCAACTTTACTTTTAAATAACCGTACCGATAGTGCTGAAAATCGGTGGGCGATCGTTAAATTACATAATAATTTAAACGACGAAAACATGATTGAAAAGTCAAATCGATGGTTGTTCCAATCGAGTGGAAGAGAGATGCGGCGCTAGCGTACAATGAGCGTAACGGGACACATCATAGTGGGACAATGTGCGTTACGGGACACTTTTTCGTGCGTGCAGCCGGCGTTCATCGATTTATTAGACGTTGTCACGTCAAAAATTATAAAAATCCATGCTTTTATTGTTTTATTTACATATGTGTATAGCTGTATATAGTCTGTACTCGAACTGATAACCTCCGCTGGCAAAGAAAGCACCTACCAACTTGTAGGCATGTTACACGTTTCGTGAAACACTGCAAGATCAAGTATTAACAGTTTTGAAATGATAGAATGCTTTAAAGATTGCTGCAGTCCTGTTGGCGCATCGTAAATATCGCGATCAGACGTTGGCGACGTGTGCTTTGCGCAGCTGCGTTGTTATCTCGAGCAGCTGGACTCTACGTGACTACTTGGTGCGCGCGACCTGAGACCCAACACCGCGCCCGCTCCGTAATTCGTATGGACTTGGCCTCGCTAGGACTGGTAGTAGGGGAGCCCATGAGGCTGAATGGGGATTTGCTGGAGCGTCGTGGGACTCTCTTGAATTTTGAAAGTTAGATGATAGGAAGAATAAAAGGTTCTATAATGTTTCCTCTTTCAGGGGTGGGGGAAGCGTCTACAGGTTTTCACAAATGTAAAAATAAACCAGCACATAGAAATATTTGAGCGTGTCAGATATTGATAATTTAGGTGCCTCTCTGATATCAAAAATATACTAATCTGCCGGCTTGCGTGGTGTGGCTGGCCATCCAGAAGGGTAGAAAATTATATATATATATATATATATATATATATATATATATATATATATATATTCGAGCACGTCAGATATTCAGAGTGGATGTTAAATGAACACTAAAAATACTCCCATTCAAAAGAAATCGGCACATTATATTTTTCCCGAAATTTTTGCATTATTTCCTTCAAAATAAAAAAAATCAGCCCTCCCACTTCCTTACGTTACGCTCAAATCGTCAGATTATTGAAATGCATACTTTTCAGCTAGTAACTACCCCATCTTACCTTAATCGGACTCGCTTGAGTATTTCTGACGATAATTTTTTTGTTTTTACAATTCAAAGGGCTTATATGTAGTGGAGGTACTCAACAAGATGAAAGGTATCCTCCCTTATGTTAATATGCCGCTCTCGAGTAAATCCCAGAGTCCCCTATTGGGCTCCCCTACTATGGGCGATGGTTCGATTCGCGACAAGAACCTTTAAGTTGGCTCTAAATGACACGGCAGGTAAGATTAAAGTCGATATCATTCTGCAATTTTATATTAATAAGAAACTGTTAGAAAATAATTAATTACGAAATATTTCTTGCATGCCACATGGCTCGTAAATGAACTGGAAATATACGAACACAAAGCAATAGAAAATCTACTACATTCCTTCAAGTGACTAGTGAGTTATCACACAAACTAAAGATGTGAACGCTAGTAAATCTAGTCGCTGAATGGCGACTTAGCCATCATGGCCAACTCGGCTACCAACTAGAAGTTATTAAGATTTTAAGTATGTAGTATGGATGCGAACCGCTATTTGATCTACATCCTTGCCTTGTAATGTAGTACGGCCTACAGACACTGAATATCATGAGTTATGTGCTCTTACAGAAAGAAAATGCTGGGAGACATGGCCATACATTCAAACTTGTATAAAATACCATAATTTCTGTTTAATTAGCCTTAAAATACACTGTTTTAAATTATAATTTGTATTATATTATAATATATTTTCCCATTGAATAAGCTACTAGTAAGTAACAATGCTTTTAAAATAATTTATAAATTTAACCCCGAGCATAAGTTCAGAAAAAAGCACCTAACTTATTATAAATATGTTCCATTTGATTGAAATTTTTAACATTTAGTAATGATTTAAATAATATTCGTAAACACACTGTTTTTTTCTCATTCACTAATAATAACTTACAATTAAGAGAGCAGTTAAATGTTATTAATAAATTAATAAGTCTACTCACAGGCGTATTAATACGATTTAATGTCAAATATGGTCAAGGCTAAATGTATTTATCTGCGACATAGCTAATAAATTAACTGCATTTGCATGAATATATAATAATATAATTATTACTTAACAGTACTTACCTGTAGGCAGTAACTCCTAATAGACGATCGCAGCGATGCAGGAAGTAGTTATATTGATGATGTCTACCATTAGACTGAGATCTAGTGATTTTTTTACTAACCTAACTAAAAACTAAGTGTGTTGGGGAGGGTTCCGGGTTAGGGAGGGAGACTAAGTGCGTCTCAGGCCGAAGCCCATACGCTCTAAGCGTGCAGGGTGTTAGCCATGCAGGAAGGGTAGCATGCATCATGTGCTATGTGGGGGATTAGCCAGCCATGGCAGCGATTGGCGCCATGACTAACTCCTCTCACTGACTATACTGGACTAAAACTAGATAAGTTGAGCCCAGGTAAAACCTGCATAGACACAGGGAAAACCTTGGGCTCTGAAATGCGGAATGCAAAATTTCGTGCATTAATATCAAGCAGGATGCTTACGGGAAACAGAAGGATGGATCTGGAAGAAGAATTGGACAGAACAGAAAAGAGGTCTACCATGCTGGTGGGGGGCGGGGGGAGGGGGGGAGTTGGGGGCTTGGACATTGCTGTCCGCTTTGATTTAGTTGGCACTGGTTGTTTTGGAGGCGACTTTTTGTCGTTTCCTGCCGGGATGCCAGCCAGCCCACTTAGATTAAGGAAGTGTAAAGAAAGTTGAGTTGAATAACTGAAACGCTGTATTAAACCCTTAATTATATGGTATGCAGCGTGCGATTCAAAATCTCATGCCTTTCGGAACACAGCCGGCAATAGAGGTGAAGCCGGCCAGGCGAGCAATGCCATTAGACATGAGGGTCAGTTCTAACACAACAGGCAGAGAACCCGAGGGGTCCGCGGGTGGTCGGCGGCTGAGCGTGTGATGGAACAAGCCTGTGCGACCATGGACGAGCCCGGCCAAGCTGAAGCTATACGCGCGGCTGCTTCGGCCAACATTGAGCTGTTTGGTATGGTTCAATACAGAACTGGGAATATATTTTCAAAAATATTTTCCTTTCACCATTATATTTTGAAATATTTTTATAATGAAAAAATAGCCAAATTATGTACGTAATAATATCCTCCGAGTGACATGTTCGCCAGGCTTAAAATTTGGTGATAAATGTGTAGGACGTTTGGAAGCTACTACAAACCCAAACCATTTAATATGTTTAAAATTGAGGTTTCTGTGTAGTGATAGTCAACTTTGTAAAATAAAACAACAAAACAAAAACAAATATCAGGTGGATTTTATACCCTGGCTGCGTAATTTTGATTTGTTAAACATTTACGAGTGCCCAACGAATATTTATAGTTTTTAAAATATTATTGCAACTAATATAAACATATAAAACCTAACATTCAACCTTGACTCGGTTGGAGTCGGCCTCCGTAGCACAGCCGACAACGTACAAGGCTACGGTGCGGGGGCTCTGGGTTCGAATCCCGGGTAAGACATGGATGTAATTTGTGTTGTCTTAATACACCAACAATCACAACTACAATTTAACAACGACTCGGAGTGATATAAAAATACAACATTAAGGGGGCGGGAGATGATGGGCACACTTATGACTCAAAACTTGCTAGTGTGCCACGATGGTGGCGACGACGATGGAGATCCTGTTGGCAACAAAGATCCTGTTGGCAACGAAAATCCTGTTGGCAACGACGTCAACAGTTGCACCCACTGTTTCAACAGATGGATACTTCCATGGTTGAAGTTTCACCAGTGTTGCCAGAAACCTCAGAAATTATAATGCTTGTAGTGTATTCAGTATCAGACAAAGTGACATCGATTAAGGACGCTGCAACTTTCGGGTTTCCATCACCCAAATGTACGGAGACAATATAAAAACTTGAAAATACATAATTGTGTAATACATGATTGTTTTAATATCTCTGGACGCATCAAATACCAGTGCAACAGGTTTTGTAGTCAGTTTATACACAACGTAAGATTGAAAAGACACGTCAGAAATTTTTATGGACTGTTTATGCTTTCATTACAATTAAACTGTGTTACACTCCTCAGTCATAACAGAGCAAACCCAAGTTATGTTACAACTTTGTTACAATTCACTCTCCTGATAAATGGGGGCAACAAGTGGATATTTCTGTTTCAGAAGGCAAAATAATGATTTCGTCTAGATATTAGTACCTCTGTTTTTATTTTACCTCCGGTTATTTTCACATTGGATATATTATAAATTGATTAACAAATATATATAACATGTATTTATAATCACATTGTTAAAAGAATGGGCCGGCCATTATTAGACAATTAAATATATATTTAACATTATTTAAATAAAATTAGTACCATTAAACTGCATCGCAGTCCCAAGATCTTGTAAGTGTTAATGAGACATTTATGGCTGTTAGATATGTTCAACGTCGTGGTTCAATGCTAGTCCAAAAAGGTTTTTAAAAACTAAAGGGCTGGCGGTTTGAAGGTTGCTGGACGAAATGGAACAGTAGACGGGATGTCAGAAGGCCTTAGTCATCCTGCCCGTGGAGACTGATCTGGTCCTTGGAATGTGTCCAGTTCTTGTAAACTGGTCCGGTACTTGTACCCTGATCCGGCACTTGTACCCTGGTCCGGTTTTTGTACCCTGGTCCGGTATTTGTACCCTGGTCCGGTACTTGTACCTTGTCAAACAGGGCGATGTCTTCCAAGATCTGCCCGGGCGTTGTGCACACGGACCCGTCGCGGACGTTTCATGATTTAAAAAAAATTAATTATTTATGATGACTATAACATTACTTCTACGAGCTAGATATATACGGACTGACTAACGCCCAAACACAACCCTTGTGGGAATCATCCCTTGTCTAGTTCATCACATTTTAAAAGAAAAAACGGAGAGGCGTCCTGATGACGTAGATGCGAAGTAGCCAGTCCAAAATCGGGGCGCGCAGTAAATTTGGGGCGGCAGAGACTCGTAATTAAAAGGTGACGTTAAAGAAAGAAAGGGGGGAAGACTTAGGCTTTCGGACCGAAAGGTTCCGAAGATTACCGAGGGGCTTGACGAGAAAAGCAGACTTCGATATCTCGAAGTTGGTGGTACTGCCCGATGTCAGAGTGACCTACTGAGGTGTGGCTGAACCAAGTAGAGGTCGACTCGCACGAGGCCACAGCTAGCAGCATGTGGCTTATGGAGTGGACTAGGTCAGCGCCCTGGTGGCCTGGGAAGGAACTACTGGGTACTGGTTGCTGCGGGAGACACCAGAGGGCAGGCGTTTAGCAGGCGTTCAAACTCCCAGGGGAAGTGATTCGCAAAACTGCCACCAGGTGGCATAAGCATGTACTTTTGGGACTAGTGTCGTGGCCTTGGGGGGAGGCGGACCTTGGCTGGGGTTAGTGGCCGATCAAAGCCCTGGGCCGATGTTCCCAGGAAAACTTGGAGAGGGGGAGAGATGTGGGGACTGCTGATGACAGTGGGAAATGGGCTCTACAGGACCCGGAGGCATGACTGTACTTTGGCGAAGATGATTCAAGATCATGTCCAGAAGTGCTCGCGTCAGGCGAGGTCCTGGAATTAGCCTGCCCTGAGAGCTTGCAGGGCATAGCAGTTCTCGTCACGGATCGGAGGTGAATTACAGGCAACGTTCGTGCGCCCATAAAACTATACACGGACTGACTGGCAAAGAACTCGGCAAAAATCGGATCAAGGGCTGGGAAGAATTGGGGAGGCCAGCCTGGCAAAGATTGAATGGGAGTGTACAGCAGGAGGAAAAAGTTTAAGTTCTTGCAGCAAAAGAATGGCTGGAGACATTATTTTTTAAAAATTCAAATTTAAAATTGTGCCAAAAATACTAGTTGGTGGCACAACTGATATTCTGTGGAAATAAATTTGTATGTTTAAAAGATACAAGGCATCATGTTCTATATAACTACCCTTTTAACAAAATTGAGAACTCTGTGCTGTGTGTGAAAAATGTATTTACCAAATTCCACGTGGAACTGCACTGAATAAACATGTCAAGGTATGTTAAGGATTTGCTTTTTACTCTAAGAAGACTGCAGAAACCAGAAATGCTATTTATTTGTTTGTATTTGTTCTTATAGTAGTGTAGACATTATTAATTAAATATTTTTGATTGAAAAACGAACTTGTGGTATTTTAGTAATTGAAGCTGTCACTTGTATGGTAATTGAAGTGATATTTAATTATATAATTAGAACATGGCGAGAGTGTCTCCGTTATAGTGTGTGGTAGTGCTACAGGGTCTGTCAACCCCCAATGCTCCTATTCAAAGGAGTGAGGAAAAACCCGTCTTGGGAAAATATTTGCCCACTAGATCAGTAATTGAGATGACTCCAAAAAGTAGCATGACGGCCGACACATTTGTCGAGTTTTTTAAACATTTTACTCGATTAAAGCCTAGTGGAAAGTGTCTTTTAGTTATTGACGGAGCCAAGTCTCACTTGGACTATAAAATTTGTGAGTATGCTGAATACAATGATATCCTGTTGTACTGTTTGCCATCAAACACAACTCATGAATTGCAACCATTCGACAAAAGTTGTTTTCGAAGCTTCGAGCTTTACTGGGACCAGCATGCACTACTCTATTTAGATTTACACAAAGGGGAAAGCAAAATTTCAAAACTAAATTTTGGGGACGTTTTCACACCAACTTGGGAAAAGTCCATGTCTCAGGGAAATGTGAAAAGTGGTTTCAAAGCTTCATGCATATTTCCCTTCAACCCAATGATAATACCTGAGGAGGCTTTTGCACCAAGCGGAGCAACTGCATTACCTCCACCCGAACAAGAGATAGCTGACCAAGACCGAGGTGAATCAATTCCACCAGACCCACTCTTGACTCACTTCAACACCAGGCACCTCAGTGACATTGTCTTTCGAATGCCGTAAACATCATCGCACTCCAGCGACATCATCAACTGAATGTGATGATATGTATTCCCCAGCATATTCTTCAGATTCTTACGACATCGGGGATCATGGAAAATCCCTAACTCCAGATTCGTCAGCGAAGTCGTCTTCTCGTAGCTTCTTTAGCGAAATGTTACCAACACCATTGAGTAAGAGGAAGACAGTCGGTAACAGGAATTTGACTATGAACTCATGTGGGCTGCTGTTGAGCAAGCAACATTTTCAAGATATTTAAACCAGCAAAAAAAAGTACGAGACCAAGAAGAACACCATAAGAGGCAAAAAAAACAAGTAACAAAGAAGAAACCTGATGATTTCAATAAAAATGGAGGAAAAACTAAGGGCAAACCGATTCCAACACGAACTGAGAGTGGTACTGTACTGTGTGCGACAAAGACGAGGTGAAAGACATGAAGCGTTGTGCAGTCTGCAGTGAATACATTCATGAAGAGTGTGTAGTTTTGACGGAGATGGACAAGGAGGGGTTTGTTTGCCCTAAATGCCATTTGTAATGTGAAAGTTTTATTATGGTCGTTTAGATTCGTGTTATGTAATGTGACTTGGTTTTAAATTTGGATTCTTACTTAAAATTTTGCAAATGTTATCTATTTTAATTATATTTTTTATCGCAATGTTTTGTTTTATACAAAGCTACATTAAAAACATTGATAGTTTCACAAACAAAGTGCTTCCTGTTACTTAAAGTTTGAACCATTTTACTTTCTAAATAAATATAAACAATTGGGTCATATTATATACATATGTTGGGAATATGGCCCGGAGGTAGAGATTTGCAAAACTGTTATTTCCAAATACATTATGCGTGGAAAATCTTTGTACTATTTTTTTTCCTTAGAGTTAAGAAACTGTACTATAATGTAGTACAGTGTTTGGTTATTTTTTTTTTTACAAAAATTGCAGTTGTAATTATTGCCAAACCATAAGTGGGCCATAATACCCTCAGGTACCTTAGTTTGAATAACAGTTTCAATCTTTGAGTGTTGTTGTAGCCAGTGAAGGCATTATTGTTTTCAGAGAAAAACTATGCTATTCTCAACCGAGAGAGAATTGTTGGCACGTAAGGCATATAGTATGTGTGGCACGCAAAAAAAGGAGAAGATTGTGATCCATATTTTTTTGTAAGCAGCCGTGATCGGTCTGGAATGTAATGTTCTGATGACCAGAGATCGGAAAAATTCGCGAATTTATTTGGCGATAGGCTTAAATTCAAATAATTGTACCATTGCGCTGATTCTTCTATTGGCTCATAGTTTATTTCTAATACTGAGCCAATGAGAGACCATTAACCAAAGAAGCAACTTGTCACAGGCGATCCGGTCGGGACACCTCACAAGTCAGCAATTAATGAGCAGGTGGCGTTTTCCCGAGTATTCACAGAGTTGTGGAGGCTAGCCTAAAGGTCATTAACTGAAAAAATGTAATAATTCTTAAAAATCACTCTACAAAATAAATATGATACAAAATAATTTATCTGATTTGATAACATTGTTTAGTTTTATAGTTTATCTGGCCAATTAGGGTACATGATTTAATTTCCTTTTATTAAACTTTTTGTAACAATATGTGTATTGTTAGTAGGTGGATATAGTTGGTATGGGGACTTCGGTGGAAGGAGGGGGATTCGGGGATACGTGGTGGCCATCTTGAATTACATCACTTCCAGCAGCCATCATTGATTACGTCACTTCCGGCTGCCATCTTGGATTTTACCTTAACCTTGGACCCCAGACGCCATTTGGTTTTCTAGAACATTCAGTCATTTTTAATTATCACATCCACCATCTTGAAAATCCTTAAATATTAACTTAGAAAATTGGAATGTTTTAAAAAATTTATAAAAAAATATTAAATATTTCTTAATAAAAACCGTGAGGACACCATCATCGAGCACCTCACTCCTGTGTGTTGCAATTTTCGTTATGGTGAAATCATCATCGAACACCCCAATACTGTGCGTTGTACTTTTCATTACTCCACCAACATATTTAGTTTATTTAGTTTATTTAATTTATACCACTATCACACACCGTTCAGGACCAGAAATTTTTCTGAGTCCTCACTAATCAGTAATATTTTTATTGATGTATCTTCTTAGCAGTAACATTTTTGCGTTCTCATGTTTAAAAATCTGCATGGAAGCAGAAATTTTAATATGATTACCTTGAGGAATGATGGTTATATATTAAAATAATAAGCAGTATGTAGGTAAAATCATATTTATTGAAATAAAGCCAAGCTTTTCACGACATAAAATCCTTAAGAAAATGGAAAACTAAACACATCAAGCGAAACTTTATACAACAAATGGAAACTATACAACAAAAACACACAATATCATAAAAATTGAAACTATACGACGAAAAATGGAAACTTTTCAAAGAAAAACGGTTAACTATACAACACAAAACGGAAACTATACGACAAAAAATGGAAACTTGACAAAAATGTGGAAACTATACAACAAAAAATGGAAACTATATACAACAAAGTCTCAGCGCTGCGGAAGCGATGGTTATAGTAATAATACTTAATAACTTTTCCTCCAGCAGGTATTAATTTATTTACTCCATCATAGTCGTCACAAAAACCAGAAATTTTTCAGAGTCCTAACCCACAAATAAGTATCTCTTCTAAGTAGGAACATGTTTGTTTATTGGTATTTAAAAGCTGCATGGAAGTAGTTATTTTTATGTTTGCGTACATATTAAAATTACTTTATTCTAAGCAGGAACATTTTCGCATATTCGTGTTTAAAAAGCTGCATGGAAAAAGATATTTTTAATGTTTGTGTATATATCGTTTCCCTAAAATTTTTAATGAAAGAAAAAACACATGCTACAAACAAATATGCCGATTCACATTTGTACAGTATTAGATGTGCCCCCTCTTCACGAGAGAGACCATATCCAACACATAACATTTTACGTTTCAACTTAATGTCTGATCGCTATAGTGCATACGATGCAGTTACAACACTCACCTCAGCCATTACTCCCGCTACGAGACGCACTTCATATCAAATGAAAATAGTATATTTTTAAAAGTCATGACAAGAATTCTATGTAAATAAAATATAAAAAATATTTTAAACTATTTAATAAAAAAACACATACATACTATCACACCATCGTCTCCCCTCGCTAACACAATACCATTCAGTGGGCGTTACCGATCCCCTTCACAATAGCCCGCTCCACAGTACTCTCCATACTAGCCATCAAATGCTCCGTCCACACAACTATTCACGCACACAGCTCCAAAGTCGATAGTTCGGGATACGTGCCTAATATCGCCCCACCACAGCAGCAATGCCCTCTCCAGTCAGAGTGGAGCTATTCACAGGTACATCTGCGATGTCTTTCCTGGATTCTTCAACTTTGTCCATCGCAAGAGCGTCTTTCTGGCCACCAGCCTCCCCCCAGCTCGCATAGAACTCCTCAACAATCTCCTCATAGCTGACACGACACAACTTACTAGCTCTGTTGATAACTACTAATGATACGCCCTAAGGGTGAAGTGGTTCAACTGTCCCCACACCTCTACCCTTTCTATTCCAGTTATATTCATGCGTGCCAAGCGCAGACACCACTGACGCACGACCTTTGACGTCAGCTGACCTACCCCCTCCCCCTCACATTGACCCTGCCCAGCCCAAACAGCTGCGTCAATCAGACCTGTCGCCACACGTCCCCAGCCTCCTAATACCATTTTAAGCACCTTCGACGAGCATCCCGGCCTCTGGTAACTAGTGAAAAGGTTCAAACAGTACATGAATAAACAAATTTTTTTATTTATTTTAGACTTGCATTTATTAATATAAGAATTTACGACATTACAAAACATTATAATTTATATGACATCAGTAGATTTTATCCAACTGATTTTCACATTTAAAGAATCCTAGCCACTTCACAAACAAGGGATCATCTTTCTAATGTATCAATTTTTCTACTAAATAATCGCTTGGGTACTTGGTAGGCTGACTTTCTTCCTCATAGCATGCACCACACATCCCTGAACCTAATAAATATTCCGAATAATAACATCACGTGTGGTAATTATGTATTTTTACTAACATGGAATATTTCTGTCGACCATTTAGAAATGTACAAATTCTTCAATGCTAGCTCTAAGTTTTCTTACGCCTAGTTTATTTGCATTAAAATAAACAGTTTTCAGGAGTGAGTTATCTTTTACATTAACAGGCGCCATGTTAATTTTTCGGTGTTTTCTGTAACATATAAATCCACTTTTGCTGTGAACACATGGCTTTGTTTAGAGTATGATTAAATTTTTCAACTACCCATCCTTTCATCCCTGTGAGCATAAAATAATTATTCACTCCGAACATGGATACAAGGCTTTATGTCTACAAGGATACATCAACCACATTGAAAAAAAAAACTCTTTGTTTAAAAATACCTACTCCTTAGCTAGAAATTAGATTACACTAAATAAAACAAACTTTATTCATCCAAAATATAATTTTGTTTTTCACATTTTTACGCATGTAGACAAAACAAGTTATTATTGCACGTAGCACGCACCTCTTATTTCATCGTTTTTGTTTAGTATTGGATAAAATTTCATCATTTTTGCGAGGCAAGTATAAGTCTTAACCTACCAACCAATGAGTTAGAATATTTCCATGTGGTGTAATAAATCTGTTTCGCTGCAACCATCATACTTATTTTTATTACTATTTCTTTCAAGATTTTTGAAGTCTCATGTTTTGATACCAGCCTCAAAGTCATTAAAATTGTCATCCCCCCACTGACCATCATAAGCCTGATCAGAATCATTTATTTAATGAGACATTTCCATAATTTTGGTTTCAGCAATTTATCACAGTTTTTGATCTTGTGAGCTTCAAGTTCTTCATCATAGACTTCGCTCTTGTGGAGCTTCAGGTGCTTTATCACAGTCTTCAACCATTTCACCTTCAGGCTGTTCTACAGTGTTCTCAACTTCATGGAGGTGACTATAAATCACTGTAAATATATATTTTTTAATTTTCCATAAAGATTCTACTTTCTTCGTTAACTTTTAGTTCCAAATAATTAACAAGACCTGGGATAGTACTGTTAGAATCAAAATCTTCACATTTCTAGTAAGCAAGTCACGAAAATGTAAAGCCCATTTAAGTAGGGCTTACTCCAATCAATAATATTGAAACTTGCGCTCTCCATGTCCAACATGTCAGATAACACAAGAATTTCGGAAAAAAGCAGTCGTGCTCGCAAGCAAGAAACCAAGAACACATCACAACAATGGCGAACCAAACAAAATTTAGACAAGATGTAGCAATGAGCAAGGAAGTATGTAATAAAACAGGTGCCAAGCACAAGGACATGAACGAGTACTGCGGTCATGCGGGCGGAGATGCAAAACTAAGAGCTCACGAATTAAGGTTAATTTGAAGGAATAAAGATGGGTCAAAAGCAAAAGCAACAACATAAGTGAACTGACAACATAAAGTTACCTCGCAAGTGTAAGTCTGCCACGAGGACTGTGGAACACAGCTTAAATACCCAAACATAACTGCTGGTGTGCAGGCGCGAGAGTGGGCAAAGGTAAAAATCACAGCAAACAAAAAATAACATGACCCCAATAAGGGGAAAGAGATGGTGAGAAGGGGAGGACCACACATTCCCAATATCTTCTTGATAGCGATTTCTGCTGCAACTTTACCCCCAAAAACAATCCCGGACCTGGAGCAGTAGAAGCTTATTCGCAGTAAAGTCCATAGAAAAGTCGGTCAAATATTAATATAAAATTTGCGATCTTCAGTACTGAAGTAGTCAAAAAGTTCAAAGAGAGACATCACCCTCATAACAATGCTAGAGTTCAGCAGAAGTGGAGAACGAAAGCAGCTGGTGATTTTGATCGTAAGTGCGAAAAAAAGGCCGGTAAAATGCAGCGAATGCGGCCATGGATCGCGCGCCTTCAGGTGTGCGAAACCCGCCCTCCGGGCATGTAGGATAGGCAGTAGTTTAATCATGGGTGGTCACCATACATCAACCAGGCACCTGCGTGTCCCTTGGCCAAGCAGGTTCTGCAGAGCCAGTCAGAGTGTGGGCAGGGGAGTGTGCCCCAAGTAGCCTCGGGGTACATCTGTCTGTACACAGGAGGTCCGCTCACCAGTCGAGAGGATCACAGGCAGTACCTGGGAGGGAAATGTCCCTCGAAGGCTGAAAAACACACAGATCCAAGCGGGAGGCAAAGGGTACGCCAATCAGAGACAGGCGGCAGCACACGCTGTTGAGGATGAGCCAATTTGAAAACTACAGACTGGACAGGAGTTGATGGCAACCAGGGTGGGCACTCCCCAAGGCTGGGATCTTCAGTACAAATGTGTGGTGAGTCAGGACAGAGCGAGCCGTTGTTTAGGAGCAGTCCCAGGGTAGAGGAAATGGGGAGTGGCAACTCAGCAGAAGCAGTTAAAGTGGACAGCAGAAGCTCTAGGTGCAGCAACAGCAGCCGATGGATGGTCTGCATGCATCTTGGTGTGCCACCTGGGGAAGAGGTTAGAGCAAATTACAGCAAAACTGGAACAAGCAAGGACACATGCAATAGTGGCGCCACATACACAAAGACTTAACAAAGAAAAATAAAGAAGAAAGAATTATGGCCATCAAGAATAATATTTTCTAACCTTGGATACAGGGCCTTTTTTTATAATTGCCCTTACAATTTATGTAATTAAAACGGATGGTATTAAAGCCAAAATATTTTAAAATCTTAAATGGGCCAGAAAATTGGGGAGTAATTCACCGCAGATGACAATATGTAACTCTTACAGAAATCTAGATCATTAAGTTTTAATTCATGCTCTCTTCTGGTTACATTATAAGTACGCGAGACCACATCCAGGGTACACTGCAGATTAATGGCGACCTTATCCAAAACAAGAGCTAGGGATTTTTCGTCCTGAGCATTATCCAGTGGCGGCAAACCTCGCTGGTTAAGGAAATGGTGTGTTAATTCCCTTCCCAATAATTGAAATGAGGTTGGGGAACCAATTGCTGTGTGAAAGGCAGAATTAAAGCCAACATTTATCATTTATTCTAAAATCCTATCCCACAAAGATTGATCATCTCGATAAAACGAGATGAGGATGCTCTTAAGTACCTTGTTTACTCGCTCCGAGTGGTTCCCTTAATGAAATTAGTCGTTGCTATAGATAGGCTTGATGGACTGTTCCAAACATGTCTTTATAAAGAGTGGACTGAAAGTTTCTAGTAATGTCACTGAACAGAACAGAATGCGCCCCAAACACTTTTCATACTTGCTCATGCAAAGTTTTTATGATGGATGTAGGTTTCATATTTTTCAGGGAAGTAGAAAAAACAATTTAGTCAAAATATATAAAACCACCAAAATACAATTGTGTCCATTACAAGAGCGAGTCAATATTCCAAAGTTATCAATAAGGAGGACATGTCAGAGGGCCGCAGAAGTGTCTGAATTGCACAGTCATTCCTTGGAGCACAAGGACAGCTTCGAAAGCTGATAGCACACTGGCGACCAATAGTCAGTGCTATTGGCTCACCAATCTACCTCCTGGCTAAATACCTCAACAATTTGTTGCAACAAACCATACCCACAACAGCCTCACACACCCAGAACTCTGTCCATTTTGTGGAACTTCTGAAGAAAATCTTGCTCAAACCTGGAGACATCCTAGTAAGTATTGATGTTGTTTCCCTCTTTACCAGAGTACCTGTACAAGAAGCTCTTCAAACTCTGCTCGAACAGCTGGGAGAAGACAACTCTAGTAGAGAATTTGTCAAGCTTACTGAGCATTGTGTCACCTCAAAATACTTCTCATACCAGGGGAAGGTGTATAAACAAAATGAAGGCATGGCGATGGGTTTCCCCTTTTCGCTATTACTGGCCAATGTCTTCATTGCCAAATTTGAAGAGAGGGCAATCAATTCCTCCCCCCACAAACCTACATTCTGGTACAGATATGTCGATGACACATTCGTAATCTGGAGCCATGGAGTTGAGAGACTACATAATTTACTAGACCACCTCAACACCCTTCACCCCAGTATACATTTTACCATGGAAACAGAAAAGGATGGTCAGCTACCCCTCTTGGATGTCCTGGTGGACAAGAAACAATTCCACACTTGGTCACAAAATCTACAGGAAACCTACTCATACTGACAGATATCTGCAAGCAGCCTCTCATCACCATCCATTGCAGAAAATAACAGTTGTATCCACACTGACCCACAGAGCAAAAACGATATGTGAAGAACAACACCTGGAAGCAGAAATAAAACAGCTCACTGCAGCTCTAGAAGCAAATGGTTACTCACGCCGCGAAATGCATCAGAGCATCAAAAGCCGATCCAAAAAGTCCGAAAAAGAAAAAAGAACTCCTGAAGAACATAGCTATCTTGCCTTATGTCAAAGGCACAACCGAACATCTGGCTTGACTGCTCTATAAGCACTACATACATATTATCTCAAACACATCAACAAGATAGAAAGTATTCAGGAATCGGCTAAAGACAAAACACCAGTCGAAGAACATGCAGGAATATACAAAGTACCTTGCTCGTGTGTGAAAGTGTACATAAGTGTACATAAGGCAAGCAGGCAAGAAGAATCACAACCAGAATAAAAGAACATCAGAGCCTACAAATACGAGAACCAACAGTCAGCCATAGCAGAACATTCCATGGAAACCTAACACAGCATCGATTTTGACAGGTCCTCCACAATAGCTAACATGCCAAACTATCGCCTGAGAACAGTAAGAGAAGCAATAGAGATTATGAAACACCCTGACAACATCAACAGGGAAGATGGCTTGTGGCTTAGCAAAATATGGGCACATCTGTTTGTGGATAACTCGAAAACTAGAGACCAGGGGTAAATTAAGGCAGTTCCACCAAAAGAGGCCAGCCAGCCCACCCAACCTAGAACCATCCATTGGCTAACCACCACAGCCAATTAGGAGCCAGCAAGCCTGTAATTGGCCAACCAGCCCAGCCAACCCGAAAACAGCCCACATAAACCCTTCCATTGGCTAACCACCTCAGCCGATCAGGAGCCAGTAATCCTGTCATTGGCCGACCAACCCAGCCAACCAGAAAATAGCCACCAAAAACCCTTCCTATGGCTAAACACTTCAGCCATTCAGGAGCCACCAAGCCTGTCATTGGCCGACCAGATCAGCACATCAGAAAACAGCCACCCAGACACCAGGTTATAAAAGGACCTGCAGCCTCTGCACGAATCAGTCAGACTTAGTCTACCTGATGATGGCAGCTGCAATTACTGTCGAAACGTCGCAAGACAATTACCTGACACGACCGACACCCAGAAGCCAAGAAAATTCCAAGTGATTAAAATTGGTAAAGTTTTTGTTTGAAACTTCCTTTGTTTATTACATTCTCACAACAAAAAAAAAAACACGATACACAGTACCAAAAACAGTTCAGTCCTCTGACCAAGAGTTCGTTAATTGAAAAAGTTTTAATACTGGTCGGATAACTTTCTGATAAAAAAAATACAATACATACCAACACAGTTCCAGTTGGACTTTACAGCTTCCTGTCACTCGATATTTAAAAAAAAAAATTAAGTACCTGGGTTAAGTACACTTAACCAGGTACGTCCTCCCACGGAAATTTATCCCGGTTTGGTAAAGACGGCCACCCTCGGCCGATGCCAATGCCTGGGGTCAAATTTCTAATTTATTTATGTCCGAAAAAAATAATAATGAAAAAATGGTTGCAACTCGGGCTGGCCCTGACCAGCAGGCGTTAAATGTCACTTAGAACATTCTCTTCACGAGTTCTTGAGTTGCCGACGACGCAATCGCACGCAGCGACCATCGAGCGACAACTGCCTTGCACCACACAGTTACCTTCATTTACAAATTTAGAAACAAAGGGAGGCAACCCCGTGGGCCAACTGACCAATTACAACACCCTATTCATTACCTGAACATATAGGTAAATAGTGATTACAAAATTTTATTCCATGAAAATCTGGAAGAGCACATAACACTACCACATGGCTAGCCCTGATTGGATGGTGAGGCTGCGCAGTCATGCCTTCGTGTGCTGGTTTTTCTGACAACGCACTAACTTAACGCGTGAAAAATAACTTGCTGGTGACTGAGTGTCGCACCTGTCTTTATTTATTTTCCAATCTTCTGGAATTTTCTAGAACGTCAGTCTTATTGCCCATATAATTGTAGAAATGTAATTAATAGACATATTAATTTTAACTGACTAAACAAATTAGAGTGAAAGAATAATCATAAAATCTATTACATTAGCTATATGTAAAACCTAACCCAAATAATAATATTAAAGCACATACAAAATAATTTAAATTTCTATGCATAATAAAAGAAACACGAGTATAAATTAAGTATGAGAAAAAATCCTATGCTAATTAGTTAAAATATTATTAACATACGGCTGGAGTTATACTATGTCACACGTTCAATACACAACGTATTATTCTCAGAATTCGTACCCCAATATAATGTTATGACTTAAGCGCTGCACACCTAAAAAATTGCAATTCCAGGAAAAACCTGAACAATTCATGTGCAATAACACAATGGTGCATGACTGAAGCACCTCACCACTAGCAACACAATCATAGTGTGGGACAAAATCAGAAGTTTGTTCACTGTATCCTGGAAAAATGTTTCGCTGATAAGCAAGCAGCATGGAAAACACATAATCATCAATCCTAACAGGGACAAAATTTTAAAAATTCACATTGTGGGAACTTTACGAAATTTACGATTGCTTCGATCACACCTGCACCCAATCACTGCCTTTTTCATGGACAGCATATGCGGTAATGGCCCATTCATTTACACTTGAAGGATTTTCTACATGAAAAATCAATGTGGGCTCTCGGACATTTCACAACTACATGCCCGAAAGTGCAGCAGTTGTCACACCTGCTGGACTTAGTGCGCGCATCAGGTGCATTAAATGGCTCAGCATCAGTGATAGGTATGCGCACCTCAAAACAAGGCTTGCTTACATTGCCCATGACGACAAAGCCAAATTTATGTGAATAACCACAAGGAGAATCCTGTTCATGGGTTCACACCACCAATGGCTTAACCACCAGAACATAGGGATGTAATACAAAGCGGTGAGTGATAAGCCTCACAGGGGAAAATTTTCCTGATATTATCCGGTTAGCAAGCAATCGAATTTAAAATTCACAGCTCCAACTCCATAATGAGGCAAAATCCGTAGGAGGAGGGAACATGGCCCTATGTTAAATTATTTAAGGTTAAATATTGTCCAAAATAGTTTCATCAAGTTCATTCTCCGTTAAGACACTACAGAATTAATAAAATGCCATTAAGGGCTCATCAGGCTGCTCGTCTCTATACACAAGCTCGTGTTTGCACGACTCCATGACGCGAGCAGGACACAAGAAATCCAGGACCTGTTTTTTAAACTCAGAAAAGGGGGGATTTTTTTTTAAATTGTCTCTGTGAGTAGTTATAATTATGTGTTACCACATTTGGTCAAAAGAGCCTTCAATAAGTGAACCTCAGAAACTAGACTTAATCCCTCTATTCTCTGGGATTCAACAAGAAATTAAGAATTCGTGTTGGTTCATTTCCCTCTAAGCAGAGTCAGCTGTTAAGGGAAGAGAAGAAAATTTTTTGATTAAAACAAGAAGAGTCAGGGGCACTTACGTGGATAGGGGCTTACGGGGGCTGGTCCACAGTGTACATTACCAAAATTCTTCTCACATAATGCACCACCTTCTCTTGCAACAAGGCAACGGTATCGGCAGAGTAGTACGGAATCTGTGACTCGTCCAGGATCTCCAACAGCTCTGTACGGTGGAGTTTGTAAACCAACGACATTACAGAAGTGCTCAGGTTCATGAAAAAGAAAACACAAACACCCTAAGAAAACCAATCTGTAGCAGAGTAAAACAGTTACACATAGCCTGTTTCGACACCAAGTCAAAATAGCCTCTGCACACGGGCTGCACAAAGAGGACCTAGTACTAAAGTAAAAATATAAGAATGTGTGCAGCAAAAAATTAAAGCTGATCATGGTACGAGCAACGCGTGATTTAAAGTTGTTTAAAACCTAACATAGGTAAGCAGAAGTCCTCAGTGATAATACTGTATGTATAATTAGTCACTCCAGATATTAATAAATTCAAACATGTGACAGTTAAAGCCAAAGTCATGTTTTCTGTTATTCTGAGTTATACATAGGAATGCACCCTAGTTACATTAAAAAGTTTGTGAGAAAAATGGTGCAAGTTGTATATTTGTTAAATAATTTACAGGTGAAAGGACATATATTACCTGATAATGGAATAGATTATTATTTTGCAGCCAAAGATAATTACATCTGACTTACACCACAATACTTTACAACAATATGTGTGTAACTTAAATCTGTTCTGTAACAGCATTACCTAAGTATTATCTCGAATGATTGTAAGGTTTCTTTAAAATTGTTTGTGTCATAATGGTTTATAAGGAAAGAGTTTCGGAAAAGTAAACCAAGCTCTGGTAATGCATATGCAAATTTAAAAGGTAAAATGGAAAATAATAAAAATCAGTAAATAAACTGCCACTGTAGAATGAAGTGCTTTGACAGGGTATATAAAGAAGACAGTGAAAAACATTTAAACTTTGAGTATTGGTTCATTTAAATAATAATAATGTGTGTGGTTTAATGAAATAAAAACAGCCGAATGTAAGACATAAATTATTAATAATAATGCATAATAATAATTATTTGAGACCCAGAAAGACAGTGATTAACCAATATTATATTACAATTGGTGGAAACAGTGTTAAGGTTTGTAAAAAGTATTTCCTTTGACTGCTACAAATTTTAGATGGCAGAATGACCAGACCTCTGAAAAAAGTGCAGGTAACCTGGGGCAAACAAATAGGGAAGTGGTACTCCTGCTAATAAAATTCCTGAAGATAAAAAAGATGTTGTACGAGAACAAATCTCGACTTTCCTAACATTATCAATCCCATTACACTATGCCCACAACTCAAACAGATAATATTTGTCTTCAAATCTTAATATTCGCTTGATGTTCAACCTGTATGAAGAGGATTGCAAAAACAAAGATTATACCAGTGAAAGAAGCCACTTATCATAGAATTTTTATTAGCAACTTTAAATTGTACTTTCATGTGCCAAAAACAGTTAGATTTTTAAAATGTGACCATTAAAAAATCCTTAAAAGTGCTCCTGTAGTATATGGAAACACCAAAAGGTAGTTAGATGTAGAAGATGAATTTCATTTACAAAATGCAGAGACAGCATGGCAGTCTATGAAGCATGACAAAGAAAAAGTAAGAGTAATACTTTTAAGTATGTCTAAGATCTGCAAAATGTACCCATGTGGTTATGTTCAGAAATGCATGCACCTGTCAGAACCCATATGTATAACCTGCGTTAATCTGAATGATAGGCGTTCTGAGTGACAACAATGATATCAATGTTATCGACCACAAATGTATGGTGAGTAGCCATTCATTATTGCCCAACGATACAGATTTTGGTTCTGTCGAGGCCTATGCTAAGACTCGAACAATGTTTAGTCGAGAAGACTGGTACACAGCAATAGCAAAGACAAGAAGAAAAAAATCCATTAATGTTACAGTCATGTCCAGTAAATATTTCAAATCGATAAAAAGCATTGAGCCAGCAGTTATGAAACTGATGATCAATGAAAGGAAGCATTCTGTCTTTGCTGAAAATGTAATTGATTCCTTCCACACAAAACAAGCAATTTTCTCTGTTTTACAAAGAAACCCCCAATGAATATTACCCTTTTTGAATCCATCAACTTAAAACCAGCAAAATTTGGAAGGCCTATATCAATTGGACAAATTAAATTGTATAAACTGTACAAGAAACCTAGACCTGTGACTGCAGGGAAGAAGAAAACATGGCTGGTCTTCTTCCATCTATTCCACAAACTTATCAAGACTTCTTCACGAAATTGACAACATGGGCAGTAACCAATATAGTGGTCCACTCGAAATCATTGAAGATAATAGTGTAGAAGAACTAATAGTGTAAGCATTAAAGTGGGTTTGTGTACTATTGGAATGATGTCAAAATTGTAAACAAGATATTAACATCAAAGTGAAATGTATTAATATTTTAATAATCACCATGTTAGTACAAATTTCAATATAGTTTAAACATTTAAATGAATTTTTGCAATAGTATTCGAGTTCTTGCAAAATTGTTGCGTATTACATAATCTATGTAAATACTGTAGAAGAAAACAATTTTATGAACTAAAATTCTAAAGATTAATTTGGTTACATAATTGTGAAATAATAATATGCCTTATATAACTTTGGCAACAAAAAAATAACGGTAGGTAAATTTAAACATTACTATCATTACTAAATATTTAAATATAGCTAAAATAATACATAAACTATTCTGGTGAATTAGTAACTATTAAGTAATTTTCATTGATTTACTTTAACATTATTCTTGTAGCGAAATTAGTGTTCGTGAGTTCCTTGCATTATTATATAGTTAGTAAACTCATCATTATTGTTTATGATGTATGAAATGTTAAATCTATATGTTGTTCACACATACATAAATAAGAATGAAGTAGCATATTAGGTAATGGAATTGACTACAATAAATCAAATGAAGACTTCTGTATCTCAAAACAGATAAAATGTGACTTGAACCACTTTGGATTTAACCAGTTCACATGCTAAACAACAATCTGGAATCTTATTTATAACATAACAAACTGAAATATAGTATGTCCATAAACAACAGGTACAGAGAAAGATTTAATTAATTCTCAGAACATAAAAGGCAAAAGCTGTGACTCCAAAAATCGTGAAATAGGCATAGTAAATTTTTTTTTATATATAATACAAAATTCATGCAGCACAAATAAAGTTACAATCAAGGCAAGTTTACACGAAAGTAAAACTTCACTACAGTTATAGCCCACTGCAGTACCAAGTGCACTTTATATATATATATATATATATATAATAATTAAACATGACATGTAAATCCCATTACAAGGAAAAAGAGAATAGTTACCTTCCCTCACTAACATGAACAAAAGTTTACAATAATATTACGATTTAAATATTAAATTTTTCGAAGAATACATAAGAGTGAGACATTACTAAATAGTGCAAAATATTAAACCTCATGCATAACCTACTCTAAGGAAATTTACAGTAATTCAAACTAAAAAATAGTGTACGAAGATACTTGATAACAATCGCACATCTATGTATAGATTCCTGTAAATATTATATTATACAGTCTTACAAAATGACTCAAGGGAAAATAGTAACAAGGTTGTTAAAAAATCAGTTAATACCGAACAACGCAAGAACCCGCCCACAACAGAAAATGTCCGGCGGCCCACGAAGAAATGAGACACAAAACAAACACATCTTGGTCAATAATCATGGCACAGAGTGGACCCTTAAACTTAAGCTCAAGGCAACATATACAAATGAAATTGCAAATATATTTTTTTATAAACTAGCTATATTGTAACGAGATTTGACAAGTCATGAAAACGTAAGGACCATCTAAGTAGGGCTTACTCCAATCAATAATACTGAAAATTACACTCTCTATGATCCATCATGCCCGATAACTTAAGAATTTAGGAGGAAAAAAGCAGTCGTGCCCGCGATGTAACCAACACCGCATCACAACAATGGCAAAAACAAACATTCAGATAAGAGCATTAACAAGTATCGACATCTCTCGCAAATCTCTTCAGTGAAATATCAGTATTGGTGAAGGTTTTAAACAGCTAAAAAGTGGCCAGAATATTGACTATGTGTATTGGGACAACCTGAACGAATTGATCGATAGTCTGATTCTGCTGATGGCTTCGCTTAGTACAGAAAACTATCCGTACATCAAAGAAATAGTCTCCATACTGGAAGAACTGAGGGAAGCTGGCTATGTATTATAAGTTGAACCTGAAATGCTTGATAACTTCATGCTCATGCAAGATGGAAATACCTTCGTCGGGAAGTCGTAGTGTGTGGACTTGATGGTTTATTCCATGCAAACCTTGTTGAGATGACACCATATTCCCGAATGAACAAGTGCTTGAAGTACATTTTGACATTCATCGATGTGTATAGCATGTTCACTTCTGCTAGACCTGTGAAATCGAAGAATGCAATTGAAGTAAGCAAGGCCATGGCAGACATATTGCATGATGGACTGCAAATGGAACTTGGCAAAGAATTCCATAATGTGACTTTCAAGGCCATACAGAAGAATTTTCGCATCAAATACCACTTTACATTTAGTAATATCAAAGCCTCAGTAGTTGAGATATTTAACAGAACTTTCCACACCAAAATGTGACAACAGTTTAGGGCTAAAGTAAATTTAAATTGGCTGGGTATCTTGCCAAAACTAATAAGCAAATAGAATTATACTATGCATTCTACTACGAATATGAATCCCAAATATGTTAAGGAAAAATCACCTGCTTCGAACAGTGTTTCCGGCATGAAGAAGAAAGATCCAGGAAAGTATAAAGCTAGCGTTGGTGACATTTTGCGAATATCCAAGCCGGAAGGCATCTTAGAGAAAGGATAACTGCGAATTGGATTCCCGAACTTTCCCGTGTGACCCACGTTCGCGAACCTATGACCTACTACCTCGAAGATTTTGACTACAAATCTATGAGTGGTGGCTTCTATGCCGAAGACATTGAGCCTAAGATGTATCCCGACCTGTATTTGTTGGGCAATATTCTTAACCGAAGAAATTGACTATCCTGCATCAAGTGGTGGGCTTTCCACCTCACTTTAATTCGTGGGAAGCAGATGCAAAACTCGAGAAATGCTAAATTTGCTTGTATTTAGTACTTACAGTGAATATGTAATAAATCGTTTTGTTACATTTTGTTATTTTATTTCTCAAACATGTCATTTAAATGTGAAATTGAGATGATATTTAAAAAAATGAGTATTTTTAATATAGGGGAACTTACTCCAGTACTGGACGATCCCCAGTTCCGGACAGTAGAAGGTTACAAATTTCTCCGCTAGATAACAGCACTTGACGGTCATAGGCAGGTAGAGTTACACAAAGCAATTGTATAGATAGCGCCACTTGGTCGTATCTCTTGCCGTAGTTGAGTTATTCGTTGGAAAGTGTGGAGGGCTTGTTTTTCATACTACACAGTTAATTTTTGAACCAATTTTTTACCTTCTTTAGGTAAGTAAATTGTGTTTATCATATTTTACTTGAGATTCCACATGCTTATAGATAAAAAAGCTGTATTGACAGTGAGATAATTTCGCTTAGGTTTTAGTCATTTGCAATGTTTTGTAAACTCTCGCGTGGCCCCAGTACCGGACAGTGGCTATGTTCCCAGTACCGGACAGAAATAAAATATCGTAAAAAACACATTATAAGTATTTTTTGTTTTCAGGAATATTTTTAACCGATGGCAGCAGCCAAAAAAGGAAAATGGGATGAAGATAAAATGAAAAAAGCTTTAGATGGTGTTTTGGCGGGCATTTACAGTATTAGAGAAGCAGCTGGACATTTTTCTGTGCCTAAAAGCACATTAGGAGAGCATGTCTGTGCAATCAAACAAGGTAATTCGGTTAAACTCTCACCTTCAATGGGTAGATCTCGAAACACATTTAATGACAGTTTAGAAAGTGATCTCGTTGAACATCTTAAACACCTGGACAGTTGTTTCTTGCCAGTTAATAAAAAAGAACTGTTAACCTTGGCGTACGATCTAGCTGAGCACTTGAAATTGCCACATCAGTTCAACAAAAAGAAAAAGACTGCAGGAAACCAATTTTATCATGGATTCATTAAACGCCATCCTGGATTTTCTCTGCGTTGTGCTCAATCCACAAGCCTACAGAGAGCTCATGGTTTTAACCAGGAACAGGTGAACAACTTTTTATTTATACATTAGTATATACTGAATATATATGAAAAAAATTGTTGCAATTCAGCGCAACGAATCTGCTGGTGGCACCCATGAAGGAATGATTAATTTTGACCATTACCGGTTTCTATCTGAGGACTCCGAGTTCCGTGATGTAAATGTTTTTCATTAAATTAGTATCGAAATAATTTTTATAAGTTTAACAGTTTTTCCATTTTTCTTCATAACAATCATGGATTATTAAGATGGCAAATGTAACATTATATTCAAAATGGCGGAAAGTAATTGAAAAACAAAATGGTGTATGCGATTTCATCAAATATGGCAAATTCAAATGACATAATTCCTAAATGGCGGAATGTTCTAGAAAACAAAATAGCATATGTGACATCATAATTCTAATTGGCAGAATGTTTTAGAAAACAAAATGGCTGATGTGATGTCATAATTCAAATTTGCGAAATTTAAAATGGTGGAAAACAGAATGGGAGATATGCTGTCATAATTCATAATGGCAGAATATTCTAAATAAAAAATGGCGGATGTGATGTAATCCAAATAAATACAATTCAAAATGGCATGTGTGAAATTATTACAGATTGTGTAATGTCCTAGAAAACAAAATGGTGGAATCCATAATTGCAGAATGATCTAGAATCCAAGATGGTGGACTGCAAGATCAAAGAATTCAAAATGACCACCCGGGTAGCGGTCAAAGTAAAGGTCATTAGGTAACCCCTGTGATGTCACAATCCAAGAAGGAAGTCATCGGCTCCTGCTCAGCATCTGGCACCTAACGCCAGTACATAAATTTATATAATGTGGCGAGGCTCAATGTGCAGCCCGCCTAAGATAAAACTGGAACCTGAAGAACACCCTAAATGGCCACCAACCTCGGCCATGCAGCTACAATAATTTTTTTTTATTTTACATTAGAGCCATTTAGTCTGCCATGACTGCTAAAATGAATTTTATTGAGTAACTTTTTATTTTTATATTAACCTAACCGATCAAAAAACACCAAAATCACTTTCGCACTGAAATTAATACACCCATACTCACATCAAGCAATCGGGCTGTGGCCCGTCTTAGAATTTAAGTTACCTTGATAGCAGCAATCTCTCACCTAACCTGGCTCATCACCGCAGCACGGCAGCAACGTGCACCCATCCGCCAGGGACGTCTGAAGGAAAAAAGTCGCTGCCCCTCCCTGGGTGGCTATTGTATTATCTCCAAATTAATGATATCACGGGGCGAGAAAATTTGTCAGCAAAAACAAAGAACACGATTTCAACACGGTTCTAACCGTGCGGCCTTTTATCCCCACTCAGCGCCCTGCTAGCCTCGCAGGCCTAGCGGTAGGTTGCGACACTGTCTACGCGCTACCAGGCTTGCGCGCATGATCAGAACTACCTACAAAGTTCCAACGAGCAGGTGGCCAATAATCTCTACCTCCCAGAAAAAGGGAGGGCCATGTCCACCGACGGACGCCCACGCCGCAAGCAGACCTCATGCCACTTGTCCCAGAAAATCTAGGAAGATTTCTACAAGCACAGCAAAAACTTAATTACAAAACCTGGGTGTCACAAACCGCGCACCAGGAGTTTGCGAGGGAACGAAAAACTTAACATCAAAGGAAAATGAACTTTAAAAATTTCCACTCTGTGACAATA
This sequence comes from Bacillus rossius redtenbacheri, assembly GCF_032445375.1. Taxonomy (NCBI): domain Eukaryota; kingdom Metazoa; phylum Arthropoda; class Insecta; order Phasmatodea; family Bacillidae; genus Bacillus; species Bacillus rossius. Next base: position 77,159,328 of record NC_086331.1, read on the forward strand.
TTACTAACATATAAGGAAGATGCTATCAGCTATCAGCAGATAAGATTGATTACAGGTAATGGAAAGTTACAAACTAGACAGACCGAGACATCTACTTGCTTCACAAAATGCTGAAAATTTATCCATTATTAAAAAAATAAAAGCTGCACTCAGGGGCGCAACAACTAAATCATCGATCCCCCCTATTTAAGCGGGGGGTTCGGGGGTCCACCCCCGGGAAAATTTGTATTTCTGGGTGGAAAATTGGTATATTAAGGTGGAAAATAGTGCTATTTAAGCAGTTTTATTATCTAAAAATTGATTACACAGCACTTTCTTTGCCCCCGTTTGCCCTCACTTCAAATTTTCAGAGGGGGGGGGGGAAATACCCTTGCCGCCCCTCCCCCTGTTGTTGCGCCCCTGGCTGCACTTGATAAACAAATATGCACTGACTACAGTAAACTCCCTATTATCCGCGCATGCTACGAAAAAATACAGCACATATGTAAATCTGTATTTTATTACAAGTGAGCAAATTTGAACTCTACAGACAAGTGTATTGTGTGCAGTATACAGTAAAATGCCACAGGCCTTCTCGGAACTCAAGCAGTAAGTAGGCTGGCATGCGTTGTTATTTTTCTCTGTCGCGCTTTGTTACTAGTCGTATGGTTGCTTTGACTAGCAGACAGTCAGCCAAAGTCCCCCCCCCCCCCTTCCTCATCCCTCATCCTAATGGCCTCGTCCTTTCTTTCTCTGTGGTCTATTGACACGCCCACCCTCTTCTCTCCGCTCACCCTTTTCAATTGACACTGAGCGTGATTGCTGACCAGTCTAAGTTTAGTTTTGCCAAGTTACATCATGTTTTAGTGTTTAGTGTTTGTGTTTGCCTGGTTTGGTGTTTTTCGTTACGGATTTAAAATGGCAGAAAAGCGAAATAGGTCGTGTTGACGGTTACGTAAAGACGGGAAATGATCTCTAAAGTAGAAAATGGCGCTTCAAGGAAGCAGATGTGTTTGTATTATAGAGTCGGGGAAACAGTGCGTGACATTTTAAAGAAAAAAAGACAAACTGGTGAACTTTGCATCAATGTCGGACAATGCTTCTGCAATGAAAAAAACTAAAAACTATGAAGAGTTCTACCTTTGAAAATCTAGACTCGGCATTGACGGAGTGGTTAGCTCAGGTTCGAAATGAGGGCACCCTTGTAAATGGTCCTATGATCGCAAAAACATTTTTTGATCTGTTAGGGCTGCAAGGAAATTTTGATGCGTCGTCTGGCTGGTTAACTCGTTTTAAGCAGCGTCGTGGAATTCATGAGATTGGACTTCACGGAGAAAATCTTATTGGCGACCAGCAAGCAGCTGTCGATTTTCAACATGAATATGAAGAATTTGTTTTAAAAGAGGAGTTGTCCTTTGAATAAATTTACAACGCAGATGAATCGGGACTCTTTTGGAAATTTCTTCCCACTCACACTTTGGCATTTGAAGGTGAACGTCAAGCGGCGGGGCATAAAAGCATCAAAGAAAGAATAACCATAATGCCGTGCAGTAACGCTACAGGTGGTCATAAGCTTAGGCTTCTTGTCAATAGAAAGTTAAAAAAAACCGAGATCATTCAAGGGCACAAGAGCAGAAAATTTGCCAGTTAATAATTATAACCAAAAGAAAGGATGGATGAACCAAGAAATATTTTAAGAATGGTTCGAAACGATTTTTGTTCCTCAAGTGCGTAAACAACTTAAAGCAAAAAATTTGCCTGAAATGGCTGTGCTGTTGATCGACAACGCACCTTCTCATCCAGCTACAAGTGTACTGAAATCTTCTGATGGACAAATTTTTGCAAAGTTTCTCCCCCCAAACGTTACCTTGCTAGTGCAACCCATGGGCCAAGGGGTCATTGCAACAATGAAAAGAACGTACAAAACCAACCTGCTAATGTCCATTATTGAAGAAGGTTGTGATCTAAAAGAGTTTTGAAAACACTACAAAATCCTTGACAGCATCTACGACATTGCATCTGCATGGGACTTAGTGAAACAATCAACTCTGAATAAGTCTTGCCTAATGTTGATTCAAATGATAATCTAAACCCTTTGAGCTGTGAAGAAGAGAATGAATATGTTGACACGCCCACGGCAACGCTGGCCGACTTGGTAAAATCAGTTCCGGGTGGTGAGAATGTCGACGTTGGGAACATTGCAGAGTAGTTGGAGTGTGACGCTAACGATCCGGGGTTCGAGTGCTTGACAGATGAGGAAATCGCTAACAAAGCGAGGGGAGATGGCGCGAAGGAAGAACAGCAAAGTGAAAGTGAAGAACACGAGCCCAGTGCGATGGCGCGGATGACTCACGAAGCGGCTTTGCAACACATCGTCGGACTGCTTCACTATTTAGAGGAACAAGACGACGATGCGCAATTGGCTGAAAAACTTATGTTGCGGAAAATTCAATCAAGAATTAAGAAGAGATGTTTCCAAAGCAAGAAACAAAAGCAAGTAACTGATTTTTTCAAAAAGTTTTAAATTTAAAGAGTTGTGCTTTTTTAGTGTCTAATGAAGTCTCTGAGTACGTACAGTACTGTATCCTTGTTACGAAGTAAGTACCGAGCACTCTTATGTTTACATTACTGAAATGTTAATTATTCAGTAAAACACTAACATTTTAGCATCATTTAAAAATTTTTACTGTTAATTTTAACGTTTACTGTACATAGGGTATATGTTTATATTTTAAATTTGAAATTAATGTTTTATTTTTTGTTTCCCATTTTCGGCTCTTTTGCGGACTATTCGCGATTTTTACTATCCGCGGTGGCCCTGCCACTTAATTTCGCGGATAATCGGGAGTGTACTGTACATACAATAAATGTTTGGTTGAACGTGTATGCGCCTGTCGAAAACAGTCATTCTGTACCATTGGTAATATTGAAGGTAGTTTTAAAAAATCTAACTGAAGCAACTGGATCTACTGTAGCCAATTAGAGCTTTTGGACCCAGTTTAAACCTTTGGAGTAACTAAAGCTAGTTAAAGACGCTATTTGGGAACCAGTTGAAGCAATTAGATTAATTGATGCTTATTGGTGCCAAATGGATTAAAACCAACCATTTGGAGCCATATGTAGCCCATTGTAGCAATTTAAATCATTGTAGCAAATTTGGTTGGTTTAATTTACTTGGAGTTAAATGCGATTGAAGCCAATTCGAACTGTTACAGCTAGTTGAATCCAAATACAATTGGATATATTTGGAGCCTTTGTAGTCAATTGAAAAACTGAAGCTAGTTGGAGCAAATAGCAATTGAAACCAGTTGGATCCGTATAGAAAAAAATTGGAGCAATTTGTGACATTGTAGTCAATTCAAGCAATGTTCCAATATAATTCGTTTATATTTTTTAATTAAAATATAAATAATTAAAAATGTTATAATAATTTCGTTAATGATAATATTTACTATTTGACTTAAATTATACCTAGTGACTCCAGGTATATAAGCGAAAAGCAGACAGTAAGATTCCCAATTCACCTGTCATTTTGGTAGATTACAGATAAGCTCTCTTCGCTTAGTACCCTGAGATTAAATTGGTGTTTGTGTTTTTCCATTGTTGAACTCGATGAGAGGTGTACCATTATCGACAGAGAGCCAGATGTTTGCGACGTCAATGGCCTTGGAGATCTCGATGGAAAGTATACCATCGTGACGAAAGATCTTAATTGCATTAATGTTGATAATTAAGAAGATCTTGGTAGTATTTTCACCACTATCACCAACATAACTAGGATATCATTTAAGGCATACAGTGACCCAGATGAGGAGACCTTGATGACTTAAACTATATCAACTTCGGTGAATTCTTTTTCGATGACCACTGAAGATTTACCAACACTTCTATGTATTAATGTAATCACTGTTGAACTATAATAAATCTCGTCGACAGGAGAAACGAGAATGTGCTAAGAATCCGCCTCATAAAATGGTTAGCTGTGAGTAATATCATAAGCTGGAAATGATACATTGAAAATACACTTGAGGACATCCAAAGTTCATGCTTTGCAACAAAGGGTTAAGATTTCGCTAAAAGAGCAATGCATTGAGGCACTTTAGAACACACCATTATTTAGTGCAATAGCAGCAACCTAACCATTAATCTCGGACGTTCATGTTTAGTTGTAATAAAAAAAGGTATCTTTGCAGCTACTGTGATATATCGTTAGACTTTGCACATAATGTACGAAAACCAGAGAGGAGAAAACGTGCCAAGAATTCCTCTCGCATGCAGTATCGTTGCGATAAGTACAAATGATGGTTTACTCATGATGATAATTTTGAAAGACTTGCAATAAACTGTAAAATATTTAGTCCGTTTTTTTTTTAACTTTGGATCATACACTTAACATTTCTACTTTATTTATGTTGAAGAATCGCTTGTGTACATACTCTAGTAGTAAAGAATGTGTGCAGCAACCGATTGTGTTGCCACCTGGTCAAAAATATACATCTAAGACAGTGCTTGATTCATTAAAGGTGAATTATACTTGTCGAAATCAGCATTTGGTGGACTATTGAAAGGCTAGTTTTATTGAAATATCTTAGGAATGAGTCAAAATACAATTGTAATTTTCTTGACAAATTCATGCATAATGAAATATATCAGCTAGGAAAAAGATCTGGATGAATGTTAACTTCGGTGAACAAACTAGTGCTAAGAATTGGGGTTTACCACCTTTCAATGGCGATTGTCTAATCACGGATCAAACCAAGGATAGCAATCAATAAAATAACTAATTTTGGAAAAAGGCAAATTTAAAATTATTTTTGAAATAAATTTTCTAATAGTTTGATAATTTTTTACGAATCTCAATATGTAAAATAAAATGGTGAACGCTATGATATCTTGTGATATGGTTATTTTAAAACCATTGCGCTCTAGCCGGTAATAAATAACACATTATAGTGGTAGTGTACTCGACTAAACAATAATCCAACATGGTGGTTAGTATGGCTGCCCTGCCATCATACTGGTTGGAGTAATAAACGTCTTGGTATTGGTTGTGAGGGTTAAGCTATATTTAATAATGATAAACAGTAAGCTGATAAATATTGTGGGAAAATAATTTTTTGTTGTCTTTGTATACAACCACATTCAAAAGGAATCGTACCCAGTATCATCAAAATGCAATATATATATGTGTGATTTTTAAATAAAATATTTATTAAAATATCTTATATACTATTTTATATTTTATTTATGTTTAACTCAATTTCCCGCCGTGAGTACAACCTGCGAATCTGAACTCGATGGAATGCAAAATGTTTTATTTAAAATGTTTCATATTTTTGATTTTTTTAGTAATAAGTTATATATTCTATTTTCAGTTACCAGGTAAAACATAATCACGGTGTTCAATTTCACTCGTGGTTGTAAAATATCAATCTTGATCAGTGTCAAAAAGTAAAGGTCATGACATGAGAAGCTTGAAATAAATTTTTTGAAGGATTCTTAAGCCTCTTTGTTGCCATTTTTTTCATTTTCAGGTTTTTTTAGTAATATTTTGTGCTTTTTGAGTAGTTTTGGAGGTCAAGGTTACTGAATTGGTGACTATGACCTCCGGTCATTGACCCACACCACGCTCCATATCCTGAACCATGTGACAGACTCTCCATTTGAACACTACTACTTATAAAACTCTAAACAATTTAATTAAGCAAATTCATTCAAATAAACATTTATTTTAAATTAGCTTTATTGTTTTAAACAGTGATAAATATTTGTGATCTCTTGAAAAGCATTGCAAAATAAGCTATTGATTATTTTTTTTGAATTGAATAATTTTTTAATAAACCAAATTCAAAGACAGTTTTTAAAGACAGTTCTTTAATATTATTAAATAACAAATATCATGGAAATTGTTCGTGTCAGATTGTTTACAATAAATTTGGATCAAAATCATATCAATACTTAAATCCGCAATGAGAGATTTCTGTGATACAAATGGTCTTTAAGTTATAAATCATTGAAAATATAAACATTTAGGATAAAAAAAATATTGGATTATTTTTACCTTTTTATTTAGATCTTGTAACTATGGGTATAAGTGGAATGCTGTATTTCTTAAGGCCATGGTTCGCTATTTTTGCAAATCAGTTGTTACGTTATCAAAATTTGAGCGAAAATGTTTTAAGTTGTAGAGATATCAAACTACACACATTAAATATGAAAGTCCAACATATTTTATGTGATACCGTTGGACTCAATATCATTTTTTGATGTGTAATAAAACATTTGAAATCAGACCTGTTAAAAAATTTAGTTCTTTCAGTTTTAACGAGTATCTTCGTAAACAAAAATTGCGCTTAATTTCTAACATATCTTCAGTAATTTCACCACCAACCTGTCTAGGTACACTTATAATTACTTTTATTGTTTATTTTAAATTAAATGGTTTAATATGTAACCTGAAAATTTACTAGTAAAATATTTATTTTTATGATTTTTTGATGTATATATTTGGATAATTGTGTACCTTACCTAAGAAATAATGTCATCGCTTGACTTTGAAGTGACAACAATTTAAATCAGAGCAATAGACATGCTGAATAATCAAAAAAAAAAGTTTCCTCGTATATTACAAGGTTAAAGTATAGGTGACAGTAGCGCCAACAGAGCGCAGTGCAGTGCTCGCTGGCGCACGCGAGTGCAGTGGTGCCACGTTGTCGATATTTTGCAGTTTGAAATCGCTCTAATGGGTGACACAGTACACGCAATTTGTACGATTACAATGGGTACGAGAAAAAGGTCTTACCGCAGTAGTAAGCGAAATAAATAAAATTTTATCGATTTCTTCATTCCGGACAAAACAGAAAACAATACTTCTGAAAATAGGCCAATACCAGAAAAAAACTCAAATAAACACGAAATTGTACCACAGAGAATTTCTCCACAGTGAATTAAATATTTCTATTACCGTAATATGGAGTTAATTTCATAACGACGAACTCATGTATCAATTTTTGCTCTAATGATTTTTATTTGTAAAAAACTATTGAGAAGCTACGTCTATATTGGTTACCTCATGCAATTAATTGAACAACGAGTAAATAGTATAATAATAAACCGGGGGTACGTTTCCTCTTGGAACCACCGTGAGTGGTGTTTGTGCGTGCTATGCGTTATGCTCATGTCTTAAGAATATCTAACCTACCGGTAAAGATTCTCACTCAATCCTTTCATTGATACCAAGGCGTATCTTTGATGGAGAGAGGGTCCGTGGTGCAATTCAATAATAAACAATAAAAAAATAATTCATTAAAACATATTTTTAAAACAACAGTGTTTGATGATTACTAAGGTAGGGGAAAGTAGGGTAATGGGAGTCAGCGGGTAATGGTAGTCACCCTCGCATCCACGAAACAGTACCCACGTGCGAGCGACGCGTAAACGGCGTCCCTACCCCCGCTCTGGCCCACCAGCGCTGCCTGGAGCGGCTCGCGCCAGTCAGCGCCCGCGCCATTGAGATACGCCGGTGTTTTGTTTTTGTGCTCCGCTCATACAATTTTACGTCAATGCAATGTAACCCTTCTTCCTCCTTAATTGGAAGAGGGGTTGCGTCCCCGACTCACTCTGGGCGCGAAGGGAAAAAATAAATATTAAAACCAGGCATAAAAAGCTAAACAATATAAATTCCCCACACCACTGCCCAGGGGTCAGGCCAAAAAATTTAAAGGATATAATAGCAGAGTAACCATTAAACAAACAAGAGGCAAGACTTTGGACGTATGTTATTAAAAAATAGAAATTTGCAAAAATAATTTTTACTATACATAACCATACAAGCTTAGTTACAAAAGCTGACGTTAATAATGGCAGCATCTTATCCCCATTTGCGATACTAACAATAACCTTTAAAAAATCGTAAAAATATAAATACTGATAACAACAAGTATAAAAATATATAAGGGCGTGAGGCGTGGCCACTATAAAATATCAAAATTTACTGACTGCCCTAATACCAAAAAATCAAACAAGACAATCAATACAAATATATAAAAAATCTACAAAAATAATACTGAAGTACAAACAAATTATTTAAATAAAGTTCTTAAACTCTCAATCAACGGTTTAGTCTTTCTTCAGATGTTCGTTGCTAAAGACTTGCCAAAAAAACAAAGTTAATATCCTAGGCGTGCGCTGGCTTCCTGACCTTCCTCACCAACTCCAGAGTCTAATGCCACGCCGGGCCATAGGTACGAATTCACAAAGGCGTGAACGATGACCAAAAAAAAAATTATCTTATTTTTAAGGGAAATGTAGCAAAAACTCTTCACGTAACATAACCATGTTACCACAGAAGTATTTATCATCAGCTTCAAACAAAGTCTTACTTCTTTATTAACTTGCCAATGATTTTATTAAAACGTAGAATGGCCGCACCAACCAACATCAGGCTGCGCATGTAGTCCAATACCGATCGCATACATTTAATAATACTGCACAAGCTGATATATTAGCTAAATGCCAACTTTACGTATGCAAATTCCGATGACAAAGTCTCAAAAACAAATTGCAAAATGTTCGTTTCTTCCAAACTTATACTTTTATTGCAACTACATGCAAACGGGCGACCTTTTTTAAGAAAATCCCACACTGGAACAACGTGTGAAAACAAATGGGCCTCTTCACCAAACTGGCTAATAAAAGTTCCGTCCAAATAAAATTTAGTATGGGAAAATACACAGTTCACTAGGTTTGCCAAAAACCACTGCAGTACCACGAGGGTAAAAATCAAAATTGCGGCCTCTCTTTACCTTGATAAGTTCAGTATCACAGGGCAATCCATTGCCCTGTCACCCAGCGTGGAGCCTCCATCCCAATACTCTTCGTCGCCCGTTGCCGTCCGGCACACCAGTCCGCACCGTCACATAGCTCTGTCCTCAACGGTCGCTGGGCACACTCTCGCGCCGGCCCAGCTGATTTTTTTTTCCCGGCAAGCCGAATGTCTGACGTCATCAGCCAGCCGCCGGGCGCTCGCCAAGTGGTATTTACGTGAAACACAATCGATGTTCTTAAACTCATAATCGATAGCTACCAAAAGGCGTATAACTAATTAACAGAAACAAATATAATTTAAAAAAAATTTACAGATAAATTAACATTAATTAAAAAAGGCGTAAAAATACGTGAAATAAAAAACCATATAAAACTAGAGACCAGCAACAAAAATAAATTACAAGTAAAAAAGTGGCCCTGCCGGCCACAACCTCCGCCTTGAACAAAAAAAAATTTAAACAGCAAAGAAAATTTTAAAAATAACCACAACTACAAATTATAAAAAAAAAACATACCAGAGTAAGTTCCAAATAAAATAAAAATAAAAATATTTAGCCATATTCACCCTAAAAGGGTCATCCACATTCATTTTAGGAACTCCGCCTTACAAACATTTTCAAATGACTAACATGGGCCTTTTTTACCTTATTATTTCTTTCAACTTCTTCCAACATGACAGTAACCGGCCCTAAAATCTTTACAATCTTATACGGTCCATCATACTTATTCTCTAACTTAGAGCTCTGATACCCTACTTTGTCACTCAAAACAAATTGTCTGCATAGCACTTCATCACCAATTTTAAATACATTATCCACTCGCCCCTTATTATAAAACTTACTCATTTTCTTTCTAACCTTTTGCAGATTTTCGGCTGCTTCTTCCCACATTTTTTCCAACAAACGGGGGCTTCGGGTTTCCAAAAGGGCTGGACGCAAACCCCAACAATTTAGTAAAGGATGGGGTACATTTCTTCCCAAAAAAATTTCCGATGGTGTGAATTTAGTACCACTGTGTATGGTCATGTTAAAAGCTAAATTTAATACGTGGATAACACTGTCCCACTTCCGTTGGTTACGTTGATGAAAAATCGTGAGGGCCACTTTGACATTTTTATTCACCCTTTCAACCAAATTAGGGTTGGGATAATAGGGGCTGGTAGTAATATGTTTTATACCCCAATCTAAACACATCACTTCAAAACACTTACTCTTAAAATATGTAGCATTATCTGATACTACTTGCTCCGGGCTACCAAACAAACCCCACACTTTAGTTTCTAAAGCCTTAATAATATTCTCGCTTTTCATATTACGCAAAGGCAAAAAAAAAACAAAATTTAGAAAAACCATCTACCGCTATAAGTAAGCAATTATTCCCCCCTAATGATCTAGGTAGGGGCCCAAAAATGTCCAAATAAACCCTTTCCCAAGGTCTAGTCAGAGCTTCAACAGAGTATTTACCTATCTTACTATGTCTAGATTGCTTAGCGCGCTGGCAATCTTCACAGCTTAAAACATGATCTTTTACGTCTTTTTTCAAACCTGGCCAAAAAAATTCTTTAGAGATTTTATCTATAGTTTTTTCGATTCCGCCATGCGCGCCTATATTAGAATCATGGTAATACCGCATTATCATTTTCCTTACCCCCTTAGGAACAAAAACTTTATGTTCTCCATCTTTCATCCAACACAAAAGCCCGTCTTTCATTCCTAAGTCTATAGTAGTATCCTGTCCCAAACGCGTTATTAAATCTTTAGTCTCAGGATCCTCTTTTTGTATTTCGCGCAAATCAATAAATCCTTGAGGGAATTCCCTCAGGATGTTACATTCTTCCTTGTCTTCAGTTCTCATTTCGTCTTTACACTGAAACTCATGTTCATCAAACATGCGCGATAAGGCATCGGCCACTACATTATCCTGTCCTTTCATATGTTTGAGGTCAAAACGAAAACGCGTCAACCGCATGATCCACCGCCCTATTTTCCCTAGTTGCCGCGGGTGGGAAAAAAGCCATGTCAAAGCCTGGTTGTCAGTCCATAATTCAAATTTCTCATGTTCAAGAAAACTCTCAAATCTCTCCAACGCAAATATGCACGCTAATGCTTCCTTCTCATATACACTGTATTTTAACTCGTGCTTATTTAGGGATTTACTAGCATACATAACAGGTTTTAAACCTCCCTCACGTTCTTGCAACAAAACCGCCCCCAGACCTACTCCCGAAGCGTCCACTTGCACAATAAATTTTTGCTCAAAATCCGGAAGTATTAAAATGGGGGGTTGAGCTATGGCTTTCTTTAAATTCCTAAAGGCCTGTTCTTCCTCTTCCCCCCATACAAACTTAACATCTTTCCTTTTCAAATTATTTAAAGGCGCGCATAGGTTAGTGTAATTCGGTATAAAACGGGAAAAATAACCAAGCATTCCTAAAAAGCGCATCACTCCCTTAACATTACGGGGGGCCGGGAAATTAACTATGGGGTTTATCTTATCTTGGTCCATGACCAATTCACCTTCTCGGATTATGTATCCTAAAAATTTTATCTCGCTACGGGCCCAAACTATTTTTTCCGGATTTACGGTAAAGCCGGCTCCCTTTAGTTTCTCAAGTACTTTTCTTATATGTTCTATATGTTCTTCAAAACTATTTGAAAAAACACAAATATCATCCAAGAAACTTATTACAAATTTATACTGATATTCTTGTAATATGTGCCCTAAAATTCGTGACAAACATTGGGCCCCAAAATTCACCCCAAAAGGCACTCTAGTCCATTCAAAGTGCCCCCAGGGAGTGACAAACCCGGTAAATTTCTGACTACTTGCTTCTAATTCACATTGATGAAACGCCGAGTTCAAATCAAGCACCGTAAAAAACTTGGCTTTTCCCAAATATTGCAAAACAATTTCAACTTTAGGCATGGGAAACGGATCTAGTTTTACCCTGTCATTAAGGAGGCGATAGTCAAGGACCAAACGATATTTGCCCTTATTTTTCTTATCTACTAAAAAGGCCGGTGAGGCAAAATTGGATTTAGAAGGGACTATTACCTTATTATCAAGTAAATCATTAATAATTTCTCGAAAGGCTTTCATTTTAGGCGGTGCACATTGATACGGCACACATTTAATAGGGGTTTCATCTACCAGCACGATCTTGTATGGCATTAGCGTACATTTGCCAATTTTAGTAGTGATAACATCCTTATATTCCTCGCTTAATTGCTGTATCTGCAATTTTTCCTTCTCACCCAACCTTTGCTCTAACCCTTCGATACCACCACAAACCACCTTTCTTTTTTTTTTATTCTCCCACAATTTTATCTTAATTTTATCATTAAAATCGAACCTCATTACTTTCTCGCCGCACACTATTATAGCCTTACTATCTTTTAAAAAATCCATTCCCAAAACTACTTCATGGATCAAATCAGGCATTACCCAGAATTCACGTGTCCAAGATAAATGTTCCAATTTAAAATGTAAAAATACTTTCACCTTTACCTGAACCTTTTGCCCGTCCGCCATGGCCACATTAATGCCTTGACTACTTACGATCTTAGTTTTCAAAAATTTATGATCGCGCACCAAATTACTCAAAAATTTCTGCTGGATGAAACTACAACTAGCCCCCGTATCAAGTAAAGCTTCTATCTCACGATCATACAACCAAACTTTGACACATAAACCTCTTTTTGCCTGAATGACCGCCAAACTATGCTTATTGTTAAATCGATATTTCTTAACTTCCTTACGGAAATTACATTTCCCGCTATTATGACCATCTTTATTACAAAAACCACAAACTAATTTTTTCTTGCGATTACATTTTTTTATCAAATGGTCCATGCTGCCACACCTAAAACATGTCTTGTGTCTTTCCTGCTCCGGTTTCTTTTTAAAGCAAAATTTTTCTAAATGACCATATTTGCCACAAAAACCACAAACAAATTTATTAACCTCCGAAACCGAGCAATCCTTAGCAAAATGCCCTACCTTATTACACTTAAAACAAGTCTTATCAATTTTTTCATTACCCGGCGTTTTAAAACAAACCGGTTTAAAATTGATTTTGCCTTTACACTTATCGAATTCACATTTAGCGTAAAAAATATTATCAACCTGGATAGCCCAAGTGTTGAGTTCCTCCACATTATTAGGTCTGCCAATAAATGCGCATTCGTGTCTGATGGCAGGATTTAGATTTTCCAAAATAATAGCTACAAAACGGTGATCATCTAACTGCAGACCAAATATATTAACGTGATTTCTAATATCCTGTATAAATTCTAAGGTGCTTTCATTTTCCCGTTGAAAACGGAAAATCAATTCCTTAATTAGATCGTCCTTCACCCTCTTAGGGCACAAATATTCCCACAAATTCTCTTTCACTACCGACCATCCAACAGACTTATTTATACCTGACGTAATCACGTCTCTAGCGATCCCGCTACATTTAGTCGAAATACACCTTAACAATTCTTGCTCATTTTGTAAACAACAATTAGTTTTCAAACTATCTACCCCCAAGCAAAACTTTATTAAATCTCTTGGCCCACCGGAGCATAAAGATGGCAACCTATCCAGTTCCTTAAAAAGCAATTTACTTTGCATAGCAGTATTCAATGAATTTACTTGGCTGATCTCCGAATTCTCCACATTTTCCTCAACAGGTTTTTTCCTCCCTTCTTTAATGTGGGTACTTAATTTCCTGCGTAAGGTATCAATGTCATCCTCCAGACCACTCTCTACTCCCGCTGCTTGCAAATTAGCGTAAACCTGTTCTTTGGGAAGTTTATAAATCCAAGAAACTGCCATTATTAAAAAAATCAAAAAAGTCAGCAAAATCGCAAAAGTCCAAAGTCTCTGCCAAGCAGAGTGGCGCAGGTTGTAACCCTTCTTCCTCCTTAATTGGAAGAGGGGTTGCGTCCCCGACTCACTCTGGGCGCGAAGGGATAAAATAAATATTAAAACCAGGCATAAAAAGCTAAACAATATAAATTCCCCACACCACTGCCCAGGGGTCAGGCCAAAAAATTTAAAGGATATAATAGCAGAGTAACCATTAAACAAACAAGAGGCAAGACTTTGGACGTATGTTATTAAAAAATAGAAATTTGCAAAAATAATTTTTACTATACATAACCATACAAGCTTAGTTACAAAAGCTGACGTTAATAATGGCAGCATCTTATCCCCATTTGCGATACTAACAATAACCTTTAAAAAATCGTAAAAATATAAATACTGATAACAACAAGTATAAAAATATATAAGGGCGTGAGGCGTGGCCACTATAAAATATCAAAATTTACTGACTGCCCTAATACCAAAAAATCAAACAAGACAATCAATACAAATATATAAAAAATCTACAAAAATAATACTGAAGTACAAACAAATTATTTAAATAAAGTTCTTAAACTCTCAATCAACGGTTTAGTCTTTCTTCAGATGTTCGTTGCTAAAGACTTGCCAAAAAAAACAAAGTTAATATCCTAGGCGTGCGCTGGCTTCCTGACCTTCCTCACCAACTCCAGAGTCTAATGCCACGCCGGGCCATAGGTACGAATTCACAAAGGCGTGAACGATGACCAAAAAAAAATTATCTTATTTTTAAGGGAAATGTAGCAAAAACTCTTCACGTAACATAACCATGTTACCACAGAAGTATTTATCATCAGCTTCAAACAAAGTCTTACTTCTTTATTAACTTGCCAATGATTTTATTAAAACGTAGAATGGCCGCACCAACCAACATCAGGCTGCGCATGTAGTCCAATACCGATCGCATACATTTAATAATACTGCACAAGCTGATATATTAGCTAAATGCCAACTTTACGTATGCAAATTCCGATGACAAAGTCTCAAAAACAAATTGCAAAATGTTCGTTTCTTCCAAACTTATACTTTTATTGCAACTACAGGCAAACGGGCGACCTTTTTTAAGAAAATCCCACACTGGAACAACGTGTGAAAACAAATGGGCCTCTTCACCAAACTGGCTAATAAAAGTTCCGTCCAAATAAAATTTAGTATGGGAAAATACACAGTTCACTAGGTTTGCCAAAAACCACTGCAGTACCACGAGGGTAAAAATCAAAATTGCGGCCTCTCTTTACCTTGATAAGTTCAGTATCACAGGGCAATCCATTGCCCTGTCACCCAGCGTGGAGCCTCCATCCCAATACTCTTCGTCGCCCGTTGCCGTCCGGCACACCAGTCCGCACCGTCACATAGCTCTGTCCTCAACGGTCGCTGGGCACACTCTCGCGCCGGCCCAGCTGATTTTTTTTTCCCGGCAAGCCGAATGTCTGACGTCATCAGCCAGCCGCCGGGCGCTCGCCAAGTGGTATTTACGTGAAACACAATCGATGTTCTTAAACTCATAATCGATAGCTACCAAAAGGCGTATAACTAATTAACAGAAACAAATATAATTTAAAAAAAATTTACAGATAAATTAACATTAATTAAAAAAGGCGTAAAAATACGTGAAATAAAAAACCATATAAAACTAGAGACCAGCAACAAAAATAAATTACAAGTAAAAATGTGGCCCTGCCGGCCACAGCAAATTAGAAGGTAAGTGTCGAATATCTTGCAGTATGCGAGTAAGACTTTTACGCGAACTTAGTTAGACGTTCGAAATTGTGATGCGCAGTTCAGAATATGTCTGTGTTTTAAATATGTTTTATATTTTATTCTTTTTCTCATTAGTGTAATTGTGGGAAATGAGAGTCAGGTGACTCCAATTACCCGCAAGTGATCAGTATTACCCGCAACTGTGCATGTTGAATTACGTCATTTTTATTTCTTTCTAGATGCCGAAAGTACGAGTCAGGACAACTGAAAAGGCTTCCTGATAGCCTGGAAAAAGCTATAAAGCTTGTTGAAGGAGGTTCTTCTAAAAGAAATGCTGCTAAGGTAATGGGGATCCCATTTTCAAGCCTTCAAAAGAGGATTTAAAAAAAGGTTCTACCTTAGGCTACAATTTTAACTTCAACGCCAATCAAAGAAAACCTGATAGAAAAAAAATAAGCAAAAGTAAAAAAAAAACAGGGGGTAAATAAAAAGAAAAGAGATGGAAAGGTAAAGGTCAGGGAAAAAGACTACAATACAGAAGAAGGTTCCTGAAAAGGCAAAGCGCCAAGTACTTCAAGAAACAAACGAAACTTCTGTATCAGATGTTGGCACTGACGACTTACCTGTATGCCAGGACGATGAGGATGACGACGCAGAAGATGCTGGAAACATATGCCTGGTATGCAACGATTTTGGAAAAAACAACGATATGTGGTTCAGATGCACCTCATTTGGGCTATGGGCTCACGCGAAATGCACTGGGTGAAACTCAGCTGAAGGTATGTCTGCGATATGTGCTAAATTTTCTTTGACTCCGGTTGCCTCCCGGGTGACCACCATTACCCCCATGTTGGTGTAATGGGAGTCAAATCTGTTTTTTTTAAACATTTATAATATCCAAAGTTGATTTCCAAAGTGACTGATAATTATTTCTAATGATATTTAATTAAGTAAATGATGTTTAAAGGCGGTTGCAATAAATGGTTTGTTTATGATTAAAATTTTATTTGAGTTCTCGCTTAAGTGACCCCCATTACCCTACTCTCCCCTACTCATTTTCTCTAACTACGGCTCCTTGCTCTTTGTTTTATTTTTTATCCTACTTCTAAAGGAGGGAGGGGGAACATTACTACCCTCTGGCCGCCCTCACCACCACCTGGATACTTCCTTGACTGGTACGATACCTAATTAACCAACATTGAGTTGCTTTTAGGTTTTTCATAGATAACCATAAATTTGTACTCACATAATTTTAGGATATCAGGCAATATTAAATGTTTTAGAGTCCCATGCATGATCTACCCTTTGTGATTTAACCTTAAAAAGTGTGACGTATTCAGTTTCCCTTATTATTTTTAAGTAAGTCCTTCTTGTTGAATTAGTACTCTTTCCAGACAATTTCGCTAGTTCAATCTTGAAAGGCTCCGCAAATAATAATACCATGGATAAGGACAAAACATGTTAAATAAAAATCAAACCAGCTGTCATGGTACTTTGAAATTATTTCCATTTTTTTTGGGACTTGTGCCGTGAAATTTTTGACTGCTTGGATGGGAAATTTATTTGTAATAATGGTGTATAGTTATAAAAATTATATCCTGGAAGGAACAACTTAATCCTGTAAAGGTTTTACACCCCTGGCGCATTTATTCCTCCTTCGTTCGCTCGAGGTGGATGGCTTATCGAGTGTCAATACGAAACACACCTCCCCCCCCCCTTCCGCAATAAGGCCTACTGAACGTATCAAGTAACTTATCTCTAATTTTATAACCAAGGAAAATTATTTTAAGATATTATTTTTCATAAGAGTAGTTACATATATAAAAATATAATAGCAAAATATGTAAAGCGTAGTGGTCTCAGAAAATGTTACATTTGAAGTAAAATACATTTAATAAGACATATCTAATAGGCTTCAAGAATTAGCCAGAACTAAAAAAAAATTATGCCTCTAAGAAAATGCCAATAAGCCGTTATGGCTAAAAAGCACGCTTCGTCATTTTGATCACATTCAGGTAACTTTAAATATAACAACAAATATTTTAGGTACATAGTTTGTGATAACTGATGCAAAACAAGATTTTTTTCGTTGAAAAAACTAAGCGGAATGAAAATTTTTAGAGAAATAAAATGCGGCCTAGCTCACGCGTATCTACAGGGTGGCCATGAATATGTTTTACACATTGGTAGGGATGGTAGATGTAGATGTGTG
The DNA here is from genome assembly GCF_032445375.1 of Bacillus rossius redtenbacheri. NCBI lineage: Eukaryota > Metazoa > Arthropoda > Insecta > Phasmatodea > Bacillidae > Bacillus > Bacillus rossius. The sequence goes on from NC_086331.1 coordinate 77,176,936, forward strand.
GAAAACATTTTATTAAGAAACCCATGTCCGGAAATGCATCCTTATACCTGAAACTGCGCAACAAAGTAACAGGGGTAGGTAGGCCACTAGGCGACAACAAGCCAGTGAAAAAATGTTGTGTTGTCTTACCTACTACCCGATTTGACGATCAGTGACCGCACGAGTCACCGTGCATGTGTTACACTCGCTATTGTCGCAGTTGCAGAGGCGACATGGATGGCTACACACTGGCAGAGCTAGCCGATATGCATTTAGTGTATGGTGCAGCTGGCGGCAATGGAAGAGAGGCGGAGAGACAGTATCGTGAGAGGTTCCCTAACCGACGGCACCCTGCACACACAATGTTTGCACGCATTGACCGCCGTTTGCGGGAAACGGGTTCGCTGCGCGTCACGAAGCCAGCAAGTGGTTCGAGAAGGACAATACGGACACCTAGCTTTGAGGAAGAGGTGCTGGAACAAATTCAGGACACACCATCTACCAGCACACGGGCGATAGCACATGCCATGCACACCTCCTGTCAATCTGTTGCACTGGCATTAAAGGAACAACTTCTGCCCCGTATCATGTACAGAAGGTACAGACCTTACAAGAAGCTGATTTTCCTGCACGACATGCGTCTTGCCGATGGTTGCTGCAGTGCTGCGAAAACATGCCACAGTTCCTACAGCATGTGCTGTTCACAGACGAGAGCTGCTTCACCAGGGATGGCTTGTTCAATGCCCGTAACACTCACGTTTGGGCCGAGCAACACAGCCACACGACTTATCCAACATCAGTGTATCAGTGAACATCTGGGCTGGGATACTAAATTACAGTGTACTAGGGCCACACATTTTGCCACCACGCCTCAACGCTGCAGAGTATCTGCGGTTTCTGCGTGATGTTTTACCTGACATGTTGGATGACGTCAATCTTGATATTCGCGCGTCATTGTGGTTCCAGTGTGATGGAGCACCAGCTCACTACGCCCTCTGTGTTCGTGACCACCTGAACAGAGCATTTGGACAGCGGTGGATAGGACGGGGTGGTCCCATTGCCTGGCCACCGCGTTCCCCCGACCTCTCGCCTTTGGACTTCTACCTTTGGGGCCATGTGAAGTCCCTTGTTTACGCCACTCCTGTACATACCAGGTATGAACTGGTGGGCAGGATACATGCTGCGTTTCAGACCATAGGAAACACACCGCTGTCTTCGCCTATGTGCGACGCAACCTGTTACGGCGCTGCACTGCATGAATCGGGTGTGGCGGAGGACATTTTGAGCAGCAAATGTAAAGCGTACGAATAAACCTGCATAAATACAGATACACATGTGTCGTTATTGACATCCGACGTCACCGTCCCTGCCAGGTTGCCTACCTACCCCTGTTACTTTGTTGCGCAGTTTTCAGATATAAGGATGCATTTCCGGACATGGGTTTCTTAATAAAATGTTTTCCACACATCTGCATCTACCATCCCTATCAATGTGTAACACATATTCATGGCCATCCTGTATAAAGAGTGTTTGGTACCAAAAATGGTTGATTAACGAATAGTTAGAGGAGAGCAAGTGAGAGAGCCACAGCACATTTAAAAAGCAAAAGAGAAAATGTATAAACGAAAGTCGAGGCAATACTGATTTCTTTGTATAAGTAGATGTAATTCTTTTCCCCCTTCAAATAGTCAGAACTTTTACCTGTGCTTACATTCAAAGTAACGCAATAGGACTTTTACTTTTCAAACCGCTATACTTTGATTTTTTATTATAGATAGATTTTATATATGGCAGACAACATCAAATCGGTATTAATGATACAAAACTTAATTAGAAATAACTTGCCCATCATTCTTTTTCTTTGTCTGACATAGTCGTATGAAGAGCAAAATTTTGCGTAACACTTTAAGCTAGTATGCATATACTTATTTCCTGTTCATTATGTATATACTGAAAAAAAAACTTTTTATAACAGTTATATTCATTATGATGTTTAGAAAATTTGCTTGATAGGTTTTGGATTTTCCTGTAGTAATTTCGAATAGCCTTTATGGTTCGTAATATACAAGATGTGAAATAATGTAAACTAATGATATTCATTAAAAATATTTCAACATATAATAACGAAAAAGTAGTTATTTTTTAAATATGAGCTTACGTGGTAGTAATAATAATATATTTAATCATGTTAATATGAACACAATTTATTCTCAGTTTTTTTGAAACTGTTATTGTTGTTTGGTATTTAAAGTGTTAGCTATTATCATCTCAGCAAATGTACAAATGTTTCATTTAGTTAAATGTTATTTCTATAACTCACAATGTTTTGCTATTTTTAATTGAATTCTGACGATGTGTATACATTGTATACGTGCTGTAGGTATATTAACACTACTGACAGTTGAAAGAGAGGATAAAGACAACTTATTCGTCATCATAACAAACAATATGATACCACAATGGGCTTTCATGACAGGTAGAAGGGATGGTGGTATGGTTTTTTTTTTTTCTGCCAACAGTTGATTAAAGCAAGGAATTAAAAAAGTTAATGTTAGGGTTTTAGTCAAACTGTTAATGCACAGAGAATGCGGTGATAAGCATATATATAATTTATGTCAGTTTAGAACTTCTTGAAAATTAAATAAATACATTAGCCTAGAGCTTGAGCACAAGTTCAAGTGTTCCTGAGAACTAGATATATACTGCCTTAAAAACCAAATCGTCCCTTTTTTTAAAACAAATATATTGACTATATTGACAGATTTTAACAATAACAATCTAATTTAGGGCTGGAGTTATCTGTGTTAAAGTAATGCGTCACAACTTGATATAAAGTTTTAAACGTTGAAATATAGCTAATAGGCCTATACATTATTAGGGGTACCTACATCTAAAACGTAAATTCGTTTGAATAATTAATGGAGTGTAAATTTCATATACCAGTATTTGAATCTCTTTGAGAAAAATATTTTTTTATTTAGATAATATCAAAACTAATATTCCTCACATGAAAACTATTTGACAATTATATTCTACAGTTAAGTGTTTAGTATTTATTTACACTGCTAATATTGCATTCCGATTTTTAAAAATTCTATTTAGTTAAGTGCATATAAATGACGTACAAAGTTAATTCTTGTGTGACGCAATTCGCATGTACTCAAAATTCCTAAAGTTTTAAATTTATGTAAATTATGCTTTGAAAAAGACTAAAAGCAACATTCATTAACTAGCTTCATTAAATGAAACTGTTTATTAGAACTGTATTTTGTATTTGTAAGGGTTTTTTCTACTGCTTACAAACAAAAAAAATATGTCAATTAAGTTGCTTGTAGAAAGAATGAATTAATCGACAGATGTGTAGGGATAAATAGGTGAAACCTCGCGTCTGTGAAGACGACATTACTCTTCAGCTATGTATAGAAAATATCCTTGTCATTTGGAATAATTCTAGTGGAGTGCCAAGCAATATTTTATTCAAAATTAGTGCGAGTTGCACCATATTGTCATTTAAGACATTTTAGTGACAGTGGAGCAGTTTATAGAGTCATTCCATCAGCCTAACTGTTCAATAATTGTTTCTCTGGGTGTCCACAGCCTCTCTTCTGTAATGACTCAAAATGTTGACAGCTGCAATTTTTAAATTTAGTATATGAATGTTCTTTAAAGTGGGCCTTCCAAGTCATACGGTTACAGCTGACTCGTCCTAAATTAACTACTTCGGAAGGCATGTTTAAGCTCTATGTACTTTCAATATTCTTCCACATATATCAAAATAACTTGGCCATTAGCTTAGTGACCTGTGTGCACGCATATAACATGGCTTAGCTGTTACACTGTTGGAAATATAAACAAATAATTGTTTCTATTATGCACATAAGTAATATGTAATAGTATATCCGGGGACAGGGTTCAGGGTTGTGGAGCTGGAGCCGGGTCAATGACCGATTGCTCTGACGTCACGGCGGCCATCTTGGACTCAAAAATTCCTCAAAATTCCTCAAAAATGACTCAAAATGACTCAAAAATTCCCGTTTTGAGGAAAAATTTCTCGTTTTCTTCCTCAAAAATTCAAAAATTAGGATTTTGAAAAACCTGAAGTCTTTTGCCTTAGAAAGATCACAAATTCCTTAAAGCGGCTTAAAAGTCCTAAGAGCTAGCTGCTCTAAGCCGCAGACGTCATCTAGGAGTATGACATCACTGTTGCAATTTCTGTTACGGCCGCCATCTTTAAAATCTTAATTTATTATCCAATTTTAATGAAAAAATTTTAAAATTCATAAAAAAATTCAAATAATAAAATTTTAATGAAAAATATTTAAAAAACATACATTTACGACATGGAGCTCGGAGTCCTCGCTTCGAACCCGGTGAGGGCAAAAAACTAATAAAAATGGCGACTGATCCTTCCCTCTGGTGGCTGCTGGCAGACACCCCCACCACTTTTTTCATAGCATATATCATCAGTTAGTATGATATCATGTCCGCCATCTTGAAAATCCTTAATTTTAAAGCTAGAAAATCAGGAAAGTTTGTAAAATTATAAAAAATTAAATATTAATTAAATTTTAATAAAAATATTTAAGAACACCGTTGCACTTGTCGTTACGGACACCATCTTGGAAATCCGTAATATTTATGCTAGAAATTTGGAAAAAATTTCTAAAATTATAATAAAATTTTATTAATCACATTTTAATAAAATACTATATAAAAATACACGCCTTTATGTCCTCGGTTCGAACCCAGTAAGAGCAAAAATAAAAAAAAATGTTGATAGATCCTTCTTCCATGAAAGCCACCTGCCGACTGACCCACCAATACCAAGGTATATATATCATCAGGTGGTATGATGTCAAGTCCGCCATTTTGTCTTTGTCTGCTGGAGGCCAACTATTTGTTTACATTTACTAGAGTGCACTCTGTCATGTTAATTTAAGTGTAACCCGCTAGAGTAGCGTAAAAATGTATTATTACTGAGGTGTCCGCCATCTTGAAATTGGGACACCATTTTGGAAATACGTAAATATTTAGTTAGAAGTTCGGGAAAAATTCCAAAATTTATCAAAAAAATCACACATTTATGTACTAATTGATTCGATCAATATCCGTTCCTGGTTCGATCTCTGAACGAAGCTAAAAATTAATTTAATTAAAATACCATAAAAGTGTCAGGTTCGAGGAATTAAACACCGCAAGTTCTTTTACAAATTTATTATCTATTACATAATTTATATTCTACTACAGGGACATTTACGATAGTTATTAATTTTATAATCATTTAGGCCTGCATAGGCGTGAAATGACTAATTCTTAGCTCCAATCGTTTTATACTAGACAGAGACCAACCAGATCCTTTACAGACATAGTCCTCCTATTCTTGACCGAGTTTCTGGATACCGTGTTAACCGTTTGCTTCACATCGTCAGAACTGTAAATTACTGCAGCCGATGTCTTGAATGCACACTTCTTCACTTTGTCATCGAACGGATATGGATTTCCATATATACAGTCCAACCACAAGTTATATTTCAAAGGTCCGTTTGTTGCTACGTCATCAGTAAGCTGATTGATTATGTTCTGTCTAATATCGTCAAGAAAATTACAAATGTCTTTTGACTCACTAATCGTATTTAGATAATAGTAGTCCTTCAATGTTCCACGAAATGCAGACTGCGCCAAGTAGAAGCCATTATCATTCACCTGTAGAGCACCGATAACAATCTTAGTTTTAGTTTCACGTCCAGACGTTATACCAATCGGTTGCTGCTCATCTGTTTTTTTTTTGCCTGTACGCTCACGAGTCTTCAACCTAAACCGAGGAGTCGACATTTCTGCAGGTAGTTCATCAGTAGGCACACGGACTTTACCGTGGCATTTTTTCGCATGTCGTTGCAAACTATCAATTCGATTAAACCATTCATGGCACTCATCGCAGCGAAACTTCATGCGAGAAGGATTCTTCATGCATTTACTCCGTTCATGTCTCCGTGCATCATGGGAAAATGCGAACGTCATATCGCAGTAGCTGCAAGGATACCGTGCTGATGAAGACGAACCTTCCAGACCTGAACCAGATGACGATGTTACTGCAATTGTGCCATTTCCAGGCATACTCTTATGCACATCAATCATTCGTTGTTGCACCGAAACCTTTACTTTCTGCCGCGCAGCTGGACCTTTGCATGTCTTCACGTGCGTTTTCATATTATCTTGTGGCCGGCAGGGCCACATTTTTACTTGTAATTTATTTTTGTTGCTGGTCTCTAGTTTTATATGGTTTTTTATTTCACGTATTTTTACGCCTTTTTTAATTAATGTTAATTTATCTGTAAATTTTTTTAATTATATTTGTTTCTGTTAATTAGTTATACGCAGTTTGGTAGCTATCGATTATGAGTTTAAGAATATCGATTGTGTTTCACGTAAATACCACTTGGTGAGCGCCCGGCGGTTGGCTGATGACGTCAGACATTCGGCTTGCCGGGAAGAAAAAATCAGCTGGGCCGGGGAGAGGGTGCCGAGCGACCGTCGAGGACAGAGCCATGTGACGGCGCGGACTGGTGTGCCGGACGGCAACGGGCGACGAAGAGTATTGGGATGGAGGCTCCACGCTGGGCGACAGGGCAATGGTTTGCCCTGTGATACTGAACTTATCAAGGTAAAGAGAGGCCGCAATTTTGATTTTTACCCTCGTGGTGCTGCACTGGTTTTTGGCAAACCTAGTGAACTGTGTATTTTCCCATACTAAATTTTATTTGGACGGAACTTTTATTAGCCAGTTTGGTGAAGAGGCCCATTTGTTTCACACGTTGTTCCAGTGTGGGATTTTTTAAAAAGGTCGCCCGTTTGCCTGTTTGATAAGTTATGTTTATAAGTTTGGAAGAAACGAACATTTTGAAATTTGTTTTTGAGACTTTGTCTTCGAAATTTGCATACTTAAAGTTGCATTTAGCTAATATATCAGCTTGTGCAGTATTATTAAATGTATGCGATTGGTATTGGACTACATGCGCAGCCTAATGTTGGTTGGTGCGGCCATTCTACGTTTTTATGAAATCATTGGCAAGTTAATAAAGAAGTAAGACTTTGTTTGAAGTATATGATAAATACTTCTGTGGTAACATAGTTATGTTACGTGAAGAGTTTTTGCTACATTTCCCTTAAAAAAAATAAGATAATTTTTTTTTGATCATCGTTCACGCCTTTGTGAATTCGTACCTATGGCCCGGCGTGGCATTAGACTCTGGAGTTGGTGAGGAAGGTCAGGAAGCCAGCGCACGCCTAGGATATTAACTTTGTTCTTTTGGCAAGTCTTTAGCAACGAACATCTGAAGAAAGACTAAACCGTTGATTGAGAGTTTAAGAACTTTATTTAAATAATTTGTTTGTACTTCAGTATTATTTTTGTAGATTTTTTATATATTTGTATTGATTGTCTTGTTTGATTTTTGGTATTAGGGCAGTCAGTAAATTTTGATATTTTATAGTGGCCACGCCTCACGCCCTTATATATTTTCATACTTGTTGTTATCAGTATTTATATTTTTACGATTTTTTAAAGGTTATTGTTAGTATCGCAAATGGGGATAAGATGCTGCCATTATTAACGTCAGCTTTTGTAACTAAGCTTGTATGGTTATGTATAGTAAAAATTATTTTTGCAAATTTCTATTTTTTAATAACATACGTCCAAAGTCTTGCCTCTTGTTTGTTTAATGGTTACTCTGCTATTATATCCTTTGAATTTTTTGGCCTGACCCCTGGGCAGTGGTATGGGGAATTTATATTGTTTAGCTTTTTATGCCTGGTTTTAATATTTATTTTTTTCCTTCGCGCCCAGAGTGAGTCGGGGACGCAACCCCTCTTCCAATTAAGGAGGAAGAAGGGAGACAACCTGCGCAACTCTGCTTGGCAGAGACTTTGGACTTTTGCGATTTTGCTGACTTTTTTGATTTTTTTAATAATGGCAGTTTCTTCGATTTATAAACTTCCCAAAGAACAGGTTTACGCTAATTTGCAAGCAGCGGGAGTAGAGAGTGGTCTGGAGGATGACATTGATACCTTACGCAGGAAATTAAGTACCCACATTAAAGAAGGGAGGAAAAAACCTGTTGAGGAAAATGTGGATAATTCGGAGATCAGCCAAGTAAATTCATTGAATACTGCTATGCAAAGTAAATTACTTTTCAAAGAACTGGATAGGTTGCCATCTTTATGTTCCGGTGGGCCAAGAGATTTAATAAAGTTTTGCTTGGGAGTAGATAGTTTGAAAACTAATTGTTGTTTACAAAATGAGCAAGAATTGTTAAGGTGTATTTCGACTAAATGTAGCGGGATCGCTAGAGACGTGATTACGTCAGGTATAAATAAGTCTGTTGGATGGTCGGTAGTGAAAGAGAATTTGTGGGAATATTTGTGCCCTAAGAGGGTGAAGGACGATCTAATTAAGGAATTGATTTTCCGTTTTCAACGGGAAAATGAAAGCACCTTAGAATTTATACAGGATATTAGAAATCACGTTAATGTATTTGGTCTGCAGTTAGATGATCACCGTTTTGTAGCTATTATTTTGGAAAATCTAAATCCTGCCATCAGACACGAATGCGCATTTATTGGCAGACCTAATAGTGTGGAGGAACTCAACACTTGGGCTATCCAGGTAGATAATATTTTTTACGCTAAATGTGAATTCGATAAGTGTAAAGGCAAAATCAATTTTAAACCGGTTTGTTTTAAAACGCCGGGTAATAAAAAAATTGATAAGACTTGTTTTAAGTGTAATAAGGTAGGGCATTTTGCTAAGGATTGCTCGGTTTCGGAGGTTAATAAATTTGTTTGTGGTTTTTGTGGCAAATATGGTCATTTAGAAAAATTTTGCTTTAAAAAGAAACCGGAGCAGGAAAGACACAAGACATGTTTTAGGTGTGGCAGCATGGACCATTTGATAAAAAAATGTAATCGCAAGAAAAAATTAGTTTGTGGTTTTTGTAATAAAGATGGTCATAATAGCGGGAAATGTAATTTCCGTAAGGAAGTTAAGAAATATCGATTTAACAATAAGCATAGTTTGGCGGTCATTCAGGCAAAAAGAGGTTTATGTGTCAAAGTTTGGTTGTATGATCGTGAGATAGAAGCTTTACTTGATACGGGGGCTAGTTGTAGTTTCATCCAGCAGAAATTTTTGAGTAATTTGGTGCGCGATCATAAATTTTTGAAAACTAAGATCGTAAGTAGTCAAGGCATTAATGTGGCCATGGCGGACGGGCAAAAGGTTCAGGTAAAGGTAAAAGTATTTTTACATTTTAAATTGGAACATTTATCTTGGACACGTGAATTCTGGGTAATGCCCGATTTGATCCATGAAGTAGTTTTGGGAATGGATTTTTTAAATGATAGTAAGGCTATAATAGTGTGCGGCGAGAAAGTAATGAGGTTCGATTTTAATGATAAAATTAAGATAAAATTGTGGGAGAATAAAAAAAAAAGAAAGGTGGTTTGTGGTGGTATCGAAGGGTTAGAGCAAAGGTTGGGTGAGAAGGAAAAATTGCAGATACAGCAATTAAGCGAGGAATATAAGGATGTTATCACTACTAAAATTGGCAAATGTACGCTAATGCCATACAAGATCGTGCTGGTAGATGAAACCCCTATTAAATGTGTGCCGTATCAATGTGCCCCGCCTAAAATGAAAGCCTTTCGAGAAATTATTAATGATTTACTTGATAATAAGGTAATAGTCCCTTCTAAATCCAATTTTGCCTCACCTGCCTTTTTAGTAGATAAGAAAAATAAGGGCAAATATCGTTTGGTCCTTGACTATCGCCTCCTTAATGACAGGGTAAAACTAGATCCGTTTCCCATGCCTAAAGTTGAAATTGTTTTGCAATATTTGGGAAAAGCCAAGTTTTTTACGGTGCTTGATTTGAACTCGGCGTTTCATCAATGTGAAATAGAAGCAAGTAGTCAGAAATTTACCGGGTTTGTCACTCCTTGGGGGCACTTTGAATGGACTAGAGTGCCTTTTGGGGTGAATTTTGGGGCCCAATGTTTGTCACGAATTTTAGGGCACATATTACAAGAATATCAGTATAAATTTGTAATAAGTTTCTTGGATGATATTTGTGTTTTTTCAAATAGTTTTGAAGAACATATAGAACATATAAGAAAAGTACTTGAGAAACTAAAGGGAGCCGGCTTTACCGTAAATCCGGAAAAAATAGTTTGGGCCCGTAGCGAGATAAAATTTTTAGGATACATAATCCGAGAAGGTGAATTGGTCATGGACCAAGATAAGATAAACCCCATAGTTAATTTCCCGGCCCCCCGTAATGTTAAGGGAGTGATGCGCTTTTTAGGAATGCTTGGTTATTTTTCCCGTTTTATACCGAATTACGCTAACCTATGCGCGCCTTTAAATAATTTGAAAAGGAAAGATGTTAAGTTTGTATGGGGGGAAGAGGAAGAACAGGCCTTTATGAATTTAAAGAAAGCCATAGCTCAACCCCCCATTTTAATACTTCCGGATTTTGAGCAAAAATTTATTGTGCAAGTGGACGCTTCGGGAGTAGGTCTGGGGGCGGTTTTGTTGCAAGAACGTGAGGGAGGTTTAAAACCGGTTATGTATGCTAGTAAATCCCTAAATAAGCACGAGTTAAAATACAGTGTATATGAGAAGGAAGCATTAGCGTGCATATTTGCGTTGGAGAGATTTGAGAGTTTTCTTGAACATGAGAAATTTGAATTATGGACTGACAACCAGGCTTTGACATGGCTTTTTTCCCACCCGCGGCAACTAGGGAAAATAGGGCGGTGGATCATGCGGTTGACGCGTTTTCGTTTTGACCTCAAACATATGAAAGGACAGGATAATGTAGTGGCCGATGCCTTATCGCGCATGTTTGATGAACATGAGTTTCAGTGTAAAGACGAAATGAGAACTGAAGACAAGGAAGAATGTAACATCCTGAGGGAATTCCCTCAAGGATTTATTGATTTGCGCGAAATACAAAAAGAGGATCCTGAGACTAAAGATTTAATAACGCGTTTGGGACAGGATACTACTATAGACTTAGGAATGAAAGACGGGCTTTTGTGTTGGATGAAAGATGGAGAACATAAAGTTTTTGTTCCTAAGGGGGTAAGGAAAATGATAATGCGGTATTACCATGATTCTAATATAGGCGCGCATGGCGGAATCGAAAAAACTATAGATAAAATCTCTAAAGAATTTTTTTGGCCAGGTTTGAAAAAAGACGTAAAAGATCATGTTTTAAGCTGTGAAGATTGCCAGCGCGCTAAGCAATCTAGACATAGTAAGATAGGTAAATACTCTGTTGAAGCTCTGACTAGACCTTGGGAAAGGGTTTATTTGGACATTTTTGGGCCCCTACCTAGATCATTAGGGGGGAATAATTGCTTACTTATAGCGGTAGATGGTTTTTCTAAATTTTGTTTTTTTTTGCCTTTGCGTAATATGAAAAGCGAGAATATTATTAAGGCTTTAGAAACTAAAGTGTGGGGTTTGTTTGGTAGCCCGGAGCAAGTAGTATCAGATAATGCTACATATTTTAAGAGTAAGTGTTTTGAAGTGATGTGTTTAGATTGGGGTATAAAACATATTACTACCAGCCCCTATTATCCCAACCCTAATTTGGTTGAAAGGGTGAATAAAAATATCAAAGTGGCCCTCACGATTTTTCATCAACATAACCAACGGAAGTGGGACAGTGTTATCCACGTATTAAATTTAGCTTTTAACATGACCATACACAGTGGTACTAAATTCACACCATCGGAAATTTTTTTGGGAAGAAATGTACCCCATCCTTTACTAAATTGTTGGGGTTTGCGTCCAGCCCTTTTGGAAACCCGAAGCCCCCGTTTGTTGGAAAAAATGTGGGAAGAAGCAGCCGAAAATCTGCAAAAGGTTAGAATGAAAATGAGTAAGTTTTATAATAAGGGGCGAGTGGATAATGTATTTAAAATTGGTGATGAAGTGCTATGCAGGCAATTTGTTTTGAGTGACAAAGTAGGGTATCAGAGCTCTAAGTTAGAGAATAAGTATGATGGACCGTATAAGATTGTTAAGATTTTAGGGCCGGTTACTGTCTTGTTGGAAGAAGTTGAAAGAAATAATAAGGTAAAAAAGGCCCATGTTAGTCATTTGAAAATGTTTGTAAGGCGGAGTTCCTAAAATGAATGTGGATGACCCTTTTAGGGTGAATATGGCTAAATATTTTTATTTTTATTTTATTTGGAACTTACTCTGGTATGTTTTTTTTTTTATAATTTGTAGTTGTGGTTATTTTTAAAATTTTCTTTGCTGTTTAAATTTTTTTTTGTTCAAGGCGGAGGTTGTGGCCGGCAGGGCCACATTTTTACTTGTAATTTATTTTTGTTGCTGGTCTCTAGTTTTATATGGTTTTTTATTTCACGTATTTTTACGCCTTTTTTAATTAATGTTAATTTATCTGTAAATTTTTTTAATTATATTTGTTTCTGTTAATTAGTTATACGCAGTTTGGTAGCTATCGATTATGAGTTTAAGAATATCGATTGTGTTTCACGTAAATACCACTTGGTGAGCGCCCGGCGGTTGGCTGATGACGTCAGACATTCGGCTTGCCGGGAAGAAAAAATCAGCTGGGCCGGGGAGAGGGTGCCGAGCGACCGTCGAGGACAGAGCCATGTGACGGCGCGGAGTGGTGTGCCGGACGGCAACGGGCGACGAAGAGTATTGGGATGGAGGCTCCACGCTGGGCGACAGGGCAATGGTTTGCCCTGTGATACTGAACTTATCAAGGTAAAGAGAGGCCGCAATTTTGATTTTTACCCTCGTGGTGCTGCACTGGTTTTTGGCAAACCTAGTGAACTGTGTATTTTCCCATACTAAATTTTATTTGGACGGAACTTTTATTAGCCAGTTTGGTGAAGAGGCCCATTTGTTTCACACGTTGTTCCAGTGTGGGATTTTTTAAAAAGGTCGCCCGTTTGCCTGTTTGATAAGTTATGTTTATAAGTTTGGAAGAAACGAACATTTTGAAATTTGTTTTTGAGACTTTGTCTTCGAAATTTGCATACTTAAAGTTGCATTTAGCTAATATATCAGCTTGTGCAGTATTATTAAATGTATGCGATTGGTATTGGACTACATGCGCAGCCTAATGTTGGTTGGTGCGGCCATTCTACGTTTTTATGAAATCATTGGCAAGTTAATAAAGAAGTAAGACTTTGTTTGAAGTATATGATAAATACTTCTGTGGTAACATAGTTATGTTACGTGAAGAGTTTTTGCTACATTTCCCTTAAAAAAATAAGATAATTTTTTTTTGATCATCGTTCACGCCTTTGTGAATTCGTACCTATGGCCCGGCGTGGCATTAGACTCTGGAGTTGGTGAGGAAGGTCAGGAAGCCAGCGCACGCCTAGGATATTAACTTTGTTCTTTTGGCAAGTCTTTAGCAACGAACATCTGAAGAAAGACTAAACCGTTGATTGAGAGTTTAAGAACTTTATTTAAATAATTTGTTTGTACTTCAGTATTATTTTTGTAGATTTTTTATATATTTGTATTGATTGTCTTGTTTGATTTTTGGTATTAGGGCAGTCAGTAAATTTTGATATTTTATAGTGGCCACGCCTCACGCCCTTATATATTTTCATACTTGTTGTTATCAGTATTTATATTTTTACGATTTTTTAAAGGTTATTGTTAGTATCGCAAATGGGGATAAGATGCTGCCATTATTAACGTCAGCTTTTGTAACTAAGCTTGTATGGTTATGTATAGTAAAAATTATTTTTGCAAATTTCTATTTTTTAATAACATACGTCCAAAGTCTTGCCTCTTGTTTGTTTAATGGTTACTCTGCTATTATATCCTTTGAATTTTTTGGCCTGACCCCTGGGCAGTGGTATGGGGAATTTATATTGTTTAGCTTTTTATGCCTGGTTTTAATATTTATTTTTTTCCTTCGCGCCCAGAGTGAGTCGGGGACGCAACCCCTCTTCCAATTAAGGAGGAAGAAGGGTTACAATCTTTTCTGGCAAACTGCTTATGACATTTCTCACAAACAAACATTTTACGATATAGGTTCTTGGCACATTCGCTCTTCTCGTGTCGTCGAGCATTGCTGTTGTTTGATAAAATCTTGTCGCAGTAACAGCACCGATATTCGTTAGTTGTTGTCAAATCAGCAGCCATTGAAGTCTCCATCGAGGGCGAAACGTCGTTCATCGTGGTTTCCTGCGCAGCCAGCTCTATAGGCATTAAGCTCTCTTCTGCTGGTGGTACCACGACTGATGAAGTCTCCTCCAATGTTGACGTCGTCGTTGCCAACGGGATGTGCACCTTCTTCGTCGTCGCTGATGTCAGGGTTCCCGTAGACGATGGTACAACGTCCATCAAGTTCGTCGTTAATGTCGGTAAAGATGCCATCGAGTTCGCAAGCACAAGTAATTAAACGACTTATGCACCAGATGAAACAAACTAGGTGATCCTTACACCGTCATCGTCAAATACAAACTGAGCGGTCTTCTGTCAAGGACTTGCTTATATACATGCACCCGATAGAATAAAACGCTAGTCAAATCAAGAACCATTTACTATAATACACGAGTCAAAACAACATTTAATAAAGAAGCACATATGATCGAAAAAATTAGATGCAGAGTGATACCTTCTCGTCTCATTAATTCGATCTCACCAATATACGCTAGGCTCCAAGAGCTCCAAAGCTCCAAAGCTCCCACATCTCCTAGAGCTCCAAATGCTCCATCAGCTCCAAATGCTCCAAACGCTTCAATGCTCCAACAGCTCTAAAGGTTCCAAATGTTCCAAATGCTCCAACAGCTCCAAAGCTCCAACAGCTCCAAATACTCCATCTCTCCAACAGCTCCAAATGCTCCAAAGCTCCATAGCTCCAATGCTACAATGCTCCAACAGCTCCAAATGCTCCAACAGCTCCAAAGCTCCAACAGCTCCAAAGCTCCAATGCTCCAACAGCTCCAAATGCTCCAAAGTTCCAAAGCTACAATGCTCCAACAGATCCAAATGTTCCAATGCTCCAAAAGCTCAAAATGCTCAAAAAGCTTCAATGCTCCAATGCTCCAACTGCTCCAAATGCTCCAAAGCTCCAACAGCTCCAAATGCTCCATCAGCTCCAAATGCTTCAAATGCTCCAAAAGCTTCATTGCTCCAAAGCTCCATAGCTCTAAAGCTTCAACAGCTCCAACAGCTCCAAATGCTACAATGCTACAATGCTACAACACCTCCAACAACTCCAAATGTCCCAACAGCTCCAAATACTCCATAGCTCCAAAGCTCCAACAGCTCCAAAGCTCCAAAGTTCCATCAGCTCCGAATGCTCCAACTGTCTATAGCTCCAATAATCAATGATGTCAAAAGTATCTGACTCCAAATAGTCTTAGGCCTTGTGCTATTTGACTACAAGACCAAGAGGCTACGAAGCTACGTTAAAACAGAACTGCATGTATACATGAGTACTTGACTACGAAGCTACACGTCTACAAGTCTGCAATTGCCGCATCTGTCTTCGACAGAATTTTCTCTTTTGCTCCAATTGCTCCAACAGCATTATGTTATAAGATTACAAGGCTACTTGGTTACGTAGCTACAAGTCTACGAGGCTCCATGGCATCATGACTACGTGACTATTAGCCATAAGGTTACTAGGTAAATATTATTTACTTATTTAATGTGGGATGCAGGATGCTCGCTAACGATCGTAAAAGAAGGATGGCTTCGCTAAGCACCAAAGTAGAAGGAAGTTCGTCTTGCTTATTTGTGATTTTCAAATGTCTCAGAGCTTATTATTATATATGACTGAGTAACTGTTTTGTCGTTTGAAATCCACCTGATATAAATTTTACAAGTGATGATTTAGTAGCAGAAATTCTGTTAATTAAATTTAACTCTGAATAAAATTACATAACTCATTAAGTAAATAATCCTTCTTGCATAGAACGGTTTCTCAGAAACAACCAGAAGCACTTGGAGAAACCACAGGAATAATCAGGAGCACACAGAGAAAACCATCAAAATATATTGACAAGAATAATCGGGAGCACACGGAGAAAACCGTCACACATATTTATTGGATATCTAATAATAACAGAAAAATTTTAAAAATGATAAAAGATATACACAAATTTTTTTTTAAAAAATACAAACAATTTTGGCTTTTGCTAGAACTCTATCATTGTTCTACAAATGAGAAGTTCACAAGCTGACAGAAACTGTCAAAACGTGCTTCCTGTTTGTTGATTATGCTTCTTTTTTGTCAAATGTGGTTCATAATGTGCTTAATTTTCTTGAATGTGCTTCCTTTTCGTTGATTATGCTTCCTTTTTCGTTGATTGAGCTTCCAATTGTGCTTCCTATTTGTTGATTTTGTTTCCTCATTTCCAAATTTGCATTCCAATTGTGCTTCATTTTCGTTGATTTTGCTACCTTTCCGTTGATTGTGCTTCCTCTTTGTCAAATGTTCTTTCGACTCGGCTTCCTTTCGTTGATTGTGTTTCCAATTGTGCTTCCTTTTCGTTGATTGTGCTTCCAATTTTGCTTTCCTTTCGTCAAATGCGTGTCCTGTACGTGTGTGTGTGTCATTGCGTATACTCCGTATTCATTGTATGACCAGGGGACGCACCACAACGCCGAAATACCACAACGCCGAACGTACAATAACGCCGAATACCATAACGCCGAATTTCAAATTGACCACAACGCCGACGACCCGAAAACTGCTGTGTACCACAACGCCGAATTACCACAACGCCGAAATACATTAACGCCGAAAAATGTCATTGCAGGACTGCCACAAAAACAAACTCAGAAGAAAGTCACTAAATATACTGAAAGAGAATTTAAATGTACAACAACGCCGAATGCCACAACAACGAATCTAGAATATGACCATAACGCCGAAACCATTATATGACCATAAGGCCGAAACCATTATATGACCATAACGCCGAAACCACAATATGACCATAACGCCGAAATTCTAATATGACCATAACGCCGAAACCGTAACTTGTTGCCTACCTGCCAGGCATTGAAATGCTGTATTCGTAAGATAAGCGCACTCTCTTGCAACTGTGAAGCTAAACATTATACAGCCAACATGTTTATCTTTTTGCACATTCAATATCAGTACTGATTTTTTCCCAAAACACAACACTTTCTTATTTTTTATAGGGCAAATGGAACGTTGATCGAAATGAAATATATTTTCGAAATAATAAATTTTTTTTTACAATTCAAGGTCAAGTTGAATGTTTTTTATTTTGAAAATGCGACGTTTTTACAAGGGTTTCAAGAAGAGTAGGCGGCCTTTTGAAATGTCAGATCCTTAGAGTTGATTTGAGGAAATAAATTATATATGAAGTAGCGCCGGGAATGATGGGCAGGAGAAACACGAGATCCCGAAAAAAATTGCCAACTTTCATTGAAAATCTGGAAGTAAATTGGACCCGGATCGCCTTGGTGGGAGGCTAATGCTGTAGCCAACCTCCACTCTTGCAGTGCGGATGAGTTACTAATATATTATTCGATTCAGAATTACGTAGTTATAACAAAAATGATAGGGTTACCGCTTAAAGTCCCGTAGGTACACGCTGCACAATGAAAATGCTGCATGCTCGTTCAATTGCTTGTACGTGAAGGGCGACTCAGAGTAGGAGGCACCGAGGATAAGGACGGTATATAGATTTAGTGTCTCATTCACACAAGTAACCTGTGAGTGGACGAGCGTCTTAAAAATTTGTCTCAATAAGTGTAGTAGTTTGTAGTTCGTAATTTACACATAAAGTATTTTTTTAAATGTACGCTTTTTGAAAATAGTGCACCACTTGTATGCAAAAAAAAGTATTATACCATTTTAGGCTATTTTCATAACAATATTTACAATAATTTAGGTGCATAAATTTAAAAACTATTTGATTCATTGCTATAAAATAATGTAAATAGGCTATACATAATTGTATAATAG
Source organism: Bacillus rossius redtenbacheri (assembly GCF_032445375.1). NCBI lineage: Eukaryota > Metazoa > Arthropoda > Insecta > Phasmatodea > Bacillidae > Bacillus > Bacillus rossius. The sequence continues at coordinate 77,194,929 of NC_086331.1, forward strand.
TGTCTAAAAATTGAAGAGATTCTTTAATACCAATAAGCCTACTATATTTATATTTAAAAAAATTATAACCCCTGTAAAACTACCTGGCAATGCCCTAAGGAGCTCGCCTACATGTGCCTAAACTGCATTGTAGCATGTCAGAGTAATTTTTTTTACAGATTTAGTAAAGTGTCTTTATGCTTTTTATCTACGAAAAAAAAACACACTTCTTTCAATAAAACATGCGCAATATAAACACCTTTTAGGTCGCGTCTAAATAGCCAAAAATGGGGTGTTTAGGGTGCTATTTCAGAAAATGTACTAGCTGGATACAAATAAAACTACTTAAGGGCGTTGGAATAGGTGGGCCCCTTAAAGGTGTTCAAGTGTGAAAAATTCACAGTTTGATGTTTATTATAAATAACGTTAATTCTGTATACATTAGTTGTAAGCATAGTTTGCAAATTTTTCTCAAAACAGCTTGTTAAAGACAAAATATGCATGTTACACGAGCATACAATCAGTAGAAACCAATATTAAATTATTCAGAATGAAATTACGTGCGATAGGCAGTATGCTGAAATATACCCATAACGATATAATTTTTTTTTTATAATTTCTGAGTTTTCGAATTTTTTTTATAAAATACAAGGTTCTTATGGTATTCATGTGATATCTTTGGGTTATTATATCCAGTTACGTGAAGTTATTTAAGGTGGTCGTTTAGACCGGCCGCTATAAATACTGTGCAGAGCTTCAGCAGTTCACGTATCACACAAGTGTACAGCGTGTGTGCTCGGCACTTGCTACCAATACCACTTAACATATGTTACACGTGTTCCTAGACCATTGCCAGATTATACAATCCTCTATATAAATAACCTCTTTTGGAAGCTGAAAATGGCTAAAATGGTTATTTTCACCGTCAATTTTAGGTTTGAAAATACAGTTTCACTGACTTGAAAATGGTTTAGGAACGTACAACAAACCTTCATATGTAATATTTCGTCATAAAATGATAGGATCCCCACTGAAATTGCATTAGAGGGGAGTCTTCGACAATGTTGCTGCATGTCAGAAGGCCACCTGACGGATATAGGCGTTAGGACCTTGATGGGCGTGACTGTATCGCTCTTAGCTCTCCCGACCTTCCCACGCCACGAACATTAAAAAAATACCCGCTGTCAGGTGGCCACCTTAAATCGTTGCGCAATATTTAGGATTCCTGCGTACAATTGTTTCACCACGGAAATGTTTAACATATTTATGAAATCATCTAATAAGATTATATATGTTCATATTTTTCTAACATGTTACATAGTTCATTTTCAAGGTAGGCCGTTCACGATAAAGTGGACACTTTGAAAATCACTTCTATTTGAATAACAACCAATATTATATTTCGTGGAGGTTTCGGACATACGTATAATTTTTGTTGGGTTGAAAAAAAACAGACTATCTTGAATAGAAAAATATAAATATTTAGCATAAATAAGTACCTAGTGAAAGGATACAAATTGATCGCGAGAAAAATGTAACCAGTTGCTCAGAAGTGTTAAATTTACCGTGAACAGTCTTCAGTTTAATTAGTATATGGAATATATATATATATGTACATATATACATATATATTTTTTGGTTTGTACAGGACCCTAACGGCAATATCCCTGTGCTTATGGCGTACTTCTGCTGATAGTATTCATGCCTACCTGGCATGAGAAAGTCTAAGGCAGTCACTTTTAAGCTTTTGTGTATATATATATCGCTACTCCCACACCTGATTTTCCAGTGATTCAATCTCATTTATGAACGTCTTTAAAAGCGCAGAGGGCATGCTAACGTTCCTTACACTGGACACATTTAAAATACACTTTCTTTTTATTGATATGTTATTTAAAAATCAATGCTCAAACGATACAATTACATAAATGTTACAAATACACAAAAACACTCCTAAGTGGCAGACTTAGTATTAATATAAAAAATTACAATTAGATTACGTTCATGTACACTCACACCCACAATTATACAGATCTGAATAAACATTTTGCGTGATGTCAGTGTCATCCCCTCAGCCATGGGATGACTAATCTGATGTCGGTAAACTGTTCCAAGCTTATGACGCGGCAGTGGTGGATGACTTTGAATATAAATTAGTCTTGCATAGTGGTATTAACCATCTATTGTCACTTTAAGAGCGGTGTTTACAAGGTGATAATAATTCAAATATGAAAATCTGTGTGTATTATCATCTATAGTCTGTAATATCCCTTACATCGTTGACTCACTACTAAATGAACGTTTATAATAGTAGTTATAGTACTTAGTAGTTGATGGTAGACGTTGTTTGTTTACAATGTGGGACGTGTACCACCTCCTCCCCCCCACTTAAGTCCCTAAACAGGTTTATGGTAGTGTGAGGATGGTTCAATCAAATATTTTAGGATAATATAGGAAAGTCGTCAAAAAAACGGGCGACACATTCAGCAGCGCATTCTGGCGGCCTAGCCTGGACCTACGTTGTAAGCGCATTTGAGACAATGTTATTTTGCTAATTTTGAATGGACGTTTTTTCCTTGTTTTCTCCTGTTTAAGTTATTTATAATGACTGTAAAAGTTTGTGCAATGTTTGGTTGCAATAATTGCGATGTATCTAGCTGTTAGAAGTTGTTTTTTTAGTTTTCCGAAGGCTGAAACTATAGCCAAATATCTTAATAGGAACTACAATATTTGCTATAGCCATGTTTACTTGTGTATGGTTTACATCAAATATTCCTTTTCCACTGTTTAAAAATGATAGTGCCTTATTGGAAACAACGATACATATTTCAACATTCAATGTTTTGAATTTTTTTTTAACCTATGTTTAATAGAATTTTGTTTTTAAATTTTCATTGTATATTTTTAAATATCCTCAAATTTGTATTTTTGCACTCCTCTCATTATGCTGAATGACTTAGTTGTCACTGTAGTATTTCAAGCAGAATACCAAAATTATTAATTTCAAAAGTTTTATGTTTGATTTTCAACATAAAAATAATGTAAAATAGTTTTAAGTATTTGGTTATGTTAAATAAATTTAATTGTGCTAAATTTTTTTTAATGTTTGGTTGACTTCAATTAGTAACATACTTAATTGTTGTGGTCATTTTTAATTTTGGTTCGGGACAAGTCATATTCAATTTTTACGTTTTTTTTTTTTTCACTTTAAGCAGTTCCTCGAGGAAATTGTTTTTTAAACTTTCACGGAATATTTATAAAATATGTGATTTACATGTAAGTATGTTAAATATACAACACCTACAGAAACTAAATTACGATTCATGCTGTATTGTGAGTTCAGATTTTGCTTGACTTCATGTCGCACAATTGATTGTTTTTCTCACGCTATTTTAAAACTTTTTGTTCCAAGAGGTAATAAAAATTTGAAATATTACAGCAAAGTGCATTCATACCTTTGCCGACAAATATTTGGTTTGGTATCGATTTAACTGCAAATTTTAAAAGCACACATCATTTGAACCTTCTAACTTTTTGTAATTTAGGCCTAATCACTGTTATTTATTCTAATAATTTCAAATTTAAAGCTGTGCTTATTAGGAGTAATTTTCGCACTCTATTTCTAATCTAAAAAGTTATTGCCCTATAGCATTTAAATATTTCCTACAGTTTTACGTCTCCGCGAGAACGATATGATTGCGCACACACCTTACACATCAGACAGAGACTGCTGGGAGGAATCATCAAGCATAGCCTTTGTTAAGGAACCGTCCCATTATGCGCCTGGAGTGATATAGAGAAATAATGGAAAACCGAAATTAATATGATTGAACCGGGGATGAAAACCGAACTCCTTTTGAGTGCAAGTTCACTCCTAGAAGGGTAAAATATGCACAAGACTTATGCAGTTATACATAGATATACTAGGTCCAAAACGTGGTCCTCCCCCCCCCCCCTTCCCCCGACCCAAAAAAAAAAATAATTTAAATCCGCTCTTGGCTGCTTACTCACTTATACAGCAGTATTTGTTTTCGGACACCAATAAACAGCAGCTTACCAATAGCCTGGCCTATTAAAACTGCCTGAAATAAAATTAAATATAGACAAATAAGATAAATATAGATTAAGGTTAGTTGTTATAAAACAAATTCAAATTCAGTCCAGAGGCAGTTTTTCTAACACTGGAAAGTAAGTCACATTGCACTGATATTCTATGAAGTTTTCAGTAGTTATTCGCATAATTCTGAGCTGTATGTTAACAAAAACATGGCATAGAATTACACAACAATGAAGTCCTTTATTTTCTAAGCATACATTAGTACATGTGAGGTTTATAGTACCTACTTAATCGACATAATCAGCGCCAATAAAGATAAAACGGGGTGGGAATTTAACAATGGTGGATCATAAGGGTGGCAGACGTGGGAGTATCTCGATTAAAACTACCGACCACCGGCAATGTACGCCACTATCTCTTGTTGGAAATTCCGATGTCCACCCCACCGCAAGTCGAACCCAGATTACCTTGGATGGAGGCTGACTTGTCAATTGCAGAACCACCAAATCTTCTTCAGGTGTTAGTACTATAACTGAATTAAATGCACCAATTAAAGTAACTTTATAAAAGCCTAATCAAATTAACGTCATAAGCATTTTACAATAAACTAAAGGAAATAGTATTTAATGTAAGTACAATATGTATAACATGCATTGAAAAATATTGCACTGTTAAAATGCTATTATCAAACATTTTCTAAAAAGCTATAACATGTCTACATGTCCGCAACATATTCGCTATTTTCTAACGTATGTTTAATAATAGTTAGATAAACTAATTGTACGACCGTAATGCTTTTGCAACACATTCTTTGCCTTTATCACTTCTGACTGACTGGCAGGATTTTATTTATATAAGTACGACCATAAAATTAAAATAAATTTTAGCGTTATTGCTTTTACAGGATCACTATGCACGATAGCTGCACTCTCAAGTTTCGACTTCTGAGCATACGTTTTCTTCTTGGGGCAGTACGATTGTTTCCTTCGCCCCATTTTTGTAAAAGAACTATTAAGACATCTTAGGCCCATTCTACAATGACACAGATACGGAGACGAATCCCACGGAACAGAGCTTCTACAATAGCACGCAGACGGAAACGGACCCGCATGGACCAGTTCAGCAATGCTGAGCTCTTCCGTTTATGTTTCTCCGTTCGACCAATAGGAGCACGTTATTTTTTCACTGCTTTTCTCAAGCTACGTTTGTGTTTGCATTCCTACAACTGAAATTTGATTTATTTTTGTTAAAATTTAATTTTTTTATTTGACAGAAACAAAATGGAAACAAGTGTTTGAATTCTTCGCGTGTTTTTCGTCGTGACGAATTTTAACGAACTGCTGATTTTCATGGTTAAAATATTTACTATATATATGACAAGATGGAGAAAAACTTTAAAATGAAATGTTTAAACGTAAGGCGAGGAGAGTTATGCCTTCCATTATTTCGGAATTCCTTTCCAAATGGCTATTTCTATATTTCCAGATATACTACCGTACATATACAAGGATTTAAAAAGTAATTAATTTGATACTCTTAGTTTTATGTGACGTCACGCTTGCTATTTACTGGCTGTTTTTCTTACGGGTCTGTGTAATTGTATAAAGAGAAAAATACGGACGGAACGGAGCAACGATCAGTTTTCGTTTTCGGTCCCGTCTGTTCCGTTACCGTTGCATTGTAGAACAGGCCTTACTAGAAAAACGTAACGATTTTTCACTATACGCACAGTACCTACTGCATCACGGCAACGTATATTTATGGCAAACCCAATAGAATATCTGACCTACGCTTTCAAACTGAACATACATATACATAAATATTCGCACTGTCGACTACGAAGTTGTCACGTTTTGTGTTCTGGACTTTCTGACGCTCTTCGTTCACTTGGAAAAGAACAGACGAGTAAGTGACAACAGCGCGCCTTCCTTAGCACACTGGCCGCGCCAAGCACCTCCTAGCAGAGCACTCCACGCATTCTAGCGGGCTCTTAGGAAGCAACGTTTACCCTCGCGGTATAGAGAATAGTTTGTTCTTGGGCTCCTGCACAAGCCAATTACCTTTCTTGAACGCAGTAAACGTACGAACGGGACCTAACTCTAGCTTTCTCAGTTTACATACATGCTATTTTACAAATTCGTTGCTACGCTTTAATAAGATAAATTTATAATTAGGTGCATAAAATTTACAGTAGCCAAGTAAATAATATTTAATTTATTATTTATTGCAATCACACTAAATTATAAAGATAAAATTTTTAGGTATAATATGCTTATTTTTTATTTTGTTAAACACATTTATATCGCAGTTAAGTACGCATTTGCGGCTAGAACAAGATTTATTCTTAACATGATTAAATTCAGAAACCCCTGCGATATGTAAGGAATTAATGAAATGCAATTTTCAAGACCCTAAAACGCCCGAATATCTCAACCGCGCCATTTCAGTATTAGCCTTTCGGGAAACCATTGAAAACCGGAATCAATGTTTAAAAGTTTGATATTGTTTGGTACAAATATAAAACTACAACTATTATTGCGTCCAAACCACCTTAATACAATGCATAATTATCTTATGTAGTCATCTTGCAAGACTTAAATGTTTTCCAAGCATTTGAATAGCTACTTCAGTTATATTTGTATCTCCACAGTGCAAAATGAAACTTAGGCATACGGGCTAATAATGATACATGGAAGTGAGTTTAAATGCTATAATGAAATGATAACGAAGTAGTAACTGAGGAGATAGATCGAGAGGAATGATTTTATAAATCACTATTGCGATCACCAAGTATCCGGGGTTACTAATTATCGCTAACAATTCATATAATAACTGACAATTATAATATATTTTAATTAATTGTGCCACTTTACAACTACAGATAATATTCTAAACTTTGCTGCTTTCGTTATAAATAAAATAAGTTTTTAAATACTGCGTTTAGGTTCCTGGCTGGTAGGCAACACGCTTGGGATTCGGCGCTGTGGTCAAATACGGATTCGGTGTTGTGGTCAAGTATGGATTCGGCGTTATGGTCAATTTGGATTTCGGCGTTATTGTCAATTACCGATTCGGCGTTATGGCATTCGGCGTTGTGGTATTTAGGCGTTAAGGTACTTTTAAGAAACACACATAAATTCATTAAGTTGTTTTCAGTTTGCTCATGTGGCACTCCCGCAGCAACATTTTTCGGCGTTGTGGTCATTCGGCGTTGTGGTACACAGCAGTTTTCGGGTTGTCGGCGTTGTGGTCAATTTGATATTCGGCGTTATGGTATTCGGCGTTATTGTACGTTCGGCGTTGTGGTATTTCGGCGTTGTGGTAACGACCCGTATGACCATTGTATAAACTATGAGTCCATTGCGTATCCATTGCGTGTACTGTGTTCCAATGCGTGTCCAGTGTATGTACTGTGTGTACTGTGTGTCCAGTGTGATTATACTGTGTGTCCAGGGTGTGTCCAATGTGTGTACTGTGTGTACTGTGCGTCCAGTGCGTGTACTGTGTATGTACTGCGCGTCTAATGTGTGTACTGTGTATTCAGTGTGTGTCCTGTTGGTCCAGTGTTTGTACAGTGTGTTACTTTCTTTTGTTGAATGTGCATATTTTCGTTAAATGCACGTAGTCAAAATCTGTAGTAGTTCTGGATATTTAATGGTTCAAAACCTCTTGGTCTTGACAAAAAAAATTCAGGAATTCTAGGTTCTTTAGTAAGTGTAAAATATGTTTTGTTGGTCTAATTTCTTGTAAATGATTTTATCGATACTTTAGGTCTGACAGTTCGAAGAATTTATCTTGACTGATTGAAATATGTTATACTAGCTATCGACGATGGACATGTGTTTCGAAAATGTCTGGTCTATACGTCTGACATTGATTATGACTTTGTCTAATTGTCCGATGACACTTGGCCTAAACGTATAGCGTTGTACATATTTATTTCGTCAGACGGGTAGATTTACTAGTGTTGTTTTTTGGAAAGTCAATGATTAATAAACTCCACGGGAAATAGATTTTAAAATTTTATTTTAAGCATCAGTTATCCTTATCACTGGCCGAAAATTAAACGTAAGACGGAAATCTATCACGTCAATCATTATTTTTATACACGATTTTTTTGATGAATTTTGAAATATTTTCAGAATTTACATGTTAATTATTATATATTTCTAATATTGCAGACATATCGGATTACTAGAGGCTGTTATATGACGAAATTAAGCTTATTTTATAATTTTAAACATGATTTAATAAATAAGTATTTTTTTTTATTTATTTCTTGGATGCGTCGTTTAAGTATCGAACCAAGGACAGAAATCCATCGATTCAATTAGTTAATTAATGAGTGATTTTTATGGTGAATTTTGGAATTGTTCCCGAATTTATAGCTAAATAATTACGAATTTCTAAAATTTTATCCAAATTTCAAGATGGCAGGTTGCCACAGTATTAATAAATGAATTATAGTACTCTAGTGGCAAATAATTAAACTAACATGTCGGTTGCGCACTCTAGCAGACGATGTGTACTAAGTGACACTAGAGCTCTTAGTAACAAGTATTGAAAACAAGGTGGCGGTTCTATCTCGAACAGGCGAAGCTATTATTCCTTCAAATTAAAAATAATTACAAGTTCAAATATGTGTTTTTTTTTTCATAAACCTAATTTAATTCTCACTCTGGTTAATGTCTCAATGGTCGTCCGGTTAAAGGCGTAGCTAAGTTTTACAACCTAGAGGTCACATCTGCGTTGGTTCGAATAAAAGTGCTTCCGATGTATTTTGCATTAAAAATTAAATTAAAATTTCAATAAGGACTATATCAGCTCTGGTAGGTAATGGAACATCGACCTTATGTGATAAGACAGAGCGATGCTGGCGCTCTCTAGGAACAAACAATAGAATCAAATATGTCGGTATCCAAGTTGGTGGCCTCCAGCAGACGAAAACAAAATGGCGTTTACGATTTCAGTATAGAAAATGGCTGTAATATGAGATTCAAGATGGTGTATATGTTATTAGAATTCAATATGGCGACCATAACATAAATTGCAATGTTCTAAAATCCAAGATGGCGGCCGTAACGAAAAGTGCAACGATGAAGTCATACACATCCAAGATGGCGTGCATAACGAAATGTGCTGAATTAGTGAGCGGGGTGCTCGATTTAAAAATGGCAGATCCAAAGTAAAATCAAAGGTTATGGTTGAGGTCAAAGGTCTATTTCAAGGTCAAAGTACAAAATCAAGGTCAAAGGTCATGGTCATCAAAGATGGCCACCATGACGTCACAATCCAAGTTTGCGGTCGGCACCAGGCTCTACAGCCAGAAACCAGCGCTGGAGCTCGTGCATGGTTGTGTCGTGTGTCATGCCCGTGCATGGTTGTGTAGTGTTTCATGCCCGTGCATGGTTCTTATGTACTTTTACGGTGTCGTTTATTGTTGCTTTGTTTATGCCTTGTCTGTTAAGTGCTATGTTGTTCGTGTTTTGAATTAAACGCCTTGTTTATTGCTCCTCCCAATAGCGGCCCCAAATTGGGCGCCTCCCTCACTGTGGTTTTTTTTTTTTTACCTTGTTTTTAATATTCTTTTGTACTCTCTAGCATGTAAGTATTTTAGGGCTAATTTTTAACCTCTTGTATTTACCTTATACTTACCTTTTCACTTACCTTTCATGTATTACTTACCTGCTGTTGCGGGCCTATTGGTCCTTCGTTCCCATAATTCTTGATGTTTTTCTTGTAATATTTAGTTTCTTCCCTTTGTGAGCCGCTATTTTGGCCCCCAGAGTCACTTCTTTCTTTCTCCCATCTGAAAGCAAGGTGGCTAGGCAAGTACCTTGCCAACTAGGCTAGGCTGGCTCGCCTGGCGCGACGGAAAATGTACTGGTCTAAGAAGTTCGTATAAAACTTTAACCACCTTTTTCGCGAAAACTAAGGCGCATTGGACAAAACCCTTTTATCATAGTACTCTGGGGGCCTCCCTCCACAACATATATAAGACCTATTAAAATCCGTTTGTACCATTCTTGGTGGTCCCATTGTGAGTATAATGATCGTGTAAATGAACATCATTTAAGTTTAATATACGTTCAAGTCAATAGCAGGTACTATATCCTACTGTTGAGATCGTATTCCTGTGATATAATCGTATCCCTCTAATGAAATCGTATCTCTGTGATGAGGTCGTGTTTACCAATTTGAATTTTCATCCAAATATTACTCTTTTTCTTTATTGTTTTTCTATTTTGACAAATGCGCATCGACAAGTCTGTAGTCATGACATGATTACCTTTGTGGTTCAGACTTGCCTGGTTCTATAAGCCTTAAATTGAACACGACCTAATTAAAAAGTTCCTCAATTATCGACGGAAAAAACCTCTTAGTTCGGAGACGCTTGGCCTACACATTGACATTCTACATGACCTGTTTAAAAGGTATATCAAGTATCGAAAAATTTCACCACTTGGCTACGACTATGTGCCTGAAAACTAAATGGACATATCTGTGCATCATATCTTACGTGCCTGGCCACATAATGGAGGTGTCTAGCCAACAACTGGATGTGTCTGTCCACCAACTAGCCTTGTTAGCCTGACCGATTGACTGATGTGTCAGACAAACCTATCTGACATGCCTGACCACAGACTGAATGGTACTAACCATTAACTACTGAATGTGCCTGGCCACTGAATAGACGTGCCTGGTAATTAGCAGATCGTGTTAGCCTGAACAGAGATTGATAGAAACTATCCACCAACTGGACATGTCTAGACAACAAAATAAATGTGTCTAAAAACTAAATACATGCCTGACCACTGAATAGACATGATTGGACGCTGACTGGTCCCGTTTAGCCACCTACTGAACGTGCCTGACCATCTAATATGTGCCAAATGGATGCGCCTTGCCAACTATTGGAATTGCGTTAATGGTCACTGAATATGCGTGCCTGGCTACCAACAGATCGTGTTAGCCTAAAGCAGACTAGAAGTACCTAACCACTAACTTGATGCACCTTGCCACCTGATGGACGTGCCTGACCACCAACTCGATGTGTCTAGCCAACAACTGGCCAAGTCTTGTCGCTGACTAGACGTGCCTTTTTGATAACTCGACATGTCCGCCACAAACTGAATGTACCTGGTCGACGATGTTATGTCTCACTACTGCATATACAGGCCTAGCTACTAAATGAATGTGTCTTGCCACCTACTGGATGCGCGTTCCTGGTCACTGAATGGACGGGCCTGGCTACCAACTGGACATACCTTGCCACTAACTTGATGTGTCTTGCTAAAAATTGGATGTGCCTGGTCGCTGACTGGACATGCCTAGCTGATAACTTGACATGTCGACTACAAACTGAATGTACTTGGCTTCCGATTACGTGCCTGGCTACTGAATACACATGCTTAGCTACAAACTGGATGTTTCTTTCCACCTACTGTCATTGCGTTCCTGGCTACGGAATAGTTTTTTGTACGCAAAATTACAGTTTTTGTATCAAGTAAGGATTGAACCAAATGACAAGAATCAATCGAATCTATTGGAGGCTGGTAGATGAAGAATTTATACCTCTTTTAGGATTTTTGCACCATTTTTTACTAAATAAGTATTTTTTACCTGAAATTACATTTTCTGCATCGAGGAAGGAATGAACCAAGGACATAAATTAGTCAAAACAATAATTTTTTAAATAAGCGAAGTTTTCGATGAATTTAGAATTTTTCCCGAATTCCTAGTTAAAAAATTACAGATTTTCAAAAATAGCATATTCCAAGATCGCGGAAGTGGAGTGATCTAAAATGGCCGCAGACATCCTGATCATTGTCTACGAGTGGCGGTCATGCCTAATCATGGGCGATTCCACACAATTTACTAGCTAACTAGCCATCAAGCCGTTTAGCTTTAGTCCCATAAGAATATCGTTGTGCCGAAGGAACTTAGTCATATTATTTACTTGACATCGTTTGTGAATTTTTATCATTTCTCCCATTGCCTTTTCCCAAAATTTTCAAATGCAAATATAAAAATTCTTACACATAGCCGACAAATAACACTAACAATTTAAAAGAAATGGTCGAAATTCTATTCAATTTTGTTTAAATAATTATGTTAAACTAAAACTGATCATGAAGAGTTTTGTTTTGAATGAATACACATACTCTTTGTATGAGACAGTGCTTGCAGGTTCACAGGAGCTCAGGCCGTGAGCAGAGCAGCTTCCCACTGCACGGCTGAGTCGCTTGCTTGGCCGGATTGGCCTCCGATTTGATGATGTTTTGTGAGGGGTGAGGGTAAAACCAGTACAATTGGCAATGCTGTTACTCGAAAAGGTATGTGCCCAGGGGAAGGGGGGTTGGTCTGAGGAAGGGAAGGCTTTTAAACATGCGTTTGGTCCCAAGTGATTGGAGCGATATTCCCTCCTCAGATGAAAGACAACTCGCAACTGACCGCTTCCTACGGCCAACCCAGTCTATATACAGACCAGCTGAGTGCTAGAATTCGAAAATCCTAAACAAACTATATAAACGAAATTAATATTTAGTTTGGTGATTACCAATAGTACAAAAATAAAATTAATCATTCAAAAGTTGCCAATTACCTCATTCTATTACATTCCAGGGAATAAAAATAGTTTTTAAGTATTAGTTTAAACAAAATAGAGCTAATAATGTAGCTTCTCTATAAACAAGTTAATATTTTTTTTTTTAATTTTTTTATCATAATGATATGGCTCATAAGTTAATGTAGTCCTAGTTAGATCATTATCCCCCAAAACAATTGTTAAAATTAAACTTAAATCATTTTTAATATATTTATGGAAAGATGTAAAGAACATTTTATTAAATAAGTAAATTATATCTATAAACGTATAAATAATTCTTTTCTTTCTAAAATAAATCCCAAAAATCTCTCGTAAGTTAGGTACTTTATACAAACCGTTCGTTTAAAGTTATCCTGGAAACAACGTATTTAAAACATACTAAGTAGGGCCATGGACTCTTCGTGAAAACATTTACAGGCCAACTGTGTGTTAAAACTTAGCATGTTTGTGTTTCGTGGTTGGCTGGTTCTGTTTCAGGTACCTACATATCAGCACACAAATCATAGCTATTCGCGTCTTGAATGGCCTAGCCAATTAGGGAAAAGGTTTCTCTTGCATATAGCCGCCATTTACAAGGGTAAAATCGCTAGCGCAGGTATACCTTATTTACGTCTAAAGAGCGATTACATTATTATTAGATTATATTATTATATTAGATTATATTTTGACTCTAAACATAAGGTTTGTCTATTATAAATCAAATATCTTTCGTCAAAAAATAAAACATTACTAAAAAAACTTATTTTATCCAAATTCCATTTATGTAAGCCTTACAGATGGTCAATCGAATTAGGGAAAACGTGTCAATTACTTATGCACGTGCTTGAGGCTAATAAAATACATAATATTATTACTTATTTCGAGCGTTTTATAGCTTTATTTGGTTTTAATAACTTTTCAGATTTATACCAAAAAAACATTCGAGAATTGGAAGGATCTACATATTTTTAAGTAAGATATAATACAATTATTTATTTTAAATAGTATTAATAAAATTTTCTAAAAAGTAGTTTTATGAGTTATAATTTTAAATTACTATCATCTTGTGGATCTGTAAAAAGGTTTTATGAATTTGTGTATGCTCGTGCAACTGTAGTTATTCATTCTATGATATAATAAATCACAAACTTTTTATTTGATGAAATATTTAATGAAAGAGCAATACATCTTTAAATTATTTTTAGGAAATCTGATTTTAAAAAAATTATTGCAAGCACTAATACATAAAGACATATTCCGTAACAACTTTGTGATGCCACACACAGAATAGATATACCCTACCTTAATTGGCAACACTTGGTTCACACTTCTGTGAATAATTATTTCTGCAAGTACACTATCTGTATAGTGTACAAGAAACACTCAGAACTTAAGATTGAGCAATAAATAAAATAAACTGTGAACATGAAAATAAATAACCTGTACGATGTGACTGTGTAAGGGGTAGATAAACATACAAAGACAACAAATTTTATATTGTAAAATAATTGCCAAAATTTTATTTTCTGATACTTTAAAAAAAATGTTATTTAAATTAACCAAAGACAAATCTGCAACATATTCAAGGAATTTAACTTGGCAGATAGATAGAACAAATATGTAATAATACTTCATATCTTCAAATACGTTGGGCACAAATTACACCGAAAGTTTATATTTTTCACTTTGTAAATTTCACAGTTTATGACGAATTAAATATATCAGGTTTTTTATTTAAAAGTTTATGACTAGTTCAAATCGATTCACTAGACAGTACTTACAGGACTTTTCGCCTATGGATGTTCGTGCTTGTCTGAATATATGTATGTTTTAAAGAAATATTGGCCTCGGGCGCAAAATAGTAGCTTGTACTTTAGGATGAACAATAAACATAAAATTACTCTTGACTGATAATGTAATTAGGCCTAAATTTGGTAGGCGTCACTAGAATTTGTGACTAACGAATTTTCTCAATATGGCCTGCCTGAAGCTGTCTCTGGACCACACACAGATGTAGGAGAGCGAGGGGCTTGTTGTAACAGTTTTCATGAAAACTAACATATCTTGAGATCCATTGATTAAATTGCTACTAAATAAAGATGGATGGATGCTGTAACTCTTCCTCTACCAAATCAAGTAAAAATAATACCATAACTATTGGTCATTATTTTACAATCAATTATTTTCTAGAAGTGAGGTGTTACAACTTACCTCGTTCTTGGGGCAAGTTGTAATTTCTACCGGGGCAAGTAGTAACGACAAAAAAAAAACAAAAAAAAAATACGTCTAGTCATTTATTCTTTGTTTATTTTTAACAAAATTGACATCTTTCTAAAGTAGGTATTATGTAATTCTTATCAAAAATCAAATTAAATACACTTTTTAAGTAATCAACACCTAAAAAGTAAGTAATTAACAGTTTTATTTATTTAAACACTACTCATAATCATTAAGGCACTTTTAAATCACAGTAAGTAATTAAATTATTTATATCTAAGGTATGCTTCGTAATTATCTCTTTTTAATATATTTCTGACAAAGTATTGCACTTATATAAGAATCATCATTTGGTTGGTTTCATTATAATTAAATTCAGTCTTCATATGAGCTACAATTAATACAAATAAAAGATAGAGTGTCTCCTGTAACACATCCTACATGTGCCCACATCTTACAAATGATACACTCGACCCAATCTTCTTTATTTGAATTTGTGGAAACTTCACCACATACCAGACAATACCAACTTTCCGAATACTGCATTTTTTTTCTAAAACTTCAGCTGCCGCTAACTTGTACACTTCTTGGCTTTGTGTTGCCCGCTCTGACTTTCTTTTATACACCCTCATTCTAGAAGAAAGGAAAAAAAAAGTAGGTATCTCCATCATAACTTGGGGCATGTTGTAACACGTTACAACAAGCCTCGGGATTTTGTTACAACTAACCCCATGGTATGATTTTTAACATTTATCAAGATAACTATTTAAACAATTTAGCAATCTTAAAAACTGTTACACATTATAAGAGATAGATAAATTTGAATGTAAATAAGATATAGAAAGTTTGAAATTAGTCGATAATAATAACGCAAACGAAAATTTTACGACAGTACAATTTTACATTATCTGGCAAAAATGAAGCGCGTGCACACTTCCGCTCACTGCGCCGGCCGGCGGGACACTGGCTATGGCAACATGATGCGGCGCGGTTTATAGGTCAAATCGAGTCAAAGAAATACGCTAATAAAGTTTAAGATCCTAGTGAAAAGAGCCTGTTACTACTTACCCCTGTTACAACAAGCCCCTCGCTCCCCTACTCCCAGTAGGTGGTTGCAGGTGAGTTGAGCGATAACTTATATCACACTTTGTTCGTGGTGATATCGCGTACCGACACTTTAGTACAATAGCGCGCGCACACGCAATTTAAACTGTGAAATTCGCTTCCGTCAGAAACTTCTGACAGGAAGCTGCAAGAAGACAAACGGTCTAAAACGTTCTTTTTCCCATGATTCCTGGCGCCGGGCTCTTCGTTAGAGGCGCCGACAAGCCGCAGCCAGTCAAAAGGCACTGTCCAAGAAATCAAATGAAAACGGAATTTAACGAGTAGAAATTTCAATAAAATAATAATCTAAACCCATATTTTAGCGGCAACGTCTTTTAAATGTCTTTAAATTACGTTTAAAGCCACAACACTGTGTAAACAAATATTCAACGACTGTCAGCAAAGCACTTGATGACGTTCGTCGCTAGGCGACGGCGATTGAAAGCGTAAACAAACCAAGTATACACAGTTTCAGTACTCTGTAATGCTGTGATATTACAACATAAAAAATAATTTTTTGCTTGAAAATGTTTTATGATATATGTACGTGTTTTAATTTTAAAGTTAATGTTCTGAAATATTTATATTAAAACCTTTATACTTTGCGAATTCAGTTAAAATTTTGCATATAACTTCTCCCGATATAAACTTTAAAAGATATTAATTTAATAAATAATTTCTTATAACCACCTAAAAAATGTATTTAATTACATTAACTGCAAATATAAATGAACAAACACTATTTTAATTTTAATATATTAAAAATATTAATTTCATAACTTTATAGATGATAGTACAATAAAGCATATTCTTTTCAGTATTTCATAAATACTTCTGGTATTTAGTAATTTTAAGATACTTATTGCTGAGACGCTCATCACCTGAACATAATCATATTATACTCTTATAAAGTAGAATTTCTTGCTATAATGTATTTAAAAAGTTTTAAAGAGGTAAGGACATTTAAAAGAAAGTCCGTGTAACATGTGAACAGATAATGAGTGATCGACAAGTATAGTACCATGTGACAGCAACATACCTAGGAAAGTTTTTACCAGGGCATTTCCAGCACCTTCTCTGTATGTTCTAAAATTACTCAAACACAATTATTGTTTAAAAAGGCGTTTTGCAAAGTGTTACTCCATGAATGAGTTCAATGAACAACTTAGGTATTTACTTTATGATGAACCTTCACTTGGAGCCTTGATTACTTCGCCAATTCATTTACAGTAAAATAGAAGAGGAACTTGAAGAACATATATATCTGATTCAAGTTCATAATTGCACTTCAGTGCTCCCGACGAGTTCTTGATGAGTCTTGGCCGATTATTAAAAAAAAAAAAAAAAAAAAAGGACAAGAAATGATTTAACTATCACATGTAACCTGCCAAAGGATGTCACCTTGTTATCGACACATGAGCATTCTAAAATGGCTTAATCTTATATAGGCATGTTTAGTTGTGGCAGCTTCTCATACTTTGAGTAAGCCACAACAACTTGAACACCAGTATGGGAGTGCCAAATTTTACTGGTTGATTTCACGTGAAATATTTTTTTTGCACTACTGCAAACGCTGTTTTATGCAACAGTTGTCCAGAAAACAGACTGTTTAATTTAATAAAAAAAATTGAAGGAAATTTCTAATAAGAACAAAACTAAACATTTTCATTGCAATAATTAATGTCGTGACAGAGAAATTCCTGATCTTTGGGTATAATGATCTTAGGATACCAAGTTAAAAAAACTGCCCAAACATTAAAAAGGTAAATATTAAATATATAATTATATTTTACAAGTACATTTTTGTGCGAATTTACCAATGTTAAAATTCAATAATTTGGTTTTTAAAAAATTGATGAAAGCTTTTGGTCTTCCAAAGAAAATTGGTAATGCGCTTAAAGTTATTACAACTATTTTACACATGTTACAAAAATTCTGCTTATACAACCAGGGTCTTTAAAAAGAAAAGATATTCAGTTCTCCGTTAAAACTCGCACCTTATCCACAACATTCCTAAAAATGGGATGATTTTTTTGCGTTCATTTTCGGTTTGGCCACATATACAAAAATAATATTTCTTTCTATACAGAACGAGGGAGGATTCCTCTTGTGAAATAACTCAGGCAATCGGTTTCAGAAAACGGCCTCTCATTTCAAAAAAAAAAAAAAAAGTAGTCGGTGTTATTATCATTCACTATGTTTTTTGTGGTGCTGAATCCAAATATAGAGTTATCAAACAAAATTTACTGGTGAGTTTTGAGATATTTGGAAGAAAACAGCGAAGGTTTTATACTTTTTGATTTTTGCTTATAATTTCAACATAATATGTGGTAGCGAAAAACTCACTCCTACCGTTTTTAAAGACGACAAAATGTACCACAATTTGAGTTCATCTGCATCTTAGTATTTTCCATAGTTCTCGAGATACAGCACTTCAAACATTGGTAATTTTTTCCCAAAAGTGAAATTTTAAGTTTTGAGTCAAATTTTGAGCCTATTATTGGGGAACATACTGATCCTAAGAGGAAAATCGTCAAGAGTGAAGTTGTAACAATTCTATTTAACTTTAATTGTAGAACATAACTACGCTACATATGTAGACTAAATGGTTGATTTAAAATTTGCAACAAGAAATAAATAAAATATCAGAAAATTCGATTTTGGAATGATTTGATCTAAACAATTTCCATGACTTAAAAACTACTTCAAAAATGTAGACCATTATTTTTCAGTTTGCTATGCCAATCATAGTCATTGGTATTGAAATACATTTTATTTTAATATATCATATATTATCATAGTAAATTATAATAAGCATTCAAGTTATTATTTTAATCATATATTGAGTAGTCCAAATTACGGAAAAATGTGTGGGAGGAACCCCTGAAGTGTCCTTCAACTCATTCTCTTGTATGTATACACGCCAGGTTGTCGATCTCGAGGAAGTGAAGACTTTGAAAATTAATGAACACAAACGATTCGTCTATACAAACATCCGAATGTCAGTCACTTTCAGAGCTATATTATAAATATTTTTTAATAATATGACTTGTGAACAAACTGTGATTTTACTTTATCATGTGCTTTTTTTGACTCGTACAACTTTTTAGTTTAGAGGAAACAATTTTACAAATGTTTTTTTTATGAAAAGGTGTGAATCACAAATGTTACATCGTCATAATAGAGTCCTTGATTTTTTTTAAAACGCACTCGTCTAAACATCGTTATTTGGCACATGCCTGTCTAATGTTTTTTAAAATTATTAAAAAGTATGCATAACTATTTAATAATGTGTAGCGCCTCAAATGTTTAGATATCAGGAGACCACAGTAAAAGTTTATGTTTACATATTAAAATTCATGTTTTGTATTTTTCGTGTGCCCATGTGTGTTTTCATGTAACAGTTGATTCTTTAAAGACACTAGTTAATTGTATATTCATATTTGTGTATTTGCGGTATTAATAGCTACCACTTAAAAATAATTCAGTTCGTGTGCATTGCATTAGATAAGTATTTTCGTGACATAATATAGCGATTTTAGGAGCCAAATTTGGTTATGTTTTGTGAAAAATCTATGTTTACCTAACGTTCTTAGAGTAATATAATCAACGACAGCACCTCATATATTACATCCGACTTGTTCCACTAAGGAAAGGAGAAAACCCCAACCTCATCCTTCGATTGGTGTCCTTCAAAAAACATTACAAAGTCATTCATGTCGAGACCATCTTCACAGCTGGCGAGACATTTACAGCTGTCTTGAACAGTGGGGACAAGCATGTACCAACGAGGGCTGCGGTACAAATGTTATAAGGCTGTAGCTCATGCATTCTCTTCAAATATGCCATCTTACCCCCAACCAGAGGTGCAGCACATCAACATTTTCAGCACGTTTATGTGCGAATGCAGCTCTGGATGAGCCAGTCAGTTCCATGGGAGGAGCCGGAAAAGTTTTTTTTGGAGACGTACAAGCAACGACCTACAGCCCATTACTACTAACCAGGCTCCTGCACCTGACAAGCTCCTTCAACTGATTGCATGCAAGTGCAAAAAAAAGGGGTGTGCAACGGCAATGTGCAGGTGCAAGAATGCTGGGCTGTACTGCTCTAACATGTGTGAACCGTGTGAAGCATCCTGCAGCAATGTACATCGCTATGATCTCGAAGAGGAAGAAGAATTAGATAACAAACATCAGCCACCAGTTCAAGGTAAACTTAATAAACTGTGTACCAGTTGCACCTGCAATCAACCCTTAAAATTCAATCATCTCACACTCTTTTTCAGGAATTTCTTTCTTACAAATGTCCCCGAAATAGAGCCGCAACCAGGGGCTTATGGAATGCAAGGCCCTTCTGTACCCAAGAGCAGCCGAACAAGACCTTGTTAACCAAAAATTTTGATGTGAAACACCTTAGCTCTAAGTGTACGACAAATTGTAGAAGTAATTTCATGAATGGAATGGAAGTCACATGGAATGGAAATGTGTAACCGTGGAGCTGCCATATTGACGGATGGCGTGAACCAAAGTTCACAAATAGAAATATAAACTTTATATTCTTAAAAGTTTAATGACTGTTAACAAGATGAACAGTATTCTAATAAAATACTTTGTCGAAAATCAGGTCCCAAGCCGAGATTTAGTATTTTTTCAAGTCTTTTTCACTTTTGTCGGAGCCATTTCATTAAATAGTTTAATATTTCGGTCTGCGAATCAAATCATTCAATATATAACGTAGCTACTCCGGCAGCGAATCGTAGCGGCGGGTGTAGGAACTATGTGTGATTTGCGTCCAGAAATGGAGTTAAAAAAAATTTGCAATATGTATTACGTTCGGCGCTATTTTAAATAATTTTACATTACATTTATTTGTCCGAGTTTCGTATTATTAGTGTATTTTCTCGTTACCGAGGTAATATGTTACACATCTCTGGCGGGTAGTAAAGACTCTCTCACATTTTTGTACGTAATTATGTAAATATTCATTGATATGTTTTCACTATAATAATTATATTCTAACATGTGAAACACAAATGTAGTTATTTAGTAAAACACCGCGAAGTTTTCTAGTAATGGAAAGGGTTCAGATGAAATCATCCCAAAATCCATTTTCCTATATATTTTTTTTTATATTTTTCAAAGTATGAGTTATCTACGGTGTCTACAGGCATCATTTGTGCTAGAATTAAAGATAAATACTTTCGCTACAACTTCACTTCTGACAATATTCGTCGTAGCATCAGTATGTTCCCTAATATATGGCTCGAAATTTGACGCAAAATTAAAAATTCCACCTGTTTTGCAAAAAAAGTTATCAATTTTTGAAGTGCTGTACTCGAGAACTATAGGACTTATAGATCTGCAGTTGAGGTCAAAGTGTGGCACATTTAGTCTTCTATAAAAACAGTAAGAATTAATTTTTAGCAACATGAAACTACCATTTGCTTGTATTAAAACGCTAAAATGTAGATATCGCTTAAGCGATCGTAAAGTAACGCGTGTCTCGCGAAAAGTCGTATGGGAACACCTCGTCAGCTGACAGTAGCACGCACGTTTCAAAGGCAGCTTAAAAAAATCTACTGGCTTCACTTACTTGTATTTTGCAGTTTTCTGCAGAATCTGACGTAAATTAACCAAGTACTTGAACCTGGTCGTTTGCCATAAACCAAATGCCCTTGCAGGCATGTCAATGGCAAGCTATGCCCTCCTGCAGACGTCCGTAGCCAGGGCGCGCCAGCTTCCACTATTGCCGGCCGCCCAGTTAGTCGCAGCACAATGCAATTATTGCGGCGTAAACCGTTGGTCGAACGAGAGTGTGCATGCCGCGGCGTCAACCTCGCGCACGGGTCAAATGACACTCCTCACTTCAGTACCTTTTTACCTTGACGACGTCATACCACCCCCTTATCACCCCCGCTCTCAGGCGGCGGCAAAAGCAACTAGTGTAGCGGGAGACAGAATAAACTGGTTCTTTTTAGCGAAGTGAAAAACTAACTTGCCAATAACAGTACGATAAAAACGTAAACCACTTTACGTAAATGTCTTATTAAAAACGGAAACAACATTTGATGTTTAAAATGTAGACAAATATTTAAAGCTCTAACCAACATTTGCAAAAATTCTTGGCGTTAGACGACGTGTAAAGTTTTCAGTACTTTAGTAGATAGTGTTACACGTGCGGCGGGGCCAAGAAGTACTACTTTGTTGTCCGTCTTCGTACAATTATTTCATTGCACTGGATGTTTCTTGTATAGGGAGTTCGTCATATGTAGGTGGTAGGGCAGGCCCTTGATTATGATGTGGAGCTGTGTAATCCTAGCGGCATCGTTTGTGGCCTATTCGTTGCTTGCACGAGAAGCACGCCCGTTTAGTAGGAGCGCTTACATTGGGTTGTGCGTGTGTTGCATGATGACACAACTTTTGGAAAAGCAACTCAGCGGTTACCATGTACGAGACAAATTGTATCTTTCAATCTGATTATTGTCATAAATCTTGTTGAGTATAATGTTCACGAGCTAAAATTTCTGCCACATTTTGGACGTGTTAGTTTCGATCATGCTTTAATGAAGGCATTGAAAGACGTGCGTAACGTATAGGCCTATATAATCATTGATCTATATTTGTATAGTAGGTAATGAAAATGGTGTGGATACTATGGGAAGTAATATGACACTGCAGTATCAAAGTCCTTTGATTATCAAATATCCTAGTCAACCTCCATATAAATGCGTCGCGTAGCTTCGTGTATTCTTAAATTGTTTAATAACTCGCATAGAATTTACATATGTACCCTTGGAGTAAATATAATATACGTGTACTGGCCTAAGGTTTTAGGAGTAATAAAGCTGTGCTCTGGCTAAAATGAACTTATTTATATAAACTGAATATTCAGAACGTGGTTTTTTCACTTACTCCATAACATGTCAGTTTCGACTTATAAATTACTGCACATGAAATGTAAGTTACAAGCATTCTTCAATTATTGTTTTGGACTCAACACGTTGACATAGATGAAACAATGGCCCTTAGTTAACTTCGCTTGTAACACTATGTTGAGTAGTTAAGTTTTTGTTGCCAGTTACAATAACATAACACTCATCAGTCTCGCGGTGTTTTGGAGGCTGCCTGGATACTTAATAGTCTAAGGACGATTTGAACCTCACTGAAAGACATTTGTTACGCTTTAGTAGAAAATCATAATTTCATCCCAATTTTGAAAGGAAAATATTGGTAGTAAAAATATCACTTCTGGCTCTTAGTATATTTGAGAACTGGTAAGTAGGTGTTAAAGTTGACCTAAACAGCATTTAAATGTTATTGAAGATTCTTGTTTAAAATTTCTTAGTTTAGTTAGTTTGGCCAGAACACATAGACAAACTCCTTAAGCGTCTTTATTACATATTATGCAAAACACTCCGAAACAAAAATTATAATTTTGATTCCCTGCTTGAATGACAGTCATCATGCATTGATGGCTTTTTTTTACAATAACACTAATTGAATGTACTAACTTGAGAAAAATCCATTGCTTGAAAATACATTTTAAAAACTATCTGCAATTTAAATATTTTAGTAAACCGATTTCAGTTTAAAAACTCTTAGGATTTGAGACTTTATCAGATCTGAGTAAAAACTATTATTTTAAACAAATTCTTTTTAATACCAATATTATCACACGGAGAGGAAGTATAAATAATTGTAGCAAATTATAACTCACTTTAGCAACAGTGATAATATCCTACATAATTTAACTTAAAATTATTGGTAAAAAAGTTTAATTACAATCTTATAATTCCAATTATTTTTTAAGGTTAACGCGAATCATTGTCTACGTTTTACAAAGTATTTTACTGAAAACAAGTAACTTAAACAAATTATATACAATTATTATTTTACTATCTTTAACGGTCTTTTTATCAAAATATCAATATTACTAAAAACCACGATACATTCTTTTTATTGTATTATTCACAGCAACACAGAAATATATTTCTATGAAATAATTTACTATTTTAACTTTTTATAAAATAAATCAAAGTTAACAAAGTGTAGGAAGATTAATTAAAGAAGTTACATACATCTTTTTTGTTCTAAATCGTGTGAAGAATATATTAATCTGTGAGAATTTTCGTATGTATTTTAAGTATCCTGAATTATTAGTTTCATTATTTATATAAAGTACACGTAATTTACTAAACATTTTTTTTATATTTGATATTCGATTACAAATATATTTATATTTTACTCTTAATTTCAACTGTGATGAATATAATTGTTGAGAACTAGTTTCTCATTCAATACTAAAACTTATAAACTCACATTCACTAACTTTAAAACCCAAAACCAAACCTGGATATTATTTAAATATCACAAAAATATTAACAGTGTATTGTATTTTAAAAACAGAGATTGTGAAGCTTACAAAAAAGCATTAAATTTGTTGCCATTTTCCTTGAATTCTAATAATCACTGAATAAGCACAATTTTTATATTTAGCTCTAAATCATATTTAACACTCATAACTACACTTACAATGTAAAATCTCAAATTTTACCATTTTTGGACACTTACTGAATAAAGAAAATAAAAAAATTTTAAATTGAAATAATTTTTAATTTTTGGGAAAATTTTAAACTGCTAAATGAATATTAAAAAATTATTTAAATTTTCGAAAATTATACAAGTTAATATATATTATGTTATTAAGTAAACAAATTACTAATATTTAATAAACATTGAAATGATAGGTTTTTATTGTATATTAACATTAGCTAGTAAATAATTACAACTTTATGTTAATGTTAAAAATTCTGTCAATTAAAAAAACAGTATTTTTCTATGTTTTACAGTGCTCGGAGTTACTGCAAATCAAGTTTAATAGGGCATGCATGGGTTCTAGTGACCTCATCTTAAATCCAAAAAATGTAACTTTTGCTAGTAAAAAATATTGAAAGATGAGGAAAATCCAAGTTAAAATTAAACTCTCAAGTAATGTGATCACAGAAAAATAAAACGTTATTAGTACACATGATTCATGATTCATAGAAATAATTCATTATATCTTTCTAAAGTATTAACAATTAATGTTAAAATTATCATATAAAACTTTACAGGATGTATAGTTTTGTAGGTATTAAGTATTAAGTATGGCAAATTAATTGTGTAAACAGTCTTAACCAATATTAATTAATTTTGGTAAGTAATGAAAATTGAGCCAAGCATCGAATTTCGTATAAATCTTTTGGGTTGAGGAGTTCAGCATTATAAACAATCTTAACATTACTATTGGTTTAAATCATTAAAAACAATTATTAACTTTAAAATAAATGTCAAATTTAAAGTTTTTAGTTTTTTTATTTTTCTTAATGCAATGCATATTTTTGGGATGTATAGCGTGTTAATGTTTTTAGGGCTTTTGTAATCAAAACATTATTTAAAATAACGAAATACAAAATTACAGTAAAAACGTTTAAAAAGAAGGTTAAAATATCGTACTTAATAAAAAAATTAGACGAAAACTTTAATTTAACGATGAAATTTTTACTTTATTTTAAGAATAATCTAAAATATTATGTTTCATTTAAATTTGTATGATTCAGTGGGTGTTTTTAACTGATTGTAGAATATGTCATTGAAAGTCTAAGTAAAGATCTGATATCTGAAAACAGATTTTAACTAAATAAATTTAAGTCAAGTCTTAGTTGAAAACCCCTTTTCAATATAGCTGTTTTTACTGAAATCAGTTAAAAGGGAGAAAATTTAACTATGAGACAGACAATCACACACAAAATGTTCACATTTAAATATTTAGAACCACACACAACATACAGACTGAAAGATAATTTCATAAGCCAGACTTTTCCTTCGGCAAAAGGGATAATCATTCACGTTCCACAATTATCTGTTAAAAGTTTACCAAATAACTCTAATATGGTTTAAAAACATATTTTTGGTAGAAAAAGTAATAACAGCTTGGCTTAGTAAAGAAATGAGTCCGTGGTGACCTTGAACTAGCATTCTTCCAGCCTCTATCACAATGCTCTGGCAATCTGAACCGTTATATAAATGAAATATCAATAAATAAAGGACATACATTATTCATGGAAATAAAACGTGTTTTCTTCTGTTATATGATTTAAAATAACAAAAGTAAGCACGAGTAAGTGATCGTATAAAAGTTCTGACATCAATCAATAATTATAAAACAATTTTGCTTCAGCAATCAATAAATATTTAGTGTATTGTTTATCTCTTAATGGTTAAGAAGACCTTCAACTTCGTTATATTTTTAAATCAAACTTTCGATATTTTTTACAATTTTAAATATAAATATATAAAAGCAATGTTTTTTCTGAAATTTGAATATTTATGACATGTGTTACAAGCTCATATAAAAATTTCAAATATAAATCATTAATTTCTCTAAGTAACCACGACGTTTTTAAAGTTTTTCATGGGTAAGTGTTTGTAAAGTTTTAATATTATTTTTCTAAATCTATCAGTAAAATAATACTGCAGTACTATGCAAAGGGCTGAAAGCTACGCTAATAAACAAATCAATTGTTATATACAGTATTTTCATTTTCATTACAGTCTACTCAACTAGCGTTCAAAAGGATATTAAAGTTTGTTATATGTAAATATACTGTGTTTTAAATGTTATACATAAAATCAACGGAAGAAAAGTTTAAAATTTTAAGAAACACGTTTTAGGTGATTAACTGTGATATGTGCTACCATCCAAACTTTGAAGCTTAGGCGTACACACTCGCGCAAATACACGCAGTACAAAATAACAAACATACGAATATGTGCACTACAATTTATTATTACTTGTTTTATTTTCGTTTTTATAGAAATTATGATAAGATAGCTTTGTGGGTTGTGTCTTCTCTGCCTGTGACGTAGTGTGTATATTTGATTAGTGGGAATTATAATTGTTTTATGATTTCGAGGATTTCGAGGGGGGAAATACCCACCCATCTCCCTCCTTGTAGGTGTTCCAGATTTAGACATCAGTTCGGTGAATAAAATTGTTTGAACCTGCATACGTCAGCAAGGGAGCAATGTCAGCTCTCATGTTCATACCTGTGGACATATTAATTTTTTTAACTATTTACTGAAAATATTTTATATTTATAGAACGTTTGGTGTTAATTATTCGTAAGAGATATTTGTGCTATAATATGAAAGTTATTATTTCCTGTATTAAAAACTTCCCGAACAAACGCAAAAAAAAAAAATAACATCGCTAGAAATCATTGAGCTGAAATTCACGTGGTGGTTCACAACCTTTGCTGTGACCATTCATTGCATTTAAAGTGGTCATACACTGTAATAAGCACTATATCTCTAATCATTAAATAAAACGGTCTTACGGGCACAACAAAGCGTTTTAAGTTTCTCTAAAACAATTGGTAATAAGTATCCATTTTTGTGAGAAAACCAATTTGTTTTAATCTTAAAATTAAGCAAAGTCACTTTGGGAGAAGATTCACAGATAGCTGAGGCAAACTAAAGTTATGTTACTCCTACTAATCTGTTTCAAAGCAGCCATACAATTGCAAATATGTGAATGTTAATGCAAAATGCATTTGCTACGCAAGTAGTATTAAAAAGCTATTTATGTATATTTTTAATTTCTTAAGTAATTACTAACAACCATTTTTTAACATTTAAAGATTTTTTTTAAATTGTAGCTCAAATTATATTCAAGAAATAATTTGTGTAACTTCATAATTTGAGAATGTTAAAAAACCTTTAAAAATTATTATTCTACTTACAATTATGGCAACCAAATATATTTTAAATAAATTTTTAATTTTTATACCTCAATGTTTAAATAAAATTTACACAAAATCGTGTTTATAAATCTTAGTCTGCAGTTTAAATTTTTCCACAGGTGTAATTAGTGTCTATGAACCAGCAAAACGTTTCTTAAAATAGTTGTGAACTAATTTAGATAACTTATTTACACCACAATTTTTTTAAGAATTGTTTTGTTCTTTTTATAAATTCACACATACTATATTTAACATTACTTTATTTTAAAATTTAATTAAAACGTTTGTCTATCGCTATGCTTAATTCAGGCAAAAATCATTTTGGGTCAATTGGCGACTCATTGGCTTTAATATATTTTTAAATTATTTATTATAAAAAGTATATTTCTTGGTATGTTATATTTGTAATTCATTTTTTAATTTTTATAACTATGTTTAAAGTGCCCATTCAAAAAATTCTTTCTTGATCAGCCTTTCAAATAAACCTTCATATTTTAGATTTCACGTTTGCTCTTTAATTCAGAATACATAGAATGTATAAAATCAAACGTTCAAGGAAAAAATAGTCAATTAAAGATACGGTAGTGAAATTTAAAATAAAGAAGACAAAATTTATTTTAAGTAGTAAAATGTTGATTGTGATTTTGTTATTTTTGTTAAGGATTGTAAAACCAACAATTTTTATTTAATAAATTTTATAATTTACCTGAATTGACTAGCTAAAAGTCCTTTAAATTGTAATAAGATGAAAAATGTAAGTTTCACTCTTTAAATGTAAACATTGTTAATTCGTTAATATTTGGCAATATACCTACTCTATGAGAAATTTTTAGTGCTGGAAACTTATTTTGAAAGCAAATAAATGTTTAATAATCAAAAATATGTTATGATATTCTAATTAAAATTGTATTCCTTGTTATAAAAGATTAACCTATATTTTATAAACATATTAAAAAATTCCGTTTCAGGTTAACCTTGTTTTTCTTGGTCTCTAAAATACTTCCGCTTAGAACCTATTAGAAAAATGTTTTGTGCACTTAGGAGCAACTTTTTGCTATGAGAAAGTTTCGTTATTTTATATATTGTTTACATTGTTTCTAAAACAATAACAATCAATGCAAAGAATGTGAGATTGTAAAATATCTAGTTAACTGCAACTTTATGCTGTCTTTTATAATCCTTCATACTAACATTGAGACGTTACCTTTATTGAAGGGCAATATTTTTTTCAAAGATGGGGAAACTATTTCGACTGATGTCCTTATCCCAAAAGACGTGGACTCTCCAGCCGAATTAAACTCTCATTCCTGTAACAAAAAAAAAAAAAACATTCCCTTTAAGTTAGTTTCTTGTGTAACGAAATGTTTAGTCACCTACATGCGATTAATAATTGTAACATTTCCAGTTACTTATAACTTATACTACTTACACATAATGGCTTATTATAAGCTTTGTTGGTTAAAAGTTTGTTCAGATTTTAAGATGTCTGTTTTAATTTCTCTGACAACTGTGTAGTAAAATTTTTGTCTCAAAATAATTATGATGTTGGGGACTTTCAAATAAGGAGTCTTTATTAAACGTACGTGTTTTAAATGCCAACTCTGAAAGTTGCCTACAGAAATGTCTAAAAAAAAATTACAAATAAATTTTCAGTCAAATAATTCTTCTGTAGCTTAACGTACACTATCGTTTACTGGCCTTTGCTAGAAATCAATTTTATTTGATTCAGCATGGTGGACTTTTAAATCTTAT
Organism: Bacillus rossius redtenbacheri; assembly: GCF_032445375.1. Lineage (NCBI taxonomy): Eukaryota > Metazoa > Arthropoda > Insecta > Phasmatodea > Bacillidae > Bacillus > Bacillus rossius. The sequence goes on from NC_086331.1 coordinate 77,224,407, forward strand.
CACTCGATGATTTTATACCTATGTGTAACTGGCATAAAAAGCGATAGATTAGAAACAAATAATAGTGTCAAAATATTACGAGGTTAATTGTTAATATGGCATAAAATGTATTTTAATTTATTACTAACGTTTGTATAATCTATGAGAAATTCTTGTACACAAACATGGCGGACTATTGATCTCTTTGCCGTGATAATTTAAATGACAAAGGCATCAGTGGTTCGGTAATTTCATGTCTCTGGTAAATTTGCACGCATTATTACATAATATTTAGACTACAAATGTTAAAAGAAATGAAATAGCGACCGTGTTATTTGAAGATGTTTAAATAGGCCCTGCGCACACACACACACGCTCACACACACCTACACAGAGATACGTAGCTACATAGAGCTAGCGCGCGGTCGGCAGCAGTATTGATTTCTTCGCAGCGCCTGTAAGATCTAAAGCTTTAAAAACGTAACAAAATCAGTCTAGTTTTATTCAACGCAACAGTTAGTTAGCGTTACGAATAGTGCATAAAATAGTGACGGAAATTATTCTCACTTTCGAAGGCGAGAGAACAAAATTTGACAGATGAATATTCGCGGAAGAAAAGTATTTTTCGGGCAGTTTTTACGTGAGCGGAGAAGCGTTTGAAGGAAGATTTGGCGACCGGTGTTGGCGTGTGCGGCGGGCGCGCCGGCAGTAGCCGCGCAGACAGGACTGTGTCCGAGGGCAGTGCAGCGAGCAGCAGAGTGCACCGAGCCGAACACTGCGCGGCAGGGGGCAGCGCCCTAGTTCCTGCCCTCGGCCCGTCGCGCGAGGCCATGCCGACCAGAGCGGCCGTACTCACGGTTACGTGCGCCGCCTCAGCGCACCGCCGCGGCTGAGAGGCGGCCAGGCCGGCGCCGGCTGCTCCAGGAACCTGCGTGCGTACATCCCGGGTGCATCCGTGGCGAGCCGCGTCCAACATTTCGGGTGCGTCGCCATAGCGCTTGGGCGACGAGTGACGCATCGAACAACCCCCTCCCCCTCCACCCACCCCCTCCGGCTGAGTTTCCCCCTCCAGGGCGCGCGAGAGCGCCGCTCGCTATTTTATTATTGATTCCCGGAGGGGGCGCATCGAAATTATCGGCGTCGGCGGCGCGCGGAGATCAATATCGCGGGGGCGAAGCTCGAAGCTCGGAGCTCGGAGCTCGGAGCTCGGAGCCATGTGCGAGGTGCGACGGGCCACGGCGACGAAGGACAGCGCCTGAGGTGAGTGCTGGCCGCGAGGCAGGGTTTGCGACCGGGTGGCAGCTGCCGCGCCAGGCCCGCCCCGGAGGGGGGAGAGTGCTGTGGCGAGGGGCGGCGGCCCTGGAAGCACCGGGCCCCACAGCTGCCGCAGGGACGACAGTGAGCGCGCACGCACGTCGCCGCAGAGGGAAGACACGCGCGCGAGGCGGCCTCCATCTTGCCTCGCGGAGGCGTCCATGTTGGCCGCGCATGCGCGCGCCGCCGCAACATGGCCGGCTAGCGGACGGTGAATTCGCACGTCTCGGGCCTCACCGACGGTAAACTCGCGCCCCGCGGGGGGTGGACTCTTAAGGGGCCCCCGCGCCGCCGCCGCCGCCACCCCCGCAGCGATAGCAAGTGCATGCAGCGCCCATGGACGGCCTGGGGGAAATGGCCGGCCGCGCGCCGCTTGACGAAGCGGTCGATTCGCCCGCGCCGTCTACGCATGCCGGCCGCAGCATGTCGCCGGCGGACTCTATTTCACGCTGCGCCGTCGTCGGCTCCGTGCCCACTTCCCACGAGTCGCTCGCAGAGTCGGCTTCGGGCGAGGCGCACGTGCTCGTGAAGGAAGAGGCGGCGGCGGGCGCCGACGAGCTGTCGCCCGACGACGAGCTCGGCAAGCAGGACGGGCTGTCAGTGATAGTGCAGCCTCAGGACGAGTCTCGTGACTCGGAGCTGCTCAGCCCCGGCAAGCTATCGCCAACCTCGGCCATCTCTGTCAGCGTCGCCAGCATGATCGACGCCGGCGAGTTCCGCAGCCTGCAGCCGGAACCCACCTACCAGACGCTGACGTCCGTCAACGGCCGCATGTCACCGCCTGGGTTCAGCCCCAGCTCATCGTACGCGACGTTGACGCCGCTGCAGCCCCTGCCTCCCATCTCCACCATGTCGGACAAGTTCGCGTACGGCCACGCTGGCAACGTGAGCGGCTCCTTCACCGTCATGCAGAACAACGGACTGGGCAACATGGGGCTGGGCATGAGCGTGGGGTCGCCCTACATGGGCATGTCGCCGCCGCACCACTACTCGTCACCCGGCCACCTGGGCGGAATGCTGCCGCAGCAGCACTCGCCGCTGTCGCCACAGAGCGGCTACAGCCAGAACGGACTGCACTCGCCACAGAAGAGCCTGTCGCCGAGCGGCTACGACTCGCCGTACGCGCAGAGACCTGCCGCCGTGGCGCCTCACAGCCCGGCGCTCAGCCCGCCGTCGGCGTCGCTGCATTCCCCGCCGGGTGCCGGGGTCGGCGTCGTGACGGCCGCCTTCCAGCCGGCGCCGCTGGGCGCGCTCAACGGCCTGCCGCAGCTGGCGGCGGCGTCGGCGTCGCCGCACCACTCGCCGCACGTGGTGCCGTCGCCGTCGCCCCCAGGCTTCGCGCCGCCGCCGCAGCAGCAGCCGCCGCCGCCGCAGCAGCAGCAGCAGGTGGTGGTGAAGACTGTGGCCGGGTCGAGCGGCGGCCTCGCCGCCTCCGCCGAGGTGGAGGAGATCAACACGAAGGAGCTGGCGCAGCGCATCAGCGCCGAGCTCAAGCGCTACAGCATCCCACAGGCCATCTTCGCGCAGCGCGTGCTGTGCCGCTCGCAGGGCACGCTGTCCGACCTGCTGCGCAACCCCAAGCCGTGGTCCAAGCTCAAGTCGGGCCGCGAGACCTTCCGCCGCATGTGGAAGTGGCTACAGGAGCCGGAGTTCCAGAGGATGTCCGCTCTGAGATTGGCAGGTGAGTGCCTAGGCGCCGCACTAACACTTCCTTAAATGTATACATTTCCTTTGGAATCTTACATACATTATCTTTAGAAACTAGTTGCTGAGATATTGTCCTGCAAATCTACAAATAGAACATTTTAAGTTGTTTAACATACTTCACTGAAGTATCTGTACAAAACTAACGGTTTAATGAAACAATCAAGGACCGTAGTATTACAAATTATTATTAACATTAAGCTACAGCAAACATTTTGCATGTCTCGCAGTGGTGTGATAATAATTGTAAAATACTTACTTGTAACATTAATTAGCAACTAGTTTCTAAAGGAACTCCTTGAAAACGTTTATTTATTTTTTTACTTTGTAGCTAATACAACGGTGTGAATACATCAGTTCATTCCTGTGTAATGTAAACTAGATATTAATATTAGTTATATAAAAAATCAAATATTAATTCTTTCAAATCATGATAAACATAGTTAAATCAATAATATTGTACATCTCGTAGCTTTGAGATAGGCATTTTACTACATTTTACTTGTGATATCACACAAAAATACTTTACCAACTATTTTATTTAACAATGAAGCTATCACAAAGATAACACACCTGACTGATGCCACATTTCACACAGCCAATAACTCTGTTAGACAGCATACTTTGCAATCTACTGAGAATCAGTGTAATTGCAGTTGAAAACTGCTGTAACAGCTCTGAATTGATTCGAAATTGGGCAGATTTAAATGTTTTCCAGCCTAATTTTAAACTTTAGCTGTAGTTTGTACAGTTATAAATATTTATATCAATTTCATTTGTACGTGTTACAATGAGTGTCTTTGGAAAACAGATGCAAAAATATCTTATTTCAATTCTGCAAGTAAAATACTGTACAGTTTCTAACCCAGTTCCTTGGGAAGAACAAAATATATGCTATGATGATGTCCATCATCATTTTGGAGACACAGCACTCAATAACTGCTTGTTCAGTATAACCATTGTATTTGTGTTTCTCATAGGAAGGTTTAAGTACGATTTGCGCTGTTATATGTATGTGTACATTTGAAGAAACTATTTCAGCGACGGGTTTGCAAGTAATTCTTACATGCTGTGGGGCGCAGGGCGCAAGACAATGTGCGTGACCACGTGCTCGCCACGTGCTACGGCGTACCCCCGGCGACGCTATTGATCGGCGTCGCGAACAGCTGACTCCGCGGGCTTCCCTCTTCCCCCCTCCCTACGTCCAACACCCACACCGCACTTCAGCGCAGCGACACGCGCTTGCGATGCCCGCCGGTAGAGTTCAGGCGCGGCCGGTTATCTTCCTCCGCGTGCGCCCGTCTCAAAACAATGCCCCAAAACAGGAAAAAAAAAAAAACGTTAAACTAATTCTTTTCTTTTACCTCAAGTCCTTCTTTCAGGAAATCACCAAGCCACCACTAGTCGTCACTGCCACACAACAAAAACAACAAATGACGTGACCACGCATTCAATTAAACACCCGCATGTAGAGCTACGACATTATCGCGCGTTCTTTTCGCAATTCTTTCGACGCTTTCCACCACAAAGAAATAGTTACTCAGCATTCGTTTGTTTACGTTTACAAAATATTCACACGCGTTTTTAAAGGAATTTTTTTTTTATTTTATCAGTATAAGTTAATCATATGTCAGTAATAAAAAAAGGTAGCAGGCAGCAGTAGGCAGGCTAAGCAACAGACTGTCGTCACAATTTCACTTAAAGATAGCGCCACAAACTTTCGAATGCTGCAAGGATGCATTGAAGGAGGCGAGCTACTTGTCCTTTCACAAAAGGTTGCATCGGCGATTCTGTAAGGATGCTTGCAACTAATATAAAGGTAAAAAAAATGGCTGACAATTTCAAAATGCTCTTTTTAAGAATCCTTTACGCTAAAGGATCCTTTAATGAGATATTCGTACAGTTTAAGAGTGTTCTTTGACCGATACCAAAATTAGAGGTTTTTTCGTCTTTTGGACTGATGTGAATAGCTTATGATTGGGTCAGCACTATTTCACTTTTTTATTTTTCTGACTCAGCGTATCCAGGAGAAAAAACCAAGCATGTTCATTGGTCAAGTTAAAAATGTTATTTTTCGATAACCCTGAACTTAGGTGCCACATCTTAATTTAAAAAGACTTGTGAGCAGATCATTGATTTAAGCCAGAGACATATACGATTGGTTTTATTTTATCTTGGCGAGTGCTAGTCTTGGCTAATCACACTCTTATCTTCAGAGACTAAGCTTTGTTCGCGTGTGGGGCACCTTTAAAAAAATTTGCACTCACAGGGCAATCAGACAGTAGCTTGGCGTTCTTGTTACCGAAGTAGTAATCAAACTTCTACAAAAACCTTCACATCTCGGGAGGTAGTGTAAGTGGCGCCAAATGTGCGGTTGGGTCTGAGTCATGAATTTGAATATTGGGTCTCGTAATATATTATTTTGACTAATGTTATGTTTAATAAAATTGTATAGTTCACAAATTATGTAATACGTAGTTGAAATATTTAGGAGAAAATGTTATGCTTAACAAATTGAAATGCAAAAACCTAAGCAGGAATACGATATTACAATTTCAAGATAATCTGTAGTTTAATACACATAAGTAGTTGAAAAAAAATCAGTGTTTTAATATATTACCTTAATAATTTTTTCAAACCAATATTAAATTTTAGCTTATGAAACATATTTTCACATTTCAAAATAATTACTTCCTTCTTTTATGACCTTATATGTTCAGATTGTGACATTTATTTCATTTGTTCTTTCTTCATTATTTTTTTCCCCTGGACAGCCAGGCACATTTGTGTGCATAAGTGTCAGTAGATAAAGGTCGCGCGAACCAAGCCTCTATTTAATGCAAGTAGCCAACTGACAAGCGCCACCAGAGTCTTTTTACTCATCAATAATCATTTTACTCGTATGAGTTGCCAGTTTTAAACCATTTTTTAGCACCTACATTATCTTTAAAAAGTGAAATATACACTTTGTTTTGAATGTCTCAAATATTTATGAAGGATTTAAAATAGAGTGGTTTTCTAGCCGATAAACCGATATCCAAGCAATGTAAATATATTTATGATGACTTAAAATTAAAATAACACATAGTTTGCTGCAATGATGACATACTTTATTTATATTGAACGATTTTTGTGTATCGTTTACATAGGATTTATTGTTTTATTTAAATTACTTAGGTGTTTCTCTAAAAACTTACTACAGAACATGTTGAAGAAAGTCCCTTATAATTTTTTTTTTTTTTTTTTTTTTTTTTTTTTTTTTTTTTTTAGTATGTTCAGTTTAGGTTACGCTATGTTGGAGAAATGTTACAGATAGTGTAAATAAACGTTTGAGGTGCATTTGGTTGGTAGTTTCAACGTGACCGTGATAACTGAGGCGTCACTAGGCTTATCCACGTACTTAAACACGGGTAATGGGCATAGTAACCACACACAGCACAGCCCACAATAGTGTACGAGCCCGATTCGACCCCTGTTGTGTGGTTCGGAGCCCAGCACTGTGATTTTGAAGGGTCGCTCGTCCATCTACTTGCATGATCACTTCTCGGCTTGCCTACCGCATGAAATCTGTGTGTGAATAAAGGTAAGTTACAAGTATATGACTATTATTAATATAGATTACTATGTAAATAATTGTATGTTTGATTTTCGTAATTTGTTAATCTGGTTTTTGAATATTTACCTGGAACTCAAGTCTTTTCTCGGCATATTCCCGTTTTTATGGTTAACCGTGACTATGTTTTACAGATTATTTTTAATAACTAACGAAATGGTTCATCGACAATCTTAGTAAAGTGTAAGGGAAGGTGTATTAACTTCGCTCCCTACTAAGACGTTAAATAAATAAATAAATACGTGGCTGGAACCGAAGCGCAAACATTCGCCCGTGCAGCTTCGCCAGACGAAGGTAGGAAGCAGGTCTGTCAGGCTTCCATAGCCGTCTGGTGGGTTATTCATGCCCCTCGCCAGACTTCATGGGGTTGTCGTCGCTTTTTTTTTTTCAACGCAGCTCCGACCAGCCGTGTGAACCACACGCCCGTTGTCACATTCGTGCTTGACGACCAGCAACTGGCATTCTGCTGCTTCAACGTCTTCTCGAGCGCAATGTATACTTTCCACGAAAAGCGTATTTGCTATTTGAAGAAAAAAAGCAATTACGTGAATCAAGGGTTTGAAGTGTGTATAAATACGATGTGTCCGACTTGTGTAATTTACTCTTGCATTTGTAACACCAAAACCATATTTTTACTTTCTTCTGTGCAAATTTCAAGGAAATAAATTAATAAAAATTAATTTTTGGACTGGCTATTAATAATTTCATTTCCAAGTAAAAATGGCTACATCTAAAAAACATCCGTATCAAAAAACATGAGCAGATTTTATTTAAGTCTCAATTCAATGGCAAAACAATCCAACGTTAAATCTAATATTTTCTCTAATAACTTACCTAAAAAAAAAAAAAAAACCTCTACAAAGTATCAGTGATTTCAAACTTAATTTTTTTTCATGACGAACAAAGCATAAAGGGCTAACTTTGTACTACAGTGTTGGTAACTAATAATTCTGTAAAAAAAAAAAATTATTCTCAAAATTTATTTAGCATTATTGACAAGAATCTGACCGAATTAATTGTAAGAGTCCGTTCAGATTCTGGCTGTTTATATGTGGTTTAGCATAGAATTAACGTAATTTATACGTCTCAAAATAATATATATATACATAATCCATGAGAAAAATTTTACTTAAAAATTAACGATATAAAAATATGTATTTTCGGTATTTTATTCTGGAACACCCACTCCCGGGGTGAATGGTGGAAAAAAAAAAAGGGGGGGGTTATAGGGGCAGCATGGGTGAATGCCTCCACTTTGACTGATATGGGAAGAGAGTAGGGGAACTATTGTGCAGCTGCATTGCCCCTATACTCGGTGCTCCAAAACTCTTTGTACACAATTCGACCAGGTGAAAAATATGAATTCCTTTAAGAGTCAATGCGCAATCTGTAGTTGGTTCTTGCACCATTTTTATTTTCCGATAGCAGTAGCACAGAATTCATCCAACCAATCGTTGCTCAATTATAGGGATATATATAGAGACCCGGAAATTTCGCCGATTATTTTGGTTACAAGTTAGACTGCAAGTGTGTATTCAGTAACATTGCATTAATAATTGGATCGCGATGCTTTCGACACCTCTCTTTACGAATGTAAACAACTAACCGCCAGTTAGTAGTGGATACATTGAATCACGACGACCCACTCCAAAGAATGAGAAGTTTCGCAGTAATAAATCAGCCAATAGCCAAGCAAATGTGGGTATAGAATAGACATGACTGTGAATTTCAGACTGACACCCAATGAATCCGCAAAATTTCTGGGTCTCTATACATCACACTTAATAAAGATATTTTGAAAGTATTTGTGATGTAACAACGAATGCAAAAGAGGCATTGAGTTAAATTTACAAAAATAGTTCTTACGAATAGTAATGACAGTATAATTAAAAACAAAAACATCATGTAATAAACCCTACATTGAAGAGCTAATACGGCAATAGCGCTGATTCAATGGTAAGAGCTACACGTATTCGGACAAAACGAATTAATATTGTATAATACTGTATAGTTTTCTTAATATTTGATCAAATAAAAATGCTCGTTAGCAAATGAAATCGGTTTGGCGCCACCTTATTCAACCCGGGACCCCATAAGGGACATATGTTTTAAACATGTGGATTTTACCGTTTATGTGTAAGTATAGTATACTTACTATGCCGATATCTAAAACTGCTACATCCGACCCTCTGTCCGAAGGATGGAGTGCACTGATTTGTCCACGTGACCCTCGTCATGACAGCAGAGGTAGTGGGTCTGTAAATACCATATCCGAGGGAGTCCACAAATTTAAATTTGTCCCAAGCACAAAGCCCGATTATTGATCGAAGGGGGAGGGGTTCAAAAACGAATTGAGAAAGGAATACAATTTATGCGTCATATTTAAAAGTCCCGATTTTGTTTTTGTCTATAAGAAACCATTATGTGAATGTTGTGACCGCCATATTGTAAAGAGCAATTTTGCGGTCGTTGCCTGGCAATTGTCCGATTTCTTTAGCTTCAATTTTACAAGCGTTTACTGTACGTGTATTCTTCCAAAGTCTTGTTCCAAATATCGTCCTTAAGACAATGGAAGAAGATGAATAAGGAGAGTAGTAAAAATAAGTAAAATAAATAGCATTTAAATCACCAGAACTAAAAACTTTTAGTAAATATCAAATATTAAGTAAAAGTTTTAGCAGCGAGTCATAAAAAAATATTTGGCTGCTGTCTGAATGCAGCGAGCAGATAACAATCATTTTTAAAACTACGATTAAAGTAAAATCCGTGGAATGCAGTTTATTGTTTGCTGTTATTTTTTGTGCTTCTTTTAAAAATATAAATTTTAATTCCACACCAAAACTAAATACAAATAATTTCATATGTTACGTAAACAAGTCCAAAACTAGTCCAACAAAAGAAATATGATCCTCATAAGGTGATTCGCCGCTGTCTGATGAGTAAGTCTGAAACTTGCTGTTTCTGGTATCACAATTTTAGACACGGCTGTTTCGCTGGCGACAATGTGACTTCATCCTAGTTGTGACAAGGCTATGGTCCGTCCACAGGTTCGGACTATTGTAGACGAGGCTTACTGGAGTAGGCTTAGAACACTACCACAGCACTGCTGCGAAAACAATGAACAATTCTGTTTGTTACCTTTTCTTCCCGAACAAATAATACAGTCGTTCGTAGTACCTGAAACTGCAGTTTTGCCAGGCAAATTAAGAATTCTTCAACAGTTTATCTATGTTTTTGGTTTTTATGTATTTAAGAGTTTTCGCCAAACATTTTGCTCTCTCTTCGGATTGTTATACTCTACGACAATCACCATAATTAATATTTCATTTCACTTAACTCAATAGACACTGGAAAAATTCGCGCGTTGAATGGCCTCTAGGACAGAATCCACAGACCTCTACAATCATTGGGTAAATTATTCCTTGCTTATTTGCTACTCACTTGCAAGATGTCTAGACTAATTTTATACTTTATTCGATAATTCTTTCGTTGATAATTTCTCATCAGCTCGGAGTTCATCATGTAAAATTTGAACCAACTGTAGAACCATGACAAAGCTAAAAATTGGTTTGAATTTTTGCCTGTTGTGGAATGAAACTAAAAATCTATCCCACCTATATATATAAGTGAACAACGTTTTTTTTTCCACTAGAGATTTTATTTTTACCATAAAATACAATGAGAAATTTCCCACAGAAATACTTGTGCTGGATCACAAACGGAATTGTAATAAACCATGGTGCGTAAGATTATGCGACTCACAAGTACATACAAACATGGCGGGCGTTCATTTGAGGGTAGAATTATGGAAGTTTTCATTAGCACATGAGTTTCTTACCCGCATTATAGTACCAACAAAATAATTTTGAAGTAACAAAAAGCTGCTTTTCACGTGAGTATGTCTTATATAGGCCTATCGGGATGCCGTTTAGGAAAGTCAAGCGTCACGAAAATAGGGAAAATTTAAAAAGTTATAAAATATCCATAAAAAGGTCTTTTGAACATATTTAGAGTCACGACCGGTAATCAGCTCACTTATTGAGTCTTTTATTTCATTCAGTCTACTGAGAGTGCGTGAAGATGGTCCTAAGTAAAACCTAGTGACATGGAAAACAATAACCTTTCAGGACGGGCGGAGAAGAACAATCACACCCCACAAATGTTCACTTCACAGAAAAGTCAACTCGAATCTAAATACCAGTTTGAAAAAATATGTAAATAATGTAATTTTCACGCATAGGTCTAACTACTATTGCATAGGTAATTAAAGTAAACCATATACCGTGGCAAATATAGAAATTAAAATAAAAAAGTAATATGCCGAAAAACTAATTTGAGGCAGTTAAAAGTTAAAAAACTAGAGTTAAACATTACCTATACAATTTAACCATGAAGTTTTTACTACTCTACATTAAGTTCAGCCTCACACGGACTGTAATTAAACAAAAGGAAAACATCAAATGTTGACAATGCAAGAAAATAAAAAGAGATAGCGAAACAGTTATGCGTAGATTCAAGCAGTAGGTAAGCCACTAATTAATCATGTTCAAAAAATCTTTCAACGATTCTTTTTTATTTCGTGTTTGAGCGTAGTTCTTTTTTTAACTAATGATAAAAAAATATTTAAGTACTTTATTGACTTCCTATAGTTGCATCCATGCAATAGAATATTCATGAACACATTTGCATAATGCAGTTCCTAGTTTGTTTGGGTGTACTGTGACTGCAGTGTTTATGGAAGTCATTTTTACGGAACACGGACATTCAGCTGTTTCTGGAGGCACTATTATTGCGCGAGATCATTGGGCGGAAACGTAGACTTGAAGCATATATACATGTGCTGAACGTTAATGATTGGTCTACAGTGCTCTCTACACCCCCTTGACGACCCTCAGCCATTTCTAAACAAGGAGGAGAAAAGGTTACCCAATCAAAAGTAAGCCGCGAAGAGAAAACTATACTTGAATATATATACATCCGCTTAACGTTAATGATTGGTCTACAGTGCTCTCTACACCCCCTTGACGACCCTCAGCCATATCTAAACAAGGAGGAGAAAAGGTTACCCAATCAAAAGTAAGCCGCCATAGTTTATGACCTTCTTATCGACCAATGAGTACTCTAAAAAGGCTTCATAATGTATATGAGAGTTGAGTCTAGCCTGGCGTAAAATTAATATGCGCTATAATTGTAGCTCTATCTGTTTCCGATTCATTTTGAATGTCAAGCTGAACTTATTTAGTGTTAAGTGTTAACATACACCGTTTCAATAAACATGCGCGACTTTACAACTATGCCCAATTCTAGCTTTTAATAATGTTGTATATGTATATATACACACACAACTTTACAGCAATTATTTACTATGATAGAAGACCTGCAAATTTCGCGTTATTTTATGGTATTAGTACTAGGTACTAGGCTGCACACACGTGTACATAAACAAACCAATGATTTTCGTTAATTGGCTATTGCTACATTCTATATTCTACGTATTGCATATCCTTGGGTATAATATATATTGTTATTTTATATTTTATATCAAAGACCCGTGATTATATTTATTTTGGAGTTACTCCCCAAAATTAACGAGAAGTTTGCAAGGTTCTAACAATTATGATAGAATACAGAATAGTAAACATTTTATTTAGTCATTTATTTAGCTCTGATCTTATATTATCTTTGAAGACAGATTTTATTATGTACGTTTTAAACAATTAAATTTCCTATTGAAATACCTTGGAGTAGTTATTTCTTAGTAATATGGCAAATAATAACTAAGAAGAAATTTTGGTTAGGCTAGATCAGCTGTATAACAAATACGTAGGGCATGCGTATTTCGCGAAAATATTCCGAGATAAGTTGAAAGTTAAAACACTGTAGAAGCATCTGTGTTTCATGATTTGGTGACATTTTTTTCTGATTTATTTCGATCGATTTATAACCAATCACAGTCATTCAGTACGGAAGAACCACGTCCTGAGTGGTTCGGTCAAATAGGGCAACGACTTCTCAAGCAGATGGCCGTCAATCACAAGTAATAAACCGCTGGTGCGGGTACACCTTTTTGCAGTCTATTGAGGGTACAGATTTTTTTCGCGAACATTGCCTGCCCCTACTGATGCGTCAAAACATAGAATTTTGATATTTTTCCGGTGATTTAACGTATCAGAAATGAAGCAGAACACAGGGGTGGGAGCTTGCAGATGCTTGCAGATGCTTGTAGATGAGGATGTTGACGGTGTGGGCGCCCTCCCCTAGCGAGCGCTGCTCTCCCCCCGGCCTGAGCCCGCGGCTGCTGGGACAAAGGAGGTCCCGGTCCCAAGCTTTTGTCCCGCCGTCAGAGGCCGAGGTCACGGCGGCAGCTCGACCCCGCATCCAGCAGTCCGCTGGCCAGCGCTCCGCCCAGCGCGGCATTCCTGCACGACTCCCCGCACCAATCCGGACAGAATGCATGCAGCCAATGAGCAGAAGATGCTGACTTAATTCATTACATTGCATTAATAAATAATAATTTATTGATGCAATAATTTTTAGTCAAATAAATTATACATACGGAAACATAACCTCACAATTACTCCCATGAAAACAACCAGGAGACCACTGAACCTTTCACAGACACTCCCTGCCAGTGAGAAATAACATTAATTTGGCAAGTCTCTATTGATACCAGATTTATGTAATTTTGGATGGAATTCACTTTCATTTCGCGAAAACGTTTTCCATTATTAGCTCTTATTCTTTTAAAAACTCCGTAGCTCACTTTTCTTACTCTTTTTGGCGAATGTTAGTGGACGTTTGTCAGTAAATGAAGTGCATTCTAATGGGACCCATCTATTGCGGAGGAGTAAGTACCTTTTACAGAACCTTAGGCAATGATAAAGCTAATTTTGGAAAACAATAACACATTATGTTACAATCAAGCAAACAGTCAGATTTTGCCACGAACTACAGGCGTCTCTAACAGTTTGAAATCGTTACTTAGGCCGTGCAGCCCTATGCAAAAGGATTAAGAGTTTATTTCTTGCTTACATGGTTGTGAAAAAAATTTTTTATCTCTACCTAGTTATTTTGCAGTGAATAGCAACCATTATGTTAAATAGTATATGTTTCCTCGTAGGTAATTATTTGTCAAATTCTGGGAAAATATGTGGTGGATTTTTCTAACCCATAAACGTGTGAGCAATCAAGTCGATGTGATGTGTTCATTAGCTGCAGTATATTTAACCTTCCCACCGGGTCGCAAATAATTCGACCAGTTGTTTTTCTAAAAAAATTTCATTGGATTATTTCTATCCATTCTGGGCATGTCAAATAACCTGTGATACAATAACCAAATTCGTTCAAGTTGGTTAAAAACTTCAATTTTAGGCCTCGCCAACAATGACGCCATTCACATAGACAGAATCAACTTTGTAACGAGCTTCTTTCGCAGAATATATGCAGTCACGTAAGACATGTTGTGAACATGAACAACAAAGTTTTAGACCGGACTAGCACACAGAAAAAATATTTTCTGTACTTTCACAAAAGATTACTTTGGAATCCAATTGCTAAGAAATAGATATTGTAACTTCGAACAACACATGGCTATGGTTATTTTTGCATATATGCATTACGTTTTTTGAGATAATACTGAGTATTTTTTTTACAAATCTTAGCCCGTAATTTTATATTTTATTAATGTTTAGTTCAAGCGTATGTTTTTAAACCATGGAAGGAATAATCTAATATTAAATAAATGGGTTTTAATTTGTTTTATTATGTTTATTATATGCGCAGTTATAATGGAAAGCTATTCAGGGAACGGTTAACAAATAACTGGAACAACACAAAGCATGAATTCCCAAGTATGAATTTGAACCCAGTATTACTGCAAACACCATTTAGTAGTGATGCGGTGGTTTTCATCTAAATGCAAACAATTTATAAATATCTGTAATCTTACATAAATCAATCAGTTCCATTCAGAAAAAAAAAATTGGTTGCATGTTCTTACATGTACGCGCGTTAGAAGTTATGCTTACTTGGCGTACCTAAAAATTTAATTTAATTTTGCTTGCAAATAATTCATATAAATAAAATAATAAAATGAGTAGTATTATAAATATGATTGGTAAATTATCCTATAAAATCAATAAAATAAAAAAAAAATAATTAAATATTTAACAGAATAAATAATTGATAGAAATATAATAATAAAAGGACTGGAGAGGTATTATAAAACGATAGGTAAAGTATCCTATAAAATCAATTATATAAAAAAATTAAATCCTCAGTGTAATACACATGTATAAAATTACTTATTTAATTAAGTAAAATAATGGAGAAAATTTTTCATTAGTAATGAAAATCAATAAATATGCTGATTGTTTCTTATAATTTAATAATTTGATTATTTATTTTAATAGTTATGTAATAGATTGTAATCAAATAAATTATATGTACGGAAACATAACCTCACAGTAACTGCCATGAAAACGGCCAGGAGACCACTAAACCTTCAACAGACACTCCCTGCCAGTGACAATAGAAGCTTACAAGTAATCTGACATCGTTATACACAGGGTCGCCGAGAGATAATGGCAAAAGGGGCAAATTCCCAATGGCCCGTTAGCATAAAGGGCCCGACTGAGAATGGTAAAAATTGGCCGAGAAAACATTTTCCCTCTGCAAATAAAACACCTTGACTTTTTCATTTTTGGTCTTCTGTGTTTCTAAAACACTTGTCTATACACCAAAAACCTAAACGAGCAGCACTTATAACATTCAGTTCACACCGAAGTTCTTGCAAAATAGCAGAAATGGAAACGCCAAGTACGAGCACAAGAAGTTAGCTTGGGCCCATACACATCACCAGTTGGCCCCAATGTCAATTAGACTCTAGACTCACCCTCTTGTCTGAACTACTGAAGTAAAGAATGCGGTGATGGGCCTTATTGCAGGTGTGGGAATCTAACTTTTGACTTATTATTTCAACATTGATCGACTGTTACGAATACTAGTTGTTACGAGAAAGATCTTATGCAATTGTGAATTTTGGTAGTTTTGGTTGCGAGGTTCTACTATGTAACAAGCATAAATCGGGGCCTCAGAAGTGCAAGGAACGAGGTAAGAAATAAGAGGTTGGTAAAAGAGGAAGTAGAAGCTTGTTTGATGTTGGTTTTAAAGTGAATTCGCAGTCACAGCTGAAAACTCCAGCTTGTGCTGAAAAAAAGTCGTTTGTTGTTCCTGACAGAATTGTTTCCGAAGAAGTAGGCAGTGCAATGGAATTGACTCCCTCACAATGTGAAAATAATATTGTGTTATTTGAGCCATTGCTAAAAATAGCAGATAGGTAAGTGTCTTCCGACCTTGAAAAATAAAGAGTAGTTACTTAAATGCAATATTGTTGAAAATATTGTTCATAAATGTCCCCCTGAAATTCTTGACAACCTTCCAAATGATGGGAAAAGGGAGTTAATCAGATCAGTTTTATTTTCTAACTATAATAATGGGGAAAATGTGTTCCGAGATTGGCTAGTGTGGAGAGTAACAAACAAGTTACAGAGTGGTTTTCCTTGTAAATTATTATGTTGCAGCTCTGATGTCCCTGAATTTCGGAAATCTGTTTTGTGTAATGATGAAGAACGGAAAACTGGCTTAAATGGAGAGAACTAGAAAGCCGACTCAACCAATGATCAATTGAATTCTGAAATTGGTTTTAAAGTAAAATATTGGATATGCCTGTTTCACGGAGTATTGTCCGTTATTCTGTTTCTGGGCGAGAGATGCCTTGCATTTAGGGGCACTTCTAGCAATATTGGAGATTCAAAAAATGGCAACGTTTTTGGAGTTATTGAATTATTACTTCAATACAACTCATTGCTAAGATAGCATGTAACTAAAGTACAGAAGGCTCAATGAGACAGGAAAAAGCTACACACACACTATCTTTCTCCTGTCTAACAAAACGAATTTATTGGGGCTTGTAGTGCCAGGGTTCTTCTAGCAGTACTTTCAGAGAGAGAAATGCATTACTATTAGATGCGATGCCAAACACCGCACATACTGAACAAACAACTTTCGTCTTAAGATATGTGTTAAGATTGTGATTCATCATTTAAGATAGTGGAGAATTTATTTTTTTTTGTGCCTTGCAATAAAGAAAGGACGAGACATTAGAAATGAAATCATTGGTGAGCTGTAAAAAAAATAAAAATTCCATTGGCTGACTACAGGGGACAGGAATAAGACAACGAGGCCAACATGCCTGGCATATACAATGGTGCACAAGCTACCATTGTGAATTGAATAAGCATGCTATATTTTGAAACTTTGGTGCACATAGCCTAAATCTGTGTGGCCTGAATGCTGCTGAGTGTTGTGAAGATGTTATTACGTTTTTTTTCGGAACGGTTAAAAAACTTTATGATTTATTTTCTTGTAGCCTACAGCGATGGAGATATTGCAACAAGAAATTGTTTGTTTCATGAATAAAATTTCTAACACAATATGATCTGCTTGCGTAGACAAGTGTCTTAAGCCATTTGCTAAAGATTTTCCCCTTTTAAGTGTAGACTTATTAAATGTAAAAATATTGATTTGTCACCTGAATGTAAAACGTAACTTATCTCGTCATTCAAATGTAGTTTAATGGCTATCGTTTGGTTGGAAATTATCGTAGCAATTGACTTCAGAAAAAAAGTAGAGAGTAGAATAAAGAAAATATTTTCATTATGAAATCAAAGAATACGAGGTAATGTCTCTAATGAATGTCAACGAGACACTTGAACACATTCATAGGGAATGTTTTTTTACAAATGTATGGACTCAATTGTAAGTAGGACTGACTGAACGATTCACCAGAGAAGTTAGTTGGCACTACCTGGATATGAATGACCATGTCACTGAAAATATCTGCATGATGCTGTTTTAAAAATATTCTGAGAATATTAATATCGTAATATCTGATTAAATGAAACATCTCCAATTAATATAGGTCCAAGCCGGTTGAAACCACTCAAGCTTGTGAACACACTTCGCAAACTGAAACTGGACCAAATGTGTGTGTCGCTGATTGAGTGTTATGCACAATTCCCATTATAGTTGCCAAAACCGAAATGTCCTTAAGCAAAATGAAGGAAACAAAAAAAAATGTTCACCGATCAAAAATGTTTCAGATTTTATTAGACCCTGATCTGGCCCAGTAATTTAACTACGAGCATGTAATCAAAGATTTTGCATTAAAAATGCACGGAAAAGATTTCTTATTATTACTTTTGGATTACTTAATAGTTTGTAAATCAATGTTTGTGATAGAATACTCTTAAGCACTTTTTTATGTTTGAAGTTTTAAGTAATATAAAACAATTAATTTATCAATATTCTGAATGTAATAATTTAATTTGAAGTAATGACTGTTCTGTTGTAAAACATTTATTTGCATTATAAATTATTACTTTACTATTTCATAAATAATTCAAATTAATAATTTAGAATAAGCATTCTTCATAATTATTAATTTTCATTATTAATTAAAAATGTATCTACATTATTTTACTAAATTAAATAATAAATTTTAAACATGTGTTTATATTAATATTATATACTGAGTAATTATTTATTTATTTATTTGATCGATCTTATAGGCTACTTCCTTCCAGTCCTTTGATTATTTTATTCATATTAATTATTTGAATGCAAAATTAAAGTCAGTTTTTTATCCCGCCAAGTACCTAAATATAACTTCTGACGCGTGTACGTAAGTGCACGCAACCATTTTTTGGTTTGTTATTTTTTTTTCATCCTATGTAAATTTCGTTGCATGGTGCGCACGCATCGTAAAAAATCACTCTCATTTTTTATAACGCGCTTAAGAAGTATAACTTCAAAAAATTGCGGTGCAGTAAAATTTTTCAACAATCAATCTTTATTAGAGATCGGAAAAATGTTCGGATTCATTTCACGATAGGCTAAAATTCAAATACTTGTACCTTTTTGCTTATTCTTCAATTGGCTCACAGTTTATCTGAAAGACTCTGGGCCAATGAGAGACCATCAATTAAAGAAGCATCGAATCACGGGCTACCAAGTCGGAACAGCTCACAAGACAGCAGCCAATGAACTGGTGGCATTTTCCTGAGTATTCAGAGGGTTGTGGAGGCTAGTCTACAGGTCATTGTACCCGCAACCGTCACCGAAATCGGTTGCTGCACATCTATTTTGTGCTTGTGCGCATACGAGTTTCCAACCTAAATCGAGGAGTCTAAATACCTGCATGTAGTTCTACAGTAGGCATAAAAAAAGATTTCACCTTTACAGTTTTTCGCACGTCGACTTAAATTATCAATATGAGTAAACTAAACATGGCAATTATCGCAGCTAAACTTCATACGAGAAGGATTCTTCGTACATTTACTCCTCTCCTGTCTTTGTGCATCATGAGGAAATGCAAACGGCATATCGCCGCTGCTACAAGGAAGCCTACTAGTCAATGAAAACGAACCCTTGAGGCTCGAACAAGATGCTGATGTTACTGCAGTTGTGCCTATTCCCGATGTACTCTCAAGGCGCGTACACCATGGTGCTCCGCGGCTGCAATGCGACATGGAGCGCGGAGCACCACGGTGCACCTCGAGCTCGCGGCGCACCTTCTGGAACTGACGAACACCGCAGTTCGCTCAGCTATGTGCGACACGGAAGACTAGGATTGAAATTTGGACCAAAATTCTATAAGAAGGAAATACACTTGCGAGAACCGTTTATGACTTGAGATGGATAAGTAGCCAACTAATGGTTTCCCTGCCAGTATAACTAAAAATGTTGGTTTTCATTTTATCTAGTTAATGATTTGTTTAACATTTTTGATAAGCCGTGACGTTGCTGTTTTTAGTGATAGGAGTTTTATACTCAAGCTTGCAAAGTAAAATTTCAAAGCAGTCTATCGGAAGGATATTTACAGAAATCTGCTAAGCATTGATTGAAGTATTAATGGAAAAAAAAATCAGTCGAACAAAAGTACAAATAATATTTCTTACTGCTTAACTTTTTTTAGAGGAAGATATTTAAAAAAAAATCATTACATGCATGATGTAACATAAGTTACATTGAACATTTGAATCCAACACAAGAAGAAATTAATCATAAAAGTTAACATAAAACAACTGATAAACCTATTTAAAGGAAATCTACATATAATCACTCTAATCGTCAGAATACTAAGATGAATGATATAAGGACTGGGAATTGACTCCAGTGGTGAAATAGTGTGATTTGTATCTGATTGTTTGTCTCGAGCGGAGGCATATTACACATAGTTACTTGTGCATGTGTCAGGGACGACCAGCTGGAGAAGACAGTGACTGACGTGACTCAAAGGGTTTTGATTTTTGTGCAAGAAGAGAAACTGATGGAGCGAATGAATGGGGAAGCTTGTTGTCGCACTTACATTTGAGGGAAAGTGTTGTCGGGTGCACTGAAAATAGTTGAGCTTAGCCATAATTGTATACAATCGTTTCAAACAAACCTCGATCTGCTTTCATAGAATATTCTTCAACAAAAAGCTGAATTCCCACTAGTGACCATGTCGAATATGACACCATTTTGGAAGTTGAAAAGATGCAAAAATTTATAATCTCGCCCTGTACAGTAGATGTGTGGAATTTTCCAGCAGTAGATTGTAAAATGCTAACAGCCTCCGTCAGCAGTGCTGTTCCATCAACTTGTTGCCTTACGTTTGCTCATTTTGGTGCACTCGGAGAGACAAATTATCTGCTTTCATTTTGCGCATTCATTTCTTGTTGAATGATATCCACATCAAAGACTACCGGCACCTTTAATATAATAATAATTAATAAATCTAAAAATATTTGTGATGGAAGTACTTATTAATTAAATATCCCCATTTTCCTGTGAAAGTTCTTGGTATTAAGTATCGTTACTGAATGTATAAATTATTTTAAATCGAAAGGTAACACTTGAAGTACCTAATACACTTTAACTGCACCTACCCCCACCCAAAGAATGGTAATTTTAATGGTGTTGACTGTACTATTCATGTGTATTATAATCACTTTGTGCTGTCTTTCCGTTTTACCGATAAACCATCAGACTAAAAAATAAAAATAAATACTTATCTCAACATTTTACCATAGTTTTAAATCACATCAACAATAGATAATGTAAAATACGTAAAGAAAAGTCATGTAAAATATTTTTTTGTAGTAGTCTTTGTTACTTGGATTACAAAACAAAGAATATGTTTAATAAATTTATATCAGTCTTGATGTAAGCTTTTCAACTTACGCCTTTGCTAAGCACATGTATGTCTATAGAAGAAAACTACAAAAAAACAAAAGACAAAAAACACAAGTTAAGCAAAAATTGCTGTTGCCAACAGGATATATACACCACATAATATTCCATAACAGGAGTATGGTCATCAAAGAAAGGAAAACAAAGAAAAATGGACTAAGAGAACGAAAAAAAAAAAACCACAAATGATGAATTAAACCCCAAAAAAATTCAGTACAACAGTTGAAACGAGACAAAAACACAACAAAACGAAAAGACGAAACAAACACAATAGTTTCCAAAACAGAAACGTCGCTTGTTTCTGTTTTGAAAAACTATTGTGTATGTTTTGTCTTTTCGTTTTGTTGAGTTTTTTTCTAGTTTCAACTGTTGTGCTGGCTTGTTTCTGTTTTGGAAAACTATTGTGTTTGTTTCGTCTTTTCGTTTTGTTGTGTTTTTGTCTCGTTTCAACTGTTGTACTGAATTTTTTTGGGGTTTAATTCATCATTTGTGGTTTTTTTTTTTTTTCGTTCTCTTAGTCCATTTTTCTTTGTTATTCTTTCTTTGTTGACCATACTCCTGTTATGGAATATTATGTGGTGTATATATCCTGTTGGCAACGGCAATTTTTGCTTAACTTGTGTTTTTTGTCTTTTGGTTTTTTGTAGTTTTCTTCTATATACATACATGTGCTTAGCAAAGGCGTAAGTCGAAAAGCTTACATCAAGTCATGCACTCCCATTGCACAAATATTTCAAAGATAAATTTCTATCAGGCCCAACATATCATCTTCAAACCACTAAATGTTCACTGCTTGCGCGATGCTGTAGACGAGCGAGCTCCAAACACGTCCACACTCGCGCGCCAAATTCTTTGTGTTCGTCGTAAAAACCACAGTTGGTGGTTCGTGGCGCGCAGTTCGCTCTGCACGTGTTCGAGGCTCCGTCCACACTTGCGATCACCAAGCGAATCCTGTTGGATGCGTGATGCATTGCAGCCGTGGCGCGCCAGTGTGCATGCGCCTTTTAAGCTCATCGTTTCATCGCTGTTGCAACGAAACCTCTACTTTCTGCCGCACAGCAGGGCATTTGCATGTCAAGTGTCTTTTCAACTAATCATTTCTTGTAAATTGCTTATGACATTTTTTACAGCCAAACATTTTGCGAGAAAGAATATTAGCAAATTCTTTCTCTCTTCTCGTGTCGACAAGCAATATTGTTGTTTGAGAAAATCTTGTCACGGTAAATACATCGATTTTGGGAAGACGTCGATGCACCTTCAGTGGACATCATTAATGCTAGTGGTACTGCAGCCATTAAGTCTTCCTTCTCTGGTGAATTGTCATTAATTGAGGTGTCCTCTGCAGCCAGCACTGCAGACATAAAAGTCTCTTCTGCTGGTGGAACCACGCCTATTGAAGTCTCATTTAGTGTTTTCGGTGACGATGATAGACATTCCATCGGGATCGGTGTTGCCATCGTCGCTGTCATCAGGGTCCCCAACGTCGATGGTACACATTCCACCAAGTTCTGCGTATTTGTCTTCGACGTTGCCAACGGGCTCTGCGTCGCCGTTCTCGTCGCTGCTATCTGGGACCCCATATACGATGCTACAACTTCCATCCAGTTGAATGTTAA
The DNA here is from genome assembly GCF_032445375.1 of Bacillus rossius redtenbacheri. Classification (NCBI taxonomy): domain Eukaryota; kingdom Metazoa; phylum Arthropoda; class Insecta; order Phasmatodea; family Bacillidae; genus Bacillus; species Bacillus rossius. The sequence continues at coordinate 77,246,928 of NC_086331.1, forward strand.
AAAAAGTAAAGCTGCCATCAAGTTTCCAAAAACGACCGGTTACTGAACATATGTATCAGACGATACATCTAGATGATTCTTACACAGTCGTAGCATGTAACAAACTATGGACCATCATCGTCTGGACCATGCTTATATACTCACGATCACCTGTATAATAAGCGAATCAAAACAACGTTATTTTGTATTAATATATAAGACAAATATAAAGTTACTTTTCATTCGTGTATTGATTGTATTATTTTACTGTCTACGAATTAAATATTAACCAATAAGATTTGAATTTAACCTGAAAAGATATTTAACACATATTTAAAATACATACACACATTCTAAGTTAACTTAACTTGCGCACATAACTCTTTTGCTATGAAACAAAAATTATATTGTTTGCTCACGACATGCTCTCCTACCTGCTGGCCATGTGCTTATTTCAACGGAACTCGGAAGAAACAAGTGAAACTAAAAATGCGATGTTACACGAAGTAGGCCGAAGTAAATACGGTGCATGCGTAGAAGATATTAAACCGTGCTTCGGCAGTAATTTTTACGAAGATTCCCAGTTTTCTAGAAATACGAAGAACTCTTCGTACATATATTTAAGGGCTTTTCTTCGTTGAAATGTCCGTAAATTTACTGTAATTTCTAACACTGTATAAAGGCGTGTTTTAGAAGTGTCGCGTGATTCAACTCTTTCTTTTGTTGCCGGTTTATCACTGACCTATAGCCCACCAGGACATTTAAGAGAATAATTTAGAACTTAACACGTTGACGCAACAATTTGCTAAATATTCTTGTCTTCCTCATCATAAGGAGGGACTTGATAACTTCGCAAGTTAAATCAATAGCTGTTACGAAAACACAATAAAACTTCAAAAACCTCGGGGCATGCTGTCATCAAATAAATTCGCGAAGTTTTCTTGTACCAGGATGAAATCAACAGACATCGTCGGTCTTTTGCAAAAAGGTGCCAAGTAACATTTTTTACCATTTTACTTGGCACCTTTTTGCAAAAGACCGACGATATACACAAAATAGTCGATGTCATTGTTAGGAACTGGAAAAATTCGCGAGTTCAATGACCTCTAGGCTAACCTTCACAACCCTCTGAATATTCGGGAAAATGCCACCTGTTCATTGGATGCTGACTAGTGAGATGTCCTACTGGGTGGACTGAGATTCGATGCTTCTTTGGTTAATCGTCTCTCATTGGCCCAGAGTCTTTCGGAAAAACTGTGAGCTAATAGCAGAATCAGCGCAAATGTACAAGTTCATGAATTCTATTATTTCGCGGAATGACTCCGCAAATTTTTCCGGTCTCTCATTATTCCACCAACAATAAGAGTAAGAACAATCTAAAGTATTTTCATAAATGTTTGACTCGAAACAAATACATGAAAAGCAGATGGCTCAAGTTATTAGCTTTTTTAAAATATCTTAAAACATTATATACTAAAATCGTTAAGAAAACTTAAATAATATTATTTTTGAAACAAAAGTTATTGTTTTATTCATATTCAACACATTTTTTTTTTTCAAAATAGGTTTGCTTTCACAGCTTCGACGGAAATTCAACAGCCGCGCTCGTCAATGACTACATGTCACTAGAGACACGAAAATTTCTTGAATTCGTTTGGTGTCAGGCTAAAATTCATAGCCTTGTTTTTGCTCTACCAACATTCGCTTTTCCACTGGATGATATTTATCTAAGAACATTTTTGTGTTTCTTTAATCGGCACTACCTGCTTCTCTTACTTATTATATCTCCTAGATGAATCATCGCTGGCTCACGGTCGTAGAGGGGCGTGTCAAAATAATTGTGGTCCAATCATGAACACAATGCAAGAGATTGAATATTTGCATTCTAACTTGGAATCTACGAAATTTCCGTACCTTTACTCATCAGTAGAGTCAAACATTATTTCGCGAAACAATTCTGAACGCATATTAGACTGAAATAACGTAGGCCCGCGCTAACAGTTTTCTTCCTTGTAATAGGTCTGCAGGAGAAGCCAATTGAATCATGTGACCGAGCCATTCAGGACGCATTTGATTCCGTGCCAAATTATTGAGATTGGTCTGTTGACAGCAGACATTTTCCGTTTAGCAACTCGACCAATCACCAAACACAGACGGAAGCATTGATGGTACTGAACGGTCACTGTCTTCGACTGAAAGGTGCACTAGATTTGAACGGCTGATAAAATTCCTTGCATCATTAGAATGGTTCCCTGTTTAAATTTAAACATTTCCACTACTCTAAACCAAAACTTCACTTGATTACTTCATAAAATTCATGGTTTGTCCATAAAAATCTAATATCCTCAATTTGTTTTACCATTTTCATTTATATTCTTGTGGTAGTTCCGAAACACAGTGTTTTATGCACAATGTTTAATTTTAAATGGCATCTACTTAAGAATCCCAAATGATCGTAGAGCATATAGGGTGCATTGTGACAAAGCCAAGGGCTGAACAGCCCGTTAAGTGGCCGAAGGGTGCCGAGAAGGCTGAGTCGCGCCGCTCGCTTGCCCTCCAGACTACCTGCGAGGCGAGCGTCTCTTCTCCTCTCCTCACCCTGCCTGCAGTGAGTCTACACGCATTTGACGACATGGAACTTATCCCAGCGGAATAAATCGCGCCTCTTCTCCTCGCCTCGCTTCGCGCAAGTGGGCGCGCACCTTTAGAATGCTCGTTTGACGATAACAGGATTACATACATTGATGGTTTGCTCGGGATTGGGTAATCACTTCTTCACCTTGTCTATAAATCAGTTAGGGTTGGGAAGGTATTGACATGAGGTAGGGCATAGTACATAGGCTGGGATATTGAGGTGTGTGTACCCCCTCCTAAGGGATGAAATCCTAAGAAATACTACAAAAAATCTATCATTCATCACCAATAAAAGGAAAAAAAAATTGTAAAGCAAACAGCAGGCAAAGAGGTTCTAAAAACCCCTCTAACCCCCAATCAAAAAACAAAATTCTGCGTATGTTCCTGGACATGAGCAATGTAGTGCAGTTTAAAACGTCAAACATATGTATATGTGCGTCAAGAATAATTTGCTATCAGTGAATCCGCGTAATAATTATGTCTTTAGCAATGTTTGAAAGAATGTTTTATGCCATATTTTTTGTCAGTTACGCCAATTTGGTGGCTTGCTTAAATGGAGTTCGCTATAAACAGAGCAGGTTCAATCATGAATTTGTAATTTTTTTATCGGCATAAGTCATAATAAGTTTTTGCTGCGGAAATTGAACTAAATAAAAAACATCTTTTCAAAAATTAGGTGAATTGATTTGTGTAGGAACCAGAAAATATCGCGAAGTCGTTCGGATGTCACACTAAAATTCAAAGTCTTATGTTCGCTCTGCTACCGTTTGCTTTTATATTGGATGATTTTTACGTGAGAACATTTTTGTTCTCGTTAATAGGCCCTAACTGATTCGCTTACGTAACTGCTAGCTGGGAATCGTTGGCTAACGGTCGTAGAGGGGTGTGTCCAAATAACTGCGGTCCAGTCATGGACACAGTGCGAGAGATTAAAGATTTGCATTCTAGCTTGCGACTGAATGAATCCGCGAAATTTTCGTTCCTCTAGATGTGGTGTATCTTTCCTGACATACAAACTTTACATTTAGATTTATCTTTGAAACATGCGGACGTACACAAAATAGAGTTATTGCTAGAATTTAAATCGGTGAATAATGCTGTTATTTATTTTAAAAAAATTACAATTGAAGCAAGATTTCTGTTTTATATTTATACTCCTTCAATGGATAGCTATATATTTTAAAAGTTCATGTTGAAATTTTTGACTATGATTTTAGTAAATCACTAAACTAACTTTCGACCCATATTATAGAGGTTAGCTTCATATATAAACTTAGAATGATGTACGTTCTAGTACTCTAAATGCCACAGATGAAAATACTGATTGGCTCTGGATGAATTTACACTTTAAATATTAAACCAAAACAACTGCTTAACCGTGGAATTCCAGTAATTCCATGTAGTTTCTAAGAGTTTCATATTTAGAGTGTACAACCGTTTCATTCAACCAGGTTAAGGTACTCGGTGGCTGTGGTAAGAAACGCGTCACGCTTATATCGTTGGGTTTCGAATTATGTTCCAGCATAACATCCAGCATAACTCTAAAGTCTAAATTATGAGCACCTCTAATCCAGGCGGTCCCGTCTCCTATTGCCTTTGTGTAAAGTGCACCCCTAAATTGACCCCCCTTCTCCCAATTCGAATAGGGGTGATGTATTTATATTCACGCAAAGCTGATACAAGGTCATTGGGTAATATGATTTGGGTAAATGGTGAGAGAGAGAGAGAGAGAGAGATTAAGGATGAGGGAGTGTGTAACGTGCGACAAAGAAAAGATACTGACGTACTGTGGTTCTCGAATCTGCCAAATTACCTGGTACAAAAACAGCTCGCTTTCTTGAGCCGCAATTACCTTCTATAGTGCTGTGCAGGGACATGTTTTTTGGCAAAAGCTTTCGAGACTACCTGAGAGTCAAACCTCTGTAGCATCGTCTGTGTTTCGTGATTGGTCGAGTTGCTGAACGGAAAATGTCTGCTGTCAGCAGACCAATCTCAATAATTTGGCACGGAATCAAATGCGTCCTGAATGGCTCGGTCACATGATGCAATTGGTTTCTCCTGCAGACCTATTGCAAGGAAGAAAACTGTTAGCGCGGGCCTACGTTATTTCAGTCTAATATGCGTTCAGAATTGTTTCGCGAAATAATGTCTGACTCTACTGATGAGTAAAGGTACGGAAATTTCGTAGATCCCAAGAAAGAATGCAAATCTTCAATCTCTTGCATTGTGTTCATGATTGGACCACAATTACTTTGACACGCCCCTCTACGACCGTGAGCCAGCGATGATTCATCTAGGAGATATAATAAGTAAGAGAAGCAGGTAGTGCCGATTAAAGAAACACAAAAATGTTCTTAGATAAATATCATCCAGTGGAAAAGCGAATGTTGGTAGAGCAAAAACAAGGCTATGAATTTTAGCCTGACACCAAACGAATTCAAGAAATTTTCGTGTCTCTAGTGACATGTAGTCATTGACGAGCGCGGCTGTTGAATTTCCGTCGAAGCTGTGAAAGCAAACCTATTTTGAAAAAAAAAATGTGTTGAATATGAATAAAACAATAACCATTGTTTCACAAAATAATAATTTTTAAGTTTTTTTAAACGATTTTAGTATGTAATGTTTCAAGATATTTTAAAAATGCTAATTACTTGAGAAATCTGCTTTTCATGTATTTGTTTCGAGTCAAACATTTATGAAACCACTTTAAATTGATCTTACTGTTAATTGTTGGTGGAATAATTAGAGACCGGAAAAAATTGCGGAGTCATTTCACGAAATAATAGAATTCATTAACTTGTACATTTGCGGTGATTCTGCTATTAGCTCACAGTACTTTTAAAATAATCTGGGCCAATGAGAGACGATCAACCAAGAAGCATCGAATCTCAGTCCACCCAGTCGGGACATCTCACTAGTCAGCAGCCAATAAACAGGTGGCTTTTTCCCGAATATTCAGAGGGTTGTGAAGGTTAGCCTTGAGGTCATTGAACTCACGAATTTTTCCAGTTCCTAACAATGACACCGAATATTTTATGTATATGTATGTTGATTTCATCCTGGTACAAGAAAACTTCGCGAATTGATTTGATGACAGCATGCCCCGAGGTTATTGAAGTTTTATTGTGTTTTCGTAACAGCTATTGATTTAACTTGCGAAGTTACTAAGTCCCTCCTTATAACGAGGCAGACAAGAATATTAAGCGAATTGTTGCGTCAACGTGTTAAGTTCTAAATTATTCTCTTAAATGTCCTGGTGGGCTATAGGTCAGTAATAAACCGGCAACAAAAGAAAGTGTTGAATCACGCGACACTTCTAAAACACGGCTTTTTACGCTGTTAGAAATTACAGTAAATTTACAGACATTTCAACGTAGAAAAGCTCTTAAATGTATGTACGAAGAGTCCTTCGTATTTCTAGAAAACTGGGAATCTTCGTAAAAATTACTGCCGAAGCACGGTTTAATATCTTCTACGCATGCACCGTATTTACTTCGGCCTACTTTGTGTAACATCATATTTTTATCTTTCACTTGTTTCTTCCGAGTTCCGTTGAAATAAGCACATGACCAGCACGTAGGAGAGCATGTCGTAAGCAAACAATATAATTTTTGTTACATAGCAAAAGAGTTATGTGCGCAAGTTAAGTTAACTTAGAATGTGGGTATGTATTTTAAATATGTGTTAAATATATTTTCAGGTTAAGTTCAAATCTTTTTAGTTAATATTTAATTCGTAGACAGTAAAATAATACAATCAAATAAACGGATGTAAAGTAATTTAATTTTGACTCGTATGTAATGCAAAATATCGTTGTTTTGTTTCGCTTATTATACAGGCGATCGTGAGAACCTATAATGGTCCAGACGATGATGGTCCTTAGTTTGTTACTTGCTACGACGGTTTATGGATCATCTAGTTGTATCGTCTGAAATATGTACTTTTTACTACAAACGATTATAAAGAAGAAAATATAAACCTCAGATTTTAATAGCAACACTTAAACAAAGCAAGGAAAGACAAAACATAAGACAGCAAAGGGCTAAATCTAAATCAGAAATAACGTTGAACAAAAAACTAAAAGTTATGTGTAGGACAATTGTAATGCAAATTGATACCGCATATGTAAGTCTCGCTAAATATTAAAACTCCAATTCAAAATCTAAAGCAAATAAAACCAATATGTAAATACATGTGTATGTATATCAAGGGTAAAGGGAATATTTGGCAATGGAAATTAGTTCAGGATTTTAAATAATGTACTCATGTACACGCGTTAGATGTTATACTTCTTTGACATGATTAAGAAGCTGAGAGTTAACTTACAAGTTAAAAGTTCGTTAACGTAAAATGCTAAAAGGAGTAAATTGAGATAATAAAAAGAAATAATACACATAAGTCGTATACTTTGAGGAATTCTGGTCATGGAACCTGTGGAGCCGACCGCCATCTTGGATTGTGACATCACGGTGGCAATCTAGGATAACCTTGACGTTGACCATTTGCCTTGACTTTGAACCTTGTGGCCACTTTGAATTCGCTATTTTGTTTTCAGGCCATTTTGTTTTCGCGCCATTTTGTTTTCCCGCTATTTTGTTTTTAGAACATTCCGGCATTTTGGAATCGAACTCCCTAATGTCGCACTTTTCGTTACGGCCGCCATCTTGGATTCTCGATTGTTGAAATTATCGTTACAGGTACCAAATTGAAAATCCGTAGTTATTATCCGATTTTAACAGGAAGAATTTTAAAATTAATAAAAAAAAATAATTTGATTAAATTAAAAAAAAAAAGACTTTCTTCGTGGAGTCTTCGATTTGAATCCGACGAGGTCATTCGATTTAAAATGGCTACGCTACGAATCTTTCCTCCACGGAAGCCACCAGCAGACTGAACTCCCATTACTAATTGCAAGGCAGATATTACGCCAGCCAATATGATGCCATTACAGCCATCTTGGGTCCACCATCCTGTTGTCTGGTGGAGGTCGCCATCTCAGTTTCGTATGATAGAAGATGCTGCTGACATATTAGTTTAATATTTACCCACTATAGTGCAGTATTAATTTATTACTGAGGCATTCCCTATATTGAAATTGGGCTGTCATATGAAAATCCTTAATTATTATGTTAAAAATTCCAAAAATCATGAAGAAATTTACTTGTTAAAATTAATATTGATTCGAGCACCTCGGTTCTATTCTTGATGGATGGGGAAAAAATAATTTAAATAAAATTACCGAATAAGTGACAGGTTAAAATAATAAAACAAAAAAATTTAAATTCTACAAGTACAAAAAAGCAAGCAAATTACAATCATTTATTATTTTATACAGTCTTCTTAGAAAGTGAAGCGAGACCTTTACATGCCTTGACGTGTGTTTTCAGGGCAGTTGTACATTTCAGTCGATTAACCAGGCACATCCAAGTGTTTACTAGACACCTCCAGTCAGTGGCCAGAAACACCAAGTCTGTGACCAGCCACATCTTGATATAAGCCAGAACCATATTTTCAGTTGTCAGGAACACATGTCCAGTAGGTGGTCAGCCACATCCAGTTTGTAGCCATATGCATCAAGTAGTTGGTTAAACACATCCAGTCAGTACCCAAGAGGTATTATTCGTCGATACTTGGAGAAAATTTTAAACAGTTCGTGTACAAAATCATATGCATAGGCCAAGCATCTCCAAACCAAGAGGTATTATTCGCCGATATGCGATCAACATATTAAAAAGGTCACGTTCAATGACAGGCATATATACCAGTCGTCTCCAAACCACTAGGCCAATTATGTCCTGAGTACAGACTTATCGATGAATTGCTCTAAGTGCTCCAGTGCTCCAACAGCTCCAAATGCCCCAATGCTCCAAGTGTTTCAACAGCTTCAAATGCTCCAATGCAAACAAGTGCTCCAATTGCACAATGCTTCAACAATTCCAAGTGCTCCAAAGCTCCAATTAATTCAAGTGCTCTAATGCTCGAATACTCCAAGTGATCAAAGTTCTCTAACAGCTCCAAGTAAAATAAGTCATTATTGTATGTAGCCAGCTTCCCTTGGTTCTTTTAGTATGGTGGCTACTTCGTTGGTGGCCAGTCACGTCTATTCAGAGACAGGAACGCATATCCAGTAGGTGGACAGCCTCGTCCTATTGGTTGTCTAGGAACATCAGATAGGTTGGTCATACACGCACGTCCAGTCGATTGGTCAGGCTAACACAAGTCGGTGGCAAGGTACGCCCAGTTGGTGTTTAGGCACGTCTCTTCAGTGGCCAGGCTAACCTGTCACGTTAATGGCAAGGTACGCCCAGTCGGTACCAGGCACATATATTCAGTGATCAGGAACACATGTCCAGTAGGTGGCCAGCCACATCCAGTTGGAAGCCGGAAGCATCCAGTAGGTGGCCAAACACATCCAGTCAGTAGCAAGAGGTATTTTTCGTCGATACTCAGCGAACATTTGATACAGTTCATGTAAAAAATCATGCGCATAGGCCAAGCCTCTCCGAACCACGTGGCCAGGTAGTGTAGTATGCTGGGTGTATAGGCCAAGCGTCTCCGAACCAAGAGGTACTTATTATTCATTGATACGCGACAAAGATTTTAGTCAGGTCATGTTCAATTTCAGGTAAATATACAAGTCGTCTCAGAACCACGAGTCCAATCATGTCCTGAGTACAGAATTATCGATGAACATTCAAAAAAAGTGAGCACATTATGAAAAGAAAGCACATTCGAGGGTCAAGGTCAAGGTCAAAGGTCAAGGTCATAGGTCAAAGTCAAAGTTCGAGGTAATACATAATTGCCACCATGACGACTCAATATAAGATGGCGGCCGTAACGAATATCGCAACACAGACGTCATAATCATACAAAATTCATTTTCATAATTTTTTTACAATATGCTTATATAAGTATAATCTAACCCCACTTATACATATACTTGAAAATTCAATTTATAAATACAATTTATTTTACTGATATTCACAATAAATAATTGTTTTGAATGATATGGATCAGTATTCAATATCTGTCACTGAAGTATAAGATTTAAAAGCACATATATAATTGTTTTTGTATGTAGCCTTTTATTATAGCGATCCTTTTTTTCCATTCTATAAAAATTTCGTTACATGGTGAGCGCTAATCGTAAAAATTCACTTTCATCATTGTTTCATAACATGCCTAAAGAAGTAAAACTTCAAGAATTATTACCGGAGAGCCGTTATTATTAATCTGCAGGTATTTAAATTTTATAATACAATTTTAAAATAGTCTACCCTAATATTTTTCTAGTTAAATTTCATGTTTATATTTTTTAGTGTGTAAACTATCAAATAATTTGCCCTTCCATATAAATTATGTTTTTATAATTCAATAGTGCACTTGATATTTAGTTTTATTCTAGAATAATATTGGTTTTTATTTTAGCTATTTGATAAATATTTGCTATGTATGAGCAACAGTTATTTATGACCCTTAATTTGTAATCACAATCGGCATTCTGTAAGTTTTTAGTACAAAAATAATATATTAAATAAAGGGTTGAAAAGCTTTCCTACTACATTTAAGTACTTTTATATTACTAAACATTCGTTACTTTACTAATTATTATTCATGTTAAATATAATGTTTCCTTAATTCAATTTAAAGGCTTTCTAGCAATTTTTTGTAGTGCGACGTATTGCCCGAAATGCGTCATTTTACCAGAAATTGCGGATAGTAAGATGCATTGTGGTAAGTCTAGTTTTTTTACATCAACTGCAGTACAAATGGTAAAATCGATACAAGTTTTATATACAAGAATAATATTAATAAAGTGGATTGTGCACAACTGCAATTACAGCTCAATATGTTATTACTTAACCAAATTGTAGGCTTTTATTTCAAGGTGCGCCCTATTCCCTCACTTTCCTCTACGCAGTGGCGTGAAACGAGACCCTGTTGTGTCGCTGGCCGCCTCGCGCCTCTCCACGCTGGCAGTGGGCACTTCGCTTCTCCTCTCCCCGCTTAGCATCGCTTCGCGCAACCTATGTCCGTGGTAAAATCACTTCACGCGCTTGGACGGGCTCATCTTCGTGCAGGAATCGCGGCAGACGCTGGAACTACTCGCCGCCCCTCGAAAGGCGGGGTGGTGTCTTTCCCCCACCCGACCGCCGAGCGGACACCAGGGCTAGTTGAGTGCGGGGGCAGGGGAAAGGGTGCGAGGCAGGTGGTGAACGAGGTTTTACCTGGGCCCAACTTATCTAGTTTTAGTCTAGAATTAAGAGTGAGGGGAGTTAGTCATGGCGAAAACGTCTGCCATGGCTGGCCAATCCCCTCCTAGCACATGATGCACGTGACCTTTTCTGCATGGTTAAAAACCAGCATGTTTAGAGCGTATAGGGCTTGCCCTGAGACGCACTTAGAGTCTTCCCTACCTAGACCCCTCCCTTACACACTTAGTTTTAACTTAGGTTAGGAAAAAAAAAAACGAACGTGGTGACCGCTTCCCGGCACTGAAACTCGCCCTCTTCTGCGCACCGAGCCGGCACCTCGAGACTCTTGGCTGGCGCGTGCGGCGGAATGTCATTGTTTAGTATTTCCGCGCTGAACTAAGGCCAGGTAACACTTCAGAGAATCGTGAAAGATATTTTTATGCCCTGATACTTTCTTTTGGGACGAAGAAACTATAATATAATTATTATCACCCATTAAACGAATGTTCTGTTGCTTTTAAAGTTGTGTTTGTATCCAATGTGTGCGATATTTTGCAGCTGATGAAACAATCGCCGTTTATTGTTCTGCAGTAAAATACATCTAGCATATTTCATTTCGGACGCTATTGTTTGCAGCCGTTCTTATAAATTATTAGGTCCGTTCTACAGTGAACGCAACCGTAAACATTATAAAAACGAAAATTTTAAGATACTTGCAACAGTGGACGCAAGCGGACACGGAAACGCTTCGGCATGAGATTGGCAACACTGAACTCTTGCGATTGCGTTTGAGTTTCCGTGATGCGTTTCCGTTGCTTCCGGTTCCGTGTCACTGTACAATAAACAGGCTTTAGTAAAAATGGTTAACGAATAAATATATATTTTCCTATTCAAACTCGGAAAATACATGTGGCCTTTTATTAGGAATGCCGTAACTGCATGCAGTAATATGAAAGGCTTAGAATGATAGTGGAGTAAGAGACATTACCAATTTTTAACAAAACAATTATTTGTTACGATATTTAAAAGACAGAACCAACTAAGTGCTTGAATGATTGTGAGAAAGATAATAAAAAATTAAATAATTTAGAGGGGCTTTCGTGTGAAACATATGTAATATAACATTAGTGCTTCGGAATATAAGTGACTTACACCACTATCAGTATTAGCCTCTCATATGTTACGTAAACCATATTGCCTCACTCCTTATATGGTTGGCTGCGAATTAACAAATGGTGTTTCACATTAATTTGTGGTACTTTAAAACAACTCTCTACAATTGCTATCAAATGAGATCTTTTTGTTTCTATTGTATCTAATAACAAAGAATTTAGATTATTACCGACTGAACTATTAAACTTGCTACGCATTAGCGTACACTGATTGGCTAAATTTCTTCTTATATGTTCGTCAGCCTGTGTGCTGCTTAGCGCTACAGCTCAAAATTTTAGAGATAGTGCGGAAAACGATGTATAGATAGAACATAGCGAATGCAATTTTATTTCAGGACAAAAAACTGTAAATTTCACTGCGGATCAGAAACAAACTTATGAAATATTTTATAAAAAATTTAAGACCTGTTTAATTTATTTAATCTTATATACATTTAACCGAAGCACAAAACCTGACGCAAAACAGAAAGTATGTCTGTCAACAATGCTCACTTTATCGCGCAACACTTAGCTATGAATACGTAAAGGCGAAAAATTTGAATCTAAACTGCCTTATATTATTAACATACCTATTATCATTAGTAAGATCCTCTTATATCTTACATAGTCTTTATCACTGTAAACTATGAAATGTATATTATAAAATAGGTAACATCTTACAAATTACACATATTTAATAATAAAATACGTTTTGAATATCATTACTGTACGAACAACAAAACTTGGCATTAAAGTGTAAGCACTTGGAACTTAAACAGTTACCTTAATATCTCCCATTCAAATAAACACTTTAATTAGATTGTATTTAGTTCTTGTTCTACTGTAAGTTAACTAGTAGTCTAATGTTTATTCGTTTGTGTACTCGTATACGCCTTTCTATATTGCCTGAGTTTATTCTTATGATTGTCTTAGATTATTCAATGACTTAGTGAGTGTACTAGTGGATTAATTTGTCATGTAATATATGACAATGCTACTCAACGTACTACATCCCTATTTACTGTCGTCTGTCTTAAGTAATGTAAACTCTGTAATGTTTCTAATCTTAATGTATTTCTATATTATTCTTATTTTAATATGGGTAATACCATATGCGTTTGTGATCCTTCTTAATGTAACAAATACTATAATGTATGTTTTCTTCATATTCCTACTTATCTTTAAAGTACCAGATGTGTGAATTTTCTATTCGTTCACTATTACAGTAATAATGTACTACAGAGGCACATGTATCAACAAATGTAAACCTTTTGTAGGCACTTTGTACAGATTGGTAGTAAATCGTAATTAAACTTTTCCTTTGGCAGTGTATACAAAATGCCAAAATAAATTGGAAGGGTATGTAATGAAATCACTTGCTGCAAAGTGTGTATGCATATGTGTATATTTTACAACATACATACGTATATAAATATCTTTCTTGTAAATTACAACACTCATAACAAAATATATTATTCACACAACACCTAATGCTCATTCAACAATACCGCATTTACATATTGTATTTACATTTTATATCTATGAGAATTGTTATGTTCATTCTTACTACAGGTCATACATCTATGTAATTTGTACCACAAAATAAAACAGTTGTCACCATGAATCAGCTTAAGTAAATGGTAAAAAAACTGGCTTAATGTTTTGAAACTGTTGAGACAATAGCTACAATACAATAGTTCTGAACATACATACTATTTGTTTACACAAAAAAATATTCACCTTACATATTTAAAAATACAAAAATTAATATATTCATACAACTATTTCAGATTCAGGATAACAAATTATTTCGTTTCGAACACTCTTGATAAATAATACGGTGCAAATACAAAAAATGAAACTAAATTTAATACATCAAAACCAAAAATAAAAATAAACAGAGCTGCTCGATACTAGTAGTAAACTATCAGCACACAATATAACATGTAGAGTGAAACAAACATTTTACGTAAATCTTTTAAAACGATGCACAATGAGATATGGCCCATAATAATATAATCTGAGTGCAAAGTTATAAGACACTGCATGTCAATTACACTGTTACATTATATTGATTTCAGTATTTCACAGCATACACAAACATAAGGGTTTTTCTTTGTTGACACGGAAACTGGCAACTGGGCACTTGTCTGTATAACTGTATCATTTCAAATATCTTTCGTCAAACTAGTACGCCAATTTTATATGTTTCAGTTGTTTATTGGACTGGATAACAAAAATCGATAGGTCAAACTGTAATCTTTATGAAAGCATTTTTGCTGTAAAATTCCTTCTTTAAAAATGGGAATTTACCTGTACTGTTTGTGGTAATTTTGGCTTACATGTAAGGTTATTGTCCATAAATTGTTTACAGTTTATTATCAGGTTCCCTGATTTCCAATATTCCTAGGATAATGTGGATCTATTATTTCCGGTAGAAGGCACATCACGTAAAACTATGTCAGTTTGTTGATCATTTTTTCTTTCCAGAAACTGTTCTCTCTTTCAATTTGTTGCACTAGTAATCCACGTGGTGTCCAAAGGACGAAATAACAGAACTTACGATTGGTAATATGCAGTTGTCCCTGCACTTGGTACATGTAAGCATGTCCTTTCTTCAGAAACATTTTACCGTCTACAATGTTACGAAATGTTACTTTTTTCTGCTCCACTGCTTCTTGTGGAGACATTTTGGCAGCTACGGCAGGACATTTTACTTCAAGGATACCATCATCTCCAACAGACCGTCAGGTGTTGCTGCCAGCCATGGGTGTTCCTTATCGACGAATAAGCCACGGTGAGCCACCTTCTTACCAAAGTTCACTTCAAAATCCTGAATGGCGCTATGCTCATTTTCCAATCCATATCTTGTGGCCGCCGTCCCAGAAAACCTACTGTACAATATATTGACAACGGATTTTGCTCGCTTAGTGGATTTCTTCATGTTACAGATTCTACCGAAATGTTATGCTGTCAGTCGCTTGATTCTTTCTGATTTCCAGAGAACAGAATCATTTTACCCCTTGGTAGCGATTTGTAGATTTTCTCGTTCTACATCCGTTTTACAAAGATTAGCGAGAAATTCCTGTTTATGTCGTGCATATTCGTCTGGTTCCATGTCAGGCATGCATTGTTCTACACAGCCATAATCCTTGTCAGGACCTGTCACATACAACTTTCTGCGCTTAAATGTTTGTGGGTTTGTCAGCCTCCTGAGCTTTCTTTTCTCTGATGAACGTTCCTTGCGCTGTATGTGAGCTTTAGTGATGTTTCCAGGACTACTGTTTGTTAAACCTTTATGGATAAAGGACTGAATTTGAGGACCTGAATTAAAAGAAATTACAGAGAGTTCGCTTCTTGTTTGGTAACCACCACTCAAACAAAAGTTTACTCGTTTACTTGAAACATGCTTGCAAACCACATTATTGAAATACTCTGCTGTATTAGTATTGACATTATGTAAAAGGCTTACATCATGATGTGCACAAGGTTTCGAGCTGCTATTATTTCTGACCATATACCTGCCTCCTGAAGAGGCGCTTCAAGGTTTTCCTCGTTTTCTTTAAATCCGCTACAGAAATAACCTCTAATTGCGCATCCTGACTGGTCAACAAATACGTGAAATGGACCATTGTAAATGTCAAGTTTTAACTCCTCAATTTTTCTGTGAATTGGAAACTCTTTTTGAGCACGCCTATGCTGCACACCTCCGGTGACTGCAGCTCGAAGGCGGAGTTGTTTGTCAGATACAGCCTTTCGTAGAACAGGAGAAACGGAACCAATTTCGTTTTTCGTCTTTTGAGCAATACAACGTATCCTTCGAAGGTAATTTCGCAGTATGTGGTTAGTACATTCAATTTTGGTGATTGTAAAATTTGGACCATATGGCTGAGCCTTCACCAACTGGGTCATAATGCTGCTATCGCCATCTCCTGAAAATGTTTACAAAACTCTTCGTACTAATGTGAACAATGTTTAGGTATTTATTTATATACAAAAAAAAAAGAAAATACAAGGCCATGTTGCAGCATTTCGAAAATAATGAGTGTAATTTATCAGTTAGTTTCCAATGTAATGAATTTAAAAAATTCATGACTATGTGAAATAAAACTGTGAACAAATCTTGAGAAGCGATTTAAATCTACCACTTATAATTCGGCCGCATAATTTATTTTGTCATTCTTTATCTCATTTTCGGGCACAAAATTGGCGTTGCCTTATTTAGAAATATTGGAAAAAATCTGTTACGTTTATTGGTATGACAATATTTTAATAAAATGTTTAAGATGGTATTGTTAAAACTGGGTGATTTTTCTGTATAGACAAAACATTGCTTAAAAATTATTGTTTTTGAAAGGGCCGTTAAACGCTGTAACATGGCCTTAAACAAGATAAGACTTCAATAGTCTATTTCTCACAAATATTAAAACTAAGGCCTCATACTTTACAATATTTTTGGGTCCTTTTTTCGGCTAAATGGAAAACTTTATACCTTGCATACCCTTTAAAAATATTCCTAAGAACCATACCAAGACATAAATCTGCAGTTAAGGTTTCGCTGGTCAATTTACCGCGAAAGTAAAATAACTGACTTTAACATGACAAAAAATACGAAATAATATTGTAGAAATATGGCTTAACCTCAAAGAAGTACAAATATTAACATAGTGGTAGGCTCTGAATTGTATGGCTATGCTATTTCTGGGGTATGAAATACTAGTGCAAGACAACATTTCTTTAATTAACACAACTACTTACATACAATGGCTCACTGAAAAATACCTACAGAAAACAACCAAATAATTTTTAACTTGAATTGGCCACATATGCACGTTCTTCTAGTAGGCATATCAGAGCGCTCGGTTACTGCTCTGAGGCTGAACTATTTTCAAATAGTTCACAATATTTAGTACCTACTCTTCGCGAGGTTACATTTAAAAACATTGTAGGGCTAATACCTTTCTGTATATTTAGGAAGTAGCTGTTACAAAAGCGCTCCATTTCAGTTCGTTACAATATGCAGCATGGTATGAAAACATATGAAACGTGCGACGTCGGAAATAAAACATTAAATACCACACTGCATTGAATTTATTTCGGAAATATACTATCGACACAAATACATAATAATTAATAACATCTGAAATTAACTGATCACCTTGTGACTCACCAATCAGCCGATGATATTTCAGGTTATGCATGGAAACACTGCATTTGAAACCTTCCACTATGATGTTAGATTCCATGGCATTTGAAGACGTGTTCCAATTTTTGAAACAGACGTGGTCCTTTGGCGTCTCATTTTTACTGTTTGCTCGTGAACATATGCAGCAGTATCGATTCCTAGTGCTTGCGAAGATAACTTTTTTTGTTTCTTTTCCTACTATGCAAACCTATAAGGAACAAAAATAACAAGCATATTTAATCTGTTCTCTGTAAAACTTAATGTAAGGTAACGAACATTGTATAATCAGGATAATTACATTATTTCGAATGTCTGGCATTATGCCGATAGGCTTAAAGTATATGGCTCTATGCCAGTAGGCTTAAAAGACTTTCATACTAGCAAACAGGTTTATCACAAAATAACTATACAATGTTTGCACTTATACAGAATTTAAATTGTCGCATTTATCTACAAGAGAAGGAAATATTAGCAAAAATAACTATTACGTGTTGTTCACACTATCATGAACTTATTTTAGATACTAATAATACATAATTACTGATATAACACAGATTGTCTACAAATTATTATTCAACGCGCAATAAGATTACGTAATACACAAACTTACCACACAGTTTCCATACAAGCTCCATCAGTGACAACTGCTATGAGAGGAACTCCGTCGACATCCACACTGCCATTTTCTATTGCCAATCTTGCTTCTTCTTTGGCAGCGGCTTCCATACTTTGACATGCGACATCGTGTATAACAGAATATAGGTTTTTTTGACATTTGTTGAAAGTCTCCTTGGCCATGCAAGACATTTCCAAAGTTGAAGTTATGTCTTGTAACTGTGTAAAACTTTAGCCCGTTAACAACATACTGTTCACCCATGCCATGTTACAGTTGACTTTATTTGTTTGGGGGTCCTCCGAGAAAATAGATTCAACAGTACCACACATGTTACACTTGAAATCAAATTTACTTAGCATTCCATTTTTATGTTCTTTTATTAATCGCATATTTTCGAACAAACACTGAAACACTTTGTTATGTTGGCTGATGTGCGACATTTCTTTGAATAGAAAGTCAACATCAAATAGTCGACGGCCTTGTATCGGAAAGGTTGATGATTCAGAGCTGAAAGTTTTTGTACGAGAGGTTTGTTCGGGTGAAGATGCTGGTGACGAAAATTTCTCCACGCCTTCAAGAAACTGAGGGTAGTCACTGGTGACCGATTTTGACTCTTGTTCCCAGTCTGAAAATATTCCAGTAACATCATATTCTTCTGTAGGATAATCAGTAGTTGTGACTTTCTGATGTGTCGCCAATAATTCTTTTGTCCAAAACGAACAACCTGCTTCATCGATGTCTACTTGTTCATGTGAAGCAGTATCGCCAGGAGAGGTGGAACACCTAAAACAAAACAAAATTAAGGGTATGATTTTCCTTGAAATAATAATCAAATACGCTATTAAAATTGTAAACAACCATTATTGTTGGCATAATTGGTAGGCTAAAATAAATGATATATTTCATTAATTAGGTCGCAAACTTTGGCTCAATGTTCCAATTGTGAAATTACAACATTGCTGTGTAAAACAAAAATATCACGTCTCAGAATATTTTAATTATATAACCGTTAAAACATAATAATTTATTAACTGTAGGCGTAATGGAAGATATGTTACACAGTATTTGAATACAGCAAACAACAACACTTCCAACCGTTCAGCGAGGGTAACAGTAAAAAGCTATAAACAACGAATAATTTTGGAAATGCTCACATAAGTTATATACAATTGGTACTAGGTATAACCTTTCAACTTTCTTTTAACATAAAATGTAACCACGCCACTGAAGTACTAGTTATAAGTGATAATAAAGATTTAATTTTTAATCATAAGTAATTTAAATAAAAAATGAAATATTATATTCTTTTATTTCTTCCATATTCCTATGCTTGTAGAATACTGTTACCTACTTTACAATTTGCTAACGAGTTTATCGGAAGAATGATTCGATCCATGTTGTCTGCAGCCGAACGCCGATGACCTGACCAATACGCCACCATTTCTTATGTTAGTAGTTGAGTTAGACATAATATTTATGTTTAATTTAAAAGTATGTGGACTGAAAACACTAATATTATATTATGAAAACATGCCGGCTCATACATTGACCGCGAAATCTTACAAATTAAATTTGCGAATTAATATGTTTCACTATTTCAATTATTGGTTTTTATTTAACTAAGTGAATATGCAGTTTACTACAGTTTATTGATTGAGATGTTTCATCAAATTGAACCTGTGAAAAATCGTAAGTAATAACGAATATTCACTGATTCCGATGTAGAGTCAATTAAGTTTCAGTTCTCAGTCATAAAATGATGGAACGTATTTCTGTAAGCTATTATAGATACATACACACACGACATTTAAGAAAAATGTTAGTGTCAAGAACAGGCATATTACATTTTTTATTAATTTTCATTCTGTGCAGAAGTATTTGGAAACATTTACGGAAACGTTCCATGAATCACAAACGGGAAAGCATGCTATAAAACTATGCAGTAATGTATTGTATTTATGTATGTAATGTATGTATTTATGTATGTGTATAGGCCTACGTAATATTCATATACAGATATTCATGCGTTATAGACGTTTTATCCGTGCTAGAAAAGTAAGAGAGCCACCTTCTTTCGGCATTGTGCCCTTTAATTATTCTTAACTAATTGTTAAAAAAGTATTATTCAAACCTTGCTGGAGACGTTATGTAGCAAGTCTCACTTTCTTTCTGGGTTTTCCTTTCAACAGCATTTTCTATATTTCCTGCGTGTTTGGATGTACTGAACGACTCATGTGAAGTATAGTTGGAAAACCTTGTTTCATGATTTTTCACGTAACGCAGCCTGTGAAAGAAAGAACATTTATATTTAATACAGCTTAAATGGATAGTAAAGGAATATAAAATTTATGCTACATAATCTTTTCAACTGAAAGTGAAGGCTTACAGGTTTCTTAATAAATGTACAACACACTTAGGTACATGCCGTCAACTAAACGTAAAACTTTCCCTTTGTTCCATTTCCTTTTCTTTCGAACTGCATTCAGACGCAAGTGACTTTTTTACCTCTTCTTTTGTCTTCATTCAAAACTTGCTTTCTCGCAGATTCCATGTATTACCTTTGTAAATCAAACCTTTCTAAATGGGTATAAAGGCTAAACGTTCTACTGGCACTTGACGCGAGTCAATTCACCCACACACATTCACAAGTATCACAGCGCGCACGCAGAATGATGGATATACGAACAATTATCTCGCACCTCGCACTGTGCGTCTGTCGAAGACAGCTACTGCCCTAGACTCAGGCCAGCGACACACAGCAGCTGGGCACTCCCTCTACCAGCCGGACCTTTTTCCCCGCATACCCCCACCTTCCCCCCGCTCAAGGCTACTTCCCCTCCCGGGCTGCTAGCGGCCGAGCGGAGCGCGTGGTGGCGCCACTTCACTGGAGTGTCTTAACTGGCATGCAGTGCTTTAGAACTCCATCGTAGTACCCTCGATTTTCATCTACGAAACTATATTTTTTTATCACGCGACGCAAGACAAAGGTGCATTCTACGGGTCTATAATTTTCCGAAGCCCGGGAAAATTAATCTTCTTACCTAATCTCACCGCAAAAAGTGCCGTTTTAGCCATTTTCACAGTCAAAACTTACCTATTAGTAAGGGAAAATAGAACGTCTCACTATTATAGGCCTGTAAACTGTTCCTTAAATGCTTTTCGTAGCCAATCCGCATAACAATACGTGGAATAGTTTTCGAATAAAAGCCGGATTTCCAAGGCTCTGCACGTCTCTGCGCTCTCCAAGTAGGCGGCGCCCTTAAGGGTGTGCCTCCCATTTCAGGTCATGATTTTATATTTATATTAATCACTGATCAACTTTTAGACTTTTTCAATCGTTTAACTTTCACGAAATGAAAAATATATACAGCACATACGTTTTGCATAATTAGCTGCCAAAGTTACATTTGTAACGTTTTTGGGTTGTACAAATAAGAATAATTTAATTTATAGCAGAACTGAAACTTTTTAGGTTTAACTGCAATGCCACTGGCTACTTCATGATATGGTTTGCATTTCTATAACAAAAACTCATTTCATGTTTCTTGGCTGTCAAAATAGTAACCAATTTGAGAATTTGGAAATGCCAGGTAAAATTAATTAATATTGTTACGATTTACCGCGGGGTTTGTAAAGGATAGCCTAATTAATTGATTTTACGACACCACACAGATTTATTGATGGCCACTACTTATGTCACTTACAAATAATCTTCTAATTGCCAAATAATTAATTATACTTAAATAAATGTCTCTTTCCCAGTCACTCGTTTCTTACAATCCACACACCTCGCTGGGCCGCACCTCTGGCGCAACTCTCGCCGCAGCACTCCTCGTGGATCTCCGCCGCGGGACTCCGTCGTCGCACTCCGCCGCCGCCGACGCACTTGCCTTCACCGAGGATCCGCCCGACGCCTCGCTCGGAACTTCTCTCGGGACTCCGCTGCGCCTGCGACACTATCGCCCGGAACTGAACTCCCTGCCCTGGAACCCTCGTCCAAGGACTTCGCCACTCTGCCGCACCCGCGGCACTATCGCCCCGGAATCTCCGCCGCGGGAAAGCTCCCGCCTGAACTCTGACTCAGCTCAGCCCTCTACCGAGGCCGCCGTCCTCGTTTTATATATCAGCCGCAATTTCCAGAACTCACGTGTGCGGCCGGGGCCAGTCGCGTCATTCTGCGCCGACCCGACTTCAGAAATCTCTCGAAACACGTGTCGGCGGCTCGCGTAACTCCGCAGCTGTCCGGTGTATGTTACATGTCAAAGGCAGGGCACAGTGCTGGGAGTGGTGGGAAGGAGGGGGGAAAGCGACAATCCTTGTAATCTTCCAGGCGCGCGCGGCGCATATCATGTTGCGGCAGCCGCCAGCCAGCTCTACATCTTCACGTGTCAATGCCTTGCTCGCGTTCTTAACATTATTTTCTAAAAGAAATTGAAACCATTTCTTGAAGTAGCCAGTGGCATTGCAGTTAAACCTCAAAAGTTTCAGTTCTGCAATAAATTAAATTATCTTTATTTGTACAACCCAAAAACGTTAAAAATGTAAATATAGCAGCTAATTATGTAAAAAGTATGCGCTGTATATATGTTTCATTTCGTGAAAGTTAAACCATTGAAAACGTTTACAAGTTTATCTGTAATTACTGTAAATATAAAATATTGACCTTGAAATGGGAGGCATCCCCTTAGAAGGCTTGATTACAAATAGGGTATTTCAGTCAAATCTGAGAGAAATTATTTTGTTGCTTCATCCTCCCCCCCCCCCCCCTTTCCACCCGACAGGAGAACAACACGAAGGTATTTTTTGAACTGAGAACGAGAATTATGAAATAAGCAATTTTATTTTCATTGATGTTAAACATAACAGATACACGAAACTGATGACATAATTCCACATGATATCTTATTCAATTTTATAACTTGAATAATTTTTCATGAACAAACTATACTGCGTGGCAGCTGGTGACTGTTAACAAATAAATAAAATTAATACGCATAATTAACATTAAACATCACATTGTTAGCAATATCTATCAAAGTTCAGAAATTACTTATTTTATTACCTAAGAATTAAACTGCTCATTCCCTCAACATATAAGGTAGAAATTAAATGTATATATATTTTAATAAGAATGCTGAAGAATAAAAAACTTTATGAGTGCTCTTCTCTTCATTAAAAATAACTGTGTAAAATTGTGAGCCCCTACTACAAAGTACTCTAAAACCATTATATTACAAACCACTAAATCTAAATAATGAATAAAACAAAAAAAGTTATGACTACAGTTCCAATCATTTCAAATTTCTTTTTATTATTTAAATTCAGACTAAGGGCTCTTCGTCCCGAAGCAGGACCCTCTACTGCCAGTATGTACTGGTCCATCACTCGCCTTGATGTAGATGCAGCTCCTGGTGTGGATCCAAAGCGAGTCACTTTTTGCCTCCTTCTTGCCTGCCGAGTTTCACCAGCCTTCCCTGCGTTGCTACACACGGACTTCGCTGGCGGCAGCTACTGTCTGGGCTTCAACCCGAGCACCATAGGCTACTCGGCACCCACGAACCTCGACTTGTAGCCTCCAGGCCACTGCTACTCGTGTTGACCTTGGACATGCTCAGTATGTCTCGCACCAGTTAACGTTTGTACCGTCTCGAGATTTACTGTCATTGTCAAGAAAATTTCCCTCGGAATAACCCATGAATAGTTGGCAATCACATACGAGCGATGTCAGTCTCTTACGCACACACGCACCTCACAGTTGAAGCCGTAGTCTTTGACCAACCAGTCATTTTCTGTAATGTTCTCATTGTGTTAATTTTACCCGTCTTGCACTAACTTAGTCCTCCAACAACTCGCTTTCACCTTACTCGCTCGATGAGTAACCACTTACAGTCGTCGGCGAGTAGTTATAGACACATCCGGGTAATCTACACACTCTTGGATACCTTGGAGCGAGTTTTCAGTATTTTGGTGACTCAGCGATTTGACTACTAGTTGAGCACGTAAACTTCTTGCTTTTCATCGGGCGAATCCTTGTAGCTCGGTGTGGGCTGCTTCCTCCGGTCGCAGGCCAAGTCCGTTCCCAAGAAACGCAGAAATGTATTTTTCCCACATCGAGGCTTTATCCGATCTTGTCGACTTCTTTGGCCTCGGGCAGTGTGACTTCTTCTATCCTGGTGGTGGTCAAGGCAGCGGTCGTGTAATCGTTTTCGGGCAGTCTTTCGGGTAGCGAGAGCGGAGTACTCTGCTTTGAACGACACTCGAGGGGTTATATTTGCTCGCCCGGAACCAACGAACATCGAAGGCGAGAAGCGGACAGAAAAATCTTTTATCGTCTGGCTGGGCAATCCCCTTCATCACCTGCCTGGATGATGAAGAGCTGTTTACGTCCGGTCACGTGTGATGACGCGGAACCAAGTTGGGGTTGATTAGCCTTTAAAAAAAAACTGCAGGCAACTTTACTAGCACCGGCGTAAGGGAGCGTTCAAGTATTACGTAACGCAATTTTTTGATATTTTTGACCCCCCCCCTCCTCCCCATGTAACGCGCCGTAACGTTTTTCTGTACCCCCCCCCTCCCCCCTAGTAAAACGTTACGTAACCCCAAGTGACCATTTTTACCTAAAGTTACAATTATGTGGCGTAACGTACCGGAATAAGTCACTAAAATACCTTTGTTATTGTTTTAATCGCTTTAATGTTATTTATTAACATTTGAAATGTCTTGTTTTTAAAAGCAAGAGCTTTCTAATGTTTTTTTGTCCTAATAAATTTTTACCACTCAATCATACATTTAGCAATCATACATTTAATTACGTCGTTTTCCTGACTTGGCCCTGTCCTTACACACTTTTTGCTTTATCCGCCATTTTTCTTCTCACGCATTCTCCTATTTTAGCGTTTTACTAATAAAGCTATTAAAATCAAATAACAAATTTTATTTATAATAGTTATTTTTACCTTTGGCAATGCAATTACAAACATAAAACTAACTGAAATAAAACATATTTGTCAAAATATAATCGTATTTAAGAATACGATCGAACGAAAACGAAAAACATTTAAAGTAAAATTAGCCATAATTAAAATAAGTATATTGTAAAAAAAAAAAACAAAAAAAAAACAATTCAATTGAAGTTTTACTGCTCCTCTGTCCATGGGCTTGCCAGCCACTCAGATTCTTTCATTACTGGCATCCGGAGAGCAGACGAAGAGGGTTCCGGAATTGTTAACCCGCTTGCATCAACTTCGTCTTCGTCAAGCCAATCGGCATCCTCAGACGATGTTTCACAGCGACGCACAATGCAGAGAAGCTCATTTGCCCTTCTTGCAGCAAGTCGCTGTGGCCGTACTCGACTTTCATGATGGTCATGGGCAGTCTTGCCATGCATGAAACGATTGTGCATTTGCACACTCTTGTGGGATGTATAATAAATCCCACAGGTTGAACATTCTCGGTTCTATAGGTCGGATTGTACCGATGGGCAAAATAAATCGTAAGGCATCTGCTAAACCCTTCTAGAGGAGGCGACAGATCAACAGACAACCTCACAAGAAGTGGCGAAAACTTGCATGATCCTTTGTCTATCTGACTAGGTACCACGAGCTTTTTTGTGGTTTGAAGGATTGGGCAGGGTGGTGGCAGGAAAGTTTCTGGAAAGACAGATTTTAATGCACTCCTCAAGCGGGAACAGCAGGATTCATCCGCGCATTTAATAACTTGCAAGAAATATTCCGATTCACGGACGTGAGCGCTATACCACGCCATATTAGGTTCTGCTGGATCCTGCAAGCTATCTTCAGGGTTTCTATATTCCGCCGAAACATCGTAGTTGTCAATTTTCATACAGTTGGCCAAGTGCTTGGAGCACATAAACGAAAAGGGTTGCCATCTTGGGAGAACAAAATACGAACATTTCAATCGGAAATCCCCCGTAAAAAATAAACGAAAAGGGTTGCAAACTTGGGAGATTTTAATTCACTAGTAGTTTTATTAACCCTTCAGACCAATCGTTTTTCGTACCACAACATTACTGTTGTGATGAGAGAAAATCTCACACATAGAAAACCGTGTATTGTGAATATCAATACCTACATAATTTCTAATATGGCGATTGGAGTCTACGTTGACAACCGAAGTATAACGAAACCATCCGAATAGCGGTATTTTTTGTTTTAACTACTTTACTGGAGCGACGAGAAAAACTATCACAGCTGTTGATAAATATATATATATATATATATATTTGCTTTACGTTTGGAGTTAAAAAAAACATTCTCTAATCCTGTAAAGCAAGCAGAAGCAATTTTGTGAAGGTAAAAAAAATTAAGTTATCATGCCATTTGAAATTTTGAGAAAAAAAAAAAGTTTAAAAAATGCGTGAAAGAATCTGTCTCTACGCGACCGTTCTGAAGGGTTAAAAAAAAAAAAAAAAAAAAACAATGTGACGTAACGCGTAGGTCAAACCCCCCCTCCCTCCCCTGTAACGCATCGTAACGTTTTACAAGACCCCCCTCCCCCCCCCCCCCCAAATTCGTTACGTAATACTTGAACGCTCCCTAAGGCGAGTGGTCTGCAACGAAGGGCGAACTAAAGAATAGACAGCTGGAGAAGTAAGAAAGTTACAGGTGACAGCTTACACCTGTAACAAATTCTCGAAGCTATCATTAGAGACAGGAAAATTTCGCGGGTTCAGTGACCTTCAGGATGGACTCCACAATCCTCTACATATTTGGCAAACGTCGTCTGTCCATTGGCTGCGGACTTGTGAGACATCTCAACTGGGTAACTTGCAATTCAATATTTTTTTGAATGATAATATCTAATTTGCCCAGAGTCCTCCAGATTAACAGTAAACCATTAACAGAAGCAGTACAAAGGTTTAATTATTTGAATTATAGCACGTCACGTAATGAATCCACGACATTCCCGGTCTCTGGTTGTCATCGCTCTAATCATTGTCCAAAAGCGAACTTGCAAGGTGTCAGGTCCTGCCATTGCGATATCTTCCAAGTGGGAAGTGACCTATCACACGCAAGGTCTTTCCCGGGCCGCTGCGCCATTTCGCTTCTGTATTCTTATGTGTTCTGTGACTAGATGTAGTGAGAGTCACTTCGTGAACTGGAGGGTCGATTACACGCACCAATTGGACGTCTGCACACGCGCAGTGCGCTGCACTTGTCTTCCTCAAATGTTCATTTATTCACTTTTACTTTCAAAATAAGAAGAAAATTACCGTTTACATCTGATTTAGAAAAAAACTACTCCCATCCTCCATCCACCAGTAGTTAAAATTTCTGAATTAAAATACTACTCATTAGTATTTGAAGTACTCTGGCCCTTAAAAAAGTATCTTAACACTGCTTAAAGCCCGGGCAATACCGGGTAATTGAACATATATATATATATACATACAACTAACTATATTAACATATTGCTGTAAATAATTTTTCTGTTAAAGTTATGTATCCAAATTTATATGGTTTTTGGTTGGGTTCTATTAATTGTACAATAGTTTGGTGTATTATTTCTAAAATAAGTATAACTTCTAACGCGCGTATATAAGTACAACGCACCTTTTTTCAAATACTAATGAGTAGTATTTTAATTCAGAAATTTTAACTACTGGTGGATGGAGGATGGGAGTAGTTTTTTTTTAAATCAGATGTAAAAGGTAATTTTCGTCTTTTTTGAAAGGCAAGTGTACAAAATTCCATAAAGAAGTACCAAACATATTATTAAGAGGTGGGACTTTAGGATGAGGTAGTTTTTCGAAATCGTATATAGAAAGTGGTCCTCGTTACTTCCCCCCCCCCCCCATATTATATGTAGACGTAATTTTTTTCAAGTATACAAATTTTCTTCAATTTCGAGATAAAATTGTACATTAATTTAAATAAACAAAACAATGAAGCAAGTCTGCCAAAAAAACATAAACCTTCATTTATACAAATGTATATTCACATATTAATAATCAATAACTTCGATTGTGTTTATAAGGCTTATTTTTCATAAAAAAGTAAGGCTGTAAGTCTACCTAGAGTAAAATGACCAGACCAACGGGGTGAGTTATGTATTAAATAACAATAAGTTAACAAATAACAAGTAATATTATAAATTTCTTGAGCTAAATTGGCAAATACATTTAGATGAAAATATTTTGTTAGTACTGTTGTAATCCCATGATAAAGTATTTTAGAAGTCCCGTTTTTTAACTGTTAACTTTCATAAAAGGTATTCCAGAAGATTTTTGATATCACAAAAATTTATTTGGCATGCCGATACGCTTTTTATGTCCCCCGATGTGTCCCACGTTGTTAAAAAGTGAAATTATATTACAACGACAAAAATCTTGGTGGTTGTAGAACTTATATTAAACATTATACAGGCGCTCAGTGTTCCACTTTAAATATTTTCTCTATTATTCAAAATAAAAGTGTGTTCAGCACCAACTTCAAAGTCCTTGGGAACGACTTTATTTAGACCATAAGTCGTAGAGATGTTTCCATTGTATTTTGTCGTGATGAAACTGCCGCTAAAGTTTTCGGTCGAATTTAAACTCAAATTGTATATAGGTTAATGCAGCCACACGCGGTCACATATCTGGACGACTTCGGTCCGTGGGTAAAGCATAAACGCGCTTTAGATTTTTAAAATTCATCATGATTAAATTACGTCCATGGTACGCACGCACTTCATTGCATTTCTGTAGAATTTAACCCTCAACGTGCCGAAATAAGTATATCCACTTGAAAAAGTCATAGTGTGATTAAAGATGCATCATAATATGTTGAAGTGTTTTGCAGTACGTGTGGTCTCAATTTTGAAAAGAAAGAAATGGCCAAACGAGGGTTTGGCTGTCGTTTCGTTGCACTTTCGAAATCAAACGCATATATGTATGTAACGACAATTCACAGGTGAAAACACTCGTGTTACGGTTGAGAATCTCCCACGTGCATCGTGGCGCAACTGCGGCAGTGAGCGGAGTTTTCCCGGGGACACCACAAATAATAACTGAATTTTCGTTTTAAAAATCAAATAATCATCTATAGTTAATATTGACACATATATACCTATTTGATCCTGTTATCAACCAATGAGCATTATAAAAAAAGCTTGATAATATATAGGCCACTGAGTCTAGCCTGGAGTGAAATGAATCCATGGAATAATCGTGGCTCTATTAATGATGTATTTACTAACGGTGCTGCCTTTATTCGCTTTGGGAAAATGCAAACATCGCGGCTTCTTTACTCGCGACGTCTAAAAGAAAGAGATCACTGCGTTTAGCAATCGCTGAAACCATCCAACTTGACTGCCCATGTCAAGCGATTAGTTGGCCGATATCATCAGTTGCTACACGGAAAATGCCGTGCCAAAACTTTAGCTGATCAAGTAGAGGGTGATGTCGAGCAGGAAGGTACCACGTGCATTTACTAGACGTCCAGCCAAAAAGTGTTTTTTTTTTTTCCACGTTTCTGATTCGGAACGCCACCAGAACGTCAACTTTCTTACGCACGATTTTTTTAATTTAATTTTTTTGTACATAATCACGAATATGAGCTTTAAGGCTCTTTAAGCGCATGGTGCAATAGTAATCTTAGTACACAATCCTATGATGCCACCACACTCGAACAATGTCCCTGTAACAATCTTCGGTTAAACGCTAGCGGTTTTATTTGCCAGTAAATAAGCTCTAGGAGAGCGATAAAAAAAAAGAAAAAGCCACCGACTAGCGTCTAAAGCAGCAAAGTTTAAATCATCTTGTATACAAACAAAAATAAATTAAATAGTAGCCTATATCATACCAAACTTTGGGTGAAATTATTTGAAATAACACATTCTTTTAATTAAAAACTTCGCCACTCGGCATACAAAATAAATATTGACGGAATGAAAAAGTGGGTGAGACGGAAGTATTTTTTGTATGTTTTGTCAGGTTTTGTAACTTTTTTAATAGTATAAACTTAGTTAATGCAAAACAAAACAAAATAAATACATATTTAAAAAAATGGGTGCGTGTACTTAGGTACGCGCGTGAGAAGTTATACTTCTTTGGCATCATTAAAAAATAGTTTTTAATTGCATGTAAATAATTCTCCATGGTAGCGTTAAACGTTTAACGCAACCTTGTTGGAAGTCGCATTAGAAGTATAACTTCAAAAAACACCTGACCACAGCAACGTCCGCCGATATCCCAGTTGTGAAATATCCGGGCATCACATCGCCGTGGGCGGGAGGGTCGTGAGCTCACCACTCGACCACTGCGGCCTCCTGCAACGGAGCCAGCCTGCACGCCAGCCACGGAGTGCGCCCTGCCATTCGTGTCCGCCCAGCAGCTGGCCGCACGCGGCTTCCTGCATCGCTGATCGCGCGCACACCTGCCCCGCGGCCGCCCGCGCAGTTGGCAGGCCTGCCTCTCTCCCTTCATCAACAGCTGGCGCCCAGAGCCGCCAACCCGGCCGTGCGTGACTGTGCGTGCCCGAGCCTGCTAGCTGGTGGCCTCTGCGACGTGAGATTCGCAGGGCCAAGTCGCCGCGACATTGTCGCTTATAGCAGCAGCGTAAACCCCAACTTCGCGAAACAAATTATGGAGGGACATCTAAACATAACCTTAATTGCATGTGGGTGTGAGATAAAAAAAAAATAATAATTTTGTGTATTCTTGCATACAAGTGGAAGAACTAAGATTTAATTTTTTTTAAGTTATACTTCTTTAGGCGCGTTATGAAAAAAATTATGAGAGTGATTTTTTACAATGCGCGCACACCATGACGAAATTTGTACGGGATGAAAAAAAAGTCTACAAACAAATAATAATTTTATATGAACTTTTTAATTCTATATTTCAGTGATTGATACTGAATACTGGTCAATATAAATAAAAACATTTATTTATTGTGAATATTAGTGATAGAAATTTTTATATAAATGTCTTCACGTGTATTTTAAAGTGTATTTATGTAAGTGAGGTAATTTCCCGTATGTATAACGATGTCAGGTACCTTGTAAGCTTCCATTATCACTGTCAGGGAGTGCATGTGTCAAGCGCTGCTCCAAGAGGGGGGCGGTGGGGCCGATACCCCTCCCCAGACAAATTTTATTTAATTTTATTTAGGAGGGTATATACATGTTTACCTTAAAACTTAATTTCATGTGTTAAACTTCTATCTCATCAAATGTTTATGGAACTATTAAGGTTCTGTATTTGAGACCATAAACTTGTAAATAATATTTTAAGGCCAATATCTGATTTATTTAATGACCTTTTTTCAACTGCATTCTTTCTTTGTACGATAGCCCCTCCAGAAAAGTATTCCTGGAATCGCCCTTGGGTGTAAGGTTTAGTAGATTCCTGGCTGTTTTCATGGGAGTGTTTGTAAGGTTATGTTCCACTGTGTATAATTTATTTGAATTGTGAATTATTGCATTATTATTTCATATATAATTAAATTAATGCATTTAAATAAACATTTATTAGGTGTGTTTATTGATTTTTTATTAATTAAAAATAAAAATAGATTATTTTACTAAAGTAAATAATTTATTTTATATACTTGTTTATATTAATTTTGAATACTGAATATTTATTTAAAAAATTATTCTAATTGGATTTATACTTCACCAGCCATACATATAATATAACTCCAGTCATATAATTAATTTTTTTATATTAATTATTTGAAGGAAAATTTAAAAATAGTTATTTTTATTGCGCCAAGTAAGTACGACTTCTACAGCAAGTAACGCCACCATTTTAATGTACATTTTTATCTCGCTATTCAATTATTATTATTTTCTTTGTGACCCCGCATTATCAATTAAAAAAAGGAATTTATGTATGCCCAGGGGAACAAAATTAGCTCATATTTTATTGCCATGAATAACTATACATTTTTGTCTAAATATTAAAAATGTCTTTTGTGATATTTCAGAATTTTAAAAATAAATTTACGTATTCTGAACGTATTTTTATTCTGCACGTTAAAATAAAACCATGAACACACAGAGTCTGGGAAGTGTCTTACTGCGGTGCAATTAAATATTTACTTCTTGTTTTCGTTGGTCATTTAGCGGTAGACAATAACAATTGGTTAAATTCACATGTTATTTCGTAGAGAGTAACTGGCCACGCTCGTGTCGCGCGTCGCACTATATAGTTTAATTACCTTGGGTCGCACTAAGAAAGTAAAGCACTCGTGTGTCGCTGGACGAGCAGCGCTAGACGGGTCGCGTGTAGCCGTTCAGTAGATAGCGACTTGCCCGTGCCAAGTAGCCATCTATTGAGCGACGCCGCTGCTCTTAGCGACAAGCGACCCGCGACAAGCCTAGCGCTGCTCTAGAATATCGCAACGTTACGTGACATTTT
The DNA here is from genome assembly GCF_032445375.1 of Bacillus rossius redtenbacheri. NCBI lineage: Eukaryota > Metazoa > Arthropoda > Insecta > Phasmatodea > Bacillidae > Bacillus > Bacillus rossius. The sequence goes on from NC_086331.1 coordinate 77,279,053, forward strand.
CGCGGTCGCGGGTTGTAGCCTGGCCCTACGACTTGGAGTTGCAGTCGCAGCCGCTACGTGCGACAGGGTAACCTCATCCAGCACCTGAACATAAATTTCCGGAATAAAAATATGTGAGATGCGTAGTTGTTTTTCGGAGTGGTTAGGTGGTCTGCCGTGGTGTTGCGAAAACTAGCACAATGAATTTCGTGCTTTTGGTAAACATTATGCATTTTTAGTTTGGTAAAAATATAATAAATTAATAAAAAAAACTCGGGTTAATGGTTCGCTGTAAATGACTTTTGAAGCCAAAGACAGTAGGCAGGGGCGTAGCCCACTTAGCCCCTATTTTTTTCTGATCTGAAACCAGGTTAGCTAAAAGCCTGGGTGTCTTACTGCTATCACCGGCCACTGCACTGGAGGGGAAGAGTAAGCCAGCCCTACCGATTCTCCTTCCCTTCCCCTACCCCTGTCGCGAGCAGAAGCTATAAGGTTGTGACGCCGTGACGGGTCCCAAGATTTCAAACATCTTACACCTATTGTATTTAACCAGCGCGGTAATTATAAGCAGGTGGTGACTGGGTAACTCTTCAAGCTAAAGCTAATTGTTTCCAGGAATAGGCCAGTTCTGCCGAAACCGAACCATTTTTATTCCTTTTTTTTTTTTTTTTGTAGTGTCGAGCTTCGAGCATGATTTATGATTTTGAGTGGACGTGGACAAGGCACTTGGATTGATTAAAATACTTATATTTAATTAATTTCTTACTTCATCACTCAAACAATTTTTTTATTAAAAATTAATAATATATTTACCATTACAATATTTAAAGTTAAATACCGAAAACTGCTCAAATAGCACTATTTTACACCTTAAAATCTAAATTTTTCCGGTAGAGGACCCCCCCCCCCCCCCCCCCATACACAAATCCTGGCTACGCTACTGGTTGGAACTAAAGGTTGTTGGAGCCAAAGACCGTTGGAGCTTAATACTGTTGGAGCCGAATACAGCTGGGGTTAAAGACTGTTAGAGCCAAAGACAGTTGGAGGCAAACACATTTGCACTTTTCTTGATGATATCAAGAAGAACATTATAAATCAGCTTACTTATGAAGTATCAACGTACGGGCCTTTAAAATATAACTTGCGGCTTGACTGCTTGTATGGTAAACCGTGTATCTGTTCGAGGACTAAGTGAAGAAGTCGCATTCAAGACAGTGATTACTTTAATTTACATTTCAGACGAAGTGAAGAAGTCTGTTAAACACAGTATTAAGAAACTCTGCCGTGAAGAAAAAAGGTCTATGTAGGAAAAAGATCTGGCTGGTCTCTGTCTTCGGTAAACCGTTTGGAGCTGAGAACTAGTCGGTTCAAGCCATTGCAGAAATAAATGTTTATTAGATTGTAACTTTAGTAAGTGTTCCTGCAGTAGTGTAGGATTTATGAAATAAATATTTTGTGTGTAATTTTATTGGTTTATTTCTTGAACAATAATTTTTTTGGGTAATTAAAATTAAAATTTTTTCTGCAGCTGTTAAGGATAGAAACAAGGACAGAAGGCCATTGATTCAACAAGTAAATTTTTGAGTGATTTTTTATGATTTTTGAAATTATTCCCGAATTTCTAGGTTAATTATTACGTAATTTCAAGGCTATCAATATATCATAATCGGCTTACTACAAGCTTTTATAAGAGTGATTTAAGGACTTTTAAGATTTTTGGTCATATTTATTGAATAAGTATTTTTTACACCAAATTAAATTTTTTAATCGATTTAGTATTGAACAAAGACAGAAATTGATAGAATCAATCTTTATTTGAATAACTGATTTTTTTATTATTTTTTTCCTGAAATTATAGCTAAATAATTACGGATTCACAAGATGGCATCTAAATTTTTTAGATGGCGGGCGCCACAGTTATAAATGATAACTGCACTCTAGCAGGTAAAAATTAAACTAACATGGCGCCAGTGCACTCAAGCAGACGAATACATAATGGCGGATGTGATATCATACTAGCTGACGATATATATATATATACACATATATATATACACCTTGGTATTAGGAGTGGGAGATCAGCATGCCACTGGCTTCCGTGGAGGAAGAATCTGTCGAAAGTTTTTAGTTTGGCCTGGTCCGGGTTCGATCAGAGGACTCTAAACTCCATGATGTATGTGTTTTTTTAATTAAAATTATATATAATTTTGATTAATTGTTTTTTTTTATTTTTTTTATTATAATTACAGTTATGTAGTATGGTGATCGTAACTTCATAGCCCAAAATGGCGGAATGTTTTTATTTAAAATTTTATGAATAATATTTTATAAAATTAATTTTTTTTAGATTTTCTAGCATTAATAATACAGATATTCAAGAAGGCGGCTGAAATGAATATTGCAATGGTGATGTCATAATTCATAATGGCGGAAATTTCTAGAAAAAAATGTCAAAAAAAAAACAAAAAAAAAGCAGATCGAAAATGGCCGCCGGGGTCAATGTCAAAGGTCAAGTTCACGGTCATCCAAGATGGCTGCCATTACGTCACAATCCAAGATTGCGGACATCGGCTCCGGCTTCACAGTTAGAAGCCAGTCCTCGGACCAGCCAATATATACCTACTACTTACTCATGTCGTCACCACACATGACACTCATCACAGCGAAACTTCAACGAGAAAAATTCTTCATACATTTACTTCTCCCATGTCTTTGTGCATCATGGGAAAATGCGAACGACATATCGCAGTAGCCACAAGAATGTCTAGTGAATGAAGATTAACCTTTCAGACCCGAACCAGATAATGTTTCTGCAGTTGAAATAATTCCCATAGTAATCTTATACACATCGATACATCGATGTTGCAGAGAAACCTTCACTTTCTGCCATGCAGCATGACCTTTGCATGTCTTCAAGTGTGTTTCCATATTATCTGTTCTGGCAAACTGCTTATGGCATTTCTCACAGACAGATATCTTGTGAGGAGAATACTTAGCAAATTATCTCATCTCATGACGTCGAAAACGCCATTCATCGATGTTTCCTCTGCAGCCAGCACTGCAGATATTAAAGTCTCTTCTGTTGGTGGAACCATGCCTGTTAAATTCTCCTCTGTTGTTGTTAGTGATCATGATAAATAATTCATCGGGATCTAAGTCGTCGCTGAAGAGATCTCCGCTGTCGATGATACAGCTTCCATCAAGATCTTTGTGTTGTCGTCGACGATGCCAACAGTATCTGCGTCAGCCGTTTTCGTCGCTGCCGTCAGGATTTCCATTGATGGTAAAACTCTTATTGAGTTCGGCATTAAAGATGGTAAAGATTTCATCATGATCTCAATAAAGGGTAATTATGTGTTGTATGTATCAGATAAGTCAAACTAGGCAATCCTTTCACTGTCGTAGCAAGCAAAAAACTGATAAATGCATCGTCCAGTCCTCGTTTATGTACTGATTGCCGCTGAAATAATATGCAAGTCTAAACAAGATCCTTTTACATTAATATGCAAGTCAAAACAACATTAAAAAGGGAAGCAAATTTGAAAGCACAGTCGACGAAAAGGAAGCACATGTGATGAGATCGTATCCCTGTGCGTTATCCCTTTGATCATATCGTATCCCTGCGATGAGATCGTATCCCCATGATGAGATTGTATTCCCGTGATGAGATAGTATCGCTGCTATGAAATCGTATCCCTGTGAGGAGATTGTGTCCTTGCGTTGAGATCGTATCCCTGTGAGTATATCGTATCCTTTTCATGATATTGTATCCCTGTGATGAGATCCTATCATTAATGAGTTGAATGTTTGTAAAAAAAAATGTGCGTCCTTTTCGTTGAATACGCGTAGTCAAGGCTGCAGTCTGACTGATGATTTTATGTTTTAGCAACTCTTGTCTTGATAAAACATTTTTAAGTATTCTTGATTCTTAAGTAAGCGTGAAAACATACTTAGTTATTTGTCCTATTTTTCTTGCAATTGATTTAATACATACTGTAATTCTGACAGATAAGTTTCAGAGACTCTTGTCTTGTCTGCCTGAAATATGTTATACTTGATTGAAATATATAGAAAATTTCGACGAAGAAGGCCTTTTGGTTTGGAGACTTCTGGTCTGTACACCTGACGTACATGAAATGGCCTAATGGTTTGAAGACGCTTGGCCTATATACCTAACATTGTATATGATCTGGTTACAAGGTTTCCCAAGTATCGAAAAATTAGACTTCTATGGTAGGCACAGTGACAATGTATTTACTTTGTCGAACAGGTATCTTGTTTAGAATAGCTTTTCGTAGAGAGAATGATTATTAAATTCCACGATAGGTATAGATAAACTAAACTTAAAATTCATTTTAAGCTTTAGTTACTCTTGTCACTGCTCAAGAATCGAATCAATGATAGATATCGATCAAATCAATCATTATTTTAATAAGTGATTTTTGATTAATTTGGGAATTTTTTCCGAATTTCTAGGTTAATTATTACGAATTTTGAAGATGTCGGCCAATACTGAAGGCTGGTAAATAATGATTAATACATACTATAATCATGTTCAAAAACATGATTTATTCATTGTGAATTTTAGCTAAAATTAGTTTGTTTTCTCCATCAGTCAAGGATCAAAACAAGGACATGAATCGACTGAATCAGTCAGTAAATAAATTGATGAATTTGTTATGAATTTTGGAATTTTTCCTGAATTTCTAGCTTAATAATTACAGAATTTCAATATGGTGGCCAAAATGGCTGACAAGATGGCTGATGTCAAGGTAATACATATTATTGCACTCTAGCATGAAAAATTTAATTAACATGGAGGCAGCGTGCTCTGGCAGATGAAAACAAGATGTCGGATCCCAGATGGTGTCCTTCAGCATATGAAAACAAGATGGCAAACCCAAAATGGCTGACATGACGTCATAATGGCTAATGTAATATCTGTCTTCGCATTAGTGGTGGGAGGTCACAATCCATTATGGCGGACATTGGCTCCAACTCCTCATTCCGCCTCCAGTAGCAAGACGAACTACTGTCCGTGACTGATGGGAAGATCCCTACCAGGAATGCGGCCGCGAAGAGGAGCACTGACGTCGCGAGGGACACGGAGACAAGGGAGTGTGTGATACTGAGCAAAGTGAAAACATTGACTCGACTCAACTTAGTACCACGAAATATATGTATAGAAGCATCCGAAAAGGTATTCACTATGTGTGTTTACTTAACAAAAAATTCCCAATCACTTCTACAAAGCAATAACACTCCATACTATTATATGGAGCATTGTCCATCACAACTACAGCATTTGGTGGAAGATTAGGCAATAAAATTTCGTCTTTCCATTTTTCAAAATTTACATTATTCATTTGACCATGGCAATCTCCCGTGGCAGTTCCTGCTTTATAAATAAGCAGTGCATTAGGAATGAATCCATTCGCAGTACCTGCATGCAACAAAATAAGCCTTCTACCTGCGCTAGCATTTGTATGAACTGCGAATTCATTTTCATGCTGCTAGCATTTAGAAACAGTTAAATTACTGTCTATCCAACTTTCATCTAGATAAACAATATCTCTGCCAACTTCGCGTTAGTGTCGTATTTTGCGAAGTCATTACGCCATGTCACTATGTCCGCTCTTTCAACGAGTATTTTTCTCTTGGACCTGCACTTCCTCCACTTAAATCCCATGCTTCTGATCAAGCGATGTAGCGATCTTGGTCCCCATGGAAACTCTATTTTGTCCTTGATTATAGGCAACAATTTCGGGACAGTTGGAATTTTCTTCTCGCGAACATAAATGTCATGTATTGTATTTCTGATAACGCATCTATCGAAATCATCCACAACCATGGTAGTGTGTTTTCGCCAATCACTTCGGTTTTTACCACATGTTGATAAAGAACGTTTACTATTAGTTGCATTGCGTACTTTGTTCTCCTTTCTCATTCGTTTAACCGTTGATTCGCTTACACCTATGTAATGAGCGGCTCGACGCTTTGCTTGAATCAAAGGAAATGCTACGACACCTTCTTTAGCTTCATTGTCACACTTCTCAATAACCGTACTTATAATGTCGCGTCCTTCACTGTGTATCACTTTCCTCTTTTTAGTACCACTAGAAGCCATTCCCGAGATAATTATTGAGATATACAGTGGCCACATTCACACAGTTACAAATAAAAGTACTAGCAATTATAATTGTAACTAAAACAAACGTTTAGGTCTACTTGTCTATACAAAGATTAGCATTCACGTGTTAAACTGACAGCACATTTCGAATCAAACTCAACGTCTAGAGAAGAGGACCGATGTTTGCGCGCAAGACTTTCATACTGCTCAGGCGACAAGCAAACAACTGCCGTCCCCCCCTGTTTTCTGGGAAACCCGACCGCCAACACCCCTACCGCTCCATACCCGTGCCGGGGATCTTCCCATCAGTCACAGACAGTAATATATACTAACGACACTACACAAATAATAAATTTTTAGCATATAGACACACACATAAATTTTGTTTGATTAAAAATGTTTCAGAAAGAACATTTAATTCTGGCGACAAAGTCTACTTTAACAGAAACTATTATTTATTTTTTTACTTGGTGCACACAAGAATGGACGATACAGCAAGGAAATATGTTGTAATTTTTACTCTCCTGAAAAATGTATTTCTTTATTTATATCACAGTGCGAACGGTGCCATATCTAGAATCACTGATGCTGCTGCTGTTACAAGAAGAGGATAAACAGAACACTGACAGTTGTATTTCTTCGTGTCCTATTGGGGCGCATCTAAAGTGTCGACTAAATGGCAAACCTCCTACAAATTGCTAACTTAAAAAAATTAATTTTTAAGGTTATAATAAAGGGGAAATGAAATAAATAGTGTGGTGTTATAGTGAAAAGTTTTTGATTCCAGTTTCAGGAAATCAGTTTTTCAGCTAGAATAACAAGAACAATATATGTATTGAGATGGCAAAAGTGCTGACATCTTATGATGGTTTTAGACAATAATGAATTGCAAGTTTTATTAAGTTTAATCAATCATCAAATTACTTTGTACTCATTTTTGTTACTCACCAACCTTTTCCAGTATTGCTCCTGTACATCAAAGTTGTATTATTTAAAACGTGTAAAAATGTTTTATTTATATCACTACTGCACTGGATAAAAGTCAGAGTTTAATCCAAAATACCAACAAAATGACAACAAAAACACCAAAACTCCCAAAGAAGATTACACAAACGAAACCCCAAAACGGACGCATTCAGTTCAAACTTATCATCAGTCACTGCTACAGGCAGTCTCTTTGAAGGCTAGCCTAATTATACCCTAAAATATATTGGTTACTCCCCTGCCCTATTCACACCAGTATAGCATTTTGCAATGATCTGTGTTTGTTGTTGGTAGTGACTTGTAGATTTTGTGATTTCCATTTGTGACAAGAGCTTCAAGAAATAATTTTTTTATATAGATATTACACCTATTATTATAAACACAACTTTGTACGTGCATCTTTAAGGCTCATTAGGCCTTCGCTCACTGCAATGCATTTCCGACGCTAACACATCGTTTGTAGAAACATAGGGCAAAGATGAACAAGTTCGCGGATCCCCGTAGTATGGCAATGTAGTAGCACGCCTACTGCCAGGTCATTCCTGTCTCCAAGAACCTTTCCTCCCCCCGACCCACCAAGGCTTTTCTTTCTTGTTGACCACAGTCACCCAGTGCACGGCAAATTCCCAGAAATTACGGGTTCCCCCCCCCCCCCCCCCCTCACAGTTCGCGGACCACTCCGGTGTTGCCAAACTGCAGACAGAACGAGAGAGTGGCCAGACATGCCTGCCCGATCCGCGGACAAATATATCTCGTTCTGGCATACTACGCGCATTCGTCACGTTCAAGCGACTGCAGAAAACATTGGCGCTAATCTAGCATGGGTTTAAATGGTGGTTTGATTGTACGTACATTTGGCCATATTAATTTTTCTACACTTTGGTATCGGACACGTAAAAGAAGTATCAGTTGAAGGTTAGATATACATGTACAGTATACAAGTACAGACATGAAAATAAAAGTAACAATAATATTTTTACAGATACAAATATAGCCTTTAAAGTTAAATTAGAAAAAAATCATACAAAGATCATTGTAAAACCGAATTAGGTATGCAGATATACAGATATATAGATATAGCCTATGAATACAAAAAATACATACAAGTATATACAGATAAAATTAAAACAGCAATATAGGTACAGATATATTCTTTACATTTAAAACAAATACAAATATAAACATATAGAGGTTAAAACAGTAATACAAATGAGACAAAGATTCTGTTAGATTTTTTCTGATATGAAATGACGAAAGGCTAAACTGCGTGATGAATGGTTGCACAGATACCAGTAAAAGAACAAAGCAGAATAAAAAAGCAATAGAGTAACTTTAAAGAAAATTAGTGGCAGATTTGAGTGAATTAGCGCTAATAAAGACCAATTTAAACAATGGTTAATGCACAAGGTGTTCAATGAGTAGTCAGAAAATATTTTTAACATCAACTAATATCGAGAATTTTTTTTAGTCGGTTTACACATTTAAGAGAAATCGAGTTCGGCGTTCACTTTACGGCGTGTTTGCAGGGCTTTTCGTTTTCTGTAAAAATGCTTAAGTATCGCCAAGGTGTTACATAAGGACAAATCCCTTTAAAATTAAGAAACTTAAGTACCGTATGAAAAGGAAGAAGCTGCTTTCAATTTTGGTACCTAAATCAATGTGTACAAACATGAGTAAGTTAAAATAAACCAAGTTAAATTAAACAACTATTATTAAAAACTGTTTGAAATGGCTAAAGTTCATAAAACGAAAAATCGCTATTACACCAATAATATGATTAATATCGCACAAATTCGAACGTATTATAATTTATAAGATAAATACCAAAACTTTTTGTCTAAATAAAATTTTGATTTGAATAACCTTAATTGCAAGGGGTGAAAAAAAAAAACAAGGGTTGTAGGACAAAAGTACGATTGTTGAAGGACAAAAAAATGCATAACTCCCTTAGTAAGCACACCATAAAATCCGTTCAAATTGTTCGTAAACCTTATAAATGTCATCTAAAACATTTTTCAGAATAAATTTTAGATACAACCAAGCATTGCTGCTAAGGGTTAAATAAACGGGGTTTGAAAGACAATAAATTCAATAACTCACTTATTAGGTCAGCTTTAAAATCTATAACAACAAATTATAAATCTTCTAAAGTTTATCTGAAACATTTTTAAAAATAATTTTGATAATGTCAACCATTACTGCAACGGGTTGTAAAAACCAGGGGTTGGAATAAAAATAATTAAAATTTCCGTACCATTTACACTAACAAATACATTCTTGTTTATTTTAAACTTTATAAATATTGTCTTAAGTAAATTTTTATGAAACCAACCAATGTTCAAGGGGTGGAAATAAGGGTTTGAAGACAAAAAAAAATCATAAACTTTTTAGTAGGTGTACTATCAAATCCATTACAATTTATTGTGAGAATTCTCAACATTATCTAAAACCTTTGGCTAAATTTTTTTTAAATGAAATAAACTATTACTGTAAAAACAGGAGTTGAATTATATAAAAAAAATTAAAAACTTCCTTACTAACAAATTCGTTCGCATTTATTATAAACTATCTTAATATTACTTAAACCTTGTTCCAAAACAAATTTTTATACGATAATGTATCAGTGCAAGGGATGAAAAATAGTCTTTGAAAGTCACAAAAAAAAATCGTTAACTACGTTAGAAGGCATGACATGAAATTCGTTCTGAATATTAGATGCTGGATGCATTTAGTAAAAAACATTCGAAAAAACATTCGAAACATTTTCGCTGCATGTTATACATGTTTAGTTGGTAATTTTGGAATACATGCTATCAAACAGGATGTTATGTTCATTAAGTTCTTAAAATGTTCCAGAAGTTTTTTGAAGTTTCCGAAGAATTTCCAGATGAAATAGTTACTTCGAAATCTACCTACGTATGTAGGCTTTGACTAAAAAGTTTTTTTTTATGGCGAATAGAAAGACACAAATTTACGATTAACCCTGACATAGACAAATGTTATTTTATTTACGAGATAATAGGTAATGGGTGAATAAAACGTAAATATTTATAAAGTATATAAATATTATTAATGACGCCGTTAGTATTAATATGCTAAAAAAGAGACATTGGACAATAATAGCAGCAGGAACTCGAACGGATGACTAATACCAACTTTCAAACACGGACTACTTTCTTGCACTGGTATAATTTATTTTCAATTGTAGTATAAAACTGTCATTCTTTTTAAATTTTGCTATATATAGTATAATAGTGTTGTCTAGTTAATTCTTAATTATTAAACTATTTGCGTACGAAGGATTCTTTTTGGTACCAATAATTGTCTTGTAAAAGTACCAGGTGTCATCAACCAATTTTACGTTGATCACTTATGTTGAACCGGAGATAATGTGCGAGTAAACCAGTTTATTAAGTTTGTTGAAATGCAGTGTTAATATTAAAAATAAAGGAATTGTTAACCCCAATTATGGGTTTTCGAATGCACAGAAAATGTTTTTCTGTACCTTTACAAAAGATACCTTTCGAAACCTGTTGCCAAGAAATAGTTTATAAATCTACAAGAAAGATATTTTAACTTTGTACGAATAATGGCTGTAGTTATTTTTGCATATATGAATTACATTTTTAGAGATAATTGGTGTATAAATTAATATTTTTATTGATGTTTCATTCAAGCATAATTTTTTTAAGCCATGAACAGGATAATTTAATATTCTACAATTTCACCTTATTCTGCCATTTTAGGTTTTTAAACAAGACTTAGCCATCTCAACCTAACAACTCTTCAAGAAGAAAGAGATAAGTTCTGCTTTCACAGGGACCATTGCGTGTCTGGTATTCTACCCCGATCACATAAAACTAAATTAAAAACCTATTGTTCTGAGTTTTCCAGCCATGTATCTATCTCGCAAAAAGCTACGCATATTACACAACTTTCATTCCGCAAGTTTTCTGATAAAAAGTGGTTATTTTGTTTTAAGAATCTTTATCAGTCTGAAAGATTTAAAAAAATAATAATTACTTCCTTCTTCTAGTGTTCTTTTCTTAAATTAAAGTCATCAATAATGCAAACATGAAGCTACAGAGTTAGACATTAAGCAACAATTTTCAATTGAATATGGTTTAAATGCCCCATCCTCTTCTTTGATATGCTGCCGTAATGTAGGCCTTTACGGATTCATATTTATATTTTTGGATTTTTTTACTGTACGGAAAAATAATTTAATTTCTGCAGGTTATCAAAGCAAATTGTTCACTTGATTTCACTATTCTCATTATAAAGTTGTTGATATACACACAATTGTTAAATTGCGATACCTAAGATTCCCAGTAACTTGCATAACTAAGGAGTTGCTTCTGGGTTGTAGCCGTGTCGAAGGCAAATATATCAACAACGTTTCGGTCGACGTTGCAGTCGCCATCATCAGGGAGCAATTGCCTACTCCGGCTACAACCCAGAAGCCAAGCAACTCCAGAAAATGGCTGCAAAAACATGTGATCCTTATGTGCATACCTAAGGTTTATTTGTTGGATACATGACTAAGGAAATAAAAGATGGGCACACAATCAATATAGACCTTTTGTGTACTTCTCAAGAAAAAATGTTACGAGCAGACGCGTAGGAAGCAAATATTTAATGGGGGGGGGGGGGGGGGGCAAAGGCGAGTATCATTATAAGTGGTGGATTTAGCAAAGGGGTGTCCGGGGGGCTCTCCCCCGGTAGAAAAAAAATTGTATTCTAAGGAGCAAAATGGTGCTATTTAAGCATCTTTCGTACATAAAAATAGAATATACTACTAGCAGAAATTTTAACTTTTTTTTATAACAAATTTACTTAAGGCTCGGCATCACAAAACAGGGTTCACTTTTCAGTTTTCGCCTCGTAGAATTCATTTTAAAGGCAATTTGATGAATTTTCCCACTGCACAGAGTAAATAAATTACAAGCACCTTCAAATTTAGTCTCCAGATATCATCAAGTTTTCTAGAGCTGTAGAAAAGGCAAAAATTAAAATTAAAGATGGAAAAAAGCTTTTCGCACTAACACTCATATCATTTTATTCAGGAAAGTCGAAATTTTATTTTGGTATTAAAAATTAAAAAAGACAATATTTTAATTTTTAACTGTCAGACTCCCCTTAAGAATTAGTTTAAAATGCGAACCCCACAGAATAGGCGAGTGAAGATGCTTAAAAATAACTGCAAATCTGCTTGATAAATTCTTGTTCAATGATTTGTAGATTCAAAGAAATTTTTTATTACTCGATGGAATAATCACGAGCGAAGAGCGGAAAAAAAATATTGTACCGACATACTAAATTTTAATGTTAAATAGGTATATTACATATGATTTTCGGGATCATGTAAAAATTCGTCTCAGTCTAAACTGCTCAAAAGTAATACCTGAGTTAAAGGAATCCAACTCTTCTTCTTAGGATCTTTGTCTTCACAGGCATTACAGCCTAATGTGCACTGCTTTTTAGGCGGTGGTTGTGATGAACTGCAGGACTGTGCAGAACTGTTGTTGAAGAAAAAGTTGATGCTTTTCTGAGTCATTGTACGCCGCAAAAATTAAAATACTGTTAAACAATGTTCTCCTTAAACCCCAAATGGTTTTCATCACTGCCATTCCGCACTACTCACTCAAGATACTACAGATAAATAAGTTTATTTTAAACAGTTCTGTAGTACGGCTCACAAAGTTTCTTGGACTTAAAAGCAAGACTTACAGCTGTTGAATGATGACTGATGTGGAAAGCGCTCTGCACGTCAGGTCGTTGCCGTTAGGTAGGAACGAGGCGGGGTGAATGCAAGGGTCTGAAGGTCAGGTAGACAAGGGTGGACAAAAACGGAGCGTAAGCTACTACAACGAGCGGAAGCATTTACTGGTCTTATATCCCCCAATAATATTTCCGCTATCAGCACTGTGAAACGTGAATATTTAGAAGAAAACAAGAACAGTTGCCGTATTTATTGTGCCTGTACACTTATCGAAAAGTCTTAATTTATTTTAAGAATAAAGTAGCGCACAGACAAGAAAATCCCACAAAACCACTTAGCATTGCAATGAAGACAATGCCTCTTGTTGCTTGTTCATCTGATGCAATGGCCGGGCAAAACCATCACTTTGCCCGGCCATGAAATGTTATGGCCGGGCAGTCGCCTGGGTCGCACCCCCCCCCCCCCCCCCCCCCGGTTCCTACGCGCCTGGTTACGAGAGTTAAAAATAAAAATACTAGCCCTCGGCTTTTAACACAGGAAAAGATCAAAGTTCTGGTTTACATGCAATTACTGTTCGTGCGAAAACTTTCAATTTTTAAAAATTTTAAAAATCAAAATAATTCCATATGTTTATATCGAAGACACTGGCAAACAATCTTACTTTAATTTAAAATTAGTTTTTACCAACTGAATGTAACTAAATTTAAATTATAGCTTTGGCGTCATTCATGAGACGCTATAAGTGGCTACTTGGCATTGGTACATAACCTCAGGATGGTGGACTGTAATTCTTCTTAGCAGTCCTATTTATTGTTTTACTGAATACCAGCCTAGCTAAAAGCTTTTACTATCATTCCAACCAATGTCTTGTAAATAATTTGAGACCAATGACCTGATTAGCTACACAAGATTTACGCCTCAAAATGCAGTACAAATTTTGGGGGTAAATTCTACAGCAGCTGGCTGAAAACTCAAGATTAAAAAAAGTTCCAAGCCAGCTGACAACGAATCAGTTCAAATACAGCACCATTGCTATGACGACATGCATCATTCACAAACGTCGATAACGTAAACCAAAATATTGTTACCAGACCACGTTGCCAGGTTCGGAGCTGGCTGGCGGCCCTGCACGGCCAATGGTGCCGCGCCACTTGCGGTCCACTGACGTAAGGCTCACCACGCGCGCCTGGCTGGATTAAAAGGGTTGTCGCTACTCCCCTCCCCATCCCATCCTTGCGCGTCGTCCTGCCTCGGCACTATTATCTATCGCTGAGCGGCCTTGGGGATTCCGCGGGCCGCCGCGTGGAGTAGCGAGAATACACACCTCTTTTCTCGATGTTTCGGGTGTTGGGTTGGCGCGGGATGACGCGACTCGTCACAGCCGCTATAGTCGGTTCGAGAAGGACGCTTCCTGAAGTATTTAAGCAGTGACGCCGGCCTCCGTGGGAGTTTGGTGACGGAATCCTGCGACGAGTGCTGCGTGAGTGCCGGGTTCCTCGAGGAGTGCGGTGAGAGTCCCACGACGGAGTCCCGTGACGAGTCGCGCGGCGGAGAGTGCCGCGTGAGTCCCGCGAGGAGTGCCGCGTGAATGCCGGGTTCCTCGAGGAGTGCGGCGAGAGTCCCACGACGGAGTCCCGTGACGAGTCGCGCGGCGGAGAGTGCCGCGTGAGTCCCGCGAGGAGTGCCGCGTGAATGCCGGGTTCCTCGAGGAGTGCGGCGAGAGTCCCACGACGGAGTCCCGTGACGAGTCGCGCGGCGGAGAGTGCCGCGTGAGTCCCGCGAGGAGTGCCGCGTAAGTGCCGAGTTCAGAGCGGATTCCGAGCGAGTCCCGCGATAGTTCCGGAGTTCCCAGAGTTCCACGAGCGAAGGGAAGTGCGCCATCGACGAGGAGGGTGAGAAATTCTTCTCCCCCCCTTTTCCGGAGAGTGGCGCGACGCGGAGTTCGATTGGATCGTGGGAGTGCGGCGACTGAGTGGCGCGAGGTAAGGGGTGAACCACTGTTGAGCCTAGCTCCCGTGAGAAGTGCGAACTGTGGGAACTTAACAGACAGAGAGTGATTTGAGAATAAACATTTGTAAGTACAATTTTTTTATTATTAATGTAAATATTAGTATTCAATAAAACTGTTATCTTGTTTGGGCTATTCCTTACGAACCCATTTCTTCCCACATTATAATCAAAACAATATAAACAAAAACTTCGAAGTAGGCAATCAAAATAAATTAAAAATATATAATTATTGACAAGTGTTCTTACTACACAAAACAACCAATTTTCAAAATAAAATCTCATTTTACCGTTTCATTTAAAGATATTAAGTCACTATGGCCATAATTATTAGAATTTTTCGTAGCAGCTTAATTTAAGTGATTCTCAATATTGTTTGCTCTCTCTGTCTCTAATATGTAAAAGACTAAGCCCATACGTCTACCGATTTCTATGAGTATATTATCCAGTTAACATATTAGTATCTTTAAGGAAATATTTGAATATTAGGCATTAAAAATTATTGCATGAAAAATAAATACAAACACATTTCGTACAAGATACAAATATTCTTTACATAAACAGTTTTAGTAAAAATGTAATTCCACGAAGAATAATTTCAAAGTAAATTTGTTTTTTTCATCCAGATCTGCCAGTGTCAATGACATATAAAAAAATTGTAATTTAAAAAATTCGTAAAGAATATTGAAAACTTATTATTTACTAAGAATAACAATGTTCAAAACCAATACTTGTATCTTTATTTGCAGGCATGTATAATTGGTCAAAAAACAAATAAACTTGGGCATCAAAAATTAATTCTGCAACAGATATGTAATTGGCATCGGGACGAAACAGTCGGAGGAATATTAATTACTCTGGTTCAGCTACATCAATAGAACAGTGGGTAATTATTGAAGGACTTAACCATATATTAAAATCTCATGGAGTATTGGAAAAGTTTCTCATTGGTGATGGCGATTCAAGAGAATACGCTCGTGTCCGAGATAGGACTACGTTCAGATAAACGTATATTTATCACGCTTGGCGATATTCTAAAGAATTCTACTTTAAACTTCGTGTCCGAGTTTCGTATTAAAAGTTTCTTTGCAACATGAGAACACGCGAATTGGCTCGTTACCAGGGTTAGATGTTACACATCTCAGGCGAGCTCTGAAATACTGATTTACTCACTCCTTTTTTAAAAGAAAATCTTAAAGTTATAAATCATAAAAAGGCTTTAAGCAAATATAAACATCGATAAAATTGTTTAGGCAAGAAAAAAAAATAATTGTTGTTGTTAATGAACATCAATCGATAACCAATGACTGACACAAAAATTTACTTGATGTCCGTTTAGTTAATTTTTTGGTGTAACCTGTAATTTTTCGGGATACCATACATCTTTGACTTCTTGATTAGTCTATTGCGACCTCTTCGTGTTACGCGTTGCGATTTACGACCTCACTTAAGATTAGTGCACATTTTGTGCCCAGCATCGCTCGAACTGCCGCCGCTTGTGGCTGAGCAGTCCCTCCACGAGGACATCTGGCAACGCTGTCCTGTGCACTTCACTCCCCTCCTCTCCTGGCTGTCGAGTAGACCACGTGATACCCAACCACCCCGGCTCCATTCACACAACCATGTAGGAGGCAGGAGGATAATGCGCGGCGAGTCCAAGCAGTTTACCTCTTTGCCACGAGAGGGCTGCACTGTACGGCCTTGAATGTTACGTCTGTTTGATGACTGCAAGCTTTTATATTAGCGTCACCAACAAGTAATCTACGCTATTAAAAATTAAAATGTTTTAAAAAACACACCATTCAAATGTTTAAAATAGTTTTGTCGCAAAATGTTTCTACCATTTGGACAATTGACTCATTTTAATTTGGAGCTAAAAGTTGTTGAAGCTCAACGTGAAAAAAGTGTATTTGCATCGTATTTTAAACCTCAAGATTTGAATTTTTAGAGCACTATTTAAAGAAACTTTCACGACATAGCATTCCGTGTACTTTATTCTTAAGTAAACACAAGATTCTTGAAAAACATATTGCACTTTCTTCATGCTATACTTTCTGCAAAACATGTGTCAGATTGGAATTTAAATGAAAAAAAAACTTAAATTAAAAAAAAAAATGTTTTACAGGAACTCAATGTAAGGCAAAATTTAACTAAAGGAAAGCATTATTTCAGCACTTTTAATTTAGTGATCTATACCCCTTAAAGGTATCAAAAGTTAACCATCATTAGAAAAAGTCAGTATAGAATTAATGAATTAATAAAACTTCATCTGAAAATGTAAGAATAATTCTTTTCATAACAATTATTCTGAGCAGTTTAGTTTCACGGTCTATTTAATTCATATCTAGAAAAAAGATTAATTGCAGTTTGAATAGCTTACTAATTAAAATAACAATAAAACTAAAAACGAATTTCTCATTGTCATGCCCCGACTCAAGGTAGCTAGCGCTCTGGGAAGATAATATTTAGCTAAGATAATTAAGTTTTTAAGTATTATCGTACGTTAAAAAACTTATATTTTCCACCCCTCAAATTTTTTGTCAGACAAATTTTTTTTTCGCCTCTCGAATTCTGCCGCTTCTCAAACTAGTGCCGTGGCCAAATGCCAGCAGGCCCTTTTGTTGATCTCGGCCAAGCCATGGTTGTGTACTGGCAAGACTACTCACCGTCTGCCACGGTAATCATGCTTCGATTCCATTTGTGGAAAAAATGGCGGACTTTAATGTTAACCTCTGGGCATTCTCAATCCCGCCACCTATCTACTGTAACCTTCTCATTACATACATAAAGTCTACCTCACTCGTCAAATTATCGATAACTAACTATGGGCTCTTTGTTCAGGAGTCTGCCGTTTGGATATGACCTACTCTGGGAATACAAGGGGCTTATGAGAAAGTTGGTTTATGGTAATGTTTGTCCTCAATAAAGATACACTCTATAACTATTTCACTTGAAGAAGGATTTTAGTACACATTCTGTCAGCCTATTGAAAGATAGGAATTGGCAAATTTATTTGGGTTTTATTAATTAATAGCCAAAAATAGTAATATCAGGCAGGGATGATAGATATAACCTTCCCTTCCCCCACTGATGTTGAAAAATTTGCAAAATATTACTGAAGACAATATGATACTGTGTGAGAAGCCACGTCGCTTACGGCTACTACTGTAGCCACTGGTTTGGACCCGGTATGAATCAGTCAAAACCAAAATATTATGCTAAATCTAACTATACGCTAAATCGAACCTTGAAAAAATTATATCTTTAATAATCTTTAAAAGCCACTCTATAATACGTCTAATTAAAAATTCAATATTTTATTGTGCTTATATTTAACTCTTTGAAGCTAATAATCTGTTATTTCTTTTATATGAAATTTAATGTTTAAATTCAATTATTTTCTATAGCTTGTTACACATTCTGAATCTTGGCAAACATAAGAAGACAAGGGATATTACTAATGACCTTGCTTGCTGTAAGGCATGTCATAAAGTCGAATACGCGTGAGTTTTATGTGTATTGTGTATTACACCGCAAGGACAGAACAAAATTATAATATTAAATTGGTCAGTCTTGCCGTGTTTTAGCCAAATAACACTCTAGGAAGGCCTAATAAATGTTCCTTCTCCAGATCATAACGTAAATACCCCTTTTTTCGCGTACAGATTTGATACACTCGATTGAAACACATAAATAATTAATTACAAGCTTCATTTATTGACACGCGTTGTGTTTATCGTATTTAAAAAAATTAATAAAGATTTGCTTTCGTGTTTGTCAAGTTTGCGAATTTTGTAAAGTGACTACGATGAACAAGAAACATCCAAAACCACTTCTAGACTTGGTGTCGGAAGAACTGCAAGATCTGCAAGAATACACTCGTGACATAGACTGCACACGCGTGTTCTGGGCAATAAGTAGCTAATTTCTATAAGAAAACAAGCACAGTTGACGCATTTTTGAGATTATAAAACTGGACAGCAATAAACTCGTCCGTCTTGAAGGCCGAGTGTCTCGTCCAGCCAGCGGAGCAGATCCACAGCGAGTGGCTAGGTGTGACACTTCTATCGGAGTGTGTTTATCCGCGGTGTTGGTTTGCGCGTTTCCATGACGAGATGAAAAGCCGTTACGTTTCTACGTGTATCTCAGCAGGCCGGCACTTTCTACCTGGAAAGTATCCCGAAGTTAACGATATTTTAGTATGTTGTTTGTTACGATGTGGAGTATAATTTGAGATTTATACCTCAAAGACCCTCTGCTAACTTGTTTGGAAGGGGCAATTTTGGTTTAGGGGGGGGGGGGGGGTGACCTGACAAACATGGAAATTTTCAGACATTTTTCAATTTTTCGCTTATAACTTCTAAACCATGCGTTTTTACCGGAATATATCTATACTAAGTTGAAGAGTATTAAATTTCCTTCACAGTAATTTTTAATAAATAATTACCGAGATACAGTGTTTAAAAATACAACAAATGTTTCAAATTAACAAAAATAGCAAATCCTCAATGAAATAAGTGTGGTTTAAGAATAAAATTATTGATTTATAATTTTAAAATATATATTACAGAAAACATATATAATGTGTTCCCGCCTAGCATGGATAATTAAAAAATGACTGAAAAAGTTTAATAATGACAATATTCTAAGTAAGTATAAAAGTATACAACAAAGGTACATAAAAATAGACCAAATATCTGCGATATATACTAAACATTAACATAATTGACTAAAACATCTTTAACCTAAAAATACAACATTATTCATATGAAGAATAAAATGTCATTAGCGTGATACATTGATAATAATTTACTTAAAATAAACATCAGGTGTCTGTATGCCTTGACCTATTTGGCGTTGGTGGTATGTCATCGTCGGTTTCGTCATCGTTTTCTTCCTCCCGAGCTATAATTTCCTCGAAGAGGTTGTCTTGTTCTTCGCATTCAGCGTCAGTGTCTTCTTCACTGAAATCTGTTTCTGGTGAATTTTCGAAATGAGGTACCAACGAAATTCTTGCAGATGGCAGAGCACTGGAGTCCTGCTTTTTTGCAACTGCAGGCCCCCGTGCTACATCCTAAAGTACATGTGCAGCGAATGATGTTGAGGAGATGGTCTAGAGCAGCATTCATGGTAGTGGTGATGGAGATCACACATATAAATAAATAAGGTAAATTAATACACGTGTTTATTATGGCACAGTACAAAGAATTATAACAAAGTAGAGCTATTGTCAAACAACAGTTTGGTGTGGTGAAAATTTAACAATATGACAAATAATATGAACGAATATCAATTAATATCAACCTCGTTTGGTCAGGCTCCAGCCCCAAGTAGATGGTAACTTTTGTGGGTCCACTTCACTTCATAAGCAAGGCTATGTGCACGTGGAACCCTGGCGTAAGCATGTCCAGTCAGTATCTTATCAACACTGTTGACTGCAAAAATCTCACAGAACAGCTCTTTCAAACCACTTCCAGCCATAATCGTTCCCATGGCACCCATGAATGATATTAAGAGGTGAAAACATCCTAGCCGCACAACGACATTGCCAAACTCTGGAATGGAAGCACTCACATCATGAGCTTTTCAAAACAAAGGCTATTAAAAAGTGACAACATATATATTTTTTGGTTAATCCGCCTACCTTCTTCAATTACAGTGAGAATGGATGTGTATACTGTAAAGTAATCATTTCGAGGTACAGGGATGAAAGGGAGGCACATAATCTTGGAGCATTCATATTTTTCTTCTGTTCCATGAATAGAGTCAAACTGGGTACTGATGATGAGTGCATGTTCTTCCCATACAGCCAGGTAATATGAGAGGTAGATGGCACGATGTTCTGTACAGGGATAATACTTATGTAAAACAATTTTATATTTTTCAATCCTCCATTGGGTGGTCGGTGATACTCCTTAACTTCAGCAGTGCCAGGTTTACCAATAAGGTCGGACGCTGAGGTGACTTTCATACGAACTACATCTGTCTCACTGGTCACAGCATGTTGGGGGTGATGGCTTATTCCTCCCATGACATGGAATTTGCATTTTCCATCCAGCATGTTCACATTGAAATCAGCATTGTCTAAGATGAACTGGCTGAATGGGTTGGCTGACTCATCAACTATGGCTTTCTTTGCCTGCAGCACATACGATCCTTCAAGCCTAGAAGCTTCTTTATAGGTAGCTGAAAATTCTAATATTGCTAGGAGGTTTAGAAGAAGTTTGCATCCAAACGTCTTGTAAATATACGTTGCAACCCCAATCATAATGGAAGATAAGAATAATTTTGGTCGCATGGCTAGCATAATGAAATGTGCCAGAGAAAAACAGTTTTTCTTCCACGATTAAAGTGAACAATTTTTATGTGTCAAAATGATCATAATGCAGGCGGAGAAGTAATGTATCTGGAACAAAATAATGGGAACCACCATAAAAATGATCAATGGTAGGGTAAGCAGCAGTGCTGATAATTGAAACATATAACACTCCCATTGTTGGGTGAACCAGAGAATATTATTTCATGTTTATACTTCTCCTCTAGATTCTTTTCACAGTATTAACACGTGGACTAGAGTTTTCAGGTCCCCATCAAGCAAATGTCCAAGGGAAAATTGAACTTCGTCACTGTTCTCCTCGAGAAAGGTGAATATAATTTCCATGGCTTAATCTATGTTGGGAGTAGATTGTCCCGGCATTTTGTTGACATGTGCAGGTATTTTGTAAAAATTTTGAATATACTACTTTTCGTGGTATTACTCATTAATCGCCACTAAATCTGTGTCCATATTATCCAAAATTCTCATACGGTCTTCGATTTTTTGTCCCCAGTCATCTTCTCGCTGTCTTGCACGTGAAAAAATTGTGCTTACTACTTCTGGAAGCGTTACTTTAACCACAGGATTGCGCCTTTTATGAGGTAACTTGGCTTGTTTTTGTCTGTACTGTTCAGTTACGTCTTCCTTGCATAAGAAGCACTTGTTGAAATCAAATGATAACTATGGATTACCTGAGCGAGTGGTTTTGGGGGCAGTTGTAGTTCACGTTCTCGACGTAAAGAAGCCAAAATCATTTTCCCATTGTTGTAATTATATTTTACAAGCTGTGCGAACTGTAATTTCCTTCACTATCTTTCATTAATTGTTGATGATCAAGATTTTTGCGTTTGACACTAGAGACAAGAAGCGTAGCAACTCCTCTCCTTTTAACTACAGTTACTTAACGTTCTGCCCAACTTCCTTCGCATATGAAACACCGTTTTAACAGTATTGAAAATGCCTTGTTAACTCAGCACCACCATAAAAATAATTAAAATTACAGCAAGTCCAAGAAAAACCTATTTTAATATCACTCAAATAACAAGTCACCAACAATTATTCACTTCGAACCGCTACAACGAAACTAATCCAAAGAGAACCTACGTTAGGAACATAAAAGAAGGATCGCTAAGAGGAGATATGTGAATGAAAGGGAGTCGCGAGGGGCCGGACTTTCACTCTCCTCTAGTCCTTGTACCTGATCCCTTTACACCTGGTAATTTCATTACAATGACTCTTCTAACAATACCCTTAACTGAAGAGGGCGGAAAGTTCTGCACCTAACATAATTTACATAGCAATGTTGTAAAAAGAATGTTATAAGGTAAACACATGCATTTTTCTGCTATTGTTTATAATTTGAGAAGTGTGTTGTATCTCGATAACTATTCTACTATACTACTGACAAAAAAATATAGGAAATTTAATATTCTTCAACATTTTATATAGGTATATATCGCAGAAAAAGCATGGTTTGGAAGTTATTAGAGAAAAACTAAAGAAAGTCTGAAAATTTCGGGGTTTTTCGACTATCCCCAAGTTAGCACAGGGCCCTCGAGATCAAAAACTCAGATTATACTCCACAGACTACTCACAAACAACATCCTAAAATATCATTAACTTCGGAATACTTCCCAGGTATATACAGCCGCCTGGACTAGTAGAGCCACACGCTCTTCAGCACGCTCTTGCAACTCACAGCACGAGACCCGTCGCGCAGCTCACAGCCATACAGCTCAGGCGGACGCCACTCCATCGCCGTGGCCTCAGTAAAAGTCAGTGAGCAGAGAACAGGAAGTTTTACTAATGCTTAAGGTAGCCAAAGATCTTCCAGCATCGCTATTTGATATGCCTTGCAGAAAGCTTGCACCAGTAAAAATAAAAAAAAATTAAATATGTGTTAGTTTAGCTATATCATAATATTTTATTTTGCTTAAAAACGCACAAAATTAATCCAAGTCACTATATTGTCATACATTAAAAATCCTAACCAGTATTTTAAGATTTCTTTTAAGAAAAACAATATTGTAAATTTGAATTTAATCACCATAAAAATAGTAAGTTATAAAATAATTTCAAAATGAAAAAAAAATTTACATCATTTTATCTTATTATTATTTCGGGGAACAATTTTAATCTTTTATGCTTTATGTTTTTTCTCTCCATCTTTCTTTCTCTCTCTCGGTGAAGTTCCAAACAAACTTTCGTCAAGTTTTCCGTAGCCGTGCGTAGTCGCGAAAGACTGGCAACTTTTTATGGTCAGTTAAGATATATGTCTCCCCATATTCTAGGTAGCTGGACCCAAAGCCTCGATAAGACGTCAGTTTTGGCTCAGGTTCCTTAGCAGCCGTCGTCATGACGTTTATGATCATGTGGCAGAGGTCGTGAGTTCGATCCCTTCCCCCAGCGAGACAATCTGGAACGTCATTTCGCCCTAAGGGAAGGTTGCAATCTATAAGCTACTTAAATAAACCATGAAACTACTCCTTCCAAATTAACAACTACTCCATTTTTGTAGATACTGCAAATTTAAAAAAGTTATAGAAAAAGTGTCATTTCACATAGTTCTATCAAAATTTTCACAGAAAAATTCTTTAACCTCTTTTCTAACACTAGCACACTTTTCATACACCCAACATGCTTTACGCCTACGAAAAGACCTATTACACGGATATATGTCAAGATTCTCCAAACTGGCGAATCAAAGTACAGTCATGTTAAGAACTCCACACAAAATAAACTTCTGCTTCAGTCACGCTCAAATTGTAGTCTTGTCTTTGATTTTACAAGCTTTTAAGTAACTACACACGTTTCTTTGTTTTTTTAGTACAAAACCTACAAATTAAATTGAAACCACTTCCGCTTGAACTAGTGAGCTGAAATTTTACATACGTGTTCAGATATTATGCAAATAAATATATTTGAAACACACAGATTCCAATATTTTGGTTTTGGCCACCATCTTCAAAATCTATTATTATTATTATTGAAATAAAACGGGAAAATTTTTAAACTTATAAAAATTAATTTAATTTTTATAATTTTTTTAAAAATAACTGATTCCATCATTTTAAATAGTGTTCGCCATATTTAATTTCAATAATTATCATCGAAAAAAAATTAAAAAATTTTAAGCATTTAATAAAACTTTTATAAAAAACGGATTACGCTATTTTGAATTATTTCTGCCATATTTAAAAAAATACAAAAATCTGGTTGAATTTCGAAATTAATAAAAATTTCTACATAATTTAATTATAATAAAACTTTTATAAAAATTAATTCTGTCATTTAAAATTATACCCGCCATCTTTAAATTCAGTAATTACTATTGAAAAATTGGAAAAATTGAAAAAATAAAAATACTTAATTACATTTTAATAATTTTTTTTATAAAAACCAATATGGAACTTTGGGTTTGAACCCAGTTTATTACACACTTAATATGTCAAAAATTGGTAAAATCTGTAAAATGTGAACACTGCAGTTGGGGAAGCCTTTAAATTTTCCTTATCGAAATGAGAACGAGTTGATTGTAGATCAAACCACGGCTAGAGAATCTTTCATGGCGAGAGAAACTCATCTTCGTGAAACTAATGTACGTTTGGAGATATTTCGAGAGCGTGATAAGCCGTCAGAAAATTATTTAACCACATTCATGCATCAGAAATATTCAACCAAGAAGCTCAAGAGGAACATTTACAAGAATAGGTGGAGATGCCAAAGCAGCACACAACTCTTCGCCGCCGGGAAAGCACATGTTGCTCTCAATAGAGTAAGGTCTCTAATGGTCTTAAAGCATAAGAGCTAGATTGCACCAAATCAACTGGCAAGAGACTATGCAACAATAACGCGTTATGAGGATTGAATAGAATGAGAAATACTTCCAATTTCGGGAAATCAAACGCAGTAAATAAATTTATGTTAGTCAAAATGTATTTTATAACAGTATTTTATTTTAAAACATGTACTAAAATGAGAAAATAACTGTAATGTAAAAATGGTTTTAAAAAAACCGGCTTTTATTAAAATGTACTAAAATGTAAAAAATAACCGTAGGAATAAATGACATCACAACATTATTTTGGGTAACTTCCCAACAACATATACCTATATCTATGAGTAAAATCTGACTATATTTGGATTTTTGTTTGGTGCGTTTCATCAGCAAAAACAACATTAAAAAAATCATTGTGTTGACGTTTTGATGGATTCAAAAAGCTTGACGCAAGAAAATAAAATATGTATTTTTAAGCTCACGATAAGCGTATTTAATCGGATCAAAACGGCAAAATAATGATTAAATTATTTTTTTTATATTACTTACTTTTGCTTCTGAAACACACTAAACGAAAAGCCATATAAGTGTAGTCAGACTTTACTCACACCTAGTATTATACCTATGTAGTTGGGAAGTTACCCAAAATTTTTGGATGTCATTTACTTCTAGGGTTATTATTTATTTTAGTACTATTTAATAAAAGTTGTTTTTTTTATAAAAAAATCTATACTAATAGGTATATAAAGCTGAAGAGTTTGTTTGTTTGTTTGTTTGTTTGTTTGTTTGAACGCGCTAATCTCAGGAACCACTGGTCCGATTTGAAAAATTCTTTCAGTGTTGGATAGTACATTTATCGAGGAAGGCTATAGGCTATATTATATTATCAATAACATTAGGGATCCTTACTAAAAGTCCAATTTAGAATCAAATGCGTTGGAGGGGGTTAGATACAACATGCAGTACACGTACGAAGTGTGTGTTGACAATGCCACAGGCGCTAGAAGTTTATTTCCTATTGCCTATTAACATTGTTGCCACGCACTAGATGCCTTATCATTTTTAATTTTCCCATACAAGTAAAAAACACCCATGTGATATTAACAACGAAGCAATCAGTACCCTCATAAGAGTTCAATTAGTATTTAAATACCTTTTATCACTTTAAATCGCAAACGTAAACTATTGTTTTTTTTCCTCTCTCTGTGTTTAATTTGTTTTTTATTTCCCTTTTTTCAAGTAACTTATATATATTTTACAGACTTGAAACTTCACAGTAATGTTTCTTATGTTACGCAGGATGACATTTTCCGAAAATTAGATCCCATGGGTGGTTAAAACCAGGCAACAGTGGGTACTTTGTCTGCATGAGAACAGGATTTTGCATTGTTCATGCCTTCTACGTCTCCATGGCAACGGGCATCGCGCGGCAGTGGCGTACCCACAAGGAGGGGCATGTATAATGAGCGGCGCAAGAGTGATCTGCCTGTAGACTGCCGTAGCGAAGTACGGGTACATCAGTTGTACGTTGCGTGCACGAGTCGGGAAACCATCGGTGCTATTCATTTTCTCTCCGGTACATTATACAGCATTGTAATAAATTTTCACTGAATTTTTTTGTTTATCATTACTGTAAATGGGAGATGTGGCTTAATTTTTTTCCATTAGTATAGCCGTGCGAAGCCGGGTCGGGCAGCTAGTATTTCATTTCATTAATTTTATAACTGGGAAATATTGCATGCTAAGAATCTGCAAAAAAAGACCTAGTTCGGACACATGTTATACATACATATATTTGTCGTACTGCAATGGTCGTGCGTTATTCCTAAGTATATGTATCACTGTAACTTCGTTAACGCCTTTGTACTATGCATATTGAATGCTTCATATTTTTGTACAGTATGCTCAAAATATATAGAGTATTGCATCGGAAGGCCAGTGAATGTTATAAATACATCATTTCTACGGATCCTTTTTTTGTTTACTAAACAGTGGCTGCTTAGTAATTTACCTGATAAGGATATTCGTTGTATTTTATTATTAAGGATCATTTCTAGACTTAAACCACGATTTTAATCATTGATTTGGCTCCTTTTGTAACTTATTATTTAATGAAATAAATTTAATTACTTTTTTAATAAAATGAACGCTTATTCAGTCGCTCATAAATGTTCACACCGAGAGCATATTTCGATCTTGGAAGGCTTTCACACGATAATTATTTTAAAAAAAATGACTTTTTTAAAATGAACATTAAAATTAAATATTTCGACAATTAAAAAATGGAAAGAAATTACTATAAAATATGGTAGAATGTTAATTTTCAATGCAATTCTGAGCTTACAAGTGCCAATAAAATTATTACCTATAAGATTAGCCTACACCTTTAAAATATGTCTTAATGGATTAGTGTCTCGTGGTTATATAATAGAATTTATCACGAAAGACTGATATTTATATAATTCCGTGATCTAACATCATTAATGAATAATCATTTTATTTCCTGTATTGTTTGTCCTGTAATTGGCTGAACTCGCCCAATGTGCTTGTAATAGACATTTTCATAAGCATAAAGCATGTTGAATAATTCCGCACAGAAGGCCTCGTGGTTCGTATACGCTTGGTCCATATCTTATCATTGTTTTTTATTCGGAAATATTGCGTACTATGTATTGACAAATAAAGCCTCGTGGTTACGAGATGTTTCGCTTGTATGCTTGTCATTTGACATTAAATGGTAAAAGCCAGAACAAGTAGTTATCGAAAAAAAAACATATGTTTGGCATAAATGCTTGTAGTTATTACTGTAGTAATTTTGAACTGAAGCGATTATGGCCTCCATTCTAGGTCATATGCAATCGAGGAACAAATTAATTTTGCTGGATAGCTGTCTTGTGTAGAGTCTTTGCTAGTAGTGAGGAAAAGGAAATTTTTTGATAAAAAGTAACATTTGTGTTATTGGCAAGATTTCTACACCTAGGACTTTGAATTCTTATATAGGAATCAAACCGATTAATACAAATACCGTGACGTAATTTTTACATACATTTTAAAATTGTTTAACTTTTTTTTTCGATTTTATTTGTTAAATTATAATTCAACAATAACTTTTGCCTTCAAAATTTTTGAACTGTGGAGTTAACAATTTAGCATAAATTTAATTTTTGCTAACCACTTTTTAATTTTTAAAGTATTGTTTTGTTCGTGTGTAAATTTTTTGTAAAAACGAAACGAGTTCTCGAATTTCACTCGACACGTCAAATGTCAGCGGACGGGGTATAAATTTGCTTTGCTGACATTTAGAGCCACCGAAAGTTTTGGGAAACAAAAAGAGAAATTTTACGACAAAACGGGAATTTTTCTCTCGAAAATGGAAACAATAAAGAATTTTGAGTTGACTTGGAAGGTCAATATCTCCCAAATGACTGCTGGATGTATCCGACTCACGATGAAAGTTAAATCTCAACTGCATAAATAATTATTTGTGAATATATTAAAAAAATATATTTCATATAAATAATTTTGTAAAGTAATCAGTTTACTATATATAACAGGAATACATATTGATTGTGTTTCTTAAACTTGCAAAAATAATGCGAATGCTGAAACAATTGAACCGTTTGTATAGACCTAACAGCTGCCTCTTCATGATCGGTGCGATGGTTTAAACTATCGTTGTTATTTTTTTTTGAACTCAGGAAAAGCATGTTGTATGTAGTCTAACATGTATTTGACTTTAATTTTACATTTGTTTTTGTATACATTATATGTAACTAATTATAATAAATAAATAAGTCAAAAAAAGATGGCCGTGCTCTGAAGGTCGTGGGTATCCACCTACCTCCGAGATATTTGAAACTTTAAAAATTTAAAGGAAATTTTATAAAGCTTAATTGAAAGTGATTTTTTTACGAAAGTAGTAGCCAATATCGAAAAATATATAAATTATGGCCATTAGCAACAATAGAGCCTACGCAGGCGACACTAGCACAACTATCGAACTATCAGGCAGGAATGTGGATGTAAAAAGACGTAAGTGGCTTAGGCCGAGGAGAAGCTAACATATATAAGCAAAGTGAGTTGTCGCCTCCGAAGATTCCTGACGATTGGCAAGCCGATAAACCAACAAACATTAAGTAATACATTGTGCCAGCTGCCCCTTTTATATACTAATGAAAGGCATTTCCTCCGAAAAAAAACTGAACACTCGTGATACTGTTATCAGGTGTAGCCTAACCCTCAGAGTAGTTTCATCCTCGTAATTGTAAGAGAATCCATAGCCTTATTTGGCCGGGCTATTCTGGACGCCTTAGCTTCCGCAGAAAATTGTGATTCTTTTGTTGACAGTTGACACTTTCCTGCCAGAAACTCAACCAATTAAGACTCACAGACAATGGTATAATGTTTTGAAAACACTTCTTGTTTTTACATCTTTTCGCAGAAAAAATACATGCCCCTATTATTGTGATTACAATTTAACATAACATCTCACCCTTTCTTTTCATAGCAGTAAACCAAACAAGGCTGAATAATTTTTTCTATGCTCCTCATTATAAGTTTTTAAAGTTTATGTTACTCCTAAATGTAGAAATTACTGTCAATGTGAAGTAAATCCTCTTTAAAGTGACAAATACAAAAGTATTATTTAAAATTTTATGTCTAAAGCCACAAATATTTCAAGTTTTTTTATCTCTAGGTTAAACTTAAACGTACCACACAAATTAATTCACTTTATTTTGCTAATAGGTCGATATCAAAGTCAGAGGCTCTCAATCTTTTGAACTGAGATTCGCGTGATCGGGCCGTGCTGCCTCTCCTTGCTTGTTATTGGCTGGGGGTCGTCAGAGACGTTTGCAGAGTGGACAGTCACGTGCGGAGAAACGAGGCTCTTGTGTGTGGCTGTCCGAAATGTCGATGTATCGGTTGCAATACGATTTTATCTGAAATCACAAAGTTTAAGTAAAACGTATCACACATAGAAATATTTGCAATTTTTTGCTCGTTGCAGTTTTAACTTAATGTATGTTTTAAATCCGAATTGGGTATTTGTTATTCAGGTTTGTTAAAACACTTATACGACTTATGGTCGAAGTAGCTTCCCAATGGCTGGATACGCCTTTAACGATTAAGCTGCTCAACATATTAAAAACTAGCTAATGCCCGGCATTCGTTGAAATGCCTTAATATCACTCTATCTTTATATTTCTATCAACATATCTATCTCTCTTTATCTCTGTATATAAACTCTATATACCTTTATCCACGTATATCTCTATATTTCTATACATTTCACAATATAGCAATTAAAATATTAAAAGTGTTTGTTCTATATATATAATCATCCATCTTTTTACCAGTCACAGGTATGACATATGTATATAAAAACACGCACGTATTCGAATGCCACGTTTTGTCAATCTTTCTACGCAATCGGTTACGAATTTTCGGAGATTTTAGATTTGAAACGAACGAACATTTTTATTTATATTTATATAGATTATAGAGAAAGTGTTAAAGATTACTTACTGAGTGTTTGAATAATCTTTAATCGAACATATTTCTACAACCATAACCAAACCTGTCACTGTTGTAAAATAATACATTTGAAATACTTGTTGCTTAACTACACGCCAAAAAAAAATATACAAAATGATGTTTTTACGTCCCATTATTTCAATGAAATCATTTTACGACAGTGGCAAGTTTTCTTGTGGATGTAGTTTTTTGTTAAATTAAATATTCTCCAAAGGATTAGAATTCCATCTTAAATACCTCGTTTCCTACTTGCAAAAAAAACCTGTTGTTTGGCTCCAATTTCAAAGGATTATGCCAGCCATGGGAAGCACTTCAGACGAAAAGTCATATAGATGTGGTCATCGTATTTTTTCGTGATGAAGTTTATACGTCTAATACTGAGTCATCGTGTACTCGTGTTAAGTGATATTTACCATGTATTTACGATATCCATTCTATTGGAACGTGTTGCAAGCAAGCTTGTAGACATCAGCTAAGGCGAGACCATAAGAAGTTGCATTGCCAGTTTCTATAATGTTGACATTGCGATTGCTGAGCGTACTTGGTCATGCGGTGGTTTCCTCCCGAAAGTAGGCTTCCTACTACGCTCCATGCCGATGCTTTTGAAGTTACTCGAAGTATACCAACCCAATTCCGTATCCTTCACGTTGTTGACCAGTAAATAAGGGTGAACTCAATACAAATTTTTTTAAAAATAATTATGAGTCTGTAAAAGGTAAACCTAAGTGGTTTTCTCTTATCCCTAAAAATTCTGTGAATAATCATTAAAGGGTTCTATAATTTTTTACCAAATATTAATTACCACCAGAGAGGAGGACTTTTTATTTTGAATTACGGTTTGTATGTAATAATTTTATGGTGAAAATTTTACAGGTTTCTGGGGCAAAAAAATGGTCTCGAAATCCTGTAGGTCCATCTTCCATAAAACTTCTCGATTTTGATCCTATCGGCTGCCAAAAACTAGAAGAAATCACTGGCGCAAACAAACTATTTGCGGTATATGAGCCATTACATATTTTAAAATAAATACCTGCTCCTAAATATAATCTATGTATTCTCTCTCCAGTGGCGGTTGGTGAATCCTGGCAAACGCGTGATGCGCTTGATCGCGACAGCACTCTCTCGTGGTACGCACAAGGAACCAGTTAGCTCACTGGTAACGGACACTATTGAACCTGCAACGACCAATCACAAGCTATGAGGCAAAAATTATACATGTGACATGCTGCCAAATGCATAACTGTGTTCCAGAAGCTCTTGAGACCAATAGGAAGGAAGTCTGCACAGGCAGTAGTGAATAGTTCAATTTTCACTACATATTACCCAGCGGCAACGGTACAGCTTCGTCTATTCCCAAGATTTTCTAAGAGCTGTATCTGTTCCATTGTCATCAGATACGGCTTCCCCAGCGGCATTTACACTTCTACTGTCAGCAGCTAAGAATACTGAGAAGCATTCCTTTGTATTATAAGGCTGCTGGTCAGCTATTGGGAAATTATTATTTTGGTGTATGGTAGAATCACACGACACTGTTGGTTTGGCCACGGTAAATATGTCGGCATAAAAAAAATCATCCTTGTCGCAAAAATGGAATACTGAGTAGTTCGCTTTATTTTCTGGTTCCAGCCTAAACTCCTTTGGTCATAGCTACATGAATAATTAAGTGTCTCCTGTTCATTTGCTGGTACCTTTTGTCAGTATTCCATATGATTGGGTCTTATGTAACTTGTAATTTTGTTATTGGTTTCTTGTTCTTCAGGATGTGTCGAGCTACCCATGATACAGTGAGAACATCGTTCAAATATGCATCGGTATGCATTCCAGCGTGGCTTCAAATAATATTCCGAATTCCGCCGGTCTGTGCGCACGGAGAACTGGCGTTCCCGGCGCTGGTCGGCGGGAAAATGAACGCCGGAACACAGTTCCTCCTCGGAGTGCTGCCTCCGCCAGAGGCAGCACGCCACCGAGTGTCTTTGCGGCCGGCCGAGGGCTTATTGATCGCACTTGTCCGTCTCGGGCGTGCCGCGCTGATGGATTATTTCACTCGCTCCGCCGCTCCCCTTCTGCTAGATCCCTCCAAGGAAACCAGCTGGCGAAGGTCGGGCAGGTACGCCAGGTCTCCTCTTTACCATCAGTAGAGTCCTGCAAGGTTCGCGTTATTTTTTTTTAAGCTACGTTGTAATTAGTGCTACGTACATTTCACGGATTCATTTGGTCGCAAGCTAGAATGCAGATACTGAGTTCATGATTGGACCACAGTTATTTCACACGCCCTTCTACAAAACGTAAACAAACGATGTCCAGTTAGGAGAAAAGTTAGTGCTGATAAAAGAGAGCAAAAAGGTCGTCACTTAGAAATCAACCAATGGAAAAGCAAATGTTGGTAGATAAAACATAAGGCTTGAATTTTAGTACACCAAATAAATTCACGAAATTTTGGGTTCTCTAGTTATAATTCATACCAAGAGAGATTTAAACGACGTTTTCATTGGTGCTTGACCGTCCGATACTTTTGAAGGACAAGAAACCAATAAAAACTTTACAACATTAATACGACTCAATCATAAGTAATCCGTACGGATGGAAAAAGACAATGAACATAATATCCCAACTCATTTATACATTAATGAGTGAAGTTAATTTTGCAGAACTTAAATAATCTGGTAAAGACGTCTATGTTTGTATAAAACTGGCTTAGGTGTGTCAATAAACCTGCAGTCAAATCATCAAAGCAAACCAAAATCAACTTATATGCAGGGAATGGAAAAAAATTCCCGGTTGATCTATAGGATACATGCCACAGTCCTCTTTATTCTTGGGCACATAACGTTTGGTCATTGGCTGCTCACTTTAAATATGCCAAAACAGTTTGTCTCTTATTCGATACTGCTTTTATTGATGATTTCTCTTGATTCAGAGTTTATCACGTAAAATGTGAATCAACTGTTGGACCAGTACAAAGTAAGCATTCTTTGAATTTTCACCTGTCGCGGAATGAAACCACACATTTTCCCTGTCTCTGCTTTTAAGTAGAGCCACTAATTTTTGTTGACGGACTCATATCGCCCCAGACTTGACTCAACTTGCCTGCATGAAATCTAGCCTTTTAGCGTGATCATTGGTTGATTACAAGCATATATTTTGGCAAGTTCTGCTTGTACATATATATCTGGCTCAGCGCTCTTAGGTGTGTTAAGAGCGCTGTAGTCTACCATAAACTCGAAGAAGATGTATATGTACTTAAAAGTATATTTTGATACCTAAGGAATCAAAGAAATAATAGTTTCTTTACTTACTTTAATAAATGGTTAAACTTTGCGGGGAAATTGGACTGTTTGCTGGGCTTTAAATAAGCTTCGTGTATGTGAAAAATAATTAACTTACTGGCTCTGTCCGATAAAACTATCTTGTAGAATTCTTCAATGGGCCAGCGAGAATGCAAATATATATTTTCTTAAAGTTCGTTATTTGTCTGGAACAAACTTTGTCTCGTCAAAAATATTCATTTCAACTAAAATCCTATGGATAATTAACAGTGTTTCGTAAAATATCATAAATGGAAATATTTTCGCGAAAAATCATTGGCTCTAATTATGAGACGCCTCAAGTGGAATTGGAGGGGCAACGTTGATTGAGGGAGGTTGCCGTAACCTGCTTGTTTTTCTCGAGGTACTCCCGTTCTCCCAACCTATTCATTTCGTTAATGCTCTGTTCTCTTCTCATTGCCCCACATCGTGTCTAATGAGGTCACAGATAAACGGCGGGCCAATCGCAACAGAATCTGTTTATTAAAATTGTTAGAATTTTGGCTTATCGCGAAATTAAACATTGAAATTGTCCAGTGTCTACCGGCTATGATAATTAAAGGTATGCTAAATTAAAAAATTTTCCTACTACCAGGCTGAATTCCACTCTCTTTTACATAAACAGGTCGGTGTCTTGTTTTAATTGGCTGCTGTTGTTATTGGTTTCTTGCCCTTCAAGATGTAACAATCTACTCACGATCCAGTGAGAACGCCGTTCAAGTGTCAAGTAATGTCACGAATCTTGCAGCCATCGCACAATGACGCGTGAAGCCTGGAGGTGAGTGATACTTACCTTCCAAAGCACATTCCCGCTCTTAATTTATAATTGGTATTGGGTTTTGATTCTGGTTGAGAGTGAGTTTATCGTAGATGGAAACATGAAGTGGTACATTGTTAGAAACTACAACAAAATTACGATCTCTACAACAAACAAATAACCTCAAATTAAAGATACGACGTCGTAGATAGTAAATTTACGAATATTCCTGAATTATTTGTAACCAGTGTTCTTCGTAAATTTAACGTAAGGATATTTAACAGAGTAACCGGGTTCATGTCGTCTTGACAGAGCCTTCCTGAAGCGTCCTGTACGAGTGCAGCCAGTAGCAGAAAAAATTATTTTAATTTTAATTTTATTATTTTTTTTTACTTCTCGCCAACGATGAGGTCGTTAGAAACAATCAACCTTCACACACTGTTAGGGACATTGGTGAAGGGTTCGGTCATTGGCTGTTGTAAGGAACCGTTCCGGCGTTTGCCAGTAGTGGCTTTCCGAAACCGTGTCCTTCGTGTTGTGAATCCGAAGTTTGGCCATTGTGGCCCCTCGCTCGTCGTCAATCTGGTACAAAGAATAAGTTTTACAGTTGGTTTAGTTGGCCACTGTTCGATAAATACTTTTTACGTATTGTATAGATTGAGATAATGGTTTTCCAGAAAAAGTAGTTTTGGGAACTATTTTTCGGTAATTACCTAGATAATTTTCCGAAGAGCTTTAATTTTACAAAAATACAAAAATCTTATTTATAAAATATTT
Organism: Bacillus rossius redtenbacheri; assembly: GCF_032445375.1. Classification (NCBI taxonomy): domain Eukaryota; kingdom Metazoa; phylum Arthropoda; class Insecta; order Phasmatodea; family Bacillidae; genus Bacillus; species Bacillus rossius. The sequence goes on from NC_086331.1 coordinate 77,314,343, forward strand.
TACACAAACGGGACTAAATAAAACCACTTTTTTGACTTTCTTTACAACCTAATGGCTCACTTAACATTTGCGTTTTGGGTAGGACTCATTTTACCCTGTAGAAACTTAAAGGAACAAAAACTGTTTTTTAAAAATACCTACAATTTTGCTGAAAAGAAATTATTGTGTAACGTATATCAACCTATCTTAAATTATGTTAATCTATGTTGTTAGTAAATAAATTCACGAAAATAATTTGTGGTTATATTTTTTCCGAACCGAAAATATTTTTAGTCTAATCTCTAAGTAGACAAGGCCTAGAAGCATCTGAGTAGTGAGTTTATTTCTTTGAGTCAACTCCTGTTTGCATAATAGGCCAGTCAACAAAAGGCAAAGTAAGCACTTTTTACCAGCAGACCTGAAAACTTGATATACGGGTAATTGGAGGACGCTGAATCGAATGGTGTTAATTTTTTTGAAATCGGACGTGAAGTTTTTGGAGAAAAGGGTTAAAATTTGGTTTGACTCAGTTTTTTTCTGAATCTAAGCGTTTAAGCGAAAAACGTTTCAAACAAAAGTTGTGGAGAATCAAAAATTCATAAAAATGGTTCCCAGGTTCATCTTCGTATTTGTAAACATGAGCGAGAAATATTGGGGAGAAAGTAGTAAAGCGTAATTGTAAAAGTGGGGTTAGTGTGCGTACGAGCGTACGTGTGAACTAAACACAAACGAAGGGTCTTCGGTAGGGGCAGGCATTTTTCGCGAAAAGATCTGAACGGCTATTAGACTGCAACAACGTATACGCGCGCCAGCGGTTTCTTCCTTGTGATTGGCGGCCGTCTGCGAGAGAATTCGTTGCCTTATTTGACCGAGCCACTCAGGACGCGTTATGCTTCCGCACTGGATCACTGTGATTGGAGTTGTAAAAATCGTCATTGTACCTGAAAGAACCTCACCCAATCACGAAACACTGACGACTGAGAGACGAAACCGTTTGTTCTCTCTTTCTATTGTCTCACGCGTTAGCGAGTAATTTTCGTCTTTGGCCGTCGAGTGTCGAGCGTTCTATATCCTTATCCTTACTAATTGTTATTATAATTATTATTATAAATGCGAATTAGAGTTTGTTTGTTTGTTAAGCTTTCACGCAGAAACTACTTAACCGATCATCATAACATTTTGTTCCCATATTTTCAAGGGTATATAGGGTATATAGTAAAGGACATAAGACACTTTTTACATTAAAAAAGAAACATTTTTTCCGAAGGGCAAAAAAATTGATATTTGTATGCATGATCGTCCGACTGCGAGTTTGAGTAATTTGAATGAAATTTAACGCCATCTGGCGTTTCAATAAGTAAATTAAATAATTCGCCAATTTATTAATATAATACCGGCGGTCAATTCACTGTTCAATTTTATTTTTCTGTCACCGCCAAGCAATACTTAAACTTTTTAAATTTTTGAGGTTAGGTGTCTATTTTCTTCGGTGATTGTTGTTTGGACATCGATGCTGAAGGTTATATTTTAATTTCAAGAGAATTTTGTAATTTAGTAAAAATGATGATCTAATTAATCAAGTTTTCCTGGACTTGCAGCAAAATTTGAATAGTGATCGGTGGTTGTACGCAAGACCAATATGGGCGCCAAAAAAATTATATCGTTAATAAACTCTACACTTATATTTTATGAAGTCGGTTAAAAAGAGGTGCAAGGGGAAATGAAGGAGTATTTGTCAATATATACAATCATGGATACAGAACAAAGTACTTCATATCCTGCGGAGTTTTTAAATTCAATTGAACTTTCTAACTAATATAAATAAAATGTTTAATTAAAATTTTTATTTACTTAATCCATTTTGGTCCTCGGTTAAATTCCTGGCGAGAGTAAAAATATAATTTATGCATAAAAATAAAAAACATTTAATTATAATATTTATAAAATTTCAATAAATAACGTAATTATGGCACAGCCGCCATATTGTAATCTAGAACCTTTAGCCTTTTATTCAATTGTCACATCCATCATCTGGAAAATCCGTATTCATTATCAAAAAATCGGAAAAATCTTTTAAATTAAAAAAAAAATTGAATATGTCATGGAGCTCAGAGTCCTGACTGCAAACCTAGTGAGGGCAAAATAAAAATGGCGACGGATCCATCCTACACGTAGGCTATCAGCAGACTGGCCTCCCACCACTAATGTCAAGGCAGATATTACGCCAACTAGTATGACGTAATTTTTTTAGTCTGCTAGAGATCAGTGGCGCCCTATTAGTTTATTTTTTACCTACTAAAGTGCGGTAGTAGTATTTATTACCGTGGCATCCACCATATTATCGGCCATATCAGCTGCCATCTTGAAAATTTGAAATTAATAACCTATAAATTCAGAAAAAATCCAAAAATCGTAAAAATATTTCCCATTCTTGGTTCGATCCTTGATTCATACAAAAATATAATTCTACTTAAAAATACTTATTTTAAATCACTTCAATTTAACATTCTTCCACAAAGACAATAAATAATAAAGCAATAAAATAATAAAGCAAGAAATAAAACATAACATTTTTTATAAATAAAATTTATTACCTAAATTCTATTCTACTACAAGTACACACAAAGTAAATAATAAAGCAAATAATAAAGCAAATAATAAATGTTATTTTTTTAATAAGCAGAGTCAGTTTGTTTTCAGTTGCAATCGATCCATGTGACCAAGTGTCCATCCGCTACCTTTTCCTTGGTATTCTTCCTCTTCGCGAAAAAATTTTTTTCTCAATAATATCATTTATAGACTCTTCTACATCGTAAAGAGCAGCGCTCCTCGTCTTGAATGCTCTTTTGTTAGTCTCGTCTTAAAATGGTTCAGGTTTACCTAAGTACATACCAGCCACAAATTGTACTTCAATGACTGATCATATTCCATTACTTCAAGTTGATTCACTTTATCCTTCTTGGCATCAGTTGAAGTCTGTTTCCTGTTTATATTGCAGTACAGAGTAAATGGCGAGTATTGTTTCCAGACTGACACTACCCGGTGTTAAAATTAAAAGTTTTTATTGACGTGACAACGTCTAATAAATCGATAAACGCCGGCTGCACGCACGAAAAAGTGTCCCACTACGGATGTCCCACTACGGATGTGTTCTGTTTGCTCATTGTACGCATGCGTGGCATCTCTCTTCCAATCGATTGGAACAACCATCGATTTGACTTTTCAATCATTTTTTCGTCGTTTGAATTATTAATATTATGTAATTTAACGATCGTCCACCGATTTTCAGCACAATAGGTACGGTTATTTAAAAGTAATGTTGAAAATTCAAATACGTTTTGAACCAACAATGGTGTTTTACAGTTACACATAATTCAAATTACACCCGGGACATTTTGCACAATGTTTTAAAAAATATTGTAACACATTATAAATAAGTTTGGTGTATTTGGGATGCGTATTTGTTATAAAATTGTGTTAATACTATACCCCTACCGTGAACAAAGTTTATATATATATATATATATATATATATATATATATATATATATATATATATAACATTTGAAACTCCATTACTATAGTATGGCTTCGTGGGCGTGTGGTTAGCGTACCTAACTCTTACCCTAAAGGTTGTCGGTTCGAAACCCGGTAGCTGCGAATTATTTTTTTGTACTTGTAAAAATAAATACGGCGCACGCAACATTTCAAAAGTAATAAATATATTTGAATTAATGAATGCAAATAAAAGTAAATTTAATAATTCAGTTGCACATTTCATTTCACTCCTTTGTATCCATACAAAATAGTTATAATTCAATAAAAATGATTCAATTTTATTCATAAAAGTATGCAGAGGTAGATTTTATCACGCAAAAGATAAAAAAATAAAAAAAAATCTTCCTCAAAGAATATAATATTTTTAATGCCTAAATGGTTTGGTTGCAAAAACCTATTACGGCTCAGTCTCAGGCCGAATATGATATTTCCTTTTCTTCTGGATCAATCATTTCATCAATGTTTTGTTATGACGTTGTCACGTTAAACTATCGTCCGTAAACCGACTTTACAGACAACCAATTTTTTGTATACCATCGTTAATCATAATAGGTTTAAAACTAATTTGTAATGGTACTATTTCTTGATTTTTCTAAGACTATAAAATAGTGTATACTTACAGTATTATTACAGTTTTTGTCATTATGATAGGAAAAAATAATTAAATGCTAAACATCAATTATTATTTTGAGGAGAAACTATTTATAACTGCCAGTCACTATTAATAACAAGGCATTCCACGGAAGTATGTTCAATGCTGTAAAGAGACAGACTTCATACAATTATATAATATAAACAAAATGTTAGCAAAAACTGTTGAAACCATGATTGAAACTTTAAATTACATCTCCTTAAAAATATATACAATATTATGTGATGCTCTTGATGAACTACATCAGGAAAATGTAATTCCAAAATTTTTCTTCACAAATTTCACCTTACAAAATAGACATTTTCCTAAACATTAAACCAATTTTTATTTCATTGCAAAGTTGTGTCTGAAACTTTTGCACCCAGTGGCGTGCGTTTGGCAACAGAGCACAACGAAACAAGGACAGAGCTAATAGCAGAAATCGTGCATTGGAAAGAACAAGTAAATGCGCATTTAAATGCACACTGCAAATGTAAGAATTAGATGTGGCATTGAAAAGTACAAATGTATTTTGGCGCAAGAGAACCTTTCAGGTAATAAAAGTCTATCGAAATCCCATGGAATGCTGAATTTGCCAAGTACAATCCATTTTCATTCGATCTGAACGCATCAGAACAGTTAAAGTTTGTGTTGCACGTTGGGTTGATATCGAAGCTTCTTGCTGCGGTTCCGGTATGTTAGAGGCATTGCGCGTACAAGTCTAAAGCTATAACTTGCAAAGCAGAATGCAACAATAGCTGGTTCGCAGTAGGGGAACTGACATCAACTTTATAGTTTTTCGCATGTCGCTCTACCGCTGTGCTACCGAGTCCGTTGACGTATTGCAAGGAGAATATGTATAATAATCATTGTTATGTCAGCTTTCTTAGATGTATTTTAACACTTGGGATTTTATTAACTTGTATCTTAGTTCATCAAATATATTCCGGGATAGTTTCACTATCATAAAGTTTCATTTGGCAAACCATTACGTTTGGCATGTACCCTAATGTTTACGAAAGTGTCTTTATACGTGTCTATGTTTCTACACGTCGGTCCACCATCTTGGTGTAACTTTTCCGTTCATCGTCTTACGTTCCATTTTCACGAAATTTCTCCTACAAAATACCGTATAGCGACAGCTAAGATGTTTACACATCAAAAAGCAAAATAATACAGTGATCATCGCCACGCGTGACGATAACGGAACTGCTGTCGAGTGTGGCTCACGAAGGCACGCTAAGCGTAAGCACGCTTTACAAGGGCATGTTCATTATATTTTCTCGTTAGTAAAGTGCTTTTATTTATATAGTACTTATTGAATGAAAATACATACAGTTCCGAGCCGATTAACGTACCCCAGGAAATAAAAAAAACGTATATTCAATTGATATTTAAGTAATTTTCATCGAATTATTGTTCTCACTTTATCATTTCCCTTGCAAGCCAGCAGAGACTTGTACACGTGTCAGATTATCGAGAGGGCCCGACCAACACTATGTAAAAAAAAAAGTTTGCTATATATCTGCAATAGTAAACGGTTTTGAATGTTACCGTACCAGGATGCAAAAGTTCTGGTACGTGGTAGTAAGGACAGAAATTACGGTGCACGTACCAGACGCGTGGTACGTGCGGCACCGCTGGTCGCTTCAGGCTTGAGGCAGCGATGGCGACACGTGTGTTTGCGCGCATGCGCGAGGTAGAGCAGTGCTGCTGGGGCGTGGAGGGGCGATATGAAAGGCGAAAGGGGCGAGTTGGGACTGAGGGGTGAAGCCTTGCTGGGCTCGAACAATGCCCCAGGGGTGGTCAAACTACTGGTCGCGTTCTGGCACGCACGCGGTTAAGTTTTACCCGAGCAGTGATGATAAAGCCGCCTGATAGATTGCTTCAGCAATTTCATAATTTTAACAACAACATACATATGCAGATATTTTCCTTTTCTTTTCAATTTAAGCTAAGGAACGTACTGTCCTTTTCCTTAAAGTACCGTACATAGTCGCTAAAAGGCTGGCTATCTACTTTACTGAAATAAGTAAAGGCTAGTCTCGTCCTAAATAGCGAGAAAAACCGAACATCATACGAACGTACATGAACCCCAGTGACGTCCTGGAAACGTCATGGTTGTAAGCCAATAGAAAAAATTCGGTTCGTTGTAAGCGAATGTTTACACTTTTATCGGAATGATGGCCTCAGCTCGCAACTTTATTATTGGTAGCGAATATGTAGCCTATTATTATTGATAGTTTAAAAATACAAATATGCATTAATTATACTCGTACTTTTAGGCATCGATTTATTTCTATAAAGTATGTTGAATAAATTCCAAAAAAAAAAAAAAAAAATAACCTCGTTTTACCTCGGTATTTCGTATTCAGATCTTTAACTATTACGCATGTACGTACAATAAATATTTGTGCGTTATCAATAAAATATACATAGAATTAAAGTTTTTCTTTAAGTTAGCACAAATCCTAAAGGTATTACGAGATGAATTGTCTTGAGAGAGTTTAATTTGACTACAATGTACATTTTTTCTGATGCCTCATTCGTAAGTCATAAAAAGAGATACGGAAGCTACACGCATTCATTTAGTCACAAGATAGAATACATCCCTTCACACTCTCGCATTTTGTAGATGATTGGACCGCAGATATTTAGACACGCCCCTCTACGATCGTGAGCCAACGATGCCCAGCGAGGGGAGAAGTAAGCGAATCCGGTAGTGCCAGTTAACAAGGCTAACAATATTCTCACTTATAAATCCACAAATGGGAAAGCAAACATGGGTTGAGCACACCTAACACTTCGAATTACACCCAGAGGCCAGACGAACCCGCGAAGTTTCCGGGTCTCTAGTCATAAAACAATTTGCTAGTTACCAAAGAAAGTGTTAATACTGGTGAAATTGTGTTGGAAACGCGTTTATAACACATTCAACATTATGAATATTACCCATTTTTCTTCAAGGACAGGGTAGTTTTGAAGCGAATCAGCTTTTAATTTTAGATTAAAATTTATTCCTATAGTTTTCCCACATACTCTCATTTAGCAAGCTCAGTTATCTGTTGTTGATAGGCCTACGATAAAAACAGTTTTTATTGGTTAATGCTACATGGTGTTTAACACATAAATGTAGACAAGAATGCCTTTACGAAGCAATAAGTAAACAAAAACAAAATATTTTACACCCCATTTAGTTCTCATTTATTATTAGCAGTTCCTAGAAATACGATTTGGTAATTCTGAAGGAGAGCATCTTTTTTAGAAAAATAAACATTCCAAAATAATTAATTTTTTTTTGCTCTTCCAGTCATGTTTTGAAGCCTTCTCTTAAGAGGGCGTTGCGATACCTACTTCAGGTAATTTACTAGTAGATTGCTGTTTTAAAGAGTATTTAAGTATACCTAGTAGGTACATTAAACTTTAAGAGTTGGTTAAGTTTGGTTAGGTTAGCTTCTTTGAAAATGCTGTGGAGTCACAAATATTTCTTCAGAAATGGTTAGCTTTATTAAAAATACTTCGAAATTGAGTGAAAAGTTGGCTAGGTTTGTTAAGCTACATTAAAAATTACATTATATAGTAAATAATTTTGATTATGTTATTTTAGCGTACGTTTTAAATTTGCGATCCAAACAAACATTTCAATCGTCCACACAATGTTGAAATATTTTTAAATTAGCGAACCGAATGCAACTATTATCACGATTTTATGATTTTTTTAAATGTATCCAACTGTTAAGGTTTAATGTACCTACAAGGTATACTTAACTACTCTTTAAAACAGAAAACTAATAGTAAACAACTTGAAGTAGATATCGCTATGCCCTCTTAAGAGAATGATTCAAAAACATGACAGGAAGTGAGAAAAGGAAAGTATTTTGGATTGGTTATTTTTCTAAAAAAGAGCCTCTCCTTCAGAATTATCAAATCATATTTGTAGGAACTGCTGATAATTAATGAGAATTAAATAGGGAATAAAATATTTCTTTCTTGTTTAGTTATTGCTTCATACGGACATTCTTGCCAGCATTTATGTGATTAACATCATGTAGCATTTACAAATAAAAACTGTTTTTATCGTAGGCCTATCTGCTCTTTAGAATGACAAACTATTTGAAGTGAAAAACACTTCTTCAGAATTAGATTAGAATTTTTTTCTACATTAAACTCCTAGAGTATAAAAAATATTACTTTACTCATGAACAATAATTATCTAACATGTAATTCACCAATTTCATGTTCAAAATATAATTACCCATTCATCATTCATCCTGCCGCAGGAAAGGTTACACATGCTCTACTTTATAATAAGCAATACCACTTACACGGGGGAATTTGTAGGCATATATCAAAAATGTTTTAGTCATTTACGTTTTTTCTAAAACATAATAGATACTACAACCCAGAAATGAGTCGAACACCAATCAGACGAAATGAGCCACATAAGTTGTGTGTTTCCAACTTTCGTACATTACGTTATAAATTTAAGAAACACTAAAATACTTCTAGGCAATACAGTTTAAGAATGTAAAGCATAAATAGTACCAAAAGCATTGTAAACGGAAATATCAACATTGCACACTGGTGTTTATAAGTTCGTAATATATCAACGAATGAAGTTAAACATAGCAAAAATTATGCTATATTTAATATCCAATACTGTACCTGAAAACTAAAATTAGTCCGTGAAGGTATTTTATAGCGTTTACACTCACGAAAATATTTAACCGTTATTTAAATCATCGTTTTGACAATACATAAAATGTAAACATATGTCTGGGGTTATATGCTGTAGTGGTCTAACACTACTTAAAATGATAAAATATGCACATTAATTGTGATAAATAATCATTATTTACTAGCAGCACAAGTCCAATTCCTGTCGAATATAACATAGCAGTTTTGTTAACCAATTTGTATTTTCGAAAACTCGTCCATAATCTGGATTTAGGAAACCTTAAGAGTAGTATATGATAGCCGGTCCGGAAACAGGATTCAGGTTGTGGTGTGTGGTGGGGTCAATGACCGACCGACCTCTGACGTCACGGCGGCCATCTTGGATGACCTTGACCTTGACCTTTGACCTTGACCTGGAATTTGATCCTCAAAAATCACCAAAATTGGGCAAAATTTTCCCAAAATTCCTCAAAAATCGCCAAAATTTCCATTTCTGTGGAAAAAAATTCCGCCAAAAAATCTCAAAAAATTCCACAGTTCAAAAATTAGGATTTCGAAAATCCTCAAAAGTCGCTTTGCCCTAGAAAAAACGAAAACTCCTAAAAGCGGCTTAAAACTCCTAAGAGCTAGCCGCTTATAAGCCGCCGACCTTGAAAATAAGGATGTCATGGCAGCCATATTGGATGATGATGTCACCGTTGCAAATTTTGTTACGGCCGCCATCTTTAACCTTTTTATTTATTATCCGATTTTAATGAAAAAAAATTTAAAAATTATAAAAAATCCATTTAATAACATTTTAATTTTTCTTTTTTTAAAATGTACTTTACGACACGGAGCTCAGAGTCCTCGGTTCGAACCCGGTGAGGGCAAAAAATTAAAAATGACATCCGATCCTTCCCTCGTGGAGGGCGCTGGCATACTGACTCCCACCACTTTTTTCAAAGCATATATATCGTCACCTAGTATGACGCCATGTCCGCCATCTTGTCTTTGATGTTGGAAGCCATCATCATTGTATCGTCGGCTAGAGTGCGCTGACGCCATGTTAGTTTAACTCTTACCCGCTAGAATGCAGTAATCATTTATTACTAAGGTGCCCGCCATCTTGAAATTTGGCCGCCATCTTGAAAATCCGTAATTATTTAGCTAGAAATTCGGGAAAAGTTCCAAAATTTATTAAATAAATTTGCAATCAATATACTGATTGACCCGGTCAGTTCCTATCCTTGGTTCGACCCCTGGCCGATACAAAAAAATTAAATATAACATCAATTTAACATAATAGTAACAGGTTCGAGGAATTAAACACCGCAAGTTCTTTTACAAACAGAATATTTATTACATAATTTCTATTCTACTACAGGATCACTTACGAAAGCTAGCAAATTTATAATCAATCATTTAGTTCCGCATCGGTGTGAAATGACTTATTCTTAGCTCCAATCGGTTTATACTAGACAGAGTCCAACCAGATCCTTTACTGACATAGTTCTCCTCTTCTTGACAGAGTTTCTGGATACCGTGTTTAACAGTTTGCTTCACATCGTTAGAACTGTAAATTACTGTAGCCGATGTCTTGAATGCACACTTTTTCACTTTGTCATCTAACGGATATGGCTTTCCATATAGACAGTCCAACCACAAGTTATATTTTAATGGTCCGTTTGTTGCTACGTCATCAGTAAGCTGATTGATTATGTCCTGTCTGATATCATCAAGAAAAGTACAAATATCCTTCGACTCACCGAACGTATTTAGATAATAGTAGTCTTTCAACGTTCCACGAAATGCAGTCTGCGCCAAGTAGAAGCCATTATCGTTCACTTGTAATGCTCCGAACACAGTCTTAGGTTTAGGTCCATGTTCAGTCATCATAGCAATCGGTTGCTGCGCATCTGTTTTTTTGATTGTACGCTCACGAGCCTTCAATCTAAAGCGAGGAGTCGAAATGTCTGCAGGTAGTTCAGCAGTAGGCACACGGACTTCACCTTTACATATTTTCGCATGTCGTCGCAAACTATCAATTCGAGTAAACCATTCATGACAATCATCACATCGAAACTTTATACGAGAAGGATTCTTTTTGCATTTGCTCCGCTCATGTCTTCGTGCATCATGGGAAAATGTGAACGACATATCACAGTAGCTGCAAGGATACCGTGCCGATGTAGACGAACCTTTCAGACCCGATCCAGATATGGACGTTGCAACAGTAGTACCATTTCCAGGCATACTCTTATGAACATCGACGCATCGCTGTTGCACCGAAACCTTTACTTTCTGCCGCACAGCAGGACCTTTACATGTCTTCATGTGCGTTTTCATATTATCTTTTCTGGCAAACTGCTTATGACATTTCTCACAAACAAACATTTTACGATATAGGTTCTTGGCACATTCTCTCTTCTCATGCCGTCGAGCATTGCTGCTGTTTGAGAAAATCTTGTCACAGTAACAGCACCGATGTTCGTTAGTTGTTGTCGATTCGGCATCCATTGAAGTCTCCATCGAGGGCGAAACGAAGTTCGTCGAGTTTTCCTGCACAGCCAGCACTACCGGGATTAAAGTCTCTTCTGCTGGTGGTTCGGCGGCCATCTTGGATGACCTTGACCTTGACCTTTGACCTTGACCTGGAATTTGATCCTCAAAAATCACCAAAATTGGGCAAAATTTTCCCAAAATTCCTCAAAAATCGCCAAAATTTCCATTTCTGTGGAAAAAAATTCCGCCAAAAAATCTCAAAAAATTCCACAGTTCAAAAATTAGGATTTCGAAAATCCTCAAAAGTCGCTTTGCCCTAGAAAAAACGAAAACTCCTAAAAGCGGCTTAAAACTCCTAAGAGCTAGCCGCTTATAAGCCGCCGACCTTGAAAATAAGGATGTCATGGCAGCCATATTGGATGATGATGTCACCGTTGCAAATTTTGTTACGGCCGCCATCTTTAACCTTTTTATTTATTATCCGATTTTAATGAAAAAAAATTTAAAAATTATAAAAAATCCATTTAATAACATTTTAATTTTTCTTTTTTTAAAATGTACTTTACGACACGGAGCTCAGAGTCCTCGGTTCGAACCCGGTGAGGGCAAAAAATTAAAAATGACATCCGATCCTTCCCTCGTGGAGGGCGCTGGCATACTGACTCCCACCACTTTTTTCAAAGCATATATATCGTCACCTAGTATGACGCCATGTCCGCCATCTTGTCTTTGATGTTGGAAGCCATCATCATTGTATCGTCGGCTAGAGTGCGCTGACGCCATGTTAGTTTAACTCTTACCCGCTAGAATGCAGTAATCATTTATTACTAAGGTGCCCGCCATCTTGAAATTTGGCCGCCATCTTGAAAATCCGTAATTATTTAGCTAGAAATTCGGGAAAAGTTCCAAAATTTATTAAATAAATTTGCAATCAATATACTGATTGACCCGGTCAGTTCCTATCCTTGGTTCGACCCCTGGCCGATACAAAAAAATTAAATATAACATCAATTTAACATAATAGTAACAGGTTCGAGGAATTAAACACCGCAAGTTCTTTTACAAACAGAATATTTATTACATAATTTCTATTCTACTACAGGATCACTTACGAAAGCTAGCAAATTTATAATCAATCATTTAGTTCCGCATCGGTGTGAAATGACTTATTCTTAGCTCCAATCGGTTTATACTAGACAGAGTCCAACCAGATCCTTTACTGACATAGTTCTCCTCTTCTTGACAGAGTTTCTGGATACCGTGTTTAACAGTTTGCTTCACATCGTTAGAACTGTAAATTACTGTAGCCGATGTCTTGAATGCACACTTTTTCACTTTGTCATCTAACGGATATGGCTTTCCATATAGACAGTCCAACCACAAGTTATATTTTAATGGTCCGTTTGTTGCTACGTCATCAGTAAGCTGATTGATTATGTCCTGTCTGATATCATCAAGAAAAGTACAAATATCCTTCGACTCACCGAACGTATTTAGATAATAGTAGTCTTTCAACGTTCCACGAAATGCAGTCTGCGCCAAGTAGAAGCCATTATCGTTCACTTGTAATGCTCCGAACACAGTCTTAGGTTTAGGTCCATGTTCAGTCATCATAGCAATCGGTTGCTGCGCATCTGTTTTTTTGATTGTACGCTCACGAGCCTTCAATCTAAAGCGAGGAGTCGAAATGTCTGCAGGTAGTTCAGCAGTAGGCACACGGACTTCACCTTTACATATTTTCGCATGTCGTCGCAAACTATCAATTCGAGTAAACCATTCATGACAATCATCACATCGAAACTTTATACGAGAAGGATTCTTTTTGCATTTGCTCCGCTCATGTCTTCGTGCATCATGGGAAAATGTGAACGACATATCACAGTAGCTGCAAGGATACCGTGCCGATGTAGACGAACCTTTCAGACCCGATCCAGATATGGACGTTGCAACAGTAGTACCATTTCCAGGCATACTCTTATGAACATCGACGCATCGCTGTTGCACCGAAACCTTTACTTTCTGCCGCACAGCAGGACTTTTAAATGTCTTCATGTGCGTTTTCATATTATCTTTTCTGGCAAACTGCTTATGACATTTCTCACGAACAAACATTTTACGATATAGGTTCTTGGCACATTCTCTCTTCTCATGCCGTCGAGCATTGCTGCTGTTTGAGAAAATCTTGTCACAGTAACAGCACCGATGTTCGTTAGTTGTTGTCGATTCGGCATCCATTGAAGTCTCCATCGAGGGCGAAACGAAGTTCGTCGAGTTTTCCTGCACAGCCAGCACTACCGGGATTAAAGTCTCTTCTGCTGGTGGTATCACGTCTGTTGAAATCTCCTCCAGTGTTGTCGACGTGGTTGTCAACGGAATCTGCTCCTTCTCCGTCGTAGCTGTCGTAAAGGTTCCCGTAGACGATGGTACAACCTCCATCGAGTTCGACGTTAAAGTCGGTAAAGATGCCATCGAGTTCGCAAGAACAGGTAATTACGTGATTAATGCACCAGAAGAAATAAACTAGGTGATCCTTACACCGCCGACGTCAGTAACAAACTGAGCGCCCTGCTGTCTAGGACTCACTTATATACATGCACCGTATGGAATAATACGCTAGTCAAATCAAGAAACATCTACAATAATACTAGAGTCAAAACAACATTAAAAATAGAAGAACCATCAACAAAAAGGAAGCACATTCTGGAAGCACAATAAAAAAAAGGCAGCACATTTGGAAGCACCGACAACGAAAAGGCAGCACATTTGGAAGCACCGACATCTAAAAGACAGCACCGCCATCGAAAAGGCAGCACATTTTGGAAGCACCGACAACGAAAAGGCAGCACCGTCATCGTAAAGGCACGGACCGCAAGTCCGGGTCATGTCAATATCAGACATATAGACCATGAACACAGTACACACAGGAAACGGATCGTACACACACAGTACACACAGGAAACGAAACGTACACACAGTACACACAGGAAACGGAACGTACACACAGTACACACAGGTAACGGAACGTACACACAGTACACACAGGAAACGGAACGTACACACAGTACACACATAAAACGGAACGTACACACAGTACACACAGAAAACGGAACGTACACACAGTACACACAGAAAACGGAACGTACACACAGTACACACAGAAAACGGAATGTACACACAGGAAACTGAACGTACACACAGGACACACAGGAAACGGAACGTACACACAGTACACACAGAAAACGGATGGCATCAACAGTCTTTTGGCTCCAATATTCATTGTCTCCAATATTCGTAGGCTCCAATATTCGTTGGCTCCAATATTCGTTGACTACAATTTTCGTAGGCTCCAATATTCATTGTCTCCAATATTCGTTGGCTACAATTTTCGTAGGCTCCAATATTCGTTGGCTCCAATATTCGTTGACTACAATTTTCGTAGGCTCCAATATTCATTGTCTCCAATATTCGTTGGCTACAATTTTCGTAGGCTCCAATATTCGTTGTCTCCAATATTCATTAGCTCCAATTTTCGTTTGCTCCAATATTCGTTGACTCCAATATTCGTTGGCTCCAATAATCATTGGCTCCAATATTCACGGGCTCCAATATCAATTGGCTCCAATTGCACCAAATGCTCCAACAGGCTCCAAAAGGCTCCATCAGTCTTTTGGCTCCAATTTTCATTGGCTCCAATATTCATTGACTCCAATATTTATTGGCTGCAATATTCATTGGCTCCAATTTTCATTGGCTCCAATATTCATTAACTCCAATATTCATGGACTCCAATATTTATTGGCTCCAATATTCATTGGCTCCAATTTTCATTGGCTCCAATTTTCATTGGCTCCAATATTCATTGACTCCAATATTCATTGGCTCCAATATTCATTGGCTCCAATTTTCATTGGTTCCAATATTCATTAACTCCAATATTCATTGACTACAATATTTATTGGCTCCAATATTCATTGGCCCCAATAGTCATTGGCTCCAATAGACATTGGCTACAATAGACATTGACTCCAATAGTCATTGGCTTTAATATTCATTGGCTCCGACAGTATTTTGACTCCAAAAGTCATTGGCTTCTAAAGTCATAGGCTCCAACTGCTTTTTGTCTCATCAGCGCCAAATATATTTGGCTAGAATGCTACGGGTCTAAGAGACTATGAACCGCAAGACTACAAGTCTAAATGGATCTAGCTGGTTACGAGTTATACATGCCTGCGAGGCTACAGAGCTACGAAGCTTCTAGAACTCAAGTTTAAGTGACCGCGAGGATACAGGACTACAAGTCTGCATGAGTACTTGACTACGAAGCTACTCATCTACAAGGCTCCAATTGCCGCATCTGTCTTCGTCGGAATTTTCTCTTTTGATCCATCTGCTCCAACAGCATTATGTTATAAGAATTACAAGGCTACTTGATTACGTAGCATCAAGTCTACAAGGCTCCATTGCATCATTACTACGAGACTACAAGCCATGAGGTTACGAGACTATGCGATTGCAAGTCTTAAAGGTTACGTGATCGCGAGGCTATAGGACTACGAAGCTTCCAGTACGCATAGTCACGAGACTGCATGACTAATTGGCCGCGTGGCTACGAAACGTCACGTCTCTAACTGACTACAATAGCAATATTCAGTGGTGAGAGTTAATTTATTTAATGCAAAGGTACTTGGTGCAAGTAGTACCGCTTTTCAGCATCAGATGACGTCACGTGTTGCTTGCAGGTAAATAATATTTCCTTTATGCGGGATGCGGGATGCTCACTATCGATCGCATAAGAAGGATGGCTTCGATAGTCTCCAAGGAGAAGGAAGTTCATCCTTCCTGCTAGTGCTTCTCAGATTTCTCACGGTCCGCCATATTGGAATGCATCGTCACGGCGGACATATTGGATGGGTGTGACCTTGACCTTTGACCGAAACCGCAAGATTGATCGCAAGCACACGGATTAACCATCAAAATATTGATAAGAATAATCAGGAGCACACGGAGAAAACCATCATAAAATTGGCAAGATTAATCAGGAGCACACGGAGAAAACCACCAAAATATTGTCAAGAATAATCAGAAGCACACGGACAAAAACGACACACGTCTTCTTTGATATCATAAATTTACAGGAAAATAATATTTAATAAATAACAAATAAATTAATAAAAAATTTAAAATGACAAAAAAATACCAAAAATACATAAAATTCTGGCTTGTATTAGAACTATATCTTTGCTCAACAATGAAAAGTTCACAAGCTAGCAGAATCTGTTTATGTATTTTTGGTATTTTTTTGTCATTTTAAATTTTTTATTAATTTATTTGTTATTTATTAAATATTATTTTCCTGTAAATTTATGATATCAAAGAAGACGTGTGTCGTTTTTCTCCGTGTGCTTCTGATTATTCTTGACAATATTTTGGTGGTTTTCTCCGTGTGCTCCTGATTAATCTTGCCAATTTTATGATGGTTTTCTCCGTGTGCTCCTGATTATTCTTATCAATATTTTGATGGTTAATCCGTGTGCTTGCGATCAATCTTGCGGTTTCGGTCAAAGGTCAAGGTCACACCCATCCAATATGTCCGCCGTGACGATGCATTCCAATATGGCGGACCGTGAGAAATCTGAGAAGCACTAGCAGGAAGGATGAACTTCCTTCTCCTTGGAGACTATCGAAGCCATCCTTCTTATGCGATCGATAGTGAGCATCCCGCATCCCGCATAAAGGAAATATTATTTACCTGCAAGCAACACGTGACGTCATCTGATGCTGAAAAGCGGTACTACTTGCACCAAGTACCTTTGCATTAAATAAATTAACTCTCACCACTGAATATTGCTATTGTAGTCAGTTAGAGACGTGACGTTTCGTAGCCACGCGGCCAATTAGTCATGCAGTCTCGTGACTATGCGTACTGGAAGCTTCGTAGTCCTATAGCCTCGCGATCACGTAACCTTTAAGACTTGCAATCGCATAGTCTCGTAACCTCATGGCTTGTAGTCTCGTAGTAATGATGCAATGGAGCCTTGTAGACTTGATGCTACGTAATCAAGTAGCCTTGTAATTCTTATAACATAATGCTGTTGGAGCAGATGGATCAAAAGAGAAAATTCCGACGAAGACAGATGCGGCAATTGGAGCCTTGTAGATGAGTAGCTTCGTAGTCAAGTACTCATGCAGACTTGTAGTCCTGTATCCTCGCGGTCACTTAAACTTGAGTTCTAGAAGCTTCGTAGCTCTGTAGCCTCGCAGGCATGTATAACTCGTAACCAGCTAGATCCTTTAAGACTTGTAGTCTTGCGGTTCATAGTGTCTTAGACCCGTAGCATTCTAGCCAAATATATTTGGCGCTGATGAGACAAAAAGCAGTTGGAGCCTATGACTTTAGAAGCCAATGACTTTTGGAGTCAAAATACTGTCGGAGCCAATGAATATTGAAGCCAATGACTATTGGAGTCAATGTCTATTGTAGCCAATGTCTATTGGAGCCAATGACTATTGGGGCCAATGAATATTGGAGCCAATAAATATTGTAGTCAATGAATATTGGAGTTAATGAATATTGGAACCAATGAAAATTGGAGCCAATGAATATTGGAGCCAATGAATATTGGAGTCAATGAATATTGGAGCCAATGAAAATTGGAGCCAATGAAAATTGGAGCCAATGAATATTGGAGCCAATAAATATTGGAGTCAATGAATATTGGAGTTAATGAATATTGGAGTCAATGAAAATTGGAGCCAATGAATATTGGAGCCAATAAATATTGGAGTCAATGAATATTGGAGCCAATGAAAATTGGAGCCAAAAGACTAATGGAGCCTTTTGGAGCCTGTTGGAGCATTTGGAGCAATTGGAGCCAATTGATATTGGAGCCCGTGAATATTGGAGCCAATGATTATTGGAGCCAACGAATATTGGAGTCAACGAATATTGGAGCAAACGAAAATTGGAGCTAATGAATATTGGAGACAACGAATATTGGAGACAACGAATATTGGAGCCAACGAATATTGGAGCCTACGAAAATTGTAGCCAACGAATATTGGAGACAATGAATATTGGAGCCTACGAAAATTGTAGTCAACGAATATTGGAGCCAACGAATATTGGAGCCTACGAAAATTGTAGCCAACGAGTATTGGAGACAATGAATATTGGAGCCTACGAAAATTGTAGTCAACGAATATTGGAGCCAACGAATATTGGAGCCTACGAATATTGGAGACAATGAATATTGGAGCCAAAAGACTGTTGATGCCATCCGTTTTCTGTGTGTACTGTGTGTACGTTCCGTTTCCTGTGTGTCCTGTGTGTACGTTCAGTTTCCTGTGTGTACATTCCGTTTTCTGTGTGTACTGTGTGTACGTTCCGTTTTCTGTGTGTACTGTGTGTACGTTCCGTTTTCTGTGTGTACTGTGTGTACGTTCCGTTTCCTGTGTGTACTGTGTGTACGTTCCGTTACCTGTGTGTACTGTGTGTACGTTCCGTTACCTGTGTGTACTGTGTGTACGTTTCGTTTCCTGTGTGTACTGTGTGAGTACGATCCGTTTCCTGTGTGTACTGTGTTCATGGTCTATATGTCTGATATTGACATGACCCGGACTTGCGGTCCGTGCCTTTACGATGACGGTGCTGCCTTTTCGTTGTCGGTGCTTCCAAAATGTGCTGCCTTTTCGATGGCGGTGCTGTCTTTTAGATGTCGGTGCTTCCAAATGTGCTGCCTTTTCGTTGTCGGTGCTTCCAAATGTGCTGCCTTTTTTTTATTGTGCTTCCAGAATGTGCTTCCTTTTTGTTGATGGTTCTTCTATTTTTAATGTTGTTTTGACTCTAGTATTATTGTAGATGTTTCTTGATTTGACTAGCGTATTATTCCATACGGTGCATGTATATAAGCGAGTCCTAGACAGCAGGGCGCTCAGTTTGTTACTGACGTCGGCGGTGTAAGGATCACCTAGTTTATTTCTTCTAGTGCATTAATCACGTAATTACCTGTTCTTGCGAACTCGATGGCATCTTTACCGACTTTAACGTCGAACTCGATGGAGGTTGTACCATCGTCTACGGGAACCTTTACGACAGCTACGACGGAGAAGGAGCAGATTCCTTTGACAACCACGTCGACAACACTGGAGGAGATTTCAACAGACGTGATACCACCAGCAGAAGAGACTTTAATCCCGGTAGTGCTGGCTGTGCAGGAAAACTCGACGAACTTCGTTTCGCCCTCGATGGAGACTTCAATGGATGCCGAATCGACAACAACTAACGAACATCGGTGCTGTTACTGTGACAAGATTTTCTCAAACAGCAGCAATGCTCGACGGCATGAGAAGAGAGAATGTGCCAAGAACCTATATCGTAAAATGTTTGTTTGTGAGAAATGTCATAAGCAGTTTGCCAGAAAAGATAATATGAAAACGCACATGAAGACATGTAAAGGTCCTGCTGTGCGGCAGAAAGTAAAGGTTTCGGTGCAACAGCGATGCGTCGATGTTCATAAGAGTATGCCTGGAAATGGTACTACTGTTGCAACGTCCATATCTGGATCGGGTCTGAAAGGTTCGTCTACATCGGCACGGTATCCTTGCAGCTACTGTGATATGTCGTTCACATTTTCCCATGATGCACGAAGACATGAGCGGAGCAAATGCAAAAAGAATCCTTCTCGTATAAAGTTTCGATGTGATGATTGTCATGAATGGTTTACTCGAATTGATAGTTTGCGACGACATGCGAAAATATGTAAAGGTGAAGTCCGTGTGCCTACTGCTGAACTACCTGCAGACATTTCGACTCCTCGCTTTAGATTGAAGGCTCGTGAGCGTACAATCAAAAAAACAGATGCGCAGCAACCGATTGCTATGATGACTGAACATGGACCTAAACCTAAGACTGTGTTCGGAGCATTACAAGTGAACGATAATGGCTTCTACTTGGCGCAGACTGCATTTCGTGGAACGTTGAAAGACTACTATTATCTAAATACGTTCGGTGAGTCGAAGGATATTTGTACTTTTCTTGATGATATCAGACAGGACATAATCAATCAGCTTACTGATGACGTAGCAACAAACGGACCATTAAAATATAACTTGTGGTTGGACTGTCTATATGGAAAGCCATATCCGTTAGATGACAAAGTGAAAAAGAGTGCATTCAAGACATCGGCTACAGTAATTTACAGTTCTAACGATGTGAAGCAAACTGTTAAACACGGTATCCAGAAACTCTGTCAAGAAGAGGAGAACTATGTCAGTAAAGGATCTGGTTGGACTCTGTCTAGTATAAACCGATTGGAGCTAAGAATAAGTCATTTCACACCGATGCGGAACTAAATGATTGATTATAAATTTGCTAGCTTTCGTAAGTGATCCTGTAGTAGAATAGAAATTATGTAATAAATATTCTGTTTGTAAAAGAACTTGCGGTGTTTAATTCCTCGAACCTGTTACTATTATGTTAAATTGATGTTATATTTAATTTTTTTGTATCGGCCAGGGGTCGAACCAAGGATAGGAACTGACCGGGTCAATCAGTATATTGATTGCAAATTTATTTAATAAATTTTGGAACTTTTCCCGAATTTCTAGCTAAATAATTACGGATTTTCAAGATGGCGGCCAAATTTCAAGATGGCGGGCACCTTAGTAATAAATGATTACTGCATTCTAGCGGGTAAGAGTTAAACTAACATGGCGTCAGCGCACTCTAGCCGACGATACAATGATGATGGCTTCCAACATCGAAGACAAGATGGCGGACATGGCGTCATACTAGGTGACGATATATATGCTTTGAAAAAAGTGGTGGGAGTCAGTATGCCAGCGCCCTCCACGAGGGAAGGATCGGATGTCATTTTTAATTTTTTGCCCTCACCGGGTTCGAACCGAGGACTCTGAGCTCCGTGTCGTAAAGTACATTTTTAAAAAAAAAAAATTAAAATGTTATTAAATGGATTTTTTATAATTTTTAAACTTTTTTTCATTAAAATCGGATAATAAATAAAAAAGTTAAAGATGGCGGCCGTAACAAAATTTGCAACGGTGACATCATCATCCAATATGGCTGCCATGACATCCTTATTTTCAAGGTCGGCGGCTTATAAGCGGCTAGCTCTTAGGAGTTTTAAGCCGCTTTTAGGAGTTTTCGTTTTTTCTAGGGCAAAGCGACTTTTGAGGATTTTCGAAATCCTAATTTTTGAACTGTGGAATTTTTTTGAGATTTTTTGGCGGAATTTGTTTCCACAGAAATGGAAATTTTGGCGATTTTTGAGGAATTTTGGGAAAATTTTGCCCAATTTTGGTGATTTTTGAGGATCAAATTCCAGGTCAAGGTCAAAGGTCAAGGTCAATATCATCCAAGATGGCCGCCGTGACGTCAGAGGTCGGTCGGTCATTGACCCCACCACACACCACAACCTGATACCTGTTTCCGGACCGGCTATCATATACTACTCTTAAGGATCGAATCTGGTGGCCTGATTACTTTACTTGATATTTAAGATGCCTTCAATACGGGAGGTAGTTAAGACTATTTAAGTTTTGTTGGGGAGACTTAAATAAAAAAAAGTAGATCTCTGCATTTGTCTGCCAGTTTAACCTAGTTGGCTCCGAAGTAAAGGTTCATTTTACGTGTTTAGGAAATAGTTAACAAACTCGGACAAACAATAGCTCTAAAATACCTCAAAGAGGAATTTTGTTAAAAGTTGTAAATTTTGATCAGCTTTATTTGGTACACTATATAACACAACAAATGGTATCGATAAAATCAAGCTATTTTGAGAAAAACCAGCTCATTAAAAAAAGAGGTTACATGACATATTTTGTAAGAGAACATCGCTAAGGGTTGACATTGTTGATGTTATAACGAAACACGGGATGGAGATCAACGAAAACGCCATGCCGATACAACTCCCTGGTACCGTTTAAATGGTTGAGAACCTGTAATTTAATCAACGGCGGTGTTTTCGTTGTAAAGAAACACGAAACGCACTATCGGAAAACTTTTAATTAAGAGTTATCTTTGAAACAACCTGATTTTTCAAACCTTGATGTACACAGTTCAACGAAGTTTGCGAAAGTCGAACAACATTTCTAAACTGGGAGGCGACATTAATCCTCACGATTACTACGTCACTACCACGTAGCAGTAACCCCTCCCATTCGGACTTAAGGAAATTGGGAAACATGCTGTGTGCTAGTGAGTTATAGATTTTCCTATTAGCATCTCATTACTTTAGAACCATTGTAAAGAGCGTGATGTCGAATTCATTCTCCACGCTACGCCGACATGACTGACTATTGTGAAGCCCTGTCACGCTGTCCAATTTTCATCTCCAACTACGCAGATTTTTGAAAAGAAAGTTTGAGAAAAAAAAGGGGGTTTCAATTCCTTCATTAAATAAATTTGAACACACAACCTTAAACATGTCATAAATCGTGTCACACTACCCAATTGTAAGTTTATTTTAGGACTGAGCCGGCTCCAAAGTTTCAGTCTCAACATTATATTAAAATAATGTTACTAACGCGAGAGACGAGACCACGGTGCCAGGTTCGGAGCTGGCTGGCGGCTCTGCACGGCCACTGGGTCACGCGCCGTCCACTGACGTAAGGCACGCCGCGCGCGCCTGACCTGATTACAAGGGTCGTGGCTAACCCCTCCCTCTTCACCGCCCCACGAATCGTCCTGCCCTCGGCGCAGTTATCTATCGCTGAGCGGGCTTGGGAATTCCGCGGGCCGCCGCGCGGAGTAGCGAGGATAAACACCGCCTTTCTCAATGTTTCGGGCGTCGGGTCGGTGTGGAATGACGCGAATCGTCCCGACTGCTCTCGTCGGTTCAAGAAGGGCACCACAGTACTTAAGCAGCGACGTTGGCCTCCGCGGGAGACTGTGAGTGCCGTGAGCTCGGCGGGAGTCCCGCGGCGGGTGTGCCACGTGAGTGCCGAGTTCCGAGCGGATTCCGAGCGAGTCCCGCGACAGTTCCGGAGTTACGAGAGTTCCACGAGCGAAGGGTGAGAAATCCTCCCCCTCCTTCTTTCTGTAGAGCGGCGCGACGCGGTGTTCGATTGGATCGTGAGAGTGCGGCGTCTGAGTGGCTCGAGACTGTGTGTGTGGCCAGGCGCGCGGTAAGGGGCGAACCAGTAAGGAGTGCGAACTGTGGAACTTGACAGACATTGAATGACGAGAATAAACTTTTTTAAGTGCCAGTTATTTGTGAACGAACATTTTTAAGCACAACTTTTTATTATTAATGTAAATATTAGAAATCAATGAAACTGTAATAAAAGTTAATTCGGATATCCCTTATGAACCAAGTTCTCTCAACATTATAAATCGTAACAACAATAATAATGCACCACAGTGCTAGGTGGAATGTTTTAAGCATAATTTTTATGTATTCCTTAACATTTAAAACAATTGTAGTTTTAAATAACATTAATTTATATTTATTGTATAATGAAATGAATGGTTTTTTATCTTAAACGCATATACACATCATTCATCTTTCCAGATCAATAACTTAATATACGTCATTCAAATAATAATTATTTTACTTCCATAACCTATTTATGTTCACATGTGTACAACATTTAAATGATTCGTTGCGTTTAAACGGCTACAATTTACGTTTCAGCTTGGCATTATTATGATTAGTAAACTGATGGGAAACTGAATAGTCGAACAATAATCATGACTGAGATAGTGACTTTTACGTTTTCGTCAAAACCCTTCCACACTATGTAGGAACTGAAAGAATTTGACAGTTGGCAGGTCTTTAATACACTATTACCTATCGATTCAGATGATTCTGGCCTGGGAAGTGTAGACTGTACGCTCTTGCACGATAATTTTGTATGTATTTAAGTCGGTTTCAAATGTGCACATTTCAAAAGAGTGCAGAAGGGTGTGATTCGTTTCAGATCCCACAATTGAAGATATTTTTAACACTTAAATTTAAATAAAGTTGTAAATTTTTTGCCATTTATTTAAAATAATTAAACCCATACAGCGTAATATTTCACTGAATTTGGTTATAGATATTTTCGTGTTGTAATTTAAAAATATCTGCCCAAAGGCAGCCATCGCGTATTAAGAATACCCATAGCGTGCCCGGCGTGTACAAAGCGAGAGCGATCTGCGGCTCACCACCAAGAAGCTATAGACGCTGTATCTACGGGTTGGACTAAAAAAGGTCAATGAACATAACAGTAAGTTTCTTTCTTGAAAAAATTCGAAAGGCATTTAGGAAGATAATTCTCAGCCTTCCACTAACTCTACACGTTCTTTAAAAAATAACTGATCAATATTCCTGAAAAGTGTCTGATTTCATTAAAAACATCTTTTATAAGTCATACATCCACCAATACAATTTCTGTTTTTCTTTAATTTTCATTTTTTTTTTGGTAAAGTGATATGGTAGTTGTCAGATCTGCTTCAATACTTTTTTATTTAAAGGTTTAACAGTGTGAATTGGTGGATTAAATAAATGTGATAAAATAAACAACACAGTTTTGTAGTGGCCAAAAACGCTTTCTCAATATCAGATCAAGAATCTCTTGACACTTCCCGTACACATATTCCAGAAGCACGTAGAAGTATTTTGTACATTTGGAGAAGAATTATAATTCAATGCGAAAACATGTTAACAACATTTTTCCCTAAAAAGTATTAAGATTCATTTAAAAAGTTTTTTTGGTCAGTGGTAGTTAGCGCCGCGCGCGAAAAGAAGGTCCAACTGCAAGCGGGGAAGGGTGCGAACAGACCCTGTGTCTGTGAAACTGGTGTAAACCAAGAATGGCAGAGAACAGGGGAAAACATTCAAGAAGGAATATAAAACAATAAGCGGAGAGGCATATCAAGGGGCGCGGCCGCTTGGACAGTCAGTCAGAGTTGTACATGGTCTCGAACAGCCGTGCGAGCGTTACTGAGTTGCAGTCATTTTTAAAGAGTCGACAGAGGTCAAGGACGAGACCACGATACTGTCGACGGAGAATCCACGATAGAAGACAACGAGTAGCTGAGTTAGTGAGCTCAGCGAGTCGCATGGAACCTACCTGTGATTGAAGCAGAAGCCGAGCTGCTTTCGAGATGGAGGCGACGAGTACGACACTCGCTGGGCGAGTAACCTTAAGTCCCAGTTAAACAAGATAGTCGGTGCAGTCTACGGCAAGTCGTGTACACAATCGTGCGGCTGCCGAGTAAACTTGCCAAGCGAGGAGAAGCAGAAACCCAACGTACTGTGTTCTTCTCAACTCACCGGCTCGTCGAGCGAGTGCGGAAGGGACTCGTCCGGCTGCAACAGTTGGTCGCTGGTGCGGCCACCGAATCAAAGCGATGGGGCGGTCGATCGCCACGCAAACTCGCTGGACGAGTTGCCGAGCTGGAGAAGAGCTGGCATGACGACTCGTCGCGACTGCAGCTGGGATCCTGCGAGTAGCGTCCATCAGTACGAGCTCCAGGTCGCGAGTCCCGGAGGAGCTGGAGTGAAGGGGTCGATGGCCGAGGAGTCTAGGCGGCGGCGAGGGCCCAGCGCACCTCGCGTGTGGTGGACTGCCGGGGAAGACGACCAAACAACGCTTTAGAGTAGACGAATAGTAACTTCCTTCACCGATCACAGAATTCTGTGGCCAAAGTTTTATGATGAGAACTCGCCATAGAGTCAACGCGTGCACCCGGTAGAGTTAAAGTATAAACTCTGATTTTTATTTCAAGTTTGATTTGAATATTCATAATTTAAAAAAATGATAACTCTTTCAGGAACTTGCCACTAGCCCATGAAAAACATAAAATTAATGTTCAGTTTAAGTTATAAGGTATTTCTTTGGTTTGTTATGATAGGCATTTAAAAATTGATTCCATTGCCAATCATTAACTTAGTGTCATTAGTTTTTCTAACAGTGAGTTGTGTTACCTTTATGCCTAAAGTATTTTTTTTATTCCATTCGCAGATACAAGTGATGGAATAAATGCAATATGACCTTCGAATGAAGATTATTTATAATAAAAATGGAACTTTGTAAATAGTTGGAGTTGATTTGTTAATGAGGTGAATGTGAAAATGATTAAATTTAGTCTAAAACACATATAACGCTATTGCTGCTTTATATTACGTAATCATAAGGGGTCAGACCGGCCACGAGAGGCCCATAGATGTTCTAGACATTCTTCCATGATTCAGCAAGTATCGGACTTCACAAGGAAACCGCCGTTAAAAAGCGTTAGTTTCACTTCCAGGCAATATGCAAATTTTAAATTATGTATTTCCAGTGCTTTTTAATATTCCAGTAGACGACTTTCAAGTCCTTAAAACGAGTACCCTTTTAGTGCTTGGAATTAGTCCCGCGTGTTAATCTACATCACTGTCCAACTATTTTCTTAAAACTGCGCTTTTCTGCTACGCAGTCGCGCACAAGATGGAATTGTGAATGCAAATGCTGAGTGGTGACGAGCGGCGAGCATCGTGTGGCACATCGGGTGCCGCTCTTGGCAACGCAGACATGAACATTAAGCAATACCTCCATGACCAGACACCTTAAATGCACTGCATTTTCTGGCACCAGGCTGAATTCAACTCACATGTACATAAATAAGTCGGTACCTTCTGTTCATTGGCTGCTGCCAACTACTGTCCTGATAGAGTATGATTAGGTCGTACGAATCTTGTAATGTTGTTGTAGGTTTCTTGTCCTTAGGTAAGTGGTAAAAACCCATAATCCCACTTGAACGCCGCTTAAACATGTATTGGTCTTCATTCTGTAGTTACTTCAAATAATAATGCGAATTTCGCAGGTCGCCTGCTGTGACGCTTTGCCGCTCGCTACATTCGTTGAAGCGAAACAGCAACAACTGGAAACACCGCAAGGCAGATATAGGCGACAGTTTACGGAAAATGTGTGCGCTTCCACGTAAGCAGAGACCTTCAAATCTGCGTTATAATTTGAAGACACGCTATAATTCATATTGGTGCACATTTCAATGACGATCTGAATCATGGGTAGCTGTACACGTCCTGAAGGAACAACACCACAACATTCACATGACCCAGCCACACGCAATCCGGACAAGAGACAAAAGCCAATAGACAGAAGACACAGACTTATTCATGTCGAATGTGAGTGGAGTTCAGCAAGGTGTCAGGAAATAACGCACATTTTGCATATCTCTGAACGTAAGTTTTCATTATACAGACCCTCTATCCGGTCTCCGTTCCGATTGTGATGTTTAACTGCAGGAACCAACTTATCGGTGGGTAACACGGACCGTAGCACAGCCTATCCTTGACACGGACCCGTAGCACAGCCTATCCTTGACACGGACCGTAGCATATCTTTTTTTACTTAAGATAGCCGGGTCGGATACGGAATGCGGCGCCTTGAGTGTTGTGTTAAGCAACACACATGACAGCAATGTGCAGCAGGTTGTAGCATCGAAGGATCGATAGTTTCAGCTACTTGAAAGGCATTGTCACACTAATTACCACATATTTCTAAGGAAACAAGAGGGAAAAAAATAATGAGGTAAGTTTTTCCCCAATTATGAAATGCAGCTAATAATAATTTATGAAATATTAATAAAATCGTTTAGGATCATGCAGCTGCCGCACATATAGGATGAATAGGATAACCACCCGTTTTTTTTTATGCTATGGATTGTTGGCAATGGAAAGTTAGGGTCACGCCTCTTTATCATTGTAGCTTGGTGACAAACAAAGCGATAATTTTTCATGTGTTATATTTTTGAGGTGTAAACATCTTAGCTCTCAGTATACTGCATTTTGTAGGAGAAATTTTTTTGAAAATGGAACGGAGTCAATGAACGGAAATGTGATGGAGTACCTACGTGTAGCAAAATAAACCTATATAAAGTCACTTTCATAAATATTAAGGGAAATACCAAACGTATAGTTCTGCCAAATGAAACTGAATGGTAGTTCAACTATCATTTAATCCTTTACGTTATAATTTATAGTCATAAAAAAGTCAGTTAAAAAAATACATTATATAATTTTGATAATCCTTAACTATAATTAAACGTAGATATGGCATAGCGTTCGCATATTATAGGGAGACAAGAAATTGTTATCCTAAATATATTCGATGCCATGTTGGATAATATATTTCCTTGTTCAATTTTTACTATTAAATCTCAAATGGTCACTCAGCTCACAAATATTAAGGTTTCTCTGTAGGAAGTATAAACGGACTGATTTCTGTCGTTTAAGCAAAAACAAATAAATAAAAACTTATAATTATACGGGTTTTAAAGCCTGTCAAGTTATTATTATGTTATTGCGTTTATTAGACTGTAATATATTTTTAGTGAAAATTACATAAAAATTGTGTCGCGTTCGTAATGCTTTAAAGAACGAACAAAATGTAAAATATCTTTGTCGCCATGTTTGCTCCAACATAATTTTCTGGTTAGTAAATTAAAGGTATTTTAAAAATTGTGGTTGTATCTCATCATGGCTATTCAAATCTACAGAATATATTCGAGGATAGTTTCATAAATGCTCATGGGTGCGCACCATGTATAGCACCGGTAACCAGGCTCATGAGCATTCGCCAGGAATATTTTATACAATTTTTACCTACATTGAATATTTTTCTAATATTTATCATGCTCGGCATTATTTTAAAGAATTTTACGTTAAATTTCGTGTCTGAGTTTTAAAAAATAACTTTATTTGCAAATGAGAACACATGATTTCGCTCTTTACGGAGGTAAGATGTTTGCACGTCACTGCGCGTACTGAAAGACTCGCTTATATATATTTTTTTAATTAGGGCTTTGTCTGCTACATTTTTGTAATGACATTTTGTTACTTAAATTTGGAATAAATGGTATTACTAATATTGTTGTTGATTGTTTTTCACGAATATAATCATATTCCTGGTTTTGTATTCATCCTATGTCTTGGTTTGTTAAGATTTAGTCTACTTTCTTACCATAATTAAACAAATGATTATTACACCACAAATCCTAAATCACAATCTGAAGCCTGGCAATAAACTTAATGAGATATAAATTGAATTGCTATCTGTAGAATCAAATGTATGAAACATTTCCCCCGTGGGCAAACCTTGTTAGCACAGCTGAATGCACGTGGGCTTTTGGTGCGAAGTTATTGGGTTCGGAAGATGGGTAAAGCATAGGCGTGAGTTTGTATTTGTCTGAACCAGTTACAACTATTAACTCAGTCAATAAAATTGTCAAACAAATCTGAATGACAAATTTACTAAAAATAAATCATTAATGTAATTAAAAATTGCCAAGGAGCCAATAATTCAGACAATAATAGATTGCTCGCCTTCAAGCAAAGCGACATGGTTCGATTCCCGGCGGGGTCAACCCCGAATTTTCCGCCAGCCGAACCCATGGCTGATGTGATGTGGGTTTTCTCAGTATATTTCGCCGCTACTTCATTTCACTGCCCCATCCATGTTGAGGCGTTCAACTGCCGAACTGATTTATTCAATATGGAACACAAGTGCCTACTCTAATGTGAGGCACTCAAATTTCCTTAAGGTATTACTTTAATTTTCTAAACAAAGTTTTAGCCTTATTTTTAGAAGTGTGGCAACCGCATGGCCGTTTATAAACACGTAGGACAAGATTTGAGTTTAGAACTGATTTCTTCGCTCTCTCTGCACCGATTACTTTATCGCTTAGCAGTAAGGCTGAGTCATTCAAGTTTTGACAGGTCTTACTTTATGTCGCACGATTACGCACGATTAGTTTACTTATGGCGGCCCTAGAAAAATATTTCAATCAATTTTTAACAAAATTTCGAAGTAAAACCTTTAATCTGTTTTTGGAAAAAAACCTTTAGATTGATATTTTACGTCTCGAAAATAAAGAAATTTTAAGATAAATTAATGGTAGAAAACCTATTAATTGATAAGAAATTACAAGAACTAGTGAAATTTATGTCGTGAAAAACTTATAGAATTATTGTTGGAGACATGACCAGGAAAAATTTCAGTGCAAACATTGGATGAATAACAGTAACCAGTATATTGTTATAAAATTAATAGAGAAATTGCAATATTGCACTAGGGCAATCGTAAGTAAACTACTCGCCCGGGGACTTGAGGCTCCAACCACTTGGTTGCCCTCTCAGAGCTCCGGGTTGATGGGACACGTGAGAGCCCACGACCACCTGCCGCCGAGCAGCCTTCGAGAAAGATAATGATTGGCGGTTTGGAACGCAACCTCAGATACCAGAGTCCAACCACGTGACGACGCGCGTGGCGAGAAACAAGTCAGTTTGCAGGCAGGGCCGTTTTCAGGAAGTCGAGAGAGATCCGGGCATAAAAATTTATTATGTTACTTCAGTACTGCTGTACAATAATTATTCTTTAGGTATAATATAGTAAGTCACGTGTTCTTATGACAATGACAACTAATCTGCAAAAGAAAAAAAATTGCAGCAATCAAAGGTTATTTTAACTTACGACCTATTGTTGTATACAAGTGGCCACGTGAAAAAACTAGTTTTATTGTAATTGGTTTGGCTATATAAAGAAATGCTTTATAAAAATCTAAAAAAAAAAAAAAAACTGTCGTTAAGCGAATACTTACTGCTCGTATTTATTATTTTCTTGACGTAAGGCAACTCAGACATTTTCGAATAACTTTGTGAGGTATTTGGCCCCTTGGGATATGTTTTTTCCCTTTTCCTTACACATCTAATGCACCCCTGTCTACATGCTTGGGGAAATGGCAGCTTAATCTTTTGTTTTCAATTTAGTCACGGAGATTAATCTCGTGGTAACAACCGTCGAACATCGGGGCTCTGTCGGGAAATGTATGCAGCTTCCATGCCTTTTTTACAAAAAAAAAATAATGGACATCATGAAGGTTTTTTTTTTTAATCGGCGCAGCTGATAAGCACGGAGCAGGGACAAGCGAATGGCGCAGGCCTCAGCGGGGAAGGATTTTGATTTGGTTGACGGAATACGCTCCTGGAATCCGGATTGGGCGCGTATCTGGTGAACTGGACCCGACCGCTAAACGGGTCAGGCCGGCGACGGCAAAGGGTCCCCCCTATCCCTCCCCAGAGGCAGATACTATTTGTGAATTGTGGTTTGCTAAGCCGGCCGGCGTAAAACAAAGAGACGAGGAAGTAAGTCCGCTTCCGATCACCGAACATCCCTCTCCCTTTTCATGCACTTCCTACTCTTGCTGTTGCCTTTACCTCTGTCTCTTGTTTTATACCACGTATATTGCACCGCATTTTGCTTCCTCTGCGTCACTCACTATTTCCTCCCCCCCCCCCCCCTCCCTTTTCTTTTGACCTCTGGCGACTAGCCGTTTCAACAACAGCTTGGTCATCACGTGAATTACTAATGAAGCGTCTTCCTGCGAGCTTCACTGTTGCTCTGCGGATGGTCGTTCATCAAAATATACCCGGAAATTTCCCGAATTCGTTTGGTTTCAGGCTAAAATTCAAAGCCTAATGTTTTCTCTAAAAACGTTTACTTTTACGCTGGATGATTTCTAGGTGAGAACCTTTTTGTTCTCTTTAATCGGCACTACCTGGTTCGCTTACTCACCTGCTAGCTGGGCATCGTTAGCTCACTGTCCGAGAGGGGCACAATGCACATAATGCACACAATGCACAAAATGCAAGAGTGCGAAGATTTGCATTCTAGCTTGCGACTTAATGACTCCGCGAAACTTCAGTACCGGTATTTTAAGGTTACGCTGCTTTAGGCTTGTCAATGGTGAAATTTTCCCATGCAACGAAATTCGCGTGCACCTTGCGAAGGAAATTCAATAGATTGAAGTCCAATGCGCATGCGCGTTCCTGCTACACGGACGAGCCGAAGTCGTAGAAGCGGACTCCCTGGAGGCGGCAGACACCCAATAATATTATTGCTTTCATGAATATCTGGGGAACTACTGAGAGCTTTGGTGTGCCGAATGACATTTAATGATATTGTCAATATCCTGGAATACATTTTTTTAAACTTCAATATTCATTACAAGAAATAATCGCAAATTCATAAGTACTTATGATTTATTAACAAAGAAAATTGTGTTAGGACAAACATATCATCGTATATATTTAAAAATTTGTTGCACTAACGTTTACAAATTTGTCAAACTAAATGTTGCAGTCCGAAGGTTACATGTTTTTTTATAAGTTCATAGTATATTTGGATCAGTCCTGCACCTGGATTTCTCGCGAGAAGTAGAGTTGGGTCGAGGATCTGCCAACATTTTGGATTGTCATGGCGGCCATCTTTAATGACTTTAACCATATATCTAGACCTTCAAAATTTGCCAAAATTGACCCAAACTTCACCAAAATGTCTCAAAAATTTGTAATTTTTTTGGGGGAGGGGCAGGGGGCAGGGGGTAATCCGCCCACAAATCTAAAATAAATCTTTAAAAAATTACCATTACCAGAGAAAAATTCCCCATTTTGAGGGAACATTTCACGTTTCATTTCTCGAAAATGGTTCATTACCTTCAAAATTATAACTACCATGTCTATATATCTGGCATTGCCTGTAAGTACTTAAATAAAGCTATTAAGAGACAAAAACGGAAAATATGAATTCGAACACTGTGGCCAAGATAGATAACCTTCGGCCTTACATTACATTAGAGGTTTTACATGTTCACATAAATATTTCAGTTCCATTGCAAATCCTAAAGGTGTATTTTTATGCATCATTAAAAACCTTTTATGGATGATTTTTGCGCTTCACATATTTTTTAATTTTTTTTTTAATTTTTGTAAAAATGTGAGGCAAAAAGTTACGTATTAATATTTGCCTGACCTTTTGATTTATGGTCATGCTACCGAAGCTGATTTTCTGTGTACACAAAGCTGCATAAAGCCTACAACATTATTTTATAGCCTCATTTTCTTCATAGAAATCTAGAAGCAGCAAAAAACAAATATCCAATATGATGTGCAACGCCGAGACTTTAAGGAAAAAGATAAACGGGGAAAAAAATATATGGCCTAATTCCTCAGACGAAACGGAGCTGCTTGAAGAAATGTATCTCAAGTTAAAATTCACAATATTAATCAATTATAATCAAATCTAAACTGTTCCCTAATCCCACTTAAACATTTTCCCTCTAGAAATGTTGTTGAAATGTTGCACTTTCTATAAAAACGTTAAATTCAAGAGGAAAATAATAAAAGGGAACATTTTCATGTGACCTACTTTAAATTCGTACACTATTCTGAACAATCCAGCTACTACTGCAAGTCGTCCCTGTGTGTATGTGAGATTGTGGACTTGTTCGTGTAAGGTGCGTGGAAAACAACATAACCTCACTATCTGCAGTTCGTATTCAGAGAAGTCGCGACAGCCGGGGCAGTGGAGGCAATTAACGACCCTTGCATCGATCTGTATGTGAAAGCAGGAAGCACACTTTGCCCCTGCACACTTTTACTCCAGAACTCACTTTACGAAAACTGGCATAATAAAAAGCATTTAAATACTTTTTTTTAAAAAAATGATCCAAAATTTTGATTTTACTAACTGCGCAGATTTATTTACTAACATAGGCAAAACTCAATAAAATCGCATACGAATAAGAAAAACTATAACGTGTGTCTCAGATATTTTTATTTTATTTTAGGAACGAGGACTACGAAATTAATGCCTTCCGCACATCAAAAATAGCATAACATAAAGAATAATGTAATGCTTTGACCCTACCGCTTTACAACTCAATTGAAAGGAGTAATGGATGAAAATATCTCCACGATATATGATAGATAAGCCTTTCAGCTTCGATTCCGTAGACCACCAAGACACAGAAATAAAAAAAATTATCTTCAGGTACTCAAATTTCATACACCAATTTACAAGCACTCTTTTATATCCACATGACATGAAAAATATAGAATGGCTTACTGGAAGAGCTAAAAAAAAAAAAAAAAAAAAAAAAAAAAAAGTATTTCACTTCTCTTGTTTAGGGAAAAATACAGGGCTTTCCTACTTCACAACCAATTTAAGGCCACGCCTACCTAGGCGCACATACGGTGTGCAGAGCTTAAGAACACACGCGATTCAAAAACTTATCAACATATCCGAGTGATGTCTGTTTACGAAAAGCATAAATTGTGGATTTTGGAATGATATTTTCTTTTCCGGAATTTTTTTAAATGGTTTTTTTTTGGAAAATGAAAATATCTGGAAACTGGTATTTTAAGAATTATATTTTATTATGAAAATTCCAGTAGTTTTATTTGAAAATATTGACGGAAATTGTAACTAACCATAATTTTATTTCCATTAATAGAATGTTATAATTACATAAAAATTTAGTAGTTGCCCTATGCACGACGTAAAGACTGCACGCTAGTTTGTAGCCTTTCGTTTAAAGGCTATACCGCGCTAGAAGCACCAGTCAGCACCGCACTAATAATCCCAAGTTACTAACAAAAATACACCCCCGTTATGCGGAGCCCTTTAGGCTATTTTTAAGTTCTATTTTGTAATGTTTTACGCGTGTGTGTATATACATATACACTTTTATATAATGGTTTATTTTCATGGTACTAGTACTTATGTAACAAACATAATTTTAAAATGCAATTTTTCGTTTTGCTATAGAGATTTATGCAAATATTTGGTCATGTAACAATTATAAAATAGCCAGGTGATGCAACTGGCCGCGAACAAACTAAGTAATTAATAAAACCAATGCTCCGCAGAGACGAATGTCAAACTGCTTCCTGCCTGAGCCCACAATATATTTTTCGTGGATCAAAGCTGTCTCTCCTGAGGGAAGGATGCGGCTTATTGGGCTGGAAATGTCCAGAATGTTCCGTTGCGTTATTCATTACTGTGGTGCAAAATGTCATTAAAATCCATTAAATTGTATTTACGTAAAGCTGTACTACTTGAAAGTGCAAAATTTTATATATTGTGCTGTAAGATCTTTTTTTTTCTGTGATATGTACTATATCAGTTCAAAAATATACAATCTTTTAAACATTTAAACCTATATTGATGTAAAGAATCATCTCACACTTCCGTATACGTCTCAAACACACTGACCGCATTGTACGCAGTCTGCTAGAGTGCAAACACATACTAGTTGAAGCTGCTGCCTATGGAATTGCTAGGTTAAGGTTAATTCGGTTTGATAGCAACACTTTTTTCAAAAAAATATATTTTATTTCAATATACTGCAGTTGAGTTAAGGCAGGGGTGTTAAAATCTTTTACGTCATAAAGTTTACTGGAAGAACTCTACCTACTTCCATTAAAGGCCTTTATGCACATGCTTTTGCCGTAAGAATTTGAGGCGTTTACCAGTTTTACATTCAGGTTTGTGTTTGGATGCAAAACATTTTAATTTTAACTGATCGATTTTGCTCAACAGACTTTTAGAGAGTTTTCTTGCTAATGGTTTCAGTTAATTAATAAGCGATAAACGCCTGGTTGACATCGGATTCATAAGAGACTGTTTAATGTTTAAATAAAACAGTATTTAGGACTGATGTTGAGTTAGTATATTGCAGTTAGAGCCGCGCGTACAGCACGTTAATTTACACGGCACACAAACTTCAGACTCGTCTCTGTAACGTTGCAAAACCATTTCAGTGTTTCAGTAGGCCAATACGTGTCTTCCCCACACGCACCACGAAAAAAAATATTTCATACAAACTTTGGCAGGTCTGAAGAAAAAGTAATAAGTTAATTATTACAATTTTTTTACAGTATTTTGTGAACTTTGCGTTATCGATACGCTCTTATGAAAAAACTTAAAATTTAAAGCCACTGAAATTACAACTAGTATTTAGTAAGAAAATGCAAAACTCATCCAAGGTGTTGTAAACTTCTATTATTTTTAGGCCTCCGCTTGCAGTTTTGAAGACAACAAATGTCAGAATTGTAATTCTTACACCTGACAGTTTTAATGGCTGATAGGTTATGTTTAGTGTTTAAAATAATACTTTTTATAGAAATTAAAGGATCATAATTATATTAATCATTCACAGGATACTAAATTACGAGGAAAAAGCCAGAAAGTATTCAGTAATTATTGTTTTTCACAGCTTGCTACAGGAATGTGTTCTTAAACAGTAAAATATATAGTTAGTTGGTGATAGGTATTTCCATTTTTTGTTAACGTTAATCTAATAAACGCAAGGAGTTGGTAATTTGTTTCTTAATGTACCTTTGTTTAATGTCACTTCTTTGTTCGATGCTGTCGGAAAAAAGGAGCCAAAAAGGAACAGCTTTGACTAACGTTGTTAAAAGAGGAAACATTTGCTCTGCGACGGCATATTGGGTGGAGGTTCTGAATCACTAACAACGTGCAGAGAGCAGGAGAGCGCCGGCAGTGAAGCAGGCGGTGACGTCATCGGCGCGCGCCGGCCAGTTCCCTCGCCACGAGCGCGCGTCGTGTTGTGGCGCCGTCGCCATGGCGACCGGAAGAGTTCGCCCCGTCTGCCGTGACGTGTGGCCCCGCTATTCTCCTACGTGACAGTCACTTCCACTATGTTGTGGCCGGTTTACTGCTTTTGTGAGAATAATTTCCCTCCCTCCCTCCCTTTCCTCCTGCGGTCGCAACCATTCCCTCGCGGGGCGCCAATCAATGTTCCCGACGACCGAGTTCCACATATGAAAAGGCTGCATAAAAAATGTAAATAAAAAGTTGGTGTGTTGTGCTATGTCTTGGATGAGCAGTTACCAATATCATTGTTCACAAACACTATAGCAAATTCGTACCCAACCGTAGATTTTATAAATTTATTTGCCCAACGCCATACTCATGTACACCATGTAAGTCTGGATTCGACCGACAAGCTTCGGCTGGAGGCTCATCACTACAAAATGAGTTGAAAACTTAATACGACTTATGGTCTAAAGTTCTTATCAAGGTCGGGTTACGTCTTTTAATTTGGGACTGTAAAACATTTTAATTGTAAATAATATAGACGGTATTTAAGAAGTGCGCCTAAATTATTTTTAATTTAATACACAACACAATACACAACCACAGCAGATTTTGTCACTGTAGCAAAGTAACTTTATTGAACTAACTAGGGGAAGTTATCCCTACATAAATTCGTGGATTATCAAGTTGTTACCCGCAATTAAATGAATGAAATAATTTTGTTCCGGCCATTTAATTCGCCGTCGTTGTTAATGGTGGAAGGTTTTTTTTTTCTCTTATGACTTATCACAGATTGAGAAATATGTTGTTTGTGTATATTTTACCCGATTATATTTATTTATTTATTAGAACGATATGTCTTTAAGTAATTTAAAAGGCGTAGTTGGAAATGGCACGCTTGTTTTTGGTCTTACACAAACTGAAACCATATAGAATAATTTGATGTAGGCTATCAAACGAACCATTCGTTCACCCTCCCCGAAAGACAAAACCTATAAAGAAAATTACAAATATTGTTACCAAGTACTTTAAATACAGTTGTAAAAAATATAATCAGCTTTGTTGTGAGGTTATCTTGTAACTTTTTATTGCGTTTTACATAGCCTTGAATGTCAGACAGACAAGCATAACTGCCATGACGGGAAGTTGCATTTCAGGTTTAATAAGGAGTAGAAAAATTCCAGATCCCTAAACAGGTACAAGTGCGACATATGTTTTTAAATGGCAGTATTGGAAATTCAGTGTATTGGCTAAGTGATGTGATTAAAAATTTTTTACTATCAGTAAGCACCGTAATTATCAGTATTCGCAGAAAACTGCGCGAGTAATTATTGACTCAACATTGTAAAGGACAATTCATACATATTCCAATCACTTTAGAGCATACTAATAAACAATACGTTTATTTAACAGTTTGAGCTTGAAACAGCTGTAGTTTAATCCACTCATACGTGTCATTGAACTATTGTTATCTTGACTCATGCTGGGAAACCTTGAAGGTAGAAAGCATTTACTAAAGGCGTTCGAGAACGACAGATATTCTGAGCCGAAAGTAGCATCGCTACTCGAAGAAATGACAACAATCCAACGGATCTAAAGTATTTCAGGGCAGAATAGACTTGCTCGATGGAAAAATAAGAACATGAAATGATAAAGTCACTACAACTCTTCCATGAACCCACGCCGAGTGCGAACAAACTACGCTATCTTGCGATAAGACCCCAGCTTCGTCCACGTCAGTCATATCCATTCATGTCAATCAAATGATGACCACTGTCAGGAGTAAACGCGGGTTGGAGGAGAGGTTTCAGTTTGTCTGGGGAGAAAACGAAACTCCAACGCCTAGGCCGCCATTCGGAGTGCATAGCTTATAACACGCCATTTACAAACCGATCAAGATTTATTGATAGTGCCTGATTACGAGTAGAACATAAGAACTATTACTCTTGCCTATCCAAGTTTAGTTTTAAGTTTTGTGTTTAACATGTATATATTGGTCAATAAAATAAAGGTAAAATGGGCAATTTCCACTGAATTTTTATGGGTGAAAATAGAATATAGACTTTCAAGGAGTTTCATCTTTAATACCGCACCGTTAAATTATACGGTAATATCTTAAAGTCTTGTAGATGCATGTTTCCTACGCGAAGACAGCGCGCTAGTTCGGTGCCTGGTGCGTAGAGGCGAAGAGGCGAATGCTGTGCGAGCCAATGTCGCCCTTAGCGGCTCCGCTCTTCTACAGCTTTTGGGCGGCCACCTCTTACAACAGCACAAAGCATGCTGGCTGTGGCTGAAAACGTTTTAAATGTAAGGATTACTAGTGAA
The DNA here is from genome assembly GCF_032445375.1 of Bacillus rossius redtenbacheri. Taxonomy (NCBI): domain Eukaryota; kingdom Metazoa; phylum Arthropoda; class Insecta; order Phasmatodea; family Bacillidae; genus Bacillus; species Bacillus rossius. Next base: position 77,353,401 of record NC_086331.1, read on the forward strand.
AACGGTGTTTATTTTTCTCTCGAAACATTTCATACGTACGCTATCGCAGGCTTGTATGACATAAAATCACATGAACACAGCAAAACCAGTTTAAATGTACTTTTTTTGTAGATAAAAACACATAACACACAAATTATTATTTAACAAAACTAATTAAATTATAAACACAAAATAGACAAAAACAACTGAAAAAATAAAAGAACAAATAACGGTGGGAGATAATGCAGAAATATGCAACTCTGAGAAACAATGAAGACAGCGCAGACAGAATTATGGAACAAATATCGAAAACACATCTGGAACAACACAGAAGAATCAGAAGAATATGATGCTTTTACGATAAATACAGTAGCGTCGTTTGGGAAGCTGGTAAATGTTTTTTGGCATCAGGCATACACACACAAACTACACACTCATACACACACAAAACGATTTCAGACATAACACACAGTTCTGCAATAAAGTATGTCAAAATATTTTAACAAATATTTTACCAGTATTGTTAAAAAAAACATTAGTTTAAGTTTGTCAGTGAGGTAGTCTACTAAACAAGCACTAGGATTAATATGCTACCAACAGACTCGAACAATAATTTCTCAAACAGCAAGAGAATCTGTTAACTTATGCTTATACTGATGAGTAGAGTTTGTTGACCAGACATGAGTACTTAACAAGTTAAAAATTAAAAATCAAGATTAACTCTAAATTTTTAGTAATTGTGTAACCATTTCCATATTTTTTTAAAACCAACTCACTTTTAACTAAAAAAAATTAGTAGCAAAATAAATATTTTTTAAGTGAATTAAAATACTTTCCGAACCAAAGCACTTCTTTGATTGTAGTTCATCTCTTTAAGTGACTTTTTGTCACCCTGGAGTTACATGATAGAATTTCTGTTCTGTGACCTCATGTCCACAAGTTCACTTTCTAATATATATGCTCTTTTGATATTTTGCTATATAAAATTTTTTATAGTTTTTCACGTAATTTTGTATTGATAGTTTTGTAAGTATATCTTTTATTAAATACATTTTTTTTTTGCATTTTGGAGGTTAGCTTTTTTCTTACTCATTTTTGTATAAGTTGGTACAACTGGTAAGAGACTATCTGGAACGATCTAGCAAGTTTCATATGCAAGTATAGTAATGTTATCTCTTTCTATTAAGAACATTTTGAGACTGTAAGGTATTTTCAAACATAAATATATTTTTGTAGTGTGTTTATTAATACGTCTTTTCATATAAATGTTTAGTAAGGAAAAAATTTGAACTTGCATTTGATCACCGTGGTCAGTGACGTGTGGCTCCACAGTGCCGAGGCAGCAGAGGGGGGGGGGGGGGGGGGAAGGGGGACTTGGAAGTCGAGCAGCTGCGGCGGTTGGACGTGCGTGCGTGGGTGCACGGACGGAGTAAAAAGGATGGTTTCATAGGCCGGGCGTCCGCGACGCGTGTTTTCTCGTGTATTAGCCGGAATAACTTTTCAGTTAATTTACGAATTAACGTGAAACTGTTTGCGCGTAGCACCGAGTTAAGCTGCTGCAAGTAGCTTTAACGCGGCTCGCGAGTGATAACGACACGCAAGGGCACGGTAAAAAAAAAAAAAATATTGTTTCGGCATTTCGTTACGAGTGGGATTCAAGTTGATCTGCTAGCTCCTGACTCTGCTTGCGGTGCGGGCATACAAGCTGGGCGTGTGGCCGTCGTATCGGCCACCTTGTCCATTGCCAGGAGGAAATCGCCCATCAGCAAAAATTAAAGTAACTCACAGCGTGGCCAGCGCTCGTGGCTGATTCGACGGTAAACTGTTTCGAACCTAGTGGTGTCAGACGTAGTTAAGCTACCGCGGAAGGACGAAACGAGTGATACGATGCAAGTAATTCTCCAAAAAAATGCACTCAGAATTTAAATAAAATGTAACTTGCCCAGCTGAAAAACATTCTGTATTTTTTGCCCCCACCCGCACCCCCTGTGAGAGACAGACATTTGTTGCGCCAGCTGTTAAAAGAAGAATAAATTAATGGGCATTTGCTGGGGGACAGTTTGAACAAAGGGGTGTAGAGAGGGAGGAGGGATTGCGGGTGGACGATTCGGAGAGAGTGGAAGGAGGAAGGCAAGTATTCCTGGTGAGGGCGGGGAGGGAGTGGAATAGGATTGAGGGAAAGATACTGGATGTGAGAAGAGGAAAGGACTTGAGGAAGAGGCTTCAGAAATTTTTGGTACGGGGGGGGGGGGGGGGGGGGAACTCATTGCCAATGGGTGGTGGCCCAATCGCATGTGTAATCAACAATCAATCAATCAAAACAATCATTTTTTAAGGAGATTATTCTGAGAGATTATTTACAGGACGCCAAAGAGGCGTTTGTTAGTATTTAAAAAAACATTAGCTTATAAAAATATCACTATTCTTTAGAAAATAGTTGTATAATAGACAAGAAATTCAGTATTGGAACTTGGGTAAGTTTTCAAAGCAAAGTAATATCTTACGGACGTAAGATTCATAAAGGCATGTTGTATTTTTATGAAACTATTTTATTATTTGGTTTGTATATTATCTTAAGTTTTCGTAGTTTTTGAAATAATGCTTATAATAATAATTCACCAGCTCAGCCCTTATGTAAAAAAAGTTTTTACTTTAATGAAAGATGATATATTTATTACAGCGTATTTAAAATCCAATTAGGTGAAAGTTAATTTATAATGATGCCTGCAATCTCATTTAAACGTTTATGCCTAAGTATTTTGAAAGGAATTAAAGGAAAAAAATATTTAGAGTGTTTTTCTAATACACTGGAGAATAACGTAAACATAACGAGGAAAAATTGTATTTTTTTTATTTTGCAAAAGAGTTAACTATTAACCGTTATGGTATTGCAACGCTGTCCTAGTGTGTGGTGACGTATGCCACCACCACTTTTTAAAAGGGGGAATCCACGGTTATTTAAACATTTTTTGCCGATTAAAATCACTGTTATCGGGTGGGCTTAAAATAAAAATAAATTATTTGAAAGGGAGGTTATTAGAAAAATTATTTAGGATAAGTGAATAATAATATTAACTCTACGAGTTTCTGACAACCAGTATTACTGCATCATTATCATCACTTACTCATAACATGGGGGAAAACCTAACTCATAATTGCTACTCTTGAGACGGTAGTGCCAAATCAGCTTGCCGGCAGACTTTAAAACTGTATGAAGGAGTTTGTCAAGATTTGTCGTCATTTACAGGGCGTGTTCTGAGGAATTAAAACTATTTCAAAACCTAAGAACGATCATTTAAAAAATTTATCATTTAAAATCATTTTTTGCTTTACAAATAGAATCTCTTCGTGTGTTTTCCATTAAGCTTCTGATTCTAACGTTAACCTCAAGCTATTTATTGTTTGTTATAAAAACTGAACGACAACGAAAATAGAGAGAGAGCTTCACCAAACTCTATCCTTCCTCTTAACGATGTGTTCCTTAAAACTAAACTTTCAGCTTCTTTTAAATTACTTAGAAAATGTTCCTTACTCGTGTTTTATTTATGATGAAGAGTAGTTTTTACAAAGACTTGGACTTTTAGATTCGGGCCTCTCCTGTCCTCAGTACCGTCACGAACTCTACATCGCTAGCACTTGTTACGCCACGACTCACTGACTTTTCACCGAACTGACTCATTGCCACTAGGACAAGGCATAGCCTCCCCTCCAGAGTGTGCACCGCTTAACAACCTTCTGTGTCTCGTTCCAGAACTTTCCAGCCCCGCCCCATACAAATTTCGTAACCCGGGCTCGGGCCAGCCGAGTTGGTTCTGGTTTTCCTGTCGCAAGCGAAGCGCCAAACCGTCAGCACGAGCTACGCCAGGCGGGCGCACAGTTGCGGTGACACAACACACAGGAATGTGGTGCGCCAGCACAACAAACACCGAAACACGTGCCGCCACGCCACCGCTACCGAGTTGCAGCACCGTGGCTGCAACACCCTCTCCGAGTCAGAACCAAGGCACACTAAAATTTGAATAAGATGGAACTGAAGATTTCTGAACTGCGACAGTATCCCTGAGAAATAAATACCCTGGCACTAACTTTAACCACAACTGTGCTGAACTTTTATTACACACTAACATAAACTTAACTCTCTTTCGTTCAGTCGATTGAATACTATTATTGATATGGTGAGGAAATTGTTTTGCAGTAGTAAATACTAATAAGTCTTGAAGTAACGAATGAATATTTAATTATTATTCAAAATATTTTCAATGAGTAAATCATCCAGCTTTCGTGATGTTGAGGTACCTAGGTATTAGATATCTGAATTTAAGTCAATAGAAGAATACATTTAATACAATTCTTGGGACATACGCCATTGCTGTGTTGCACTGTTTGTCATGGAGAAACTTGAAGAATGCAAAAAAAAAATATTTATATAAAAAAACATAAAACCGCAGATAACTAGCCTTAATGAGCTCATGTCAAACTTAAAATTTGAGGCCGCACAGAAGGAAATATGGAAGTAATTAAGACATGAAAAAATAAGAGTATAGATGAACACAGAGTGCTAACAATGACGAGACGTTTAAAACAAATGCAGACAGAAAACAAATAACTTTGGAAAACACAGCGAACAGATAAACCCAAATATGATATTAAACAGGTATTGTGGACAAAACGATGACAGTACAGACAAACACAGTAGGCTTCCTATGAAAAAAAAAAAAAACAGTTGCGACGTTTCTCTGTGGGTTTATGTTTTTGTTTTTATTTTTATTTTGCATTCTTGAAGTTTTTCCATGACAGAACAGTACAAAAATGCAATGGCGTATTTCCAAAGAATTGTATTAAATAAAAATTCCCCTTTGCAAGAATCATTTAAATAAGAAGCAGAATAGGGTTTAATTTTTTTTAACAACAAAGGGTCAGAGACAAGTATGGTCACAGAACTAAATGTTGTCCACTTATTGAAAACTGTTGGTTTGTTTGACACAAGAATCCGCTCAGCCAAATTGTTGTTTTGTTTGTTTCGAGCTCAAACCACTTATGAAACAAGCATTTTCCATCCCAGAGTTGCTCGAAGAGTGGCAGGAATGTTTATATATTCATGAACTAATGGGAAACTACCTAAAATTCTGATGTCATGCCTGGCTTGCAATAACTTTCATGAAAACCTACAATTACTTTATATGGCAGTTTTTTTTAGTGCTCACACATTGCGTGTACTGTGTGTCCATTGCGTGTCCTTTCCATGTTCCGTATGTGTGCTGTGTGTACATTGCGTGTCCTTTGCTTGTCCTTTGCATGTTATGTATGTGTACTGTGTGTCCATTGCATGTACTGTATGTCCTGTGTGTGTAATGTGTGTCCATTGCGTGTTCATCGCGTGTCAAGTGTGTGCATTGCGTTTCCAGTGAGTACTGTGTGTTCATTGCGTGTCAAGTGTGTGCATTGCGTTACATTGCGTGTCCTGTGTGTAGGTGTGTGTACACTTCGTGTCCTCTACGTGTATGTGTGTCCATTGCGTGCTTAGTGTGTGTATTGCGTGCCCATTTATTAAGTCGAATTTGCTTCCAAATGTGATTCTTTTTTTAGTGTTCTTCCTTTCTTGAATTTTGTTTTGACTCGTGTATTAAAGTAAATGATCCTTGTTTTGACTAGCACATTAGTCGATTGATCGCGGGTATATAAGTGAGTCCCAGACGAAAGGACTTTCAGTTTGATTTTTATAAGTTTTTAATTTTTCCCGATTTTGTAGCATAAAAAATAAGAATTTTTAAGATGGCGACCGTAACGATGATTGCACTAGTTACGTCACAATTCAATATGGCGGCCGTTACACCCTTATGGTCGAGGTCATGACCTCGGCGGCTTAGAGTGGCTTGTCGCCGGGGAATTTAAGCCACTTTGGGGGATTTTCAAGCCGTTGGCATTTTTAAGGACTTAAAATGGGAAATTTTCCCTCAAAATGTGATTTTTTCCTATCAAATTATATACACTTTAATTTTTCAGATTTTTTGAGAATTTTTTGGCGGGATTTTTTCCTCCAAAACACTTGATTTTTTGGCTCATTTTTGGAAAACTTTGAGTCAATTTTGGCAAATTTTTAAGGTCAAAGATGGCCGCCGTGACGTCAAAATCCAATATGACGGTCGGCTCCTCGCCCCTTAGCCTGAAGCCTGGCGCCGGATCTGCCAGTATATACTACTAAGGTCGCATCTTCTCTGGTATTGCGCTCATTTTTATTAGGCTTAGTTTTTCTTGTATCCTTCCACAATCGCACGTAATGTTGGTTGGTTCTCCGATAGTACAAGAGATGTGGCTTGAACAGATCCTGGAGTTGAGGATTGCTATCTGGGCAGATTCTTCCTCTGCAGAAAACGAGAAGTCTTCGTTTACTGAGAAACTCGAGTCTAGTGTTAATGTCTTCTTGGTCATCTGTCAAGGCATGCTCGAAGGCCTCGCGGTGCTGCCTCGACCTCTCCTACGTAGCGACTGATGCCGTTCCACCACCGATCCATCATTTTTCGTCCGGGGCATTTAGTGTGAGCGAGGCCACAAACAGAGGTTTCGCCATGTGCATTATATTTCACATGCACCCTGCACATCTGTTCAAATAATTTGGATCAACGAGTGGGACAAGTTTGACACACGGGCCTGAGTGTGCGCTGGTTTGTTGTGTAATGCTAGAGAAAGTTACGTTTAGGTGTGCGGCGGGGGGATGGAAGGATACCCCCCAACAGTTCCTTCGGCTCTAACTGGAGTGTTGTAGGTGTGCTGAAATTTCAAGTGTCCTAATTAATATCGGGTGAGGCGTGTAGTGTAGAGCTGCGTAAGCCGCTCCAGCGAAACCCTTTAGACACATGCATCGGTAGCTAGCCTATATGTGCATATCCACGTGAATCTGACAGACACTGGCGCAGGCATATTGTCCTGTGGTCTTGTTGGTGTAGAAATAAATATACATTGGTTAGTAACGATTGGCTACACCAGGTACCGAAATTACTGCGTCCTCAGGCAGTCGGTAAAAGACAGGGAAAGCCAAAATAATATAGAAATTTATCCCTCAAAGGGAAGCTATCAGTAGACCAGGAATAGAAAATATTTACAATTTAATGTTATTTATTTAATTTTGTGCTGTTCCGTGCGATGTGTACGCAACCGGCGACCCAGGAGAAAGGCAGAGAATCTTAGGAGCTGATTAGTTTTGTTAGAGTACGTAAAATTTGGTTGCGGACGGTATAGGGTATTTATTCGACCTACAATATTATTTAAAACTAGTTGGGCATCTTAAATGAACAGAAATAAAGCTGTTTACAGTATAGATATAGTTTGGATTTTTCACCTCACCTCGTCCTTTGTGAATAAGCTAAAAGTTCTTACACTGACCATAGAGCGCCACTCACCGAGAAGTATGATAATAAATATTTTTTTTTGTAATAACCAGATAAATATTGCTTTTTATTTTTTAGGTTTGTATTTTTGATAGTAATTAGTTTACCACGTCTCGTAAATTTAAATTTTTTTAATCGTCCATTACCTTTCTTCCAACCTCTCTCTCTCCCTCCCTCTCACACACCCTCTCCTCGACTAGCGACTCCTCGGAGACCGCGGGCCGCATTCTTCCCGCCACCAGCGACTCTCCAGAGACCGCGGGCGTTCCAGTTTTCAGAAATGGCTATGTTCATGAATGCCTCATTTCTCGAGTATTCATAGATTTATAAAAACCCGATGTATAGAGATTTTTGAATAAAATCCTGAAAACAAAATAATACATTACATTCACTACATCTAAAAGGTTCATTTAAAACTATGTATTACCTACACGAAAACACTCTGTTCTCGTTACGGTTGAAAATAAATAGGTGTTTATACGTTTAAAACTTAAAAACATTTACTATTTGAATTAAAAACTGTACATGTTTAAACAGTCAACTGAAAGTACATCAAGGAAAATATTTAAATCATTTAAATTATTGAAAAAAAAAAAAAAACCACCGATGTATCAACAAAATAATCAAGAAAACTACAACCTTAAGTCGGGGATTCTGACGACGTGACACTTCGGGGGATATGAGATCTTTCCAGAGCGTGGCGAGAGTGCGAGAGCAGTGAAGTGAAGAGGGTGAGTGACTGCTTGGTGAGCGATAGTGGACGACGAGATACAGACTTCGTGTGCTAAGCTTGGTGCATCCGGTACCGAAGCGTCCGGGTGTAGTATGTGCGGCGGGCGAGTGAGTAGTGTGAGGCAGTGTGTTGAGAAAGAGGTGCACGGTAAGAGAAGGAAAGTAAGTAGTGGACCTAATGGTAGAGTGAATAATTTGTGGACAGACATTTAAATTGTTACAACTAAATAGTGTAAATATTATTTAATAAGTAAAATTGCAATAAATTAATTAGGCTATCTTATCCGGACCAGTTTCCCAAATTAAAACAGTATATTTCAAAATGATTCTGTTGCAATAACTATAACCACATAACACCGATTTAACTTAATGCTAACAGTTTGGCCGATATAATTTTGATGTAGCTTTATATACAATGCCCAGAATTCTATAAATTGTCATCATAAATCATAAAATATAGTTAGTTAACCCTAAAAATGTTTCACTATACTTTATAATTTCGTCTGAAGTACAAATTTGCATGGGATCATTTTATCTACCTTTCAAGAACTGTCCCACTTTAGTACTAAAATATGTAATGCACAGCGCTTATTTTAAATCTCGTCAATAATTTTCGTCATTGCAAAATAGCGTTTGGTAAACGGGGTACTGAATTCCAAGCGAAATAACGACGCTTGTATGTCCACCAAGTTTCCCTCAATATAAGTTTGAATCTGCTGGAAATTGAACACGGACTACCATGCATCAGTTGCATGACTTTGCGGCATCCAGAATAATTCTTTTTTAACATTGTTGAGACTTTTTTGATATTCAGAGAGATAAACGTATTGTTAGAAGAAATAAATTCGAGTCTTAGAAATAAAATAGTGGCAACGTAGCCCAGAATGACGCAGAACATCGGGCATGCACAAAAAAGGATATCGAAGCTGTGAGGTGGCGCTGTTGTCGATATGTAGATTACATACAAACGTCGATCAAGTAGAAGGGGTATTTGCTGCGTGGCATTGATGTAAACAGTGCCATTTCTACCGCTCTAAAGCATGTTTACAGAACGTGATTATTGGTCGTGGATTAAAATCGAGGTTGCCCGTGGCAAAAATTCATCGCAATGTTATCAAGGATTATATGAAGCCCGTGGCGCGCATGCGTTACCGCATATAACGGTTGCACGATGAGTCAAAGCGTTTCGTGCTGGTCGGAAGGGAGACTGCGGATTTGCACCGCACATGTCGGCCATCCATTCCTCAACATCACATTGACATGGTGAGTGGTCACCTTTTTATAGACCGTCGATGGACTGTCCGGAAAATATCCGCTAAAGTTGGGCCCAGTCACCAAATGGTGTGGCACATACTGAAGGAAAGACATAACATGAGGAAACTTGCGTCCCGCTGGGTTCCACATCGACTCACTGACACACAGAAATGTGGCACCGGTACTGACTGGTAGCCACCACGACAGATACAGCAATAACGCATTTCTGCAGCGTATTGTAGCCATTGATGAGACGTGGGTTCGAACCTACAAGCCTGAATTAAAGCGTCAATCCAATGAATGGCGTCACCCAGGTTCGCCACGTTCATAGAAGTTTCGTCAGGAACACAGTCGGGTGAAGGTAATGCTGATTGTGGTATACGACTACGAGGGTATCATTCTTACGCATGCCGTGCCTCAAGGGGAAACTGTGACCGCAGTCTACTATTGCCGATTTCTACAGCACCATCTGCGCCCGGCTATATGGCGCAAACATCCTCGATTATTGCGGGACAGTCTCCCTGTCGTGTTGCATGACATTGCTCGTTGTCATGTTGCACAAGCTGTAAATGATTTTTTGCAATGAGTGTCTTGGGATGTGTTGGAACACCCTCCGTACTCACATGACACGAGTCTTTGTGACGACGACCTCTTTCATTGTTGAAAGAACCCCTTTGAGGCATCCGATTTCCTAACGTGCCGTCTGTGATCCGAACAGTAGGACGCGCCGTCGCTGACACCAACAAATAACACCATGCCAACGGTATCCCATGGCAAAAGGTACAAGACTGTGCTGGTGATTATATTGAAGGAATGTAATGTTCGTTTTAAAATCTTTTTTCCAGGTATGTTGTCATTACTTTATTTGCAACCCAAGTATTTATTTCGGTGTAAGTATGTTACAAAATATATAAGTGGTTTCAATCACTTAACCTTTCGAATTTAAAAAATAATAATAATAAATTATGCACTATTATATTTATAAATATTTATTTATAATTAAAAATTAATATTGCACTTTAATATGCAATCCATTTCGCTGTCGGGAACCTAACGCCTTACGATTTTCTGGTTTGTGAAGCGGTGATTATTGGTGTACGTGAATGTCGATTTTATTGTGGGTTTATCTGCCAAGGTGACTCGTGTAGGCAGCAATACAGTTATTTACGTGATAGTCGTTGCACTCAGGCGGTGCGAGCAGAACCCTCAGCGGAATGGTTGTTAACGCGAAAACAACAGAAAAAAATGACATTTCCACGGAAATTAATAACGGCATGGCAGGCTTGCCAACATGTAAAATAATCTATTAGCAATCAGAAAAGTTTGCTTTCGTACAATAATACCTTGACCTGTAGATATGTAAACAGTATTTTTCGATTCTAATAAAAAATTTAAATGAAAATAATGGTAGATACCTTACAAAAAAGTTTTATTGAGTGACAATTTCATATTTTTTTCTACAATTTAATTTATTTACGGTTCGAAATTCTTATAAATAATTATCAGGTCTGTTCCAATTGGTAATTTTCTTGGTAATTTGCATTTTGCATTTAAAAGTTTCCCAACTCAAACGCTTCGATAATCATTTGTTGGCATCTTAGACTGCTGCTTAATGCAGCTCCAGTTCAAAACAATTATTAATAAAAATTTCAAACTAAGAACCTACTTAATCTTATATATATACCTATGTTCTGTATTATTTATTCTATATAGTTTATATTTATTTATATTAATATTTTTACATTATTTTATTTTCTTTTATTATAAAACTGTTTGTCTATTTGTTTGTGCGAGCATCACGCAAAAACTGCTGGACCACTTTTGATGAAAATTTTGTGTTTTAAAGTTTACAATTAGACTTAAAAACTGGTATTCATTTTATTTCCCTACGGCGGGAGCCGGATATAAAACCATAAAACCAAATATATTTACACTCATTGACGAGACCCTTCCGTTTAGTGGCGCTCACTGCGGCTAGCAAACTAATGGTGTTAAAAAGAGTTTGGTTACAAATTTCCGACAAAAAATAGCGTTTCCTTGAATTTGATATGCGCTATCGCTTGGTGTGTCCGTCATGTATGTGTTTTTTCGATCATCACTCAAATATACTCGACCGATATTTATGAAACTTTCTTTGTTTACAATTTTATGATTGACTAAAAAACTAGTACATATTACAATTTCTAAAACATAAGATACACTTGAAAGATATTATAAAAATTGTGTTGAACAAACATGACGTCAAATATATTTAAAATATTGTTGGTTCTGTAAAGAATTACGAACGAGGCGCTATATTTTACTATTTAAACTAAAAGTTGAACTTCACCATAGAGCTGTTTAGTTTTTCGCTAAGTTAAGATAGTGGCAGTGGTTTTAACGGCCCATAACAGCTATAACTGAAAATAGTGAAAACTTTGCAAAAAATACTACGTGACTACGAGATTTTTTGAATGTGGCCCATTGGTTCCCTATTGATTTCAATTCGACTGCTATAATTAGATAATGGCTAATGTTGATAGGTAAGACACGATTTAAAAAAAACCGTATATGAAAATAAGTAAGCGGGACTTTCAGTAAGCCTACTCTTCAGTGCTTTGTAAACATCCCACCTCAGTAACGAGCGGATTCGTGTGTTCCCTTGTTGCAAATAAACTTATACCACAAATATTTAACGTAGAAATCTTTAAACATGCCGAGGCTGATAAATATTCGTAAAGCATTCATTTGAGGAAAAATTAATTTTTTTACTATTGCATTTCGCATGTTGCATTTGGCACCCCAATCGAATAAATTTAGTTTAACAATAAAAATCTAATCTCCTAAGCAAATAAAGAACAAGGTAATAAACCAAGGGTGAATAATGTAGAACTGAGAAAGAGGGTGAAAAGTAAGTCAGCTTTGGTTTATAAAAGTATTATACACACGTTGGAGGGTGAATTTTTTGGGATATATGATTTAGTAATACTAATCAAACCTATTAATTTACTAATACATACGAAAAGAAAATTGATACCTGTATTTAAAATTTCAAATTTAGATGTGATTGTGGGGAAGTTTAATTTTGATCATTTTGTCCATAAAATCAAATTAAATTAAAGTTGAAATATAATAGATGATAAAATATAAATAAAAGTTTAATACGCGTGTATTTCCCAAATTTTTAAATTGGCTATCTCAAAAAAAAAAAAAAAAGGAAAAAAAGAGTGTGATTTCATCAACGTGAACACGCTTAAACGAGAGTTATAAAATGGGCGTACATAAACTATTTTTAAAATTAATCAGTAATACATTTAGTGATCGAGAAACCTCCCCCCTCTTCGCTCCCAAAAGGCGATCTGGTTTCGATTCCCAGCGGAGTCGAACCCGGTTTTTTGAAAATGTGTGAAATGTGGTGGACGATGCCATAGCCTGTGGGTTTTCTCTCGGTACTCCCGTTTCCCCTACGAATTCATACCCCATATAATCTTCTTTCACGCATTCTCCCCTGGACAGGGCAGCCGGCTTCTATGAGTGTCAGCCCCGTTCGATCCATGTAGACACTATGAGTCAATTCTCAAGGTGCTTTTTACATCATTACAGAATTCAACCTTTAATATTTTTGTTATGAATTAAATCTTAAATATATATCTATACTAATATTATAAAGCTGAAGAGTTTGTTTGTTTGAACGCGCTAATCTCAGGAACCACTGGTCCGATTTGAAAAATTCTTTCAGTGTTGGATAGTGCATTATCGAGGAAGGCTATAGGCTATATTATACTATCAATAACATTAGGGATCCTTAATAAAAGTCCAATTTAGAATCAAATGCGTTGGAGGGGGTTATATACAACATGCAGTACACGTACGAAGTGTGTGTTGACAATGCCGCAGGCGCTAGATTGCCTATTAACATTGTTACCACGCAATAGATGCCTTATCATTCTTAATTTTCTCATACAAGTAAAAAACACCCGTGTGATATTAACAACGAAGCAATCAGTACCCTCATAAGAGTTCAATTAGTATTTAAATACCTTTTATCACTTTAAATCGCAAACGTAAACTATTGTTTTTTTTCCTCTCTCTGTGTTTAATTTGTTTTTTATTTCCCTTTTTTCAAGTAACTTATATATATTTTACAGACTTGAAACTTCACAGTAATGTTTCTTATGTTACGCAGGATGACATTTTCCGAAAATTAGATCCCATGGGTGGTTAAAACCAGGCAACAGTGGGTACTTTGTCTGCATGAGAACAGGATTTTGCATTGTTCATGCCTTCTACGTCTCCATGGCAACGGGCATCGCGCGGCAGTGGCGTACCCACAAGGAGGGGCATGTATAATGAGCGGCGCAAGAGTGATCTGCCTGTAGACTGCCGTAGCGAAGTACGGGTACATCAGTTGTACGTTGCGTGCACGAGTCGGGAAACCATCGGTGCTATTCATTTTCTCTCCGGTACATTATACAGCATTGTAATAAATTTTCACTGAATATTTTTTATTTACCATTACTGTAAATGGGAGATGTGGCTTAATTTTTTTCCATTAGTATAGCCGTGCGAAGCCGGGTCGGGCAGCTAGTGATATACAATGTGAATTTATTTAGTTAAAAGTATTGGAACTATTCACAAAAGTGTGTGACATTGGTGCAATATCAGCAATATCCTAAAGTTGCCACAAGCCAAAACGCGGGTTCTGAGCTAGTTTCATCTAAAAACGTGAATATTTCTTAAATTTTCTTCTTGGGACATTCTCGGATTGGTTTATATAAAGATATACTTAGTTATTTAAGAGGTTCATGTTATATTTGGGATGAAAATACATTATTTTAACTTACCGGAAAAGAACACTATAAATCACTTCTACTTTAAAATAATGGGAAAGTAAATGGCGTGAGCAAGTGGAAAATTTTCTTTTTGAAAAATTTTGAGGAAAAGCTAAATTTTATCCAAGCTAAGACCCGGAACATAGGCGTAAACACTTTTGTTTGAAAAAAAACTTAAAAAAAAATTTGCCATTTAATGCTTATTTGATAACAAGGCAAAAAATTTTTTTTTATTTTATTACAAACTATAATTGGAATATTTTATAATAAAGAACTAACATGCAACATATCCCAGTATAACGAATGTCTCAAAGTTCAAGATAAAGTAAATAAAAAAATGATAACATATGCATTCTGAAAGCGAGCCAGTTCGGAATCTGCTGCAGCACTCGACGACAGCTCAGATCCAACTGATAGCACAAAAAGTAGTAAGGTAGAAGGTTTCTTCTTAAATAACGTTCATATGACGTCATGGCTATTGAGCTCTTAGATAAGAATGGTTTAATGCGTTTCTAAAAATTATAAATTTTCTAAGTTTTGCCAGGTTTTTATAAGGAATAATTTACTGTGCCTCGCATTAACGCAAGACGCAACTAACACAGGAGAATCACGGTCGTTTCTAAAGCAAGAAAGTCGCAAAGCGTCAATACCTTACATATTGAAATTGTAAAAGAGTAGAATGCAATTTTTATACTCTGGGCTTCTTTTGATGATGCCTGTTTATCTTGAAAAAAATATGAAACTTTCTACAATTTAATTGTGATATTTTCTTTCACATTGCGAAAGTTAAATAGTGAAAACATGGTTTATATAATGAAAACCACAGCGTTTCATTCTATGCGCATAATGTCTGCGTATTTAAAAGTTTTCGAACCTTTTAACTTCAAATATGGAAGTCGGAAACGCAAGCCGAAACGCAAAAATTTAAAAGTTGGCTGATGCTTGTATTACACTTTTGTGTCTTGCATAGTTTATAAACGGGTATTTAAAAAAATCTTCGAACCTTTTTGATTCTTACGTTTCTTGCGTTCTTCCGTAGTTCTTGCTGTTTTTGTTTTATTGTGTAAATATAGGTTTTCATGTTTGCTTTTTAGCAATGCACATGTTTTGCCACATTGACAACACAAAATTTTTACTACATCCTTACTTTAAGTAATCACGAAATAAATAAGCTAAAATTCAAAATGATTGAAATAAAAAAAATTAAACAAATAAAATAAGCGTTACAGTTATGAGTGAAAGAAATAGTCAAGTGTCACCAAAAGAATTGTTTAGCGTAGGAAAAATATATTTTCGTTGTGAAGCGAGGGGGAAGAATATGACGCAACAAACACCTCATTTTGGCACGTAATGATGGGAAGTACTTGGAGAGTAAAGTTTTGTCTCTGCGACTGTTCATAATCAGCTCGCTGGGCTAAAGCAACCCGGCGGAATTGGGAACTTTCATTGTCACGAAGCTGCCACAGTGCTTTAGCGTACCTATCTCTGTCTGTCAAACCATTTTTGACGTCACTATGAAGGTATTTTTCAATAGTAGCCTAGTAGGTATAGGGAAATTTACGTAAAACATTGTTTTCATTCTGTTCAAGCGGTTATTATAAAAAAAATTGAAGTTTATGCCAGTTTTATTTCCACGAAATTAAACGAAGATACATTTGAGAGTTATACTTAGTTAAATTGCCTCACTTATGCCTAAATAACTTTTTAACGTTTCCATTCTCTTTCTCCGTCCAACATAGGTTACAAATGGACGAAAGATACATCATATAAGATTGTCGAGTTTATGACATATCTCGGAGTTGTGGTTTTTTTTATGTTAAATAAATTTACAGCACAATTTTGGCTCAAATAAAGTCATACATGTGTAGCAGAGGCTCCAGTTAATTGTTTGCCACGACCGGGACGAGTGTCACTTGTTGATGAATAGGCGTACACGCCTCATAAAAAAATCTTTTTTATTTAAAAAACTACTTGTACTAACAAAATACGGCGCGGGAAAATAATAATGAGGTAATTTTAGATGCTGAAAAAAAAATATATTTCTTTGGTTAGTTTAACATCTTCCGAAAAAGCCACTTATTTAAAAAATCAATGCTAAAAAATGTATAATGTTATATCCTGGTGGTATAAAACATTGTTTCCAGTGTCCCGTGACTTTTAAACACGCAACCTCTAAGACGTCAAAGTTTCGTATCCCTGATCTGTTTACCTCCAGCTACACTCCGGGTGGCACTGGTGATCCCTGTGCCACAGGCAACCCGCACGAAGATCAACTCCACTAGCTCAGGAGGTTCTCCGCGCTGAACGATGACCCGTGAGCCGTGACTCGTGAATCGGATCTCAGACGTTTCTGAACGAGGCTAGGCTGGAATAATCGAGTCACTACAGTGGTGTGTGGGGGGGGGGGGATATAACCTCCTCGGCAGTTCTGACTTGCACGGCACAAGTACTAAAAGACTGACTGGATGCAACACCGTGACGCCGCCGCCTGTTACTGTAACGTCACGCTACCCAAGCTTTCGCCGCCCATACGACCGACGACACGTTGCTGCAGTGGTAAGAAGCTTAGCTCCCGAAGAGGAACATTTATATAATACAGGTCGTGTGTCGTCAGACTCGCGGGGCGAGTGAGCTGAGTCGACAGAGCGCACGAGTTACGCAGAAGAACTCGGGGGTGCATCGACGAGTGCTGGGTGCGGCGGGCCGTTGCATTCGTGAACTAATCTGTGAAATAGTTATTAGGATTGTTTTGAAGGTAACGCTAATGTGTACTGGACTATGGCATACGACGACGAGCGACATCCATGGTCGAAAGTAAAGTTTGGTGTGAAATTATCTCTCATTAGTATTGGCGCTGGAGTGTGTGATGCTCGTTGACCTAGACTTAGTGAAGATACGTCCCTAGATGAAAGACGTACTGCCCAATTCCTTGCGAGGAGTGGTCAGAGGCAGCGCTCCAGTAGCCAACCAGCGCGGGGGTGGCCGCAAACTGATCACGGGAGCGGACTGGTGATTACATCCGCGTCGGGAGTCAGCAGCTCGCACGTCCTGGTGCGAGTGTGGAAACGAAGCCGACGTTTCTGGAACCAACATAGCTGTGAGAGCTACGCAGTGGTGACGTCCATCCAGCCGTTTGCTGCGGTAGTCCGAGGTCTCGTTTTTCAACTGAAGGCGGGGATGTCGCCTGTCTTCCCAGGACTCCTTGCTGGTAGCCAACAGTTTTAGCAGGCAAGTTGTACTTTCAATTTGGCTTCCATGACACGGGACGATGTTAATCCACGAGCAAGATTTCACATATATATTTGTCATAATTCACAAGTCAGGATTTGCTATATTTGGTACTGTCTTGGTGGTTAATTTTTCATATAAGTATATTTTTGTTTTTTTGAAATAAGTTTTTTAATATTTACGCACTAGTAGTATAGGGTAATTTCGTAATTTCAAATGCTGGGACTTTGTCTGAGTCGTCCATGACTTTAATGTGCCCATGGTTTATTAGTTATAAATAAGTAATTATAATAATGATAGTAACTTCCTAGAAAAGGTGCTGTACTAAAAAAAATAATGCCGAAATTATTTTTTTGAGTATAATGCTGGGTAATATTTTTAATGTTGATAACCTAACCAACCATTTATACTAATTAACAGTATTTAAATGCAGATTGCATAACCAAACCTATCGTTATCACCGTTTTACAGTGTTTGAAATTAGACTTGCCTAATCCAACCAGCCATTCATAATATACGAGCATGGTGGCCGTGGCTATAGGTGTAGCGCGCCCATGAACGTGGTGGCTGGGGCTATACTAGTTGCGCGCACAGCAGCTTGGTGTCCAGGGTTATACGTGTAGCGCGACCGTCAAAGTGGTGGCCGGGCTTATACGAGGGCTGTTTTTTTTCAACCTCCGAAAGGCTATATAAAAAAAGGAAATTTACGTAACATATTAATTCTACCACCAAAAGTACAGTAGGGTCTTACTTATTTTAATACATAAAAGCAAAAACTATCGAAGCATTTGTCATATCGTAACACAAGCTTATCTATGCATGTTTCGAAGAAGTTAGCCGCCAGTGAATAGAGATAACAGGACAAGTGCCTTGATCTCCCGCTCCCTCACGACACCACTGTGAGGCGGGTGGACTAATTGTGCGGAGTATTTTGCCTTATTATTCATATTCTTGCGATAATTCTTGACGCGGGAGCCAGTGCGCCGCACGATTAGTCCACCCACCTCACAGTGGTGTCGTGAGGGAGCGGGAGATCAAGGCACTTGTCCTGTTATCTCTATTCACTGGCGGCTAAGTTCTTCGAAACATGCATAGATAAGCTTGTGTTACGATATGACAAATGCCTCAATAGAATTGGCTTTTATGTATTAAAAAAGTAAGACCCTACTGTACTTTTGGTGGTAGAATTACTATGTTACGTAAATTTCCTTTTTTTATAAAGCCTTTCGAAGGTTGAAAAAAAAACAGCCCTCGTAGTTCTAGCTCTCCCATAGGCGTGGTGGCCGTGGCTTATACCTAGTGCTGCCCATATGTGTGATTGGTGCGTGCCCATATGTGAGAAATCTGGTGCTTTGAGCTTTTTGGCCGAAGCTATAACTGAAGCGCGTCAATGAGCACTGATACGTGTGGTGCGCCCATGAGCGTGGTGGCCGGGACTCATACCTGGTGCGCGCCCGTCAGTGTAGTGGTCGGGGATATACTTGGTGCTTGCGAATCAGCGTGGTGGCCGGGTAAAGAAGGATATGCATAATTTTTTCGTTCTGTAAAGCATTATGTACGCAGCGCTATTGATAAAGTTTTTAGAAACTGAAATTGCAGTCCGAAAGAAACATAAAAAATACATTTACCTGAAAGATTTTAAAATACATATTTTATTACTAGGAATATGTATGTACGTATGTTTTAACTTAAGCAAGGAAATCCGTTCGTAAAAACTTTCTACAAACAAACCTTAACCTTATTGAGTTGATTCGACATGTATGATTGAACAGTAAAATTGTTTTTGAATACCTACATTTAGGCTAGAAATTTCTTGAACCTCTATAAAATGAACGTTGAGCCTTCTCTAAATTTCAATGTTAATTAACTAAAGATTATCAAAATGAATTTGCGTATTTTTTAATTTGTCAATATTTATTTTTATGACCTTAAAGTATGACATAAAGTATTAAATGATAGTTGTATTGATATGTTTAGTTTGGCACACTAATACGTTTTGCATGTCTCTTAGATAATGTTTACGAAAGTGACTATATGGTTTTATGTTGGTATACGTAGGCCCGCTGTCTTTGTGAAACTTTTCCGTTCATCAAATTCCGTTCTATTTTCACGTAATTACCTACTCCTACCAAATACCGTATACATACAGCTAAGATGTTTACACATCAATAAACATTTATTTAAAGAAAAGTTTCTCTACTGTTCAAGTGAGTCCTACAAAAAATGTATTTTCTTAAGAATAGTTACTATAAAAACTTAATTTTACCATTCAGTAAACCTTACCTACTTTGCTTTGTGATTAACCTCTGTTAAAGATATAAAATTTAAAGGAAATTGTAATGCTTTATTTAGTTCGTATTTATTATACTGTTATTTAGGCAACCATATTAGTTAGACACAGTTAAGCATTTTGTCACCTCGTATAATCAAACTACCATTAAAACTCACGTTAGCATTGCGCCAATATCGTCTGCAGTACTTTCAACGTGACGTATGTGCACAGAACAAGAAATAATTTTTCCTCGGAACGGACAGGCGCATGTTTTACGCCATGCGACGGACTCAGTGTTTTCGCTGGCGGGCGGTACGAACGCGCGTGTCGCCAGTAGCGTGCAAGGTGCTGCTACCTAGTGACCGCGCACGGAACTACGTGAGCACTGCTTCAAGCCCCATCGCGCAATGCACCACAGCAAATTGCCGCGTTGAATGTGGCAAGGGGTGGACACATTATGGGAAGAAGTGAACCAGTTTTTTTAATGTTTGGATACGCTCATTCGTACCTTGGAAAAATAAATAACCCTTCATAATCCACGGTGTGATACTTATATTTGGCCATTAGCTATTTTATTTTATTTACTTTCAACTTTATGAAACTGTCAAGTTGTCATCACTTTTAAATATGACATGTTGCACATTCTGAAACTTGGTCAAACCAAGTCAAACAAAAAATATAACCTGGCGTAATGAAAGAGACCGGTGTGCTTGCTGCAAGGAATTTAATTCAATTGTTGGGATTATTGTGAAATTTACGTTACTTTTAGTGTAGGTACTTACAGGGCCGGTCCTAGGGCGGTGCGAGCGGTGCGACCGCACCGGGCGCCATCAAGGGAGGGGGCGCCGAAATCAACCGACACATGAGACGAACGACGGTGCCGATCGGTCTCACGGGAAAATGGACGAATTGAGGTACCCGCCCTCCGAAGTCACGGTGTCAGATCTCCAAATTGAATGAATCCAAATTAATAATGATTATGTGTACGACAGCTCTTTTAACGTGGCTCATTCGTATTACATTACTAGCAATTGTTTATTTACATCCTGTGTCCCACAGTTTACAGTGGCGCTTCATCCGGCCGTTACTTGAACTGCTTGGTGCCTGAGTCTTCCAATTTCCAGTCGTTCATTAGGGGCAAGTGTGGCGCGGGGTTAAATTTCGTCCGTCACTTGTTTCGCTAGGCAAGCATTGTCTATTGAATTGCCAAGTCGTTCAAACATGCGCGAGTGTATATCTGTGTTTTACAGTGTGTGTGTCGTTAGATTATTACAGAATAATTCTTAATAGAAAACAGAAGTAGGTAAGTATTGTTTTTATATAAGTTCCTTTCTAGTAGTGGAGCACAGATGTGGATACCGATTGATCGCATATTAACAGCAACGTATCCAAAGTTTTGTAAATATGGCGTCTTCGTGCATGTTCGGCGACGTTTGTTTTAACGAATAAGAAATACATATTGCGACAAGACGTTGGCGACACTTAATTTCCATACATATACATTGCATTGAAATGTTATTAACGTTTACTTGTTCTAAACGTTCACAATCGTTCTGAAATTATCTCCGTTATTTTAGTACAGTTATTTTCCGATAAGAATCTTAACTTATTTAAATGTTAACATATGATTATACACAAAGGCCAAACATGAATAGCGTAATAATTTATTACCATATAAAGCGGACGTTTCAAGAATCGGTAATCGGTAAAGTCATATCAGTGCACCACTACTTTCTAGTGTATTCTGTGGTACTGCGATAAGACATATCCACTTATCAACGAACGAAACCGCACGGCGAGATTAAACACGGTGTCTTAGGCATTTAATGATTACGCGCGTTTGTCGAGTACGTTTCTCCTTGCAGCCCGATGTACTGCGCTTTTGTAGTGTATTTATTATAGTGTATGTATGGTAGCTTTTGTATGGAAGTGATGTACCTGTTACGTAATAACTATTATTTAATCTTTGCCTATACTGCGTTTTATATATAAGGTGGTAAAGGTGTAGGTACTAGTTTGTTTTAACAAATTTGTATAGGCCTACTATATATTATATATCACTCTTGTTAAAGTTATTTTTTTTTCCAATAACTATTAAAAAACGTTTTGTCTAAGGGCCTGTTTTAGTGCCTTTATTTAAGTGACAATTAGCGTAACTGAGTTTTTACGTATTTTGAATGGAAAATAAATGAAAAATCAATCAGTTATACTAACTGCCAGTTAAATAAAGGTGGTTAAAAACAGGTTCGTAATTAATTAAAAGTGCAAAAAACGGGTTTTTAAATAGTCCCTGAACTTAAATAAAGGAAAAAAACTTAATTTAATTATTTTATAACTGGCTACTGCCGGCGATTTCGATCGCGTGGGTCCGTGGGAATAGATTATCGCACATCAGAATTTAAATCTTTAACTCAAGTATGTCCTATTCTATGTCACTGATTTCCTGATATCATGTATGTAACGAGTGATGGTTAAATGTGTCTTTTACAGATTAAAAAACATGTCACAGTCTTCAAAAAAATTGTCTGGTGCACAAAACTTAAAAAGGAAACGGATAAAGCAAGCCGAAACTGAAAAATCTGCAAATTTGCTATCAAAATTTTTAAGAGTCGAAAAGTTATCTGACCCTTCATCACCAGAACTTCAATATCAACAAGCAATAGAAGAAGACCCGCTTGAAAAAGGTTCTGATCTTGAAGATACACAGCACCATTTTCAAGAAGATTTAGCTGTTCCTGGAACCTCATCTGCATCTCAAAATATTACAGAAGAAGTTGTAACAGATAAATCGTTATCATCATCTTTTAAAGAGAGAAAACTAGATGATATTTCAAAATGGCCGCTTATTATTGACTCTGCAACAAAAGATGAAATCCTTCTTCGAGGCCCTGTTTGTAATGAAATGAACAACGAAAATTACCCAAAGAATTGTGACGGCCGTCATTTTTCAAATTCACATTTTGAAAAAGTAATGCCAAATGGGGAGATTTTTAAAAGAAGATGGCTCGTGTACTCTAAATCTGCAGATAAAGTATATTGTTTTTGCTGTCGTTTACTCAACACAAACCCCAACTCTAATTTGGGAAAAGAAGGATTTGACGACTGGCGGCACTTATCAACGCGTCTCAAAACACACGAAACATCCTCAGATCACCGACGTGCTTTGAACAGTTGGATACAAGCATCGATTAGGTTGAAGAACTGTAGCGGGATAGACAAACAATTACAAAAACAGATTGAAGATGAGAAATCGAGATGGGTTGCTATCCTCGAAAGAATGATGTCGATAGTGTTCTTCTTGTCAGGCAATAATTTGGCGTTTAGAGGGAGCTCTGAAACATTATACACCCCTAATAATGGCAACTTCTTGGGTTTGGTGCAATTATTAGGAAAATTTGACAATGTGATGATGGAGCACCTCCGCCGTGTTGTAAATAAAGAGACTAATGTCCACTATTTCAGCAAACGCATTCAAAACGAATTAATTGGCTTACTTGGAAGTGAAGTTCGAAATAATATAGTGAATATGGTAAAGTCAGCTAAATACTTCTCCATCATTATGGACTGCACTCCTGATGTAAGCCACATTGAACAAATGTCACTAACATTCCGGTTCGTTGACGTTAATGAAGAAGAAGTGGAAGTGCGAGAGTGTTTTGTTGCTTACAAGCCAGTAAGTGACTCTTCGGGAGCAGGACTCACTGGCCTCTTTCTTGATTCGATTGTACAAGAATTTGATTTAGACATGAACGATTGTAGAGGTCAAGGCTACGATAATGGAGCGAATATGATAGGAGTGAACAAAGGTGTACAAACCAGAATTTTAAACCTATATCCTCGGGCATTTTTTAATCCATGTGGCTGCCACAGCTTGAATTTGGTGATAGCAGATGCAGCCAAAAGTTCCGTTAAATCTGTTTCTTTATTTGGATTTCTCCAAAGACTATTTGTTTTATTCTCTGGATCAACCAAACGATGGGAAGTGATATCCAAGCACATAGACGGATTATCATTAAAAAAAGTTTTCGAAACTCGCTGGGAGAGTAGAGTTTCTAGTCTTGCTGCTGTTCGCTTTAACTACACTTCAGTTCGTGAAGCCCTTCAAAATCTTCATGAAGAAACTAATGACTCAGTTGCAGCATCAGAGGCATTGTCGCTTATTCAGAATATGGAGCAATTTGAGTTCATAATTACAATGGTGGCTTGGTATGATATATTGTTTCAAGTAAACATTGTAAGTAAAGCTATGCAGTCTGAAACTATGGACTTACCAAATGCATCGCAATTACTGAAAAACTGTTCGGAATTCGTGAAAGAGTACCGTAGCTTTTCCTCAACTCTAATTACAGCTAAAGAAATAGCGTCTCTAGCCGAAATAAACCAAGTTTTTAAGGCAGTCCGATCGCGAAGAAAAAAACTGTTATTTGAATACGAAGCCTTAGATGAAACACCAACTGATCCGGAGGAATTATATAAAATGAACGTTTTTTACCCAATGATAGACACAATTGAGAATACATTGGTTACACGTTTTCAACAACTGTCAAAATTCAATGATACATGGTCATTTTTATACGACATTAAGATAATTCCAGAAAAATCCATGTTGGAAAAAGCCTGTGCTGAATTGCAAATCACTTTAACCGATGGAGAAAAATGTGACATATCTGGTCATGAATTGGTTGAAGAACTTGTGAGCCTGAACCCATTACTAAGAGATCTTCAGTCAGGAGAGCCAATAAAAGTACTTCGACTTATAAAAAAAAACGATTGGCAAGATATTTTCCCGAATGTATGGACAGTGCTTCGTATCTTGCTAACTGTGCCTATAACTGTTGCCAAAGGAGAACGAAGTATCAGTAAATTAAAACTTATAAAAACCTACCTACGGTCTACTATGTGTCAGGAAAGACTGTCCGATCTTGTAATTTTGTCTATAGAAAATGCTATTGCCCAAAAGTTGAATTATTCTGACTCGATAAAAAAATTTGCAAGTGCTAAAGCTAGAAAAGTGATTATCTAGGTATTTTTTTTAATATTTTTACTACATGTCTACATACTTTTTTATTAATGTTTGCATGGAACATAGAATAAATTAAAGTTGACAATCATATTTATTATTATTATTATTTTTCATTTGTCCACTACATCTATCACATATAGCATAGGTAATCGCACAAACTGGTCAAACGAACATTTCTATGATTTGACATTTTAGACAGCAATAATTCGGCTTAATAATCTGAGGCGGCTGCTTTTTTTGGTGGAAAATTAAGCAACCAGTTGAACAATATTTTTTTTTATTTAGAGGGGCGCCATTTTTAGATCTCGCACCACCTAAAAATTTTGATAGGACCGGCACTGGGTACTTACCTACTTTACAAGTACAGGAGACCAATCATCATTGATATTATTTTATTCGATATCATGTTATATAATCTAAATATAATATCACAAATTTCTATAAATAAAGTGTAGGGCTGCTACTCTATTATTGTAATGTGCTTTTTTTTTTGCTTGTAGAATTTCTATAATTAATTTTTTATTTGTAATTTTGTAGTTTTTTCTTAAACATGTTTTTTTGGTAATTTTAATTGAATTTTCTTTTTTCGCATCTACCTATAACAACAAGAGTTATTTACGAAACTATACTTCTACACACATTTATATCCGACCACCTATGGTTGCATACGTCTACATGCGACCAAAGACGACTAAATTTGAGATAAATTTTTGCTTCATACAATTAATTTCGGTTGCATTTCAGCTCTATAAAGCTCCAAAAGGTTACATAATTTGGCTATGCACAACTCCAAATTACTTTAATCTTTACCTCATCACAGTATCGCTTTATTCCTATTGAAACCATATCATTTATATTTATGTTCACACTCAAATTTCAATACTTTATTTATAATACATATTTTTTAATTTTCATTATTGAAGTTATACTTCTTACACGAGGTTCTCACGTTTAATGTTTGCGAGAGAGAGCTAGCCGGCGAGTGATCGCTCGGTGGTGCGATACACGAACATTGCTCTATGGCGAGGGGTTACTGATGGCGGGTACTGATCGCAACAACAGCTTATGATTTCACATACTTTCAAATACTTTTTGCATACTTTTGCCTACTTTCGCAACTCGTAATTCGCAACTCTAAACTATCAAGTCTGTTGGATCCGGTGTTAGCATTAAAATTGTTACAATATGTATAGACATTTCCAATGCGTTTATTAATCGTATTTTTAGCTATCATAAACCCATATGTTCAATCTTAGATTCCACTGTAGACATGGACAGACACTTGTAAAAGTCTACTTTTAACGCATGTGTTTCATATATTAGAGTGGCCTAAAATTTCCATCCCACTTATGTGCAGTGGCGTAGCCAGGATTTGTGTATGGGGGGTGTTAAGAAGCATGCCCCCCCCCCCCCCTCCCTATTAAAGCGGGGGTTCTGGGGGTCCTCCCCCGGGAAAATTTGGATTTTAAGGTGTAAAATAGTGGTATTTTAGCTGTTTTCGGTACTTAAATTTAAATATTGTAATGGTAAAATTTTTATTAATTTTTAATATGAAATTTTTTGAGTGATGAGTAAGAAATTTAATTAAATATTTAGGGCTAAGGGGGGGGGGGTTGAACCCCTAACCCCCCCCCCCCTGGTTACGCCCCTGCTTATGTGTGCATTTGCAATTTTGACGTGCGTGGCGGCCACGAACATATGAGTTTTTTATAATTTAAAACAATGAAGACAATATTCAAAAATTATCATATTGCCATGATAATATATACCAAAGTACTTTACAGTTGATCGGTACTCACAAATATGGAGAACTGTAAATATTAACGGGGAACTGTAAAACACTTGGTAAACACACTACTCAAGTACAGATAGCTAACATAAATTTACACGCTGGTTTATCTGTCAACGAGCACAACAATTTGCCTGGATCGCATTTAACATTAAATGCCATCTATCGGCATTAAGTGCCACTTTCCGAGTCCATTGACTACGTAATTTTTAATTTGATTGAATTTAAACTGTATAATTTCCCTCCAGTCCTTTTATTATTTTATTTCCATTAATTATTTGCATGCAAACTTATTGCGCACGCACCGATTTCTTTTTTACTTTTTCTACATTATTTAAGTTACCAGTGATAGTTTTTTTATTGGTTTGGAGTGGGAATTTGGGTTACGAGAAAAATAATTATATTTTTTAAATTAACATTTAGTTCAACCAAGTAATTTTTTTAGAATGTAACGACTACCACTTTGGTTTTGTGACGATACAGCAGACGAATTGGATGGCCTCGACCTTGAAATTTAGTACCTCGACAAAAAAATTTTACCTACAGTCAAAATTAACACTCGTCCGTAAAAGACTTAAGAGTCCTGAATTCGATCATAACGATGATCTTATTAAAGATGTCAAAATTATTTTTTAAATTCTTAAAACCGTTTAAATACTGTTTTGTTTAAATAAAAAATTAATCCATAGACTTAGCAAATTCAGAGATTTTATGCTTGGTAAATCTACTAGTAAAACATTTGACACAGCATCAAAACTACTCATTATTTACCAGCGTACAAACTACCCGTAACCTAAAACAAGACATATCATTGCCACCAATGCGATGTCACGATAATGATGTTGATAACAATTTCGGATGTTCTTATCGTCAGCTGGAGTACACTAGTGCTAATCACCACATAGCTTTAATTTTATCCAATAGAGAGCTCTAGTGTCAATCACCAATCACCTTATCTGTCACCATATTTTCAGGCATTTTTATTTCCATGTTTAAAATCCAAAATTTGGAAAATATTTGAAGAAATCTAAATTTTTTTAAACATTAATGTCTTTATTGATTATCATATTATGCTAAATTCCTGGTTAGTACAAAACGTAGTTAGGTTTTTAAAATAGGTAATTATAATAATTTGTTTCATGATCAATTCTAAGTGCGATTACAAGAAATTAAAGCATACATTTAAGTTTACAAACATTATTTATTTTTAAAAAAAATGGTTGTCTGTATGTAAAGTCGGTTTACGGACGATACGAAACAGAGACCAGAAAAATGGTCCAATGGCTTCCTCCATCACGACAACGCGTCGTGCCACGCCTCGCTTCTGATCAGTGATATTTTGGCCAAACAAAATGTTCCTGCCTGTTCACATCCAAAAAATGCATTCAATCATGGAATCAGCATTGGGATAAAATCGCATCGCTAGCCAAGGAGAGTATTTTGAAGGAGATCAGTACTAATTTATGTAAGCTTGTTATTTTGTTCGTAATAAAAAAATTCATTGTATTTCTTGATAACAGTTCTTATTGTCTTCAAAAGTTAGTCTACACAGTAATATGAAGTTAAATAAATGTTGAAAAAATTTAATATTAATATAAATAAATTCATATCTGTCAGGCTCTCGGATCAGTTTCAAACAGTGATAAAGTGATATCTGACCCTCGAAAAAACTAAAATGGCCATCACTGAGTTAAATCATCACAGGTAAAATTTTAGCACTGTGTTATATAATTAACATTGTAAATGTTTTTTATTAGACATATTTAACATGATATAAATAATGGTTTACTTATACAAATTCTTTCTGCAATTGGAGCATCACAACCTTTTTTATTGGCTTGTTGACATGGATTATATTATGGCTCATTTAAATATATTAACACGTGGACTGACTGCGGGGGTAGTATTTTAAGTAATTTTTATAAAAAATCAGTATTGAGGTTTCTTTCCTTGTGGGTTTTAGCTGCGTCAAAAGTGAAGAGGTCACCAACGTTTCCGTCGACATTGCAACCGCCGTCGTCACGGTAACTGTCTCCACGGGGGACTCCAGTCGTTGAAGTATCTTTTGAAGGCATTATATCAACTGTGATTCAAATCTCCTTCAAAAATAAATTGATTTTTCGAAACTTTCGTGTTATTACAGGTCATTTAAAAGAAAGAAAGTTAATTTTTTTTTAATAAGCCATGATAACTAGAGACCGGAAAAATTCGCGCTTTCGATGACCTCTAGGATAGACTCCACAACCCCGTACCTACCCAGGTAAATGCCACCTGCTCATTGGCTATTGACTAGTGACACCTGTCAACTGGGACGCTTGCGATTCAAGACTTTTTTGGTTGAAGGTTTTCCATTGGCTCAAAGTCCTTCAGATAAACTGTAAGCCAATCACAGAAGCAATATAGAGGTACAGTTGTTTGGATTCTAGGACATCGTGAAATGAAAACGCGAATTTTTCCGGTCTCTAATGATAACTAAATTTTCGCAATTTCCTTACGACTGACGCAGGTGTGTTGCAGCAGTGTCGCGCGCGCAACTGCGGGCTGTATGGCGTGCGGTCGGCCTGCCGGCGTGGGGCGGCGACTCGAGGTGACGACAGCCAATACATACAGGTATTCGGCCCGACGCGGCGCGCCTTGTTGTTTGTCCGGGAGCCGGGAGGCGCATGTGCTCCGGCTCTTCCTCAGATGCCAGGAATCAGCGCTGCAGCATTCCACAAGAGGCGGGCCTGCCGAACTTTCCTGTTAGGGGGGGGGGGGACCTCCACGTCTCTGGGCCTCTCCCCAGCGACCACTCCCCTTCCCTTTGCCACCAGACCCCGCTCTTTGTCATTCATGCTTTAGCAAAACCACATGCTGCGGATTGATTGGGCCGTCTGAGCGCGCGGGCGGAGCAACACACACAAGCTGACACACACAAGGCTTCCCGCCCGCACCGCCGCTGCCTGGCGGGCGAAATCGGATAATGCACATTCTTCTTCCACTATAAAAGCAAATGCCAAACATATTTCAGCAGGAATTGCGGAGTTAAAAAGTTATATTAAAACGAGAGGTGGGACGGAAGGATGAGGGAAGGGGGCGAACCCCAACCCAAACTTGCCATGCCGCGGGCAAGGCTGGGAAGGGGGGGGGGGGCGGTCGGTTAGGGGGAGGTATAGGCGGTGTTCTCCCTTACCTGCACAGAAGCGGCGCACATCTATCGTGCCCTAACCTGAGCAATGATTGGCAGCTAGAAATTAATTAATTTGCCTTTCAGCCAAGCCGCACCTCCCCCACCCTGGGGGGCGACCTGAAATATTTTAATATCAAACCGGCGCGGCATCTGTGATAAAATTATGTGATTACGGCGCTCGATGCTGCGGCCGGCCAATCTTCATTAAAAAATTTATTTTTTTTCTTCTCTCCATTTTTCGATAAAAAGCAACGAATGAAGAGAACGCTTCTTGGAATGCGAGCGTTATGAAGCGAGAGCTTTCTGGCAATATGAAGTTTTGTAAGCATGTAGGAACTTATAGCATTCTAGCCCCGTGTAGAAGTTCTTCGACTTGACACTGTATCTCGCAACTAAATATGGGTTTGTAACAATTTTGAAACCTCATGAATACTTCAAATAGAAGACTTTATTGATTTAAATATAAAACTCAACAAAAATATTTTCAAAATTTTTCTACATCAAAATAAAAATTTACAACTTATATTTTGCATGACGCGTGTAATTGGGACGTAACTAGTTTCCCGGATGATCTGATAATCTGTTAATACTTTCTGGGTAGGAAGTAATTATGTGTTATTTTTTCTTTTCAGTGCCGTTTTGAAATGTGTTTCATAGTAATATATTATATGTAAATTAAAATGTTAGAACTTAAATATTACCTCAACTTATAGAAAATGTATAATTATAATTTACTCCTATTAAACTAGTTTTTTTTTTTCATTAAATAAAACTCGCTGAATACGGCAAATTCAAAAACTTTATAAATAAATGCTTTTATTAAAGAACATAAGTTTTATAGGGTACCTATGTATAAATTCCTATTAAAATTTAAAATAAAATTTAGTTTAAATAGAGTGCAATTTTATATGTTTAACATTATGGGTATTTACCCGAAATTACAATAAAAGTAATAACTTAATTTTAACATTCTTTTACACCCAATAAGTATTTATCTGAAATAAAATTGTTTTAATTTGTCAAGGAGCAAACTATCTCAATAATGTAGTAAATTTGGACATAAAAATTTCGTCTTTAAAATATTTCAATTATGTCGTGTAGTAGCCAGTATCTTTTTATGTTAGGGGAAAAGCTTAAATTCTCTAAATAAATTACTTTTACCAAATAATTCGGTCTCTAAAATGTTAAAAATAATAATAATTGGAACAAAAACTAAAAAAAAAAAAAATAAATAACCACAGAAATGTACTAAGTTAGAATTACTTCAATTTGGAAAGTCTAAATGCAAAGAAAAGTTTCACGTTAATATTTTAACTAACCGATAGATGTTGAAGACGCTTAATTATCTCAAGAGAAATACTCAATGGTACGAGTTATGTTGAGGATAAAACTCTAAATTGACCCTTGGCATTTTTTTCGTGATTTATAATAGTGAACAAATTTATACTGCTATAAGTAACCGATTGTTAGTTCATTAGAAAGCACTGAAAAATAGTTTTGCGCGTGGCCCAAGATATTCTTGTAAATTCAGACCCTACCATATAATTTTGCAGTGTCCACTTAGTTGCGTATTATTAGAGCTACAATTATTTCGTCAATTCATTTCACGATAGACTAGACTCAACTTACCTTTGTATAACGAAGACTTTTTGTAATGATATTGGTTGATAACAAGGACGCAAATAATTTAGGGAGTTACACGTGATTGGGTAATCACTTCTTCTTGTTTCTGACTGGCTCAGGGTCTTCAAGGGCGGATCAGGAGCACTGCAGTCCAATCTTCAACAGGGAGTAGATGTACAAGTGCTTCAAGTTTACTTTTTTACCTAATGTATCCGCTAAGTAATCGTAGTTCTACGTATTAGTCACAGAATATTTTTGTTTGTCAACAAAAATTTTATTTATTGTGACTACGAAAGTTATAACTTTGTCGCAACAAAATATTTTCCTAGGTATATTTTAAAAAATTATATAAAATTTTTTTTGGTGGTCACAAAACGGTTTGTGGCTTGCCAACTAAAGTAAAAACGTTAACTTAATTTACGGTGGCTGAGATGTCTTAGATTAAAATGACTGACTCACGTGAATAGTGCACGTAATGCGTGAATCCAACGCCGTTGTGGATCATAAGTGCATAGGACGCCGCAGTAGGTCCTCAATGTATTAAACACCGTCGTACACTGTTAGAAATTGCAGTAAATTTATGGACTTTTTAACGGTGAAATTTCGTGACTTAAACGAAGAGTTGTTTGTAATTGCAGATAGCTGAATCTCCGTAAAAATAACGCCGTATTCCAACTTCCGAGTCTGTGCTCCGCTGTAAAAACGTTTCACAGGCAGCTGCAAGGAAAAAGGATGTTCTTGCTGTTGACTTAACAAGATTTTGAATGTTTTAGTGGACCATAATTCAACGTAACTGTAATCATTACCCGTTAATTTTCAAAGATTACCTTACATTAGGCAAGATCCCTGAATAATTTGTAATCAGCGTTCTTCGTAAAATTAAGGTGAATATATTTAACACTGTCATTCATAACTACAATGGACACCGTATGTCCTTACTGCATCGAACATCTTCGTAGTTCATAGGGGCATAGAACTGCCTAGTATGTCCTGAATGCCTCGAATGCCGTCGAAGCTTGTAAGTGCATGGGACGCTATCGTAGAATCTAAATTCAACAAACGCCGTCGTATTTTTTAGGTGTATCGGACGTCATCATAGATACTACATGCACTGGACACCGTTGTAATTCTTCAGTGCCACAGATATCAGTCCGCTGAATCTGTGGCTGCAAGCAGATGAGCCGAGTTCCACTACTGGGCTACTCCTGACTGTCGCTTGAGTGGGAGAAATTACAGCGGAGACACTTTTAATAACCTCAGCGCGTTAACTCGATCGGAGTAAATTGGTCGCGTTCTTAAGATTTCGACTCTCTGGCTGGTTTTGGCGTATAATATGCTAAACCTGCAACCAAAACGTATTCCAATTGTAAATTACCATTCCCAAACCCTTAGCTAGGCCACGTACATGCCCTTTATTTAAGGGAATAGATTTTACTTTTCTATCCGTGACCGATCTGCGCCTAAATTACTGCGCTTGCGCACAGATTTTTTTGTGTACTTTTTTTTTCGCAAGTTGGTTGTATTTTCAATATGGTGCGAACATACCAGAATTTCATTTGATGTGTGGATTTCATGAGAATATTCGTCTGAAGATCCATCAGAAGATACCCCGCCGTGTTTTGCAAGATACGCCAATAAGCAATTGTAAGGCGACGCGCAATTAAAAAAAGGTTATGTTTTCTCACCGGCCACTGAGCCAATGCTGGTCTTCTGTTATGCAACTTTTTTATTTTGCTGCTTGTTTGAAACAGCGGTCATCCTTTTGTTTCCAATCATATTTTTGTATCGATCGACTAAATTAATTTTAGAAAATCATTACGTGTAAACAAAACACGCTGTTTACTTTTTGTCTTTTCCATTCTTCTGATGTAAACGAAAACAAATGAATGTTGTGCAGGCGGACGTCTATTTTCACGATAGACTATGCAACTGTTTCTAGCCTCGCACAAGGCAACGTTATTAAAACAAACGCCATGTTTCAATTTTTTCAAAAGCAATCATGCTAAAAATATACATTAATAACACTACTAAACTCTTTTATTTTAAAAATCGTAAAAATTATTTTAGGCATAGAGTGATGGCTAACTGCAGATTATATCAATTATTTGGATCATTACACCTTATATGAGTTTAGGCTATAGGTATATTCAGAATAAACCAATAACAATATTTTTTACAAAAGTTGAAACAACATAGAAAATTCGTAATTCAGTATTTTTTTAAAATTATTTTGGTTAAGTTAGGTTAAAAAATATTCAAATTTATTGGCAAAATGGTTCAATATTTTTGTGTATAAAAATCGGTTCACGTAGCCATCTTACCTAAAAAAATCTTCCAATAGTAACAGTTCCATAGTATTCACTGATTCATTCGGCACAAAGTGGACTTGAAACACATATAAAACTGCTTCGCTTGAATGATTGGACAACAGCGATACGCTCATGTAGCCAGGGTCACAGGTTCAATGCCCGCTTCGGTATGGCTGTCTACTGTCTCCTTGAAGGTATTTTCTTCTGGTGCCTCTGTACATTACTGCGTTGCATGAGGAAAACTTGCCTTTACTTCCGTGTACAAATAGGTAAAGAACCATGAATTTCAAATAATTCTTTAGACTTGTGGTTATGATTGAACCATAGATATAATTTATTTCTGATGCCTTGGGGACGTCATTGTGACCGACTCGCTTGCAACCCCAGTACAAGTGAAGCGAGGTTTTGCGTGGTCACTTATAGCCTAAATAAAGGCCTGCAAACTTCGCGTCATTATTTAATAATACCAGGGTTAATTCCACTCACTTTGACATAAATAGTACAAATTTATATTTGTATCAAGTCTAGTGTGGGTTCATATATCATCGCTAGTTTTTCCAATTTTACCAATAAATTTTTTTGTTGACTGTAAAAAATTATTATTTTTTCATGGTTAAATATTTGATAAGGTCTATATTGACAAACGTATTTTGGGGTGGACACGGAGTAGTAGGTTTAGTTAGCATCTGCCAACAAACAACAGTTGCTAGTTAAACAAATATATGTTTTTAATTATATCATGTTTATTGATAATAACGCTAATTTTATAAGTCCCCATTTTGTCAGTGAAGAGTTTACCTCAGTTAAATTATGAAGAAATGGGCCTTGTTTTTCACGGTAACGATGATAATAAATGAATATGTCGTAAATATTTTCGAGTATGTTCAAATCAATGAGAGAAAGAACTACCAGAAATAATCAGAAAATAACTTCACGCCGTGAATTATAGCCTAGGAAATAATGTAAAACAGAGTGAGTTAGCGCAGTGGCTGTAGTTCGTTTGATGATCCCTGGATTTAACTTTAAAGTGTGTTAGGAATGTTCGTTACTTATACAGCTTAAACTTACTCCACCGGAAATCACACTTATTTTCGCAAATACTGTGTATTTATTACCCGTAGGTACTCTGTTCTAGCCCTTGATATTTCTTACAGTAGTGTTTAAATGCATAATTATGGAACATATATAAATTTATTGTGATAAATAAAACATAGTTATTCATATCAAAAATATTGCTTAATGCATTATAAGCTGTGTTTGTTCACTACGAACAACGTAATGCGCCATCTCACCCTGAATATTGGTACAGAAATCACATCTAGTTTCAGTGAGAGATGACGTAAACGTTTTCTGCCTGGAGAGTTATCTAAAAAACTACGTTTCTTGCTCAAATGTTTGAAAAATTTTTTTAAAAATAATTTATTGAAAAATTTATTTATTGAAAAAATTTGAACAATTTACGAATGCTAAACTAAAGTTTGAGGCAGTCACAAGGTTTGTCGGGTGTAAGAGCGAAGTGCCTACAGAAAGTTCATGGTAATTTTGAATTTATTAGACAACCATGAACAAGTTCAATTTATATGTAATATTCTGGCATCCAAATTAACAAACCAGGCATGTTTCTACTATTAAGATTAACAAATTATGTTCTGACATGTTGGGAAAAAATGCGAAAAAATTATCTTGTAGCCACTAATTATGTTGTAACTATTCCCAGTTAACATCGTCAAATGATTATATAAAATTAGAATTTACTAATGGGCTTTCTCCGGGTTCTAATTAGGTATAGCATATGAATTTACATAAATAATCCTACATGAATTCTGATCTGTTCATTAAATGGTTATAAAAAAAAATTTTTTTTTAAGAAACCTCCTGGTGTCAATATATTAATTTAAGATGATCATACCTGGACTGAAATCCTGTATAAGTTAATGAGCTGGCTAAATAAAATAATGCGTACTGTTTTGTCTACAGAGTCACACAACGCTTAACGTGAAGCCATTATATATCCCATTTTTGGCCAACTGAAAAAAAATACAAATAAGAATCATATGTGATAATGAAAAAAAGTCCTAATAAAACCAGTGCTAGTCAGACATTGGGAACAGTAGAGAACAAAGAAGCAACAGTAGATAAGGCTGATAGCCGTTCGAGAGCTTGCGAGAAACATCCTTTAAATCCCAGTGCAATTGTAAGCTGCATGTTTGCCGTCTCAGATGCTACGAAAACTTCAGTGTCTTCCCAATCAACCAGCATGATTCCCCATCAGTACCGGATGTACCAGTCCCTGCTTTTAGCACCCACACACTTACTTCGAGAGTGCAATCAAATACTTCAGTTCAGCCAGGTTCTTCAACCTTCCCGAATTATCCACATTCTCCTCCTCCACCACAAAATAATCAAGTAACCATTCTAAACACACGAAAAATTAAACAAATTCAGCCAACTAGCCCAAACCAAAACAGTCAAGAGTAGTATAGGATAGCCGGTCCGAGATCAGGCGCCAGGCGCTGGAGCCGAGAGCCGAGCCACATCTCTGACGTCACGTCCATCTCTGACGTCACGGCGGCCATTTTTGACCCAAAATTCCTCAAAATTCCTCAAAAATGACTCAAAATGACTCAAAATTTCCCGTTTTCGAGGGAAAAATTCCCGTTTACCAAGGAAAAATTAGGATTTCAAAAAACCACAAATGTCTTTTGCCTTAGAAAGAACACAAATTCCTAAAATAGGCTTAAGCATCCTTAACTCAAGCCTCAGTTAAGCCATTTCTAGGAATAAGGATACCATGACCTTTGACCTTGACCCCGGCGGCCATCTTGGATGGCGTCATTGTGTTCTCGAAAATTTCGGTGACGTGTTTTCCGCCATATTGGATGATGACGTCACCGTTGCAGTTTCCGTTACGGTCGCCATCTTTAACTTTTTTATTTATTATCCGATTTTAATGAAAAAAATTCCAAAATTCATCAAAAAATTAACGTATTTGAATTCTGTTTGATTATATCGATGAACGTCCTTGGTTCGATTCCCGGCGAGAGTAAACGGTCGATCCTTCCTCCATGAAAGCTACCTAGACTGATCTACCACCAATACCAAGGTATATATCGTCAACTGGTATGACATCATGTCCGCCATCTTGTCTTCATCCACTGGAGACCACCATCTTGTTTTCGTCTGCTAGAGTGTGCCGATACCATGTAGTATAATTATCTGGTCACCATACTGTTGTCCTCAACTGTTGACATTGAACATTGACCTTGACCTTGAACTTTGACATTGACCTTGAACTTTGACCTTAACCTTGAACCTTGACCTAGAAATTTAACTTGACCATGAAATTTGACCTTGACCTTGAACTTTGACCTTGACCTTGAACTTTGACCTTGACCTTGAACTTTGACCTTGAACTTGAACTTTGACATTGACCTTGAACTTTGACCTTGACCTTAAAATTTTACCTTGACCTTGAACTTTGACCTTGACCTTGAAATTTGACCTTGACCTTGAACTTTGACCTTGACCTTGAAATTTGACCCTGACCTTGAAATTTGACCTTGACCTTGAAATTTGACCCTGACCATGAAATTTGACCTTGACCTTGAAATTTGACCTTGACCTTGAAATTAGACTTTGTCCCTGAAATTTGACTTTGTCCTTGTCGACCATCATGGATCCGACATTTTATGTTCAGTACAGGCTACCAGGAGCTACCACCATCTGGAGTACGCCATCTTGTGTGTGTACTTGTATTATAGAGTACATTTCCATCTGGATAATTTAATTCTAACCCACTACAGTGCAGTAATCATTTATTA
The DNA here is from genome assembly GCF_032445375.1 of Bacillus rossius redtenbacheri. Taxonomy (NCBI): domain Eukaryota; kingdom Metazoa; phylum Arthropoda; class Insecta; order Phasmatodea; family Bacillidae; genus Bacillus; species Bacillus rossius. The sequence goes on from NC_086331.1 coordinate 77,390,796, forward strand.
CGGAGGTGCCCCCCGCCATCTTGAAATTCAGCTGCCATCTTGAAATCATGTAATAATGTAGCTAGAAAAGCGGGAAAAATTCCAAAATTCATTAAATAAATCACTCATTAACTTACATATCGATTCGATCTGCTCCAGTCCTTGGTTCGATCCTCGATCGATGCAATAATGTTTAATTTTATGAAAAAAATAATAATTCCAATAAACCATGTTCAACATTCTTAAAGAGACTTTAAATAATCTACTACCATCATCCTATCAGACATCAAGACCACCATATTGAAAATTCGTAATTGTAATGCTAGAGATTCGGGAAAAAGTTCAAAATTCATTAAATAAATTTGTAATCCATATAATGATTGATTGGATCGACTAAGGTCCTTGGTTCGATCCCTGGCCGATACAAAACAACTTTAATATTTTAAAAAAAGTACCACTAAAGTGGCAGGTTTGAGAAAATAAAAAACACCACAAGTTCCTTTAAAAAAACTTTTCTTACATACATACTACACTACTACAAGTACAAAAAAATACACAGACAAATTACTAAAGCCTTTTGGATTCCTCGATTCAAACAGTCTTCTTATTGTACGGACTAAGCCTTTTACATGACTTTAAATGTGGATCCGATCCGGTCATCACCGCAGTCAGAGACGGACTGAAGTTCATATCACTTATATAGTCTCATTAGCCGGTACAACACATTAGTCAAAACAATAACCATGTTCATTATACTTCTCGGAGCATTTTTTATAATGTCGATGTAAGCTGTCGTGACGTGAAATTAGTTTATTGCACTTATTGCACTGAAACAGTATTCTTTTAGCATTATTCTGACAGCTGCTTCTTTCATGTCTGCGCGCATTTGAAGTGAAAGTAAATGATGCACCACAGTATTTGCATTGATGCGATGTATGCTCTTCATTAATTGAAGTATTCAATGCTGATTAAACTTCAGCTGATGGTGGAACAGCACATATCGAAGTCTCCACCAGTGTTGTCAGAGGCGTTGCCAACGGGATCTGCTCCAACATCGTCGGCGATGACGTCATGGTTCCCGTAGACGATGCTACAACCTCAGAGATCGACGTTAAAGACGGTAAAGATGCCATCGAGGTCTCAAGAACAGGCAATTACACGACTTATGCACCAGAAGAAACAAACTAGGTGATCCGTACACCGTCGACGGCAGTAACAAACTGAGCGTCCTGCTGTCTAGGACTCGTTTATATACATTAACCGGTTTGAATAATACGCTAGTCAAATCAAGAACAATTTACTAAAATACTAGAGTCAAAACAACATTTAAAAAAATAGAAGCACCATCAACAAAAAAGGAAGTACATTTGGAAGAACCATCAAAAAAGGAAGCACATTTGGAAGCATCATCAAAAAAGGAAGCACATTTGGAAGCACTATCAAAAAAGGAAGCACATTTGGAAGCATCATCAAAAAAGGAAAAACAATAGGAAGCACCGCCAACGAAAAGGCAGCACATTTGGAAGCACCGTCATCGAAAAGGCAGCACATTTGGAAGCACCGACTACGAAAAGCAGCACATTTGGAAGCACCGACAACGAAAAGGCAGCACATTTGACAGCACCGACAACGAAAAGGCAGCACATTTGGAAGCACCGACTACGAAAAGGCAGCACATTTGGAAGCACCGTCATCGAAAAGGCAGCACATTTGGAAGCACCGACTACGAAAAGCAGCATATTTGGAAGCACCGACAACGAAAAGGCAGCATATTTGGAAGCACCGTCATTGAAATGGCAGCACATTTGGAAGCACCGACTACGAAAAGGCAGCACATTTGGAAGCACCGTCATCGAAAAGGCGGCACATTTGGAAGCACCGACTACGAAAAGGCAGCACATTTGGCAGCACCGACAACGAAAAGGCAGCACATTTGGAAGCACCGGTAACGAAAAAGGCAGCACATTTGGAAGCACCGACAACGAAAAGGCAGCACATTTGGAAGCACCGGTAACGAAAAAGGCAGCACATTTGGAAGCACCGACAACGAAAAGGCAGCACATTTGGAAGCACCATCATCGAAAAGGCAGCACATTTGGAAGCTCCATCAACAAAAAAAAAAAGGCAAAAAGGAAGCACAAGTTACGTGATCTAAGTCTTAGAAATCAGAATACAAGAAATAAAAACATTAAATTCTTATAATTTAAATTATTTATTTTATTGCTTTACATTATACAAATGCAAGTAAAACAAGCCATTATTGTATGTAGCCAGCATTCCTCAGTTCCTTGAGTATGAAGGATATTTCTTTGATGCACGAATAGTTTCCTGCACAAAGCGAACCATGTAGAAGTCTTAGCCGGTCAACCAATATGTTTGGATCTTTCCATGATGTGTAATCATTCTCTTCTACCACCATCTTCCTTGCACCTTTATAATAAATATTATGATCTCTGGTGTCTTCCGTTTTACCACCAACTTTAGGGTAACTATCATGTTTGAGACGGCGATCATCACAAGCTTGATCAGATTTATTTAATATATCACGTCGTTTCCACCGTTTCGGTCTCAGGACACCGCCACATTCTTCGACCTTGGCAGCTTTAGGTGCTTCATCATAATCTATGTCTTTGTCAACAGCCTCAGAGTCACTGTAACAATCACCGTTGAAGGAATCGTCTTCACCCAATTTACCGTAATAATTCGATGTTGATGATGTTGAAGTGTCTTCATCGTCTTCATGCTTCCTTTTTAGGAGTCCATCATTTTTACAAAGTAGGAAAGATCTACTTGAATTCGGCTGGAATATATTCTCACTTTTCACGTTAAGGATTCTTCCATTGTCTTCATTCTTCCGTAAATCATCAACCTCCTTCAATTTAAGTTCTTTGTCGAGATCGGAAGAGCCAAGAAAATTATTGTCGTAATGCAGATCACTCTTCCTTAGGCTAGTAGATTCATCGTTGTCCTCTAGCTTGTACGCAGGCTTGGCGCTACAAGTTCTGCCATGTCTTTTTAGGCTCTCTCTCCGCGTAAACGACTTGCTACATCGAACACAACTTATCATATTGCGCAGTGGATTTTTAACACAGTCATTCTTCTCGTGTTGTCTTTTATTCTTTCTCAAGATAAACTCTTTACTGCAAAACTTACACCTATGTTCTTTCGATACAGCGTCAGATCCAAAATCGGAATTCATATTAGTTACTGAGACTAATGCCAGATACCAATTGTGTGTTTTAAATTAGATGCAATACTTAAATAGAAATTTTTTCATATTTCATCAGCGAGAATTAATATATCTCATGCAAAAGTACTTTATGCATGTAGTTCTGCTTTTCAACAACAGATGTCGCCACATGTTGCTTGCAGGTAAATAATATTTAGTTATTTTATGCGGGATGCGGGATGCTCACTAACGATCGCAAAAGAAGGATGGCTTCGCTAGACTCCAAGGAAAAGGAAGTTCGTCTTGCATGTTGGTGCTCCACAGATGTCTCATAGCGTAATATTAATTTGACTGAGTAATGATTTTTTTTCCACCTGATAAAAATATTGCAAGTTTTGATTTAGTAGCAGAAATTATCGAATTAAATGTAACTCCAAATAAAATGACATGTCTCATCAGACAAAAAAAAATCCATGCAGAGAGTGGTTTCTCAGGATAGTCAGAAACACTTGAAGAAACCACAGGAATGATTGCAAGAACACGGGAAAAACCATCAAAATATTGACAAGAATAATCAGGAGCACACGGAGAAAACCACCATAATATTGACAAGAATAATCGGAAGCACACGGAGAAAACCGCCACAAGTTTTCTTTGATATCATAAAAATACAAAAAAAAATTAATTAAAAATTAAAAATAAAAACGAAAAAAATTCAAACATTCTGGCTTGTACTAGAACTCTAACTTTGCACATAAAAGAGAAGTTCACAAGCTAGCAGAATGTTTGAATTTTTTTCGTTTTTATTTTTAATTTTTTATTAATTTTTTTTTGTATTTTTATGATATCAAAGAAAACTTGTGGTGGTTTTCTCCGTGTGCTTCCGATTATTCTTGTCAATATTATGGTGGTTTTCTCCGTGTGCTCCTGATTATTCTTGTCAATATTTTGATGGTTTTTCCCGTGTTCTTGCAATCATTCCTGTGGTTTCTTCAAGTGTTTCTGACTATTCTGAGAAACCACTCTCTGCATGGATTTTTTTTTGTCTGATGAGACATGTCATTTTATTTGGAGTTACATTTAATTCGATAATTTCTGCTACTAAATCAAAACTTGCAATATTTTTATCAGGTGGAAAATAAATCATTACTCAGTCAAATTAATATTACGCTATGAGACATCTGTGGAGCACCAACATGCAAGACGAACTTCCTTTTCCTTGGAGTCTAGCGAAGCCATCCTTCTTTTGCGATCGTTAGTGAGCATCCCGCATCCCGCATAAAAGAACTAAATATTATTTACCTGCAAGCAACATGTGGCGACATCTGTTGTTGAAAAGCAGAACTACATGCATAAAGTACTTTTGCATGAGATATATTAATTCTCGCTGATGAAATATGAAAAAATTTCTATTTAAGTATTGCATCTAATTTAAAACACTCAATTGGTATCTGGCATTAGTCTCAGTAACTAATATGAATTCCGATTTTGGATCTGACGCTGTATCGAAAGAACATAGGTGTAAGTTTTGCAGTAAAGAGTTTATCTTGAGAAAGAATAAAAGACAACACGAGAAGAATGACTGTGTTAAAAATCCACTGCGCAATATGATAAGTTGTGTTCGATGTAGCAAGTCGTTTACGCGGAGAGAGAGCCTAAAAAGACATGGCAGAACTTGTAGCGCCAAGCCTGCGTACAAGCTAGAGGACAATGATGAATCTACTAGCCTAAGGAAGAGTGATCTGCATTACGACAATAATTTTCTTGGCTCTTCCGATCTCGACAAAGAACTTAAATTGAAGGAGGTTGATGATTTACGGAAGAATGAAGACAATGGAAGAATCCTTAACGTGAAAAGTGAGAATATATTCCAGCCGAATTCAAGTAGATCTTTCCTACTTTGTAAAATAGATGGACTCCTAAAAAGGAAGCATGAAGACGATGAAGACACTTCAACATCATCAACATCGAATTATTACGGTAAATTGGGTGAAGACGATTCCTTCAACAGTGATTGTTACAGTGACTCTGAGGCTGTTGACAAAGACATAGATTATGATGAAGCACCTAAAGCTGCCAAGGTCGAAGAATGTGGCGGTGTCCTGAGACCGAAACGGTGGAAACGACGTGATATATTAAATAAATCTGATCAAGCTTGTGATGATCGCCGTCTCAAACATGAAAGTTACCCTAAAGTTGGTGGTAAAACGGAAGACACCAGAGATCATAATATTTATTATAAAGGTGCAAGGAAGATGGTGGTAGAAGAGAATGATTACACATCATGGAAAGATCCAAACATATTGGTTGACCGGCTAAGACTTCTACATGGTTCGCTTTGTGCAGGAAACTATTCGTGCATCAAAGAAATATCCTTCATACTCAAGGAACTGAGGAATGCTGGCTACATACAATAATGGCTTGTTTTACTTGCATTTGTATAATGTAAAGCAATAAAATAAAAAATTTAAATTATAAGAATTTAATGTTTTTATTTCTTGTATTCTGATTTCTAAGACTTAGATCACGTAACTTGTGCTTCCTTTTTGCCTTTTTTTTTTGTTGATGGAGCTTCCAAATGTGCTGCCTTTTCGATGATGGTGCTTCCAAATGTGCTGCCTTTTCGTTGTCGGTGCTTCCAAATGTGCTGCCTTTTTCGTTACCGGTGCTTCCAAATGTGCTGCCTTTTCGTTGTCGGTGCTTCCAAATGTGCTGCCTTTTCGTAGTGGGTGCTTCCAAATGTGCTGCCTTTTCGTTGTCGGTGCTGCCAAATGTGCTGCCTTTTCGTAGTCGGTGCTTCCAAATGTGCTGCCTTTTCGATGACGGTGCTTCCAAATGTGCTGCCTTTTCGTAGTCGGTGCTTCCAAATGTGCTGCCATTTCGATGACGGTGCTTCCAAATGTGCTGCCTTTTCGTTGTCGGTGCTTCCAAATGTGCTGCCATTTCGTTGTCGGTGCTTCCAAATGTGCTGCCTTTTCGTTGTCGGTGCTTCCAAATGTGCTGCTTTTCGTAGTCGGTGCTTCCAAATGTGCTGCCTTTTCGATGACGGTGCTTCCAAATGTGCTGCCTTTTCGTAGTCGGTGCTTCCAAATGTGCAGCCTTTTCGTTGTCGGTGCTGTCAAATGTGCTGCCTTTTCGTTGTCGGTGCTTCCAAATGTGCTGCTTTTCGTAGTCGGTGCTTCCAAATGTGCTGCCTTTTCGATGACGGTGCTTCCAAATGTGCTGCCTTTTCGTTGGCGGTGCTTCCTATTGTTTTACCTTTTTTGATGATGCTTCCAAATGTGCTTCCTTTTTTGATGGTGCTTCCAAATGTGCTTCCTTTTTTGTTGATGGTGCTTCTATTTTTTTAAATGTTGTTTTGACTCTAGTATTTTAGTAAATTGTTCTTGATTTGACTAGCGTATTATTCAAACCGGTTAATGTATATAAACGAGTCCTAGACAGCAGGACGCTCAGTTTGTTACTGCCGTCGACGGTGTACGGATCACCTAGTTTGTTTCTTCTGGTGCATAAGTCGTGTAATTGCCTGTTCTTGAGACCTCGATGGCATCTTTACCGTCTTTAACGTCGATCTCTGAGGTTGTAGCATCGTCTACGGGAACCATGACGTCATCGCCGACGATGTTGGAGCAGATCCCGTTGGCAACGCCTCTGACAACACTGGTGGAGACTTCGATATGTGCTGTTCCACCATCAGCTGAAGTTTCATCAGCATTGAATACTTCATTTAATGAAGAGCATACATCGCATCAATGCAAATACTGTGGTGCATCATTTACTTTCACTTCAAATGCGCGCAGACATGAAAGAAGCAGCTGTCAGAATAATGCTCAAAGAATACTGTTTCAGTGCAATAAGTGCAATAAACTAATTTCACGTCTCGACAGCTTACATCGTCATTATAAAAAATGCTCCGAGAAGTATAATGAACATGGTTATTGTTTTGACTAATGTGTTGTACCGGCTAATGAGACTATATAAGTGATATGAACTTCAGTCCGTCTCTGACTGCGGTGATGACCGGATCGGATAAACATTTAAAGTCATGTAAAAGGCTTAGTCCGTACAATAAGAAGACTGTTTGAATCGAGGAATCCAAAAGGCTTTAGTAATTTGTCTGTGTATTTTTTTGTACTTGTAGTAGTGTAGTATGTATGTAATTAAAGTTTTTTTAAAGGAACTTGTGGTGTTTTTTATTTTCTCAAACCTGCCACTTTAGTGGTACTTTTTTTAAAATATTAAAGTTGTTTTGTATCGCCCAGGGATCGAACCAAGGACCTTAGTCGATCCAATCAATCATTATATGGATTACAAATTTATTTAATGAATTTTGTACTTTTTCCCGAATCTCTAGCATTACAATTACGAATTTCCAATATGGTGGTCTTGATGTCTGATAGTATGATGGTAGTAGATGATTTAAAGTCTCTTTAAGAATGTTGAACATGGTTTATTGGAATTATTATTTTTTTCATAAAATTAAACATTATTGCATCGATCGAGGATCGAACCAAGGACTGGAGCAGATCGAATCGATATGTAAGTTAATGAGTGATTTATTTAATGAATTTTGGAATTTTTCCCGCTTTTCTAGCTACATTATTACATGATTTCAAGATGGCAGCTGAATTTCAAGATGGCGGGGGGCACCTCCGTAATAAATGATTACTGCACTGTAGCGGGTTAGAATAAAATTATCCAGATGGAAATGTACTCTATAATACAAGTACACACACAAGATGGCGTACTCCAGCAGGTGGTAGCTCCTGGTAGCCTGTACTGAACATAAAATGTCGGATCCATGATGGTCGACAAAGACAAAGTCAAATTTCAAGGACAAAGTCTAATTTCAAGGTAAAGAGCAAATTTCAAGGTCAGGGTCAAATTTCAAGGTCAAGGTCAAATTTCAAGGTCAGGGTCAAATTTCAAGGTCAAGGTCAAAGTTTAAGGTCAGGGTCAAAGTTCAAGGTCAATGTTCAATGTCAACAGTTGAGGACAACAGTATGGTGACCAGATAATTATACTACATGGTATCGGCACACTCTAGCAGACGAAAACAAGATGGTGGTCTCCAGTGGATGAAGACAAGATGGCGGACATGATGTCATACCAGTTGACGATATATACCTTGGTATTGGTGGTAGATCAGTCTAGGTAGCTTTCATGGAGGAAGGATCGACCGTTTACTCTCGCCGGGAATCGAACCAAGGACGTTCATCGATATAATCAAACAGAATTCAAATACGTTAATTTTTTGATGAATTTTGGAATTTTTTTCATTAAAATCGGATAATAAATAAAAAAGTTAAAGATGGCGACCGTAACGGAAACTGCAACGGTGACGTCATCATCCAATATGGCGGAAAACACGTCACAGAAATTTTCGAGAACACAATGACGCCATCCAAGATGGCCGCCGGGGTCAAGGTCAAAGGTCATGGTATCCTTATTCCTAGAAATGGCTTAACTGAGGCTTGAGTTAAGGATGCTTAAGCCTATTTTAGGAATTTGTGTTCTTTCTAAGGCAAAAGACATTTGTGGTTTTTTGAAATCCTAATTTTTCCTTGGTAAACGGGAATTTTTCCCTCGAAAACGGGAAATTTTGAGTCATTTTGAGTCATTTTTGAGGAATTTTGAGGAATTTTGGGTCAAAAATGGCCGCCGTGACGTCAGAGATGGACGTGACGTCAGAGATGTGGCTCGGCTCTCGGCTCCAGCGCCTGGCGCCTGATCTCGGACCGGCTATCCTATACCACTGTCAAGAAAAATTAAAGAAAGCTTGTTGGTCACATTAATGGAAATATTTCACACTAAAAAATTTATCGAAAGACAAGTCAGTGAAAGAATATCGAGCTCTTAAAAATTGGGAAAAGAAGTGAATCATCAGAAAATATCTGTAGTTAACACACTTATTAAAAACAGTGATGAACCAAGTAAAGCTGGTGATCCGCTATTGGATGACACAAATCAATATGCACAATACTGGGAAAACTACTTTTTTACTCAGAAGAAAGCAGACTGAATTAAGTGACGTAAGACGTGAAGTGGCTGCACGAAACGAGTATTGTCTACGCGAGTTGCCACTGCAACGAATGTGATGGTGGTGAAGTGAGGAAAAAATATATATAAATAATCAAAACTATATTATTGTTATATTATCGTCAAAACGTGTAAAAACAGAAACTTTTCGGTTGTGTTTAATTACGAGTGATTTTCTGCTTTGTATCACACTGAAAAAAGGCTTGTTTTCGAGTAGGAAACGTTTTTACTTTTATTTAGTTCTTCATTCAAGCCATCGTTGTAATTATTGCTAGAGCTATATTTTTTGGTGAATTATTTTTAAATCTTTTTTCTCCCTCTTGCAAAGCAAATATGTTTTATATCGTCAGTGTTTAGATATAAATATAACACAATGTTTAAATAAATATTAATTTTTGCACCATATATCCCATACCCTGCGCCATCTTATAAAATCAAGGATAGATGACACAAAGCACTACATTTGAAAACATGAATAATTATTTATTTAAATTTATATACTTAAACTGTAAGGCATTTATATAAATATTACATGTGAAAATAACAAGTCACCTATAAAGTAGCAACATTCTATACATTTACAATTTGCATTGTTATCTTAAAACGAAATGTTGCCAAACCACACTTTTTTCACTTATTTGTCTGCAGGTAGATGGTATTTGACTAATTGATATATGTTGCGTTGTACCATTTGAAATTTTTGTAATCTGTACAGAATTATTTATTACTTAAATATTTTGTTTCGCTGCCAAATATTTAATTATATTGTTACGAATAAAATAGGGAGAACTGGGTTCGTAAGTGATAGCCCAATTAAGTTTTATACAGTTTTATTATTACTAATATTTACATTACTAATAAATAATCGAACTTAAAAATGTCTGATCAGAAGTCACTCAATGTCTGTTAAGTTCCACAGTTCGCACTTTTCACTGGACCTAGGCTCAACTTTGGTTCGCCTATTACCTCGCGCCCTTCCGCATACGCAGTCTCGCGGCACTCAACACTCAGTCGCACTCTCACGGTTCCGTCGCTCCGCGTCGCGCCGCTCTCGTTTGAGGGAGGGGGGCGGGGCAGAAAGTCGCTCACCCTCTTCGCCGATTTCGCACTTCACAACTCTCTCAGAACCCTCCGAACTTTCGGAACTGCCGCGGAGGCCGGCGTCGCTGGTGTTATACTTTTGACAGACTTTCTGGAACCGACTGGGGTGGTTGTGACATGTTGCATCACCCCGGACCGACCTAACGCCCTAAAAGTCCAGAACAGCGGCGTATATTCACGCCACACCGCACGGCGGCCTCGGGCAGCCCGCAGAATCCCCATGCTTCTAATAGGATCAGTGACAATGGCCAGAGGTGAGATGGTGCACAGAGCGAGGTTGGGGGTGGGGGTGTGTGGGGTAGCTAGGACCCTTGTAATCCGGCCAGGCAAGCGTGGCTTGCCTTACGTCAAGGGACGGTGTGTGATGCCAGTGGTGGTGCGGAGCTGCCAGCCCGCTCCGAACCTAGGGAGCGCCGTGGTCTTGTCTCCCGCGTTCTTTACACTGCCCCCTCCTTTAACCTGTTTGTCTCGTTCAGGTAATACATCCCTTCCGGCATATGCTCACATTTGGTCCAAATGTACCACTTTTATCCGTCCCCTCTTTTCTCTATGGATGCGGCAGACCACATCATTTAGCCATTTCAAGACTTCGTATGGGCCTTCCCACGCTTCTTAAAGCTTAGGGCACATGCCCTTCCTTCGTTGCGGGTTGTACAGCAACAACAAATCGCCCTCCTGTAATCTGGTTGAGTTAGCCTATAGGTCGTAGCTCGTCTTCATTCGTTTCGTTGCCAATTGAAGATTCTTACGGACTTGTTCATGTATAAGCGCCATATGCTCCTCTAGACGAATTACATAATCAGTGTTACTGGTCGGCTCTCTGCGAGGACGATCGAACTTGACGTCACAGGACGGCCTCAACTCCTTTCTGAACACAATACTCGCAGGTGTCTGCTCAGTGGAGTCATGTATGTGAGCCCTACATGCCATCAGGAAGAACTGGATGTGTTAATCCCAATCTTGTTGATGCTCGGCCACAACCTTGGCAAGGTGTTCCTCAAGTGTTCTGTAGAACCTCTCCACCATGCCATCGGACTGAGGATGAAGGGTTGTAGTCCTGGTTTTATTTATTCCTAGAAACCGACTCGCCTCCTGAAATATCTTGGACTCGAAATAGCAGCCTTGGTCTGAGTGGTACCCCAAATCTGCAAATGAAGTTGTTGTCTATTGCATCTGTAATAGTAGTGGTTTTCTTGGTTAGGAAGTGCATAAGCCTCTGGCCACTTACTGAAGTAGTCCGTTGCTATTAGAATTTAACGGTTACCATCTTTAGTCTTGTAAAATGGTTCGGCAATGTCGATGGTTATCCTCTCAAAGGGGGCCCCAACATTGTAGGCCGTCATTTCCCTACAACTCCGGTGGTGTGACCCTTTTCTAGCCGAGCATACTTCGCATTGCCTACACCAAGCCTCCACATCCTGGCGACACCTCAATCACTAATAGCATTGATGGATCTTGGCTAGAGTTTTGTTCACACCTAGATGACCACCAGAGGTACCATCATGGATTTCTTTCAACATCTCTGCCACTAGACTCTTTGCATGGTAACTGCTTTTCCATTTGGACTCTCCCATGCCTTCATTAGCAGCCTGTTCACCATCCTTAAGGAATCCCATTGTGACCAGTAAGCTTTCACAGCCCTTCGGTCACTGGATATCTGATGCCACATTGGACATCCAGTACCGTTTTATAGACAGCTTATAAGTGTGCCAGGTCAGGATCTTGTTGCTGCGCTGCTTTCAAGTTGACATTATCAATTTATCTCCTCCGTTAGTTTATCGTTGTTCACCGAACATCTTCGATTCCCTCATTTTTCTTCGCTCATTTTCAGTGGTTGCAGTCTACCTTGCAAGGTCTTAGGGAGAGGGTATCGGCATTGCTGTGAATTAGCCTTTCCTGTGTTTTATCGGACAATCATACTGTTGCGATGTCTTCTTGCGTGTCGGACAGTCCCAATGGATGTGTCCTAGTTCATTGCAGACGAAGCACTGCGGGCGTCCTCCTGCTCTTCGGGTCTGGTAACCTGGAGTGTCGTTAAGGAAGCTTCTTCAATGCCCTGAGAATATATACATCATTAGTGATGTTTCTGCTCCATTTTAGGGCTCCAGTCCAGCTCTCCTTGTCCTGATACATGTGTTTCTTGAGGCACTGCATGCTGCCTCTATTTCCAGGACATGGGACTAGAGGAAAATAAAGCCTCTCTGAGAAATATTAAACATTTCTGAAGAAATTAAGCTTCAGGAAATTTTTTTGAGGAAAAAAGTGGGATAAAGTTTTTTTTAATTGGAATTTTTCCCTTAAAATAGGGACATTTGTAGTCGGTTTGAGGATTTTTTAAGTTGTTTTTGAGACAAAATGTGAAATGTTGACACCAAAATTGCCGCTGAGACGTCACAATTCAGATGACGGACCGGTTTCGCATGTTACCGAACCAACTATTATATATTAATTACATAAATACATTGTGTAAGTATAGTGCCATAAACGTACCAGAAAAATTAATGCCATAAATTTTACTGAAAATTAATTTATATGACAAAATAGTATACGTGTATAAAATATGTTGTTTTAGACATTCGTTTTGATTCATAAATGTATTATTGATTTAAAAAAATTCATTATCATTCTTCTTTAAAAATGCTTATTCATAAAACTTGAATCAACTTCTTGTAAACGACATATGAATACAACAAATAATTTTTTCTCAGTATCTATTGTTATCAATACATGTATTTCGTTGGCTTAAAATCTTTAATCTAATTTTTAAATAAAACTATGATTTAACGATTTTCCATCCAATCATTGGTGAAAAGTGAAAAATTATTATAAATGATTGCCAGGTATGTAAAATGATCTGGTATTAATTATGTATGTTTATTTCGCGTTCTAGGTACAGTCAACACAACTTGTTCTAAACGTGACCTTCAAGCAACCAATTCATATTCAGAGACGAGTAAGTACACTTTTTTATTCATTTAAGTGCCCCTTAAGGCTGCCGTCTGGACGGAACCTTCTTTGCGTGTTCCGAGTGCAACTTCGGCCGGCGCATCGAATACATGCGATGGACCTGCGGAAAACACAGAGCAGTTTTGCGCAGGAGAAAACTGGAAAAACTCGTGGGTTCGATGCCCTCCAGGAAGCTCGGGTAAATGTTCACCATTCATTTGGCTGTTCACTTGAGAGACCTCTGAACTGGGCTGTCATCGCTGGGGAAAAACAATGTTATTTGGCGGCCACAAAGTATTTTTGTCCATAATGACCCTTCCAAATATATTGTGAAAGACATATAATGGTTTTGTACTGTTCACGAAGTGTTTATTTACTAATACAAAATTTTTGTTGTATAGAGCTACTTAGGGGATACTTTTCGTTCCATGTTAGAATCAATTTGCCTCTATTCTCAAGGACACATTCCGTATCGGGTTACACGTCATTGGGTTATTGTGTCATCAAGAGCGCGTCAAGAGAACGTTAGTCCAACTGTCAACGTAAATCTGCTGTATATGTCTTTCAAGTCTACTCTATTGCTTAGTGAATCTGCGAAATAATTGTGGCTCTAAAGAAGTCGCCAATAAATTGTTTTATTGATATTAAAAATAACTTGTTGACTACCATTAAATTGACATTAAAAATAACTTGTTGATTACCATTAAATATTTGTTTAGGTCTATATTGACAAAACATATTTTGTAGTGGCCAAGGAACAGTTTTTTTTTTTTTTTTTTTTTTTTTTTTTCAGTTTGCGATGAGAAACTTCTTTGGTTGAGGGTTTCTCATTGCCTCACAGTTCTCCACAATAAATGTGAACTAATTGCGGAAGAGGACTCACAGGTGAATACTGTTTGAATTTCTTATGTTGTGTGGCTTCTTTCAATTTAGGCCTACACGATCGTGAATTCGCACGTTTTAGATATTTTTTTTTTGCATTTGAAAAATATAACTAAAAGTGGGAAAGAAAGTAATAATAACGACAGATTGGTAAGGTTCAATTCGTAGAATCAAGCCAATCGGAAATCTTCAGCAGTTTCCCAATGGCGCCAGTTCCGCAGGTTATCGCACGGCGCAAGCAACTCCCCTAGACGGCGGCCTCAAGTGTTCGTCGACTTGTGTAGCTAATGTGTTTGGAAAAAATCTTCAAATATTCCCGGAAAGGAGTTTAGTTGTGTGCTATAGAAAGCACGGGGCGGTATCTTGGATGAGATCGGTTGAAATGCAAACCGAACCTGTAGGAACAACCCAGAGGAAACAGTCTGTAAGTATGATGGCTGTCTAGGATCCCGGTAGCACGTGCGTTACACTAATGGGAATATCCGCAACTTTGAGGGAACTTTTACGGGAATGCGCATTCAATATACGGGAACTTGCTTCAAGGGTGAATCTGCCCTCCGTATATTTCAAGTAGGTACGGAACTGTCCACTCATTGACGTCGATTCAGAAGCCTGAATAATCCACATACGTGCATATCCATTATTTTTTTTTAATTTTAACTTCTTTAGGCACACAATGGGTGAAATTTTAGTAATCAATGGAAACTGAATGAGTTGTGCTCGCATTACGAACGTAAATTTAACATTATGCAGTCTAAAGCGCATGTGCGTATCTGCGTGCGACCGCGTGTGGTTGCATTAACCTGTATATATTCTCTTACGTGAATTCCGGGAGGGAATCATGCGTATAGGTGTACCAAACAAATTTTTATGACAGAAAAATATTTAGGAATACATTTTATAAAATTTAATCATCCCAAAGAGAAATAACAGCAAATTCTAAAATTAGTTCTAATATTGGAATTACAACATTGATAATCAAATTTCTTACACAAAGTTTAGTGCGTGGATTCCTAGTTCAATTTTCTATTTTCAATTATTTTTTTATGCATTTAAACACAATATTTTAATATAATAAATTAAATTATTACTTGTTATTTGTTTCAAAAATTGTTTGATTGACTTGAAAATCACAGTTAATTCCATTGGTTTGGTTATTTTACGTAATTAAAATAAATCTTTACATAATCGTATTGAATTATTATGAATATATAAATAAATATTTGTATATTGTACGTAGAATGAAGTATCTATAGTGGTGTGTTTGCATGCATGCTTGTTAAATTTCATACAGATCTAGTTTTATCCCGAGCTTGATTAAAGTTCGCATACATGACCTTCAAAACAAGAGGATGTCACTGTATCCTGACGATTTATAAAACCCATATTCATTCCACTTTCCCACCCCTCAAAGTGGAATTTTGGTATTTATTAGTGCAATTTATCACACTTGACATAATTTATCTGTCTACATGTAATTTCGAGAAAAGTGTAAAAATATTATTGTCCTCATACCATTTTAAATAAATACCCAACACTTATAAAATACTTTTGTTTATTCTTCATGAAATTTTACACACTTGACCTTTTAAGTTAGAACAAAATTACTGTTTACATCTTATTTAGAAGAAAAAAAACTTCTCCCATCCTCCATCCACATGTAGTCAACATTTCTGAAATAAATAATAATATTTTGGTATTCCAATAACTATTTCTCTCTCTCTATCTTGCTCTCTCTAAAGAAAATCCTTTTTTTACGCTGCGTATCGCCCGGGCAATGCCGGGTACTTCAGGCTATATGTGTATTAAGGCTATACATATACCTAACTCTACATCCATTTTGCTGTAATTGTTTTCTGTTACAAAATATATGGTACCAAATTTAAATTATGTTTTATACCTATTGATTTAAAAATTGCTAAGTGTATTAAATGAAAAAAAAGAAATATAAATTCTAATACGTGTAAATAAGTACATGCACACATGTTTTAAATTTAGTACTTACTGTAAATGTAAAGGGTATGTTGTGTTAGGATCGGTGTGTAACATAAATGAAATTCTGGTAATATGCAACTTTTTTTCCTGGTTGTTAATATTTCGTATGTCTAGAGGATCGTAAGTGAAATGAAAGGTTGGTTAGGTTAGTTCGGTTTCATGAATAACACGACAAAACGTTGTAAGATTATTAAGTATTGTTAAAAAAATTCGTTTCTTATTTATTTTTTATTTTTTTGGAGTATAGGTTTTCGCACGTCAAGTGTGGCATTTGCGCCATGTTCCTTTTAGTTTTTCTAAAGTTTAGTTTTGTTCCGGTTATTTTCAGTAATTTTATGCTTACTTTTAGTATTTCTTTTTAATTTTAGTAAAGAATATATATACGGTTTCCCGGACATTTTATAGGGAAAGACCTTTTAAGTTGGACTGTGCTTCTAGAAAGTTTGAGAACTGTTGCTAGAACATTATGGATATTATTTTATTTTAGTATTTAGGCATTATTAAGTTATATTTTTAGAGTGTATTTTAATATTTGTTGGCTACTAAATTGGGGGTACTTATTTGTCTTTTAGTGTTTAGTTCGGTTTTGAGAACTTTCGTAGTGCCTTGAGATCAGAACTATTTTATTGGGTGCTTGGCGCGGCGCGCTAGTTTGCCCGCGCGAAGTGGAACACCGTAGTCGTGGGAGCCGCTAGGACGTAAGGTTGCTTGCAACTGTTGGTGTTGAAGCACGCTGGCGAGGACTTTACGTTTGCGTAATGTAAACGGGGCGTGTGGTCGAAATTACGAGTTCACGAGGATTTCCTTCCGCAACACGAAGGACGAGTGTTTTCGGGCGCGGCTCGTGAAACAGCGGAGGCGCGTCACTGTCGGGCTGCCAGAAGCACACTTTGCAAGAAGGCCCCGTGGTGTTGGAAACACGCCTTGCACGGGCGTGCGGTCATCGCTGGATTGCGAACAAGTAAGTCGCAACGGACCAGTGACTGCCTGCCCAAGTAACGGCAGGGGTGTGTTATTTTTTTTTTTTTGCGAACTCGTGAAAATGGTTACAAGTTAGTAAGCAAGCAATTCCCACAGAAGATAAGTCACCTTTCCCTTTAAATGCACCTCGGAAACTTGTGACGAGGTGTCAGTTTATTTAAGAAATATAACTGCCCCAAATAAACGAGTAATGACGAGATCGCGCTGAAAATTTTCCCGATTGCGATGTTAACGACCGCTCAGATCTGAGACTGTGGTTTTAAGTGAAATATTTCTATTGTATATTTTATGCCCGGGCTTAGAAATTTTTATGAGAATATTTATACATGTAATAATGTAAATGCGGTAGCCAACATTGCTAAATATGCTGTATAACATGTTTTAGGTGATTTTATTTAGATTTAAGTATTAATGTTAAATCTTTTTTATAAGCTTGTTTTTGATAATTGTAGTTTTTAATTATATTGTTATCTGATTGGTCGATGTTGTAAGGTAACCAGCTTATAAATTTTCGTCGCACATGACTCATTATACAGATTGTTACAAAAAATTAATTTTTTAGTGGAACAATACAATTAATATTTAAATTCTTAAAATTTTTATTATTACCGTTACCCCTAATACGTTCCATATGCGTTTCGGTTCTTGCTATAGTGTTGATAGTGATTTGCTGTTTTGCCTGTATTCTTTTTCAGTAGAAATAGAGTATATTCTTGTCAAATAGATGCGCGAATTTTTTTTAAATCCTGTTCATGCGTGGCGTGTCTGTTGAGACGCCTGGGAGGGTGCGGGAGTTGTTGGTTTGGTCCCAGATTAAGGGTGAAGGCAACACAAGGGGATCGTAAATAAAATCAAATATTGGTTATGTTAGGTCAGTGATATTTGAAAAACTCTAAAATCTCGTAAAAGGTTTTTCTTAGTTCTGACCGCGAAGTATCACGAGCTGGCGACAAACTTCGGATATGCACGGGACTGATCGGTGTTGAGTGAAACGTAGTCTTTCCCCGTCCATTGCCGAAGCCTGCGCGCTTAGTAATGCTGGGGATTAGCCATGCAGGGAGAGGGTAGCATGTATCGTGTGATTTGAGCGGGGATTGGCCAGCCATGGCAGCTATTGAAGCCATGACTTACTTACCTATCTTAAATATAGATTATATTTATGTTAAGTCGAGCCCAAGTAAAACCTGCATAGACACACAGACAGTCCTTGGCTCAGACATGCGGAACGGAGTTAAATTGCATTAATATTGTAGGAGGATACATAAAGAAAGAAAGAGTGTCTCTTGAATCCCTCTTAGCCTTAGCCCTCCGGGGTTTCTGTATCCTTTTGTTTTGATACACTTGGATTGATGTAAACAGGCAAACATAAAATCCAGGGGTACTTATTTGTTGACCCGGCGTTCTTATAAGCCCCGGGGCCCCCACGGACGCGGGTACGGATATAGCCGTACACGCAATCAGGAATTGGCTAAGCAGACAGTTTATTGAATATCAAGCCCTTGGATCAGTACTGCTGGTGCCGCATACCGATCTCCCACATCATTCTGGGACCCCTCAAAACACCCAGAATACCCGTGGTCCGGTGAAAGCGTATCCAACCTCTCCTAGCTGTCCAGGCTAGTACCGGAGCTGTTTCGCCGCTCACTGCGTTGGCCTTTCACGGGGCTAGGGAACCCCAATTCCAGACCTGCCCTAAGCGATAATGGCACCACCACCAAGTACGAGACCTATCCCTCATGATCCTGGACCAACTACGGAAACCTCAGCAGGGAATGTCCTCTCACACAAAGGATCATACTGTACTACTTACTACCAACTTCGGTGGTCTCTGTATTTAACCGCTTCTGACCCTGTCGTCTAAGGATTGAGGGTCCAGGTGCTTGGAGTACATCGAGGGGATGCCGGAAAATAGGGAGATTCTCCAGCCCCCTTGGTCTCACCACCGATCTCTGTCTCCCACCAGAGATTTACAGCCATATGACCCGGGTACACTCAGCCCCCAACCAGCGGAAGACGTCTTTCGCCACAAACTTGATTGCAAATCATAAGAGTTTGTCTCTTTCTTCACATTGACACAAACATTTTGGGCTATCACCACCAGGGCTCAATAGTTGAACCCCTCAAAAATGTTTCAGTCCCATCTGCCGTTCTTCACAGATTCAGCTCTTCCACCATTTCTGGTACCCTACCAGACAATTAAGGATTCCTGAGGCTTGAGTAGGATACTCCCAACAGAGCCCTCTTTAGCATTACCCAGTGATGTTACGAGGAGGCAGAGGATTGCCATGAAGTATACATAATCAAGCATTTTTATAACGCTTATTGGTTGATAACAATGTCACGTTCTTTGGCGGGTTACACGCAATCGACGCAATTGGATAGTCACTTCTTCTCCTTGTTTATAACTAGCTCAGGGCCTTCAAGGGCGTGTTAACGGCACTGCAGAGCATTCACCAATAAGGATTCAATGTGTATGTAGGCTACTTATAATATACTTATCTGCGGAATAATCGTCGCTCTGTGCGCTGCGCACTGCAGAGCATTCACCAATAAGGATTCAATGTGTATGTACTTATAATCTACTTATCCGCGGGATAATTGTCGCTCTGTGCGCTGGCACGTGTTAATATGTGTATTTGCAGTGTACTGAACAGGTCTTGCCGTCGGCATCTCACATCTCTGGTCCTTCGAACCTGCCTCATATGTTTCGCGCTGAACAATTGAAGAATTTGGTGTGCTTAAGGTTCCTACCCTGATCACTGCGTGATAATATTTCAACTTTAAGACACAGAAAATAAACATTTCAACCATCTTCCGCCATCAAAAATACATGCTGGGCACGGTAAAAGGAAGAACCTTGTTTCAGGGCCTGCAGCATTTTTAGCCTCATATTGACTTGCCATACTTAACGTATATTTAGTTTTGGCTTTTTTAACGTGTTTCTGAGAAAAAACATTACCAAAATTTGACTATAGAAGCTATATTGAAATAAATACCCAGCTGCGGAACACAGAAAATAAACATTTGATAAGTGACACGAATGTAACCACAGGCAAGTCAAATGTGATAATAAATATATTCCTGACTTAGAAAATTGAAAATAACGCGTAGTATACATTTGGGGGATACAATTTGCCACAAAACACAAAAAATCGAAGCTTAGGTATATTGTAAAACACCCGTGAGAATTGCACTTAAACCTGGAAACATGGAAATGCAATCAGTCAGCATGGTGTGCAAGGGTAAGCCTAGATGTTACTTACAATAAGACATTTCTTACAAATCTTAAGCCGTTGTTAAGTAAGACTTTTTTAATGAAACTTTCTACATGATTTGGTGGCGTTAGCATGTAACCGCTCTAAATCGTTCTGCGGTGCTGTGTTTGTGCTTTTCGCGAAAAAGATTACTAGACCAGCTGTAGGTTAAAACTTTGTAGCACTGTGTGCGTTTCGTGGTTGGCTGGGTTTATTTCAGGAACATGTCTACAGTCAGCACACCAATCATAGCCATCCAGTGCAGAAACAAATGTGTCCTGAATGGGCCGGCCAAATAGGGCAGTGGCTTCTCTTGCAGACGGCTGCCAATTACAAGGGAACAATCACTGGCACAGGCATACCTTATTGCAGTCTAATGAGCGATCAGATTATTTCGTGGAAAATACATGACTCTGGTGAAGTGTAAGCTTCGGTGATTGAATATAGTAGCACAAAACTGTTCTTACCAGGAGTCGTCGGCAACCAGTGCAGTGCCCGTAGTGGTTATTCAGTAGGATCACGCCAACAATCATTGTTCACATAGTGACATTTCACTGTTTGACACGGATAGAGATTTGTAGCAAAGATATATAATCAATCCAGTGGCTGACGGCGAACACTCTAGTGCCGCTGTGGGTTTTTACGAGCTTACTTGCGGTGTTTCCTTATAATCCTCGAGACTTTTGAGTCGCAGTATTTAATATGGACATCAAAGCCTATCAACCACTTAATGTTGTTTTTTGAATACACTATTTTATTGGTAATATATAACTGTTCAGTTACACAAAAAATATTTTCTTGGTGTTTACATATTTAGCTCTGCATTTCAACTTTGTGTGATTTCACCCCCCCCCCCCCCCCCCCCCCAATATTTATTGAATTAAGGCTGAGCACACAATTCTCGTAATTGTTGCTAACCATGTGCATTGTCGTAGGTATAGATAGCATCGACTGTTTCGCAGATTCATTGGGTAACTAAGTAGACTAAAAAAATATATGTAGATCTTCTTCATGTTGGTGATTTATCTACGGCTCCCTTGACACGCTTTTGGCGATCCTCAGCCAAATACAAGCAAGGAGAAGAAGTTGTTACCCAACTACGTGTAACTTTGTTAATAACCGATGGACATTCGTCAATAAGCTTCAATGTCAATAGGCAAGTTGAGTTGAGACTAGAGCTAAATAAATCTACGAAATAATCATGGCTGTAGTTATAAATATCTACCGACTGGTTTTCAAAATAGAAAACAAATTAAAAATATTAAATCTTTTTTATTGTTGAGGTAAAAATTTAACTCTTATTTTATTAGTTTGTCAGCACACCTTACTTTGTTAAAGACACGTGCCACAACCTATTTCATAGTTATTTTAGTTAAATTATATCATTAAAATTTACGCGATTTATACGAAGCAACTTAATGTTAGCAGTGGCGAGGCGTGAGGTTTGCACGAGAGCAAGCAACAACACCGTTCACTCCAAAAATGATGAAGTTTCCCTTACGAAGGGGGGGGGGGGGGGGTTGATCCAGGGGCTCTCCCCCGGGAAAATTCGTCTTTCAAGGTACAAAATGGTGAAATTTAAGTAGTTTTCGTAACTGAACATTTGACTATGCCGTTGGTAGATGTATTGATTTTTTTTTTAATATAATAAATCATTTCAGTGAAAACCGTTGAGTTCTCAAGGGGAATTTTGAGTTCATTATCATCTTCAGCCAATTCATAAAAAAATTCTATATAATTACTCTTTTAAAATGACAAAGTAGACTAATCATGGCCGCAGAAAAGCTAATTCTTGTTTAGCCAAAAAAATGTGGCTCTTATAAGATGGCTCACTATCCGTCTGTTTTTTGTACTCGCTCATTATGGATCTCAATGTTTAGCCAATACTGACGGGTAACCGCAAAATTCAGTGCGTGTTTGGCCGAACTGTTTGAGCTCATTTAAAACACATAATGTGACTGTGAGACAATTCGTGTCGTTTTTATGCTTTCTGAAGATTATTTTAATAAAAAAAAAAGGAATTCACACTTATTATTTTAAAATAAAGTAAGCAAGGCCAACAAAAATATTTCGTCAGTTTCTTGCAGCCACATCCAGGGTATATTTTCGTAAGCGCGTGGGCAAAAATGCCCAGTGAATGCTGTTATTTTTGTCTCCAGAGCTAAATGAGGTATGTAGTTTTGCCACTGAGGATTAATTTTTTTTTGTTCAAAACCACAAGTACCTACCATTTTTTATTAGATTTCTATAATACGTTTACAATTTCTGGCGCACGGTTCCTCTGAATCCAAAGAAACAGCTTTATCTGAAAATCGAGTTCGAGAAACCTCACTGCTTGTCATTTTTGTGGCGTGAAAGCATTCTTCACAGCAACTTCTCGCCTGCGGTATAGCCCGCTACGTTACACAGGCTTTTCTTGTATGGATATTAAAGAAAAAAAGGTTTACGGTTTACTTATAGAACATAACTGTTCTCTTTAACAAAAGAAAACATTTAAGCATATTTTAAAATACTCAAAATCCATTAGTTTACGTTAAAATAAAAATATAGTATTTTTTTTTGACGTGACAACGTCTAATAAATCGATGAACGCCGGCTGCACGCACGAAAAGTGTCCCGTTACGCACATTGTTCCGTTACGCCGTGTCCCGTTACGCACATTGTTCCGTTACGCTGATTCCCGTTACGCTCATTGTACGCTTGCGCCGCATCTATCTCTCTTCCACTCGACTGTTTATAAAGTGAAGTGAAAAGTTAATGTGGTTTTCATTGCTTATTACAACAACAATTTCGGCAATAAAGGTTAATTATTCTTGTATTTTAAAAATCTGATTACTAGTATAATTTCAAGTATTTATTCTTTTATTATAAAATAAAAATGATTCAATTTTATTCATAAAGTATTCAATCATTTCATCAATGTTTTGTTATGATGTTGTCACGTTAAACTATCGTCCGTAAACTAGCTTTACAGAAAACCAATTTTTTAAAAGTAGTTTTGCTTCCACCCGCTAGATAGTAGCTTTCATAATGTACTACTAACATAGCTGTGAGAACTAATGCATAAGCAAACAAACCAGCGAAAAAATAATTCATTTTATTTTAGATTTTACGCGGTTCTTACGCGGTTTTTGCACAACTGTATGCTGCAAGCAAAGCCGCTTCCAGTGCCAACGGAACCCCAGCAAGTCTAATCCGTAGTTCCTTTTATTTCTCCCAGGTAGAGACACCAGTCCAGCCGCGCGCGCGCAGTTTCTGACGGAGACCGTATGGGCGGACTGATCGCGGAGTTAGTGTGGCACGCGTCTACACTGCCGACATTATTTGTGTTTGCTGATTATATTTTCTAGCTGATATAAAAATACAATATTTGTATTGTTGTGCAATGGGCGCTGGTTAAGTGATGGGAAGCGTCGCTTCCACAGCTTCCATGGACAGACGCTTCGCCTCTGACTCTTAGCCTACTTGTATGTGTGCTCATATTCAAAGATTACTGTATTTACCGTCATAACGTCATTAAAATTCTCAGTTTCACGAAATATGTAGTGTCCGTACACACGTAGCAACTTCCTGTACTATAAATAGTAAAAAATATGTAGTAGGTAAATATTGGGGAGACATCTGAAGTAAATTGACTTTGCAAGGACAAACCTATAAATAGGGACTGGAAAAATTCGGGCGTCCAATGACCTCTGCAGACTCGGGATAATGCCACCTGTTCATTGGCTGCTTGCTTGTGAGACGTCCCGGCTGGGTAGCTTGTGATTCGATGTTTCTTCGGTTGGCAGCTGAGTCTTTCAGATAAAATGTGAGCCAATAGCAGAATCAGCGCAAAGATGCATGTATTTGAATTTTAGCCTATCGCAAAATGAATCCACGAAACTTTCGTCTCATTCTAAAACACTTCCTTCTTATGCCACTTTAATACAGCGAACATGTATAATCCTCACATCTTATTATCCGAATACTCGCCACTGTGGCGTTAAACGTGAAAATATATTTCTAAACATGCATGTTTATTTTTACATCTGTGCGATACGGTTGTTTAATTCCATACCATTCGTTTGCCAACGTCCCTGTCCTTAAGCTTACTACACACTATGGATCAGAATAAAATCAATATTTGGTTTTTTAAACCATCATAAAATTTGCTAACCACCCTGATGTTCGGTTGGACTTTGAAGCACATGTGCTTCTATGTAATATAGATGCCGTAACACATAATCTATTCAAGTTTTTTTAAATGGCTAGAAGTAATTCAATTTGAGACGTAGTGTGAACGAAATATACATAATGTTTCTGAATACGACCGACAATATTCGGCTGCAACATTATCACAGAAAAATATGTTGAAAACAGATGTACGACATATTGCCTATAGTGCTTTCCAAGGCTTTTATTTGACTTTAAATTTGGAGCTGGACAACTGTAAATAACAGAGAAATATTTACTACCAACGCAAACTTTGTCGCTGCCATAAAAATGATTTCATAAAAATAATAAGTGGTACTAAAAAGGTCACAAACATTTATAAAAAATAAGTGTTTTACACCCAAATATTTCCATGAAATCATTTTACGACAGGGAGAAGTTTTTGCGAAAACGTTATTGAATTAAACATCATCCAAAAGCTTAACGTTCCATCTAAAATACCTTCTCTTTTATTTGTAGTAAACGGAAATTTCGCGAATTCGTTTGTCATCAGGCTAAAATTTAAAGCCGTGTGTGTTCTCTAGCAACGTTTGCTTTTTCCATTGGCTGATTTATAAGTTTTTGTTCTCGTTATTCGGCCCTTCTTGATTTTCTTACTACTATTTTTGCTGGGCATCACGGTCTTAGAGAAGCGTGTCTAAATAACTGTGGTTCAATTATAAACACAGTGCACGAGTATGAAGATTTGCAGTTTAGCTTGAGACCAAATGAATCCGTGACATTGCCTTACTTCTAGTTAGTTGTAATAAATCAGTTGTTCAGCTTCAATTTTAAACGTGTATTCCACCCTTGGGATGGCTTTTAAACCATAAGTTGTATATGGTTTCAACTCATGTTTTTCATTCCAAACCTGCAGCTTGAGCTTGTCAATCGAATTTAGATACATAACATGCTGTATATTAATTCTAACCCACTGTGGCAGAGGCCAACTCACAAACTTCTCTGCTTTAAGAAAGTGCAGAAATCTAAACGAAAATTCTTTGTAAACCCGTTGACAAAAAAATTATATGTTGTAATGTTACAAGTATATTTATGTACTTTTCTAACATTTTCCTTTTCGACCATAAATATGTATGCTATAATTAGGCCATAAAATTTTTCGAAAATATTTTAAGACCAGCTATGTATTAATACACTTTAGCATCGTCTGTAGTTCGTAATTGGTTAAGTTTCTTCCAATTGCATGTCTACTGTCGGCACACCAATCACAGCTATTAAGTAAGTGCGGAAGTAAACATGTCCTGAAGGCCCGACCAAACAGGGCAATGGCCTTTCTTGCAGACGGTCGCCAATTACAAGGAAACAATCACTAGCGCGGAAATTTCTTATCGCAGTCTAATAATCATTGTTTTTTTTTGTCAAAAATGATTTGCCTCTCGCTGTATAACTTCGTGTTTTTCATGACCCAGGAAACTATAATTCTTGCTTGTTAAGTTAAACTTTAATTCGGTATACTCCACAGAAGTTATTTGAAACGTACTAACTGTTACTCTTGCAAATTAACCAGAAAATAATTTCGGAATGTGTTTACAAATAATTTCTTCATAAAATGTCAACTTATTATTACAGATTTTTATGTTGTGCAGTATATTTATTTTTTAATCAAACACATTTATGAACATTTAACTGTTGGGTTAACTGTCTGACTGAGTTGAAGTTATAAATTTGATTAGTGCATGATTTTGGCATGGTAGCAGAAGATTAGATTAAATGCCCGACGTGCGGAAAACACAATAAGGGTACTAACATCAGCCGGCCGTAAAAAACGAGAGCAGTTAATGGTATCAGTTGGAGGACGACACCCGTGGCCGCTCGCAGTCACGTGGAACGAGGCAGTAAACTGGCCTTCGTGGATCGGGCGATAGGTTTCTTTTTCTGCTGGTCATCGGGCCCCTTGATGGGCAGGCAGCCGCTCCGAGACGGGACTGGCCGCATTTTATCATGTCCTGCCGGCGCGAACACTTTATGGGGTCGTCCTTGGTGCGAGCTGCCGAAAAAAATTTCATTGTGCAATAAAATCGTGCGTCACCACGCACATTAACTCTTTACATAGTATGATTTATTTTCATTTTTTGTCCTCTAACACCAGTAATTTTATTTCATAACTATAAACTTAAAATCTCAAATTTTTACTTATTTCAGCTCCTTCAAGAAATAGAGCAAATGTTATTTATTGAGCATCAATTTTTTTTAAACGTGCGTGCAAATACTAATCATTTGTTGGGACTGTGGGTGAATATTGGTGGTTTTTGTTGGATCAATACTACAGTCCTCCTAACTTCTCAACAAGCCTTCCTTACGACGTAGGGGTTATAAGAAATTACAGTACGTGCAAGGGTCTAAGTATGCACACTAATTTATTACTGTTACCATACTCCCGAAACGGGTTACAATTATTGAAAACCAAATAAACTATTTCTTTAACGTGCTTCATAAGCGAATGCGCAGCGCTGTACGTCGCTACTCCTCTGCGAGATGTCAGCGTACTGCGCCTACTTCACATGAGGCACTTAACGAAAAGAAGGAAATGATAATACAATAATTATAAAAATTTAACACAGAAAATATTAACTATGCTGGATCTTTCTTAACTGAAGTTACATAGAAACTGCGTCAGTTATAAACTTTAATTCTTACCTTTTGCTTTACTGTTGGCAATATCATTAAGGCGTTGTAGTCTGAAAACTTCAACTTGCATGTTGTTATAACAGTAAAGAGACCAGCTATAAAAATATACAAATAACGGTTGTAATATTCACTAAGAGCTCTGTTAAATTCTGCGAAGCCAATTTACAGATGAATAAAACGTAAGTTACAAATGTCTAAAAAATTTAAAAGAATTTATGGCCTTATGACATAGGTTCAGCCCTTCTAGTTTCAATCAGAATGGCGCCTTGGATTATGAGTTCGAATAAGTCCAGTTATTTGGCTTAAGAAATATTACCCTCTGACTTTTAACAAGAAAAATTTATAAACAAAAGTTATTTTAAGCCCCGCATTTGCCAGCATAAAGCGCCGCTCATGATTGCGGCTAAAGCTAATCCGCAACTTGCCTTAGTTTTCGGTCATGTCCCGCGACTGTCCAGGGACGGTGCGGGCCTGTCGTGTTGTCACTGCTCCGAGCTGGCACAGGCATCCCCGGTCCGGGCAGATAGCTGGGCAGCTGTCCACTCGACCTGCCGCCGCCCTGCTCCGGGGCGAGCTGCTGCCTCGGACAGCTGGAGAACTTCCTCTGGCCAGCGCACGTGCAGGAACTCGTGCTGGACCTGGCGTCACTGGCACATCATGGCTGTCGCCTCTGTAGTCCTGGGCGCTTATGTCCAGCCGAGCTGGTTGCTCGGCCATCTCTCGCTGCCTGCGGACGAGTCCACGACGAAGTGCCTGTCTAGTCCCGCCGTGCTTGTGTAACGACACACACGTCCAAGTCCTCGCTAGGCCTGGTCCGTACTTGAAGGCGGGCCAGGGACGTCTCGGCGGTCAGCGAGCTGGCGACAGCGCGGAGGGCGTCGGGAGCACCCTCGTGAAGCGGCGCACCGACCCTGCGGTAGTGCCGTGGTAGATGCTCCCTCTTGCGGCCCCTGAGGCCGGGTATTTATACGCCGACGGGCCAATCAGAATGCTGGATTCAAAAAATGCCGCAATGCAGCAATTTTCGGCGGGTTGCGGACACATCAGGGATACAGCTAAGGTGTTTCGCTGGCTGCCTATCGCTTAGGCGTGCAGCGGTAACGCTCGTAGGCGCCCATGTTATAGGAGCTCGATTCTGGGCACCGTTCACACCATAGCAGATTAATATGTTAGCTCATAGTTTAAAGACTCAAGGCAGTTTGTAAGAATTGTAAATAGTTGTTTCACGCAGCAAGACCCTTAACTGCAGCCAAGGGAATCAGGGAGGAACAGGTAATGGCCGAGTATTATTCAACGATTCTTCTCGAGTTCGTAAGGATTCGTGGCGTAGCACCGATTCAGCAGTACTAGAATTTTTTAACTGCTATCTTTGAAACCTCTTACCAAACAATAACTTATAACGAGTATTAAAGTATTTTAAACGAATTAAAAAAACAAAGAGAAATTGCTACGTTAGATTAAAAAAAAAATATCTGGAAAACGTTTTGCAAATGTGAAACATACCTGTACTAGACATCAATGCCTTAGTTAAAATTGTTTACAGACTTCAATGTGAAAAACATTTTAACGTCCCCAAATCCTAACCCTTTACCTCTTGCGGTTGTTACTTAGAGGGCAGATTATAAAGTGTGAGCGGTATGAAACTATAGACCATTATTTAATACTGTTTACTGTACTTGAAAAAAAATTCGTAATATTAAAAATAACTTTGAATAATAAACTTAGGTTATTGATAAATGAGTGGCCAGTAGTAGAGAAGACTCACTTCAGATAAACGCGTTTTTAAAGTTAAGTGTAGAACCTATGCGAAAGTCCACGCAAGCACAACTGCGTGTGTTTTATACGCGCAGTACCTCAAGTATGCGTTCAAGGTAGAAATAGCGGCATATCTTCAAAGTGGTTTATTAGTTATTGGGCTGCACTAAGACATACTTTTGGGATAAAATTAACATATCCATTGGTCTTAAGGCGAGAAATCCTAAAAACAATGTTTAATATCTTACTAGACATGCGTGTGTTTGTGTGTGTGTGAAAATTTATTTAGAAGTTGTTTTAAGTGGCTTTTGTGGAAGTCAGTTAACCTGTCTTATAACAACTGCGAAGTATGTCTTCGAATTAAATAAAAATCATTAAAAATATACCAACTATTGATCGTTAAACGATATAAAATACAATATAAATTCATTCGTAGCCCGGTTTCTGAAAGTTCATTTCTCTACTTCTTCGCTTATTTCATAATGTCCCAATATCTACTGAAAAATGGGGGGAAAAAGAAGGGGAAAACCTAAGTATAAAGATAAATAGGAATCCCAAACAATTTTAATAGTACTTTTTATTCTCAGAAACAATATATTTATACCCCATATTGATAAAACATACCCAAATATAAAAACCTAAGGATAAATACATCCATTACAAATGGTTAAACGAACGCACATTTCCAAATAGAGAATAACTTTGGCAGACCAAAAAAACTTTTTTAGACGAGTTCGAGGACTCAATGTCAAGCCAAAAACAGTTGATTCGTCACTTAATGAAGGTTCTGAAATAAAAGTGAAAATGTGACGTGGTTTTCTAAATAAAAACATTTTTTTTTCAAAATTGTTAAATCTGTACCTTGCACCAAATTTTATGATGTTCTGTATCTAAAAATTTTCATATTATACTATCTTATTTTTACTACGTAATCCTGAAACCCCATTTTATTAATAAAAATTTGTTTTGGTTACTTTGGGTTTGGTGTAACACTAACCACTAGTTTGAAGTCTTGCCTAGGTGCGTCAAATACAGCTGAAGCATTCGAAATTAATTATCGCAGGAATGCACGATCCGTGAAGCGGTTATCTTTAAGGCAATGGCTAGAAGTTTTCATATTTACTTTAATGTAATAACTTAATTTTTTAAAAAAATATTAAATTCATTTCGAAATTCACAATTTATATCACTCTAATGTCGAATGGTTTATTGTCTGCCTCACACAGACTTATCGAATTCGAGCATTGAGGTTTTTTTTTTTCATTGTATTATCTATCACAGAACGGAAGTTATTTCGAAAGGGTATAGCGATATAAGCAAAGAGTAATGTCCCTCATAGTCAGTATTTTAAATAACGTATGTCGTGATGTTGGCCCGCCGTCAGAATACGATAGGCCTACATAGAGTTTTTAATACCTGACCTTGAATTGTCATTGAGATAGCCAAAAAGTACTTATTGGGTCGGTTATTCTGCAAACTCATTTTTCTCAGAAACTATAGCAGCTAGAAAAATAAACCCAACAAAGTTCACTACGGAATATTGTTATTAGTACAGTAGAGTCCCGCTAATCCGAACCCCGCTAATCCGAAAATCCGCCTAATCCGAACAGGGCTAGGACGAAAAAAGAAATATTTTTATAACATATATGAACCTTGAAAAGCAAAGAAAAACAAGTTCTTTTTCAATTAATGTCTTACGTTTATTAATATGTACATAAGAAAATTATGATTGATCTATTTCTCCTCCAACTAAAAAGAAAAAAATATGATTACGTACATAGTACTTAAGTATTTACGTATTTATATTATGCTAAATACGCTAAATAATAAAGGTGTGTTTTGTGTCTGATCTTTAATATTTGACTCATCAGATGTTAAATAGCCCACGCCTTATAAAGACCATAAAGGGCATTATATAAGAAAATTCCGCCTAATCCGAATTTTCGCTAATCCGAACAGGGTTCGGTCCCAATTAGTTCGGATTAGCGGGACTCTACTGTATATTCTCTTACTAGAATAAGTATAATCAAAATCAAAGACGCGCTTTTACAGAAAGAAATAAAATATAATGAGTAGGAGCAAGCTACTTTTGTGAAAAAGTTCGAACCCCCAGTAGACAGCAATAAGGTATGCTCGCATCAGCTGTTTCGTCATTTTAACTGGCGGCCGTCTGCAAGAGAAGCCATTGTCTTTTTTTCTTACCGGGCCATTTAAGACGCGTTTGCTTCCACAAAATATCACTGTGATTGCTAAAGCTACAGTAGACACACACCTAAGATAAACTCGACCAATCATGAAACACAGACTATGCAACAGTGTTATTACTCTCAGCTTGTCTTAAAATCGTTTTGCCAAAAATAAATACCTGTAATTTTGAGTTCAAACCAATGAGAATAATATTTCTTCGATAAGAACTTCGGATTTGGAAGATCTTATGCTTAATCTTTGATGTTTTAATATTATTAATATAGATGGCAATATATTTGTATGAGTAATTTTCTTACTGTATCAAACAATTTTACATTTGCGGTTGTTCCATACGTTTTGACTCTTACTTTGCTGGTACGAACTTGCACAACTCGACTGCTATTGTTTACTGTCCCAAACGCGGAATAAACACGTTCCACTTTTTTTCTTGTCTAGTCAATACAATGAACTCGCTTAGTGTTGGGTTTCAGGTTTTAATTTTTTTTTTATTTGGCGCATGGAAGATATTTGTCTCGAATTATACATCCAGCATAAATCCTGTCAAGTATTTTTTTTTTTTAAACTGATGTTAATATTGTAATATGTGGTAATATGAATGACTGAAACAAATTGATAAACGTATGCTCTTTACTTAGTTATCTAAAAAATGTCAAAAATTGAAAATCTATCTTTGAAAATTCGCAGTTGTTATTAGAGAGATATTTTTCTTAGTATACAGTTAGAAATATATTATTTTTTAATGAAGAAGCTCTGTTTTGATATTGGTGAACCTTTTTCTAGTAAACGTAATTACTATATACAACATTTTAATTTTTTTGTTTGGTGTAAGTTTATTGAGCTATATTGTTTTAAATACATGTTACTATGAGCGCCAGTGTCACATAGTACACACACAATCGGCTTGATTGCGCTGCCACCATATTAATTAAAATTTCTACCCTCTAGTGGGCAATAGTGCTAGTTGCCCGACCATATTGATCACCATTTTGAATATATGGAATTGTGGTTCTAGAAGTTCGGAAAAAAATTATCAAAATCATCCAAAAATCGCCTATTCAGTTATTGTTCGATTCAATCGATGCCTGTCCTTGGTGCAATCCCTGGACGATACAAAAAATAATAATTTTTGTTTAAAAAAGTAAAATATTTTATTGAAATAATTTAGGGTAACACAATTATTCCACATATTTTTTTGTAACCCGGAGAAATAGTGTGGTGTTCAAAGTCCGATTATTAATCTACGTGTAAAATCAAAGAAAAAGGTCGCTTTGTAGTACTACATTATACCCCACTGTTTTAAAGAAAAACTAGTATGGCATCAAGATTGAAATACTTCAACGTCTGGCGGGTGTGCAACACTAAAACACAACTACCACAGCTACTTAAATCAGGGGAATTATTTGTTAATTGACTTACTCGTCAATGAGGTGTTTCAAAGAAAACATTGAACTAATAATTTAACAAAAGCAACTGCAGATGTAACTTGAAGCTCATATAAGCGAATGCTTAACACATTGCTCGTATCATCAAGCATTACAAAATAAAAAAAATTGTCCGAACATTTATTTGTAATTAAATGGAATAATTTTGTAAGATTCCTTCTTTTCAAGATATTTATAAACCCCTAACAAATATGTATAAAAATACACCCTAAAACCAAAAAAATTGCAATTATTTTAAAAAATCATTCGATTTTCTACACACATTCAAAGAACCAAATTTGTCCAAGAAATGTCCGTGTGCCACTATTTATGGTTGCATATTTCACAACTGTGACGGTCACAATAAAGCTATGCTTGATAGCAGGATTATAGTTACATATTTGACTTAAGGATTAAAAAACTGCATTAGATGAAGTATCTAACTTTATTGTGATAAAAATGCTTACCGGATTAATTAGGGACAGTTAATAAATACCACGAACTGATTAAACGACATTTTCAAATTCATTATAGTATTTCCGACTGAATGTAAAATATTCAGCGTGTGAAAATATTTATCTGATACAAAATATAAGTATCTCATTAATTAAATAAAATCTACCCTTACGACCAAAATGGTGTCCTATTTTTAAAGCAGTAAATAATTTAGTTTTGCAAGCACACGCGTACACAAACGTGAAACTAAGCCTACAGTAAATTGAAAAACTGATTTAACCTGTCTTTGGTGTGTCTGTATTGGTAAATCGTAAGACTGAGAATTATATTCTTATGATAAGTTTACAAAATTGATAGCCACGTTATTATTAAAAAATATATATATCTTAAGAAACATTTATTGACTTTCTACGGTAAATAGAAAATAAAAATATTATTCCCAGCGCATTAAACACGAGTTGTCTCTGATATGCATAAATCATATTTGGCAATGACCAATGAAACGCAAGAACTTCAAAACATCTATGGCACATAATGACCTTCCAACAAACCACAGTGACTCATCTAATTTCTTGTCACAAGCCGGCTATTCAGCATTCAACAATTTTCTGGATCAGCCAATCACTATAATGACAGCCGGTATCATTAAGGGGACGCGATCACAGGCTTTGGTCGAACGGGAAACCGCGTAATCGTCACTTAGCGTCGAACGATTCGTAAATTAGTTACAATCAGCTGATACTTCACCGCGCATGCCTCAACTTTCCGGTAATTAAGGAGACTGCAATTCAGGTGGTTGGAGTGTAACATAATCTTGAACAGTGTGCTTTTGACATTCGGGCTGATCGCGAACCAATAAGTGCGCTGGTCGATCCATCTCGCTGGACCGCGGGCGAACGACCCACGCTGATTTAGCGCTGGATTTTGCGAAATGATAGACCCAATAACACACGTTCGAACGACGTTCTCATTGGATCATTGGTATTTGGACACGTCCTGAAGGACAAGACCAAACAACAACATTACAAAATTCATACGATCTAAATGTAAGCGATTCGGACACAAGGCAGCGGCCAATGAACAGAAGACATCGACTTATTTATTTAAAAGTGAATGCCAGACCATAACGTGATTTTCACAGGTATCAATTTGGCCAGTTGCGATCCTTACACACGTCAGAACGATTAGATAATGCCGCCAAATATTACGTTCAACTTAAACCACGCAAATGTACGGGAAAAAAATCATGCGTTACAACATTAACAAGGATATTATTATGCAATCATGGCTTTCTTAAATAAAAATAATTGACAATATTTACAGTACCGTTTATTATTTAACTTTATAGCTGGTGGTACCAGTTCCTGGTAACTATCCGTTCGAAGTTGGTAGCACTGGTTATTTTACGTTATTTTATCATTTTAATAAAATACCAGTTACATTTTTATGTGTAAATATCTTAGCTCTCGGTATACGGAATTTTTTTGGGAATAATTTCGTGAATGGAACGGAAATGCGGCTGCGCAGAAGTCTTAGAAACCTCAAAAAGATGTCAGACCCGCGTAATTCATTCCAAAACTCTGGAGAGTCGGGAAAGAGACCATTCCCAAACTTCAGGAAAATAATTTTTCTCATCAGGATAATACTTTGGGAAAGATAATTTTTAGTAGTAAAAACCTCTGGCAAATTTATATTACAAAAACGTTATATGCCATCACATTCTACGTCACTTAACCAATCGCAACTTTGAACATGTATTGAACAGGCAAAGCACAAACCTATCACCAAAACCCACATAAGACATCTGTGAAACGTAAATTCAAATTTCGATCCAAAATGCTGTTAAAAGTAAAACTTGGATTAAATTAAGTATTCAGTGAGACCAAATTTATTTTTAATTAATTTATTTTTAGTTGGTTTGGTTGGTTTCACCAAGTTCTTCTAGTGATTTCTAGCGAGACTTCTGTTGGTTTTCTCCATGTGGTCCTGGTTATTCCAGGTGATACTTCTGCTACTATTCTCCGAGTGCTTTGGAATTGACATCTCCATGATAAGTGAGAATGCATTCAGCTTAATTTGTAGTAGACTCTGTGAACTTAAAAAAAATGATAGACACTAATGACGGATGCTTGAAAATGGTAATTAAGCTTCAGCTTCAAAGATGTCGAAATCTTACAGTTATCTACATAGATTAATGTGGAAGTGTTTGCTTTAGAGATGGTGATGCTGATAGCTGTGAGGATGATCATATCCAAGAGGAGGGTAATAAAACAGAATATTATACCGATATCAACAATATTGTCAGTAAAGAAGATGGTTGCAGCAGAAGAGACAGCATAATTATTGTGGAACGAACCAAATTAATTAATGAACAGGCTGAAATATCTGATTTGTTTTTTAAGGTGCAGAAAACTACTTTCACACTTTCGAAACATACTCCAGCTTTACATTATGTACCATATTATGAAAAATGTACGCCATATTGTGCGTCAATGATGTCGCAATTTTGTCAACATGTATGTCGAAATGTGCTTCGTATTGTATGTCAGTGATGTATTTGCGTCAAAATGTGTATCTATTATGATGAATGAGCGTCGATGATGGTTAATATTGATTGTGCATAACCAATGGGATAGTCAGGATGACGATTTTGTGGTTCGGTGTCTCGTGGTTCTATAATAAGCATTAAGTGTGTTGAGTGTGATCAGTACAGGACACTTGGTTCAAATATTATTAGTGAATAATCATAGTATTGTCTATAGAATAGGCCCTCTTATTCGTAGAATTTATCCTTTATTCTTGAAATACAGCATATAGTATTCGGTAAGCACATAAGGTTATGCCCTCCTTACTGTAGGCCTGGCTGTTCGGAAAACCTCGACCTATATTTTCGAAACTGGTCATGACCTTGTTCAAAGGAATACCAAGTATCGAAAAAGAAGCCACCATATGCTTGGCCTATATGCTGGTTGTTGGCACTGTAGTAGTCTTAAGGTGCACCGAAAACGCCCTCCATGGTAGGCGTAATGACATGGTGTAACATGTCTAACCAGCCGGGCAGCTGCCTTGTACAGAGTCCTTGTTTGTTTTGAGAATGGTGTTAATATCCTTGTTGAAACGGACATGGAAAAGTTTGCTTAAAATTTACATTTGTGTTCTCGCCTGGATACCGTGGCTCTTTTATTGTGAGAATAAATAATCTTTAAAGAAGGTTGTCTTTAATTAACTTAACTATTAGGAAATACTTTCAAGTTAAAATTACATTTTCGCACAGACCAAACATTGGATCAAGATAGGGAACCGATCGAATATTCAATATTTAAAAAGGGAATGAAATGTTTTTGGGTAAATTTAGAATACTTTAAGAATTTGTGGGTAGTTTTTAAAAATTTTGAAGATGGCGGTCAAGGTGATCGACCGAATGTCGTTTGGAAAATTGACATGTTATTGACACCAATGTGCTCTAGTGGATAACAAATAAAGCAATATGGTAACTGACACAAACATACTCTAAGCAGATGACAAGAGAATCTTACATGGTGGTCAACATGACTGCCATGATTTCACGCTGGTTGGAGTAATAAATACATTGGTAGATGTACCGAGTAGTGGGGGTCATGATGGAGGATGGAATTGATTTTTTTTTACAAGTCCATTCATAGGGATGCGTACCAAGGACTCCAAACTTCGTGAGATAAGTTTTATGTAAAGTTTTTTACAAATATTTTAACTAAATGTTGTGTTTTTTAAATTAATTATTTAACAACAATCTTGAGCCGAGGCTCTAATCAAAAACTCCGAAATCGATGATTTAAGCACGTTTTGTTTTTCATTTTATTTTTTTAATTTTATTTTTATTTTTTTAATATTTTTAATGTTCGTAAATTTTTTAATTTTTAATCTTATTTGGCCGCCAAGATGGTGTCTGGGGTTTACTGGTCTCAAGCCATCGACATTTTTTGGAAGATAACGGGAATTTTATTTTAAAAAATTCCTTTTTCCATTCAAAATAGGAAGATTTAATTCATTTTGGGGAAATTTTAAGTCAATTCTAAAGGTCAGATTGTTCACAATGGCATCCTTGACATCACACTCTAACATGGTAAAGCCTCCATTAAAACCTTGAAATTATATTATCAAGCCTATATCTTTTTTGCCAATTATTTGGATGCATTTTTAAAAATAGGAATTATAGAAAAAAGTAAATGATGGTGTGGGTATGTTCTCCTTAAGGGGGCGGGTTAGAGACTAAAAATCGCTACACTTCCAAATCGTGTTAATTTTTTTGTAAAACCTTCGACCACTCCGCCCGGTCAGTAAAGTACCTGCGTAGCTGGGTGCAACGGTCATTCGAGTCAGGCTCTTCAAACGAAGAGGTTGTGTTTCTCCTCCCTCCTG
This sequence comes from Bacillus rossius redtenbacheri, assembly GCF_032445375.1. NCBI lineage: Eukaryota > Metazoa > Arthropoda > Insecta > Phasmatodea > Bacillidae > Bacillus > Bacillus rossius. Next base: position 77,428,220 of record NC_086331.1, read on the forward strand.
GCCGGCTCTAGACACGCGAAGGCGGAAAGTGCGGGTTCCATCCGCGCATGCGCAGGACAGGGCTGAGAGCCGCAGTGTTGCCAGTTCTACTCCACCCGAGCAGGGCCACGACCCTCCGAGGCTGATAGAGGTTGACATTCCGCCGCGTCGTGTCGGTGAGGCAAGTTTGACGGCCCGCCGGAAAAGACCTGCGCGCGCACATTTACGTGATGTACTTAATATTCGATGTTGTCTATGGTTCAAGATAAAACCATAAAACACATTAAAAATATATTGTTGTTATTATTTTCACTATCATTTCAAACATATATCTTAAAATGAGACGTTAAAAAGATGCTCTATCATCGTATCATAATTTAAAAATTTTTCACGGTTACATCAATTTGGGAAGACCTGAAGTTATGAGACATAATTTATACCTGATACGTAAAGGGCAAAATAAAAATAAATCATAATGGCAGAAAAATTTATAAATAGTGATTAGCATAAATGTAAAATCAAATCTTCATTGAGTAATTTAAATCCAATTATTGCAGAAATTAATGGTCTTATTAGAGGTGCTACTATTAAATATCACCGCAGGAATTGTAAACTATTTAAGGGGATGGTTCACCCACCGAAAATCATCCCTTAGACAACATACACATAAATTTTGCGTTGACACTGTTTTTGGGGTCTATGGACCATGAAACTAAAAAGGGTACAAAAAGTTTCCGAAATTCGTACTATGGTAACCGCTACAATAGGTAGTCTCTCTTCTAAATCTACCTAACAATAACACATGCAAGAATATAAAAATTGTGTCATACTGCGATTAACTTTGGATAGCATTGGTATCCACCTTAAATAAAACCAAAACCCTAAATTTTGTATTTGGATTACAATACTAGCAATTAGCAGTGCAAATACTTGTATATGCAGTTTAGACACTATACTGTCGAATACATTAGAGAAACAATGTTTGCTGTGTGGAATATCATTTTTAATATTACCTTAATTTTTTTAAAAATTCTGTGTCAAAGAGTTTAAAATAATAGTACATTAAATTTACATTGCATTAGTAATCAAACGACTTCACTTATAAAGATACATAGTCATATTTATCTGTAACATTTATTTCCAGCTTATAAACTTACAATTAAGCGGCAGCTTATTATTTAAGCGTGGATAGCTACGGAGCTTAATTATATTTTTCTTGTCTAAAACTGACAATGATTTTATTTTAAAATAAATATGGTGGTTTATATTACAAGACAGTATTTATTCTAGTTGTAAGAAATACTCGGTGAACTTGTGTGTAAATGCGTGACGCTAATGTAGTAGTCAGGTTTTCAAGCAGTTCGACACTGATTTGGTAATATATGTCCATCATCGTAATCTCTGTGCATTGACAGTTTCATTAAAATATTAATGTTAATTTGATATATTCCCTGCTTTTATCGCCATTAGCGGAAAGTAAATAACCATACCTCCATAGCTGTAATGAAAGCCCAGTTTACAGTCTCATCGTTACGAACAAAAGCATGCTGTCTGGAACCTATCTTTCAACCTATATCAGTGCTATTTTACAGAAAGTACAAAATAAATAAATACGTATTCATACATAAGCAGATTCAATGTAAAACATTGAAACCTTGTGAGTTATAAAATTAACATTTAACAAAATGATATATTTCCTTTTTTTCAGAAACGATAATAGCAAACACTTAAAAAATACTTAACAGCAATAACAGTTTCTAGAAATATAAAATAAATTGTATTAAAATTAAGCGTTTAACTAGACTACCGATTATACATAATTTCAAAAAGAAAACATATTATATGTTGAATTCTGTTTAACGATTATCATATGTGTGTTTCTATTATTTCCTGCGTTTTTTTTAAATACTAGATAATATTTTTGTTGTAAATTACAAACTGAAACCCGGCAAATTTACTAAGCGTATTTTATAAACATCAATACTTTTTTAAAATATTAAGTTAACCCTTTTAATTTAAGTAAGTACACGATGAACAGAATAAAAGTGTATGCATATTAACTTCATATGTTTTAAAGGATTCGTTGCGAAGATTTCTTAGACTTTCTTGTATCCATTTCCTCTTTTGCCTTTGAAATATACTCTGGCTTTCTCACTTGTTTTCCTCTTATTACCCGTGAATCAAGAATTTTGGGTAGTAAACACTCTATAGAATCGCGTGGGTTTGGACATCATTTCGTTTTTCCAATAATCTTCATTTCGCTGCTTTTTCAACAAACAAATCTTGTTTTGTATCAGTCATGACTATTAAATAACAGAAACCTTTTTTTGTAATATTGAAAGTTCCCTGGATCTGATAGAATTGATTACGCGTGGGGTTAAGCTGTAACCTCTTGCTGACAATTTCTTGGTGGAAGAATCCTTTCTTACCTCTGGCCAGCTCTGGAAGTCCAATAGATATGCCTGATGAAAGGCATTTTACTTCAACTGTAGCATTTTTTTAAGACCACAATTCCATCTTGACTAGTTCCTTAAAACCCATTTTTTTTACATATATGTGCAGTCCACTCCTCTTCACAACCAAGCCTGTTAGTGCTTCGAACCGTTTAATAGCAACAAGTTCATTGTGGTGACCGTATTCTGTAGCTTTGATATTTACAGAGAGTTTGTACAAAATATTTTTCATCCAGTTCGCACATGGAGTTGATTCTTTTCTTCGGCACACTGTCCTAAAATTACTAGCTGCTAAGCGTACTCGTCTAAGTTCATGCCAGCTTACACAATCCACCTGAACTTTAGTTTGAATGGCAATTTATTCTTGCTGCTCAGAGGTCACATTCAGAGATTCAACAAAGTTCTCACACTTTTCTGCTAGCTGTGCACCTGCAATCTCGTCACGCGAATCATTTTCTACTTGTTCAGAGCTTTGTCCATAGTCGATGTCTGCTGGATAAATTGTATCAGTTTTTCTTGTTTTCTTTTTGAGAAGTCGTCATGGAACTGCAATTCACGGCGTGTCAATGTCTGCTGTCCCTTTCGGATAACCTTATAATGACTCAGTCCAGGGCTTCTTCCTGCCAGTTTCCCGAAAGGGTCTATTTCCCACGCGTGGCCTTTCTGAAATCTTAAATCGGCGCGGCATCTTCTTTGAAAATATCCTTGTTTGAGTGAAGTTGAGATGTTTTCCAGAATTGAACTTTGCAGCGAGAGTCATGTAAAATACAGCTGCATTGCTTATTTTATTTTCCACGAGTCTTTCAGCTTTTGCTACCCGCCTTCCTAAAAGATCTTGAATGTGGTCAAATAATACAAACCCGAGTAAAATATTTACCTTTTTCCTATCAGATTCATTGCCTTTGCAAAAGTAAGGTCGGCACTCAGAATGGTCTCCAAATACATGATTTGAACCATTTAGCAAGTCCTTAATTAGGTCTTCAGTTTTCTCACCCACCTTCTCACTGTGCCTTATGGCCCCTCGTGCTGCGGAAGTTAGTCTTGGAATGATAATTTGAGCATATGCCGAGGCTCTGTGTCAAAAGATATCACTTGCCAAGGTGTGCAGGTGACAGGTATAGTTGCGTATGTAATGGTTGGTACATCCCAGTTTGTGCACAAAAGTCCAAAGGAACATTTTGAATGATTCTTGTATAAACACTGGAATCTCCATCAACCACGAAGTCTTTGTACTTTAAGCCATGCATTTGTATGCTGTTACAAAAACCTTCTACACTTTGCTCCATTGCTGTGGATGGTTTCTGTTGGCTCCTATTTTTATAGCAGAAAGCTGTTTTCTGTTCTTTATCTGCTCCCGAATGAAGACGACAGATAGACCAATACTTACTTTTAACGAAAAGTTTTCCTGTTCTTTGGCCTATTATCTTTGCCTGAGAAGAAAAATAACTAATATTTTATTTCTGTTGAAGACAAGCATATTTACAGTAAACTGTGTTATATAATATAAGGAGTATAAATTTATACATATTTGAAAAGAACCTAATGCTTTAACCCAATATAAGGGTTTTACCTATTCCAAATTTAATTACTGTAGTAAATACATTTTGAGTAAATATACATTGAAACATACTGACTTTCCTATTTATGTATGAGTAGAATAGGATTATTTCAATTCCAGTTCAGAATAATTTCCACATTTATTTAAAAATTTCAGATGATTTTGGGTTTTAAGATCCATGAACTATTTTCAGTCAAATATGGTGACTATTAACCTGTAAGTGCATGAATGGTGAAAAGTAATGTACTAATGGTTACAAAATAATTATTATTTTGAAAAAATAATAATTTATTTTTCTAGTTCTACTTCATTCTTTTTGTAAGTGTTCTTTGACTTCGAAGAAACATTTAAAATGCTTAGCATGTCTTTTTAATCCGATGCCAGATGATACAATAGCACATGCTTCCGTACTATTCAGTACGTTGCTATCACATTCCTCGTTCTGTATCTGGTATTGTCGATTGCAGCCGTCTCATTCCACTAAACACTTACAGTGTAAACAATTTCCGATTTATTTTTAGAAATAGATTTTACCCAAAGTACACCGCTTCTTGTGGCTGCTCTGAAGGATAAGAATTCCATGAATTACGTTGGCAGGATATAAGAGCCGGTTTCCTTTCAGATTTTCCCAATAAGAACCTTCTTGGTCAACTTCAATCAAAAGAGGCGGGATATTTTCGTCCAATTCAGCCTGTTCATTTTCATTCCTGTATGTAATAAAAAATCTGAAAACAATTATTTCAATTAAATTCAGAGTAAACAAAAATATTTTTAGGCCGAAATGTGTGCAAAGGAAGGAGGGGTGTGACATACTTAACATTTTTACTCACAAGGTGATTAGAGTCAACAGCAAGTCACAAGTTTCGCATTCAACTCTATACGATTTTATGAAAAAATTACTAAATCTACGCTTTCTATAATTTTTTTTTATGTATTCTGAGGCAAAACTGATTACAAAATTAGGGGCAAGTTTTATGAGCCGGACTGTAGTCGGGCCACGCCGGCCGGGTCACATGACTGCGCTCAGCGAGCAGTCCTTCGACCAGCGACGTCCAGAGCAGTGCCAAGGCCGTCAAAACTTCGTCAAGGGATTAAAATATTTTCTTCCGGGATTTAATTTTATAAATGAACTCGATCCACGCAGTAAAAAAAAAAGATTATATTACAAGTCGCAATACAAGTTGTCAATAATTCCGAAGCACCACGACTGCTGGTTGGTTATTTTTATGTAACACGTTTTACCTTCATTCGTTCATTTACAGAAATCTAGCAAAGTTTACTTTGGAACAAGCACTAATTCCAACAAGAATTACGTACTTTTCTCATTCCCTTGTCCTAGCTAATTTTTTTATATAGTTTCGCATGGTGCCGTCATTGACTAGCAATGTGCAAAATAACACTGCCTGAATCAACTAATTAAAACGAGTTATTTTTATTTCAAAAATCACTCTCAAACAACTAGTTCATAGTAAAATTATCAAAAGTAAAATTTTAGTTTTAAACACGACATTCCAAACACTTCTCTGCATTTAAATACACATACCAAGTGTTAAATCACAAATTTATTACTGAACAGCTTGCGGGTGTGATTTACTGATATCATCGTTAAGCTATGGAAGCACAGCCGTAATGTTTTTGTCCGTAAGCTATACCTATGTATTGAACTGAATACATAGGTATTCAATGGTATGACGCTGCTTTTTTTATTTCTGGGTTTGAAACCTAAATAACACAAGAATGTGTATTGTAAAATTTCCAGTACTCTTGAAATGCGAGCATAGTAAATACCTTGAAATTAAATACCCTTAATTTATTTAAGTGTGACTATTGAATTTTAACACTACTCGAGTGTATTTATAGTAGTTCAAATAAATAATAGGTACCAGTACAAGATATTAAATAAATGCTTCCTTTGGCAACGCATAACATACGTAGCATGTGACTAGGGTTAGAACTAATATAATAGGTAAACTTAATATGTCACACTTCATGAGGGTAAATAAATCATTAAAGGTACATCAGGTATCGCAACATCTAATATTAAGGGTATTCTCCAAAGTTATAATAGTTGTCTTTGAAACACATGGAAACTAACTCAATGCTCGTAAATTATATGCCATACCAGTATGACACCATAAACACTTTTCCTCATGAAAGATGTTGAATTCAGGAAAATGCCCTACCCCACTCATGTTTTGAGCTGGATACGCTGTTGATAACACTGAAAGTATTTCTCACCACATGTGCACAACCCCGCTCACAGTCGTTCTATTCATGGGGGGGGGGGAATGTACCCCATTTTCATATAACTATTTACTCGTGTGATTAATTGATTGTATGTCGTAACATTGGGACGACTGAAATGCTGCCCCTTGGAAGGGCAGCCCTTCACGATTTTTCTGGCAATGGTTTGTTTGTACAGTGACTGGAAGGGCAGCCCATCCAATTTCCGAAAAAATGTTTCTTTAAGTGTTTAAATAATCCTGAAAACTTGCCCCTTGGAAGGGCAGCCTTTCAGGATTTTTCTGACAGTAGTGTTTTTGAAAGATTGTCTGAATTGTTGCCCCTTGGATGGGCAGCCCTTCAGGATTTTTCTGACAGTGGTTAGTTTGTAAAGCGACTGGAAGGGCAGCCCTTCCAGTATCTTAAAATGTGTCTATTTTAGTAATTTTATAATCCTGAAAACTTGCCCCTTGGAAGGGCAGCCCATCAGGATTTTTCTGATAGAGGTGTTTTTGAAAGATTGTCTGAATTGTTGCCCCTTGGAAGGGCAGCCCATCAGGATTTTTCTGACAGTGGTGTTTTTGAAAGGTTGTCTGAATTGTTGCCCCTTGGAAGGGCAGCCCTTCAGGATTTTTCTGACAGTGGTTAGTTTGTAAAGTGACCTAACCTAACCTAACCTAACCTCACCTAAACTAACCTAACCTAACCTAACCTAACCTAACCTAACCTGACCTAACCTAACCTAACCTAACCTAACCTATCCTAACCTAACCTAACCTAACCTAACCTAACCTAACCTAACCTAACCTAAACTAACCACTGCCAGAAAAATCCTGAAGGGCTGACCATCCAAGGGGCAACAATTCAGACAATCTTTCAAAAACACTAATGTCAGAAAAATCCTGAAGGGCTGTCATTCCAAGGGGCAACAATTCAGACAACCTTTCAAAAACACCACTGTCAGAAAAATCCTGATGGGCTGCCCTTCCAAGGGGCAACAATTCAGGATTGTAAAATTACGAAAATAGACACATTTTAAGATACTGGAAGGGCTGCCCTTCCAGTCGCTTTACAAACTAACCACTGTCAGAAAGATCCTGAAGGACTGCCCATCCAAGGGGCAACAATTCAGACAACCTTTCAAAAACACTACTGTCAGAAAAATCCTGATGGGCTGCCCTTCCAAGGGGCAAGTTTTCAGGATTATTTAAACACTTAAAGAAACATGTTTTCAGAAATTGGATAGGCTGCCCTTCTAATTACTGTACAAACAAACCATTGCCAGAAAAATCCTGAAGGGCTGCCCTTCCAAGGGGCAACAATTCAGCTCCCCCGTAACATTTCAGAATGTAGCTTTTCTAGTTTTTTACAAATAAGATTTAGTAGCACTAATTAATATAAGTATGTGTTAGTCGTTATAAAATTAAGTCCAATTAAATTTAATAGAAGTACTCACTGTGATAAAATTTCCTGTAGTTCAATTTCTTGTGCTTTTGGGTAGTTTTTTGCCATCGATAATTTGCAAAAATTTAATTAGTTTTCTGTCTTCTCCAGTATAAAGACAATGACGAAGATTTTTTTTTAATTTAGCTTACGACTGCAGTAAGAAAGTTTTCTTTTGCCCGGTGCGAAAAATCGAACCAATTTCGCGCACTGTGTCGTCACTTAGAGCGATTTCAAACTACGAAATATCGTCAGCATGGCAACGCTGCAGTCGCGCGCGCCAGCGAGCGACGCGACGATCGAGCACTGCACTGCGCTATGTTGGCGCTAATGACAAATATCCGTTTACCTTGTAGTATACGAGGACACGATTTTTTTCACTTATTCAGAATGTCTATTGTTCTGATTTAAATTTTGGTCACACCAAAGTCAAGAGATGACATTATTCCTTTGAATGAGACAAAGAATTATCCAAATTTGTACATCAAAACGTCTTAAAAACAAATATATTCACTAGTAACTTTGCATGTCAAACATTAAAAAAATAAATTTAAAAGAATCTACAAAAGTAATGAAAAGTGTGACTATACAGGTCGGTGCGCCAATTTCTGAAGATATGTTAGAAATATAATTATATAATTTTTTTTTCAATAGTTCGTATATTCGTTATATCACTGAAAGAACTAAATCTTTAAAAACGTCTGAATTTAAAATTTTTAAATCCATTTTGTAAAATTGTTATGTCTTTAAATATGTCTAAAAATAGATTTGACTTTCCTCTTTAACAGATATATTTCGATACATCTATAACTTAAGACATGCTGGCCCATATTTTGATCAAATAACACGCCGATTCATAACAATCGTGAACCATGGCCTTAAGTTTTAGCGGCAATCAACGAATATAGGTACTTGCTGCAGGACCATTTAACTCTGGCCACTATAAGAATGTTTACCAATATATCCTGGTTTTTTTCAGGATAAGGAGATAATAATGTCTCTAAGGTAAAACTTCCAGTGGTTTAATTGTCAAAAATTTATATTTGAAATATTGTCAAATATTTAACGCTTCCAAAGCGTCATGTAGTACAATCGTAGCAATAAGTATGAAATCTGAAACGTCACGGACCTTACTTACCCTCCTGTGACTAAATCGCGTTTTTGGAACGACATTGTCACGTACCGATTTCAAAGGCTGTTGCGGAAGAGTAAAAGGTTTGCACGCGCCAGCCACAGAAGCGAATATTCACATGGCGAGAAGAGCATGCATGTTGACTTACAGTTATGTTTTACGAAATAATCTGATAGCTCATTAGGCTGGAATTCGCTTACTACTCTCCTAAATTGGCATTATTGTTTCAAGGTAGTAGAGGTTGTGTCCAAACAAGTGCAGTTCTGTCATGAACACAGTGCAAGAGTATGAAGATTTCCATTCTAGCTTGCGACCAAATGAATTCGCGAAATGTCCGTACCTCTACTTTTGGTTGAAAGAAGTAAATTTTAGGGTAGTTATTTAAGCCCAAATCATTGATGTTCTTTAAGACTTGGTTAAATTGAAAACGAGATTGTTTTGGATATCAGGGCCAATAAGAAAGAAAATATTGCAGATATGGACAACTGGCCTATCATACAGTCAAATTGTACCCGATAAGAGCAAAAATTATTGCACAATTGACTTCGCTCTATGTTAGGCTCAACTTGCATATAATCAAGTCTTTTTGTTATGCTCATTCGTCGATAATACGGCCACAGTCACATCCTTGGGCGGGTTACACGTGAGGGTAACCAGTTCTTCTCCTTGTTTATGGCTGTCTTAGAGTATACAAGGGCGTATCAAGGTCACTGTTGTCCAATCATAAACCGCGAAGCAAATTTTTATGTGCTTCAAATCTATTTTCCTGCCCAATTAATCTGCAACATACTTGTGGTTCTTGTCCTGAAGGGTAAGAAACCAAAAACAATATTTCAAGATTCATGCGACTCAATCATACGCAATCCGAACAGAAGGCAGCAGCCAATGCCCAGAATACCCTGACCTCTTTGTGTATAAGTGAATGTAGTTTAACGCTGTGCCATAAAATAACGTGAATAATGCAAGTATGTCACGATTGTTACCACACGTCTGTTGTTAGAGTCCGGAGGGTGTTTATGGCGGCGAGCGCTCGCAGGGCTTGCGAAACCACTCTCGTTCACGTACTAAAACTATTGGAAATTTTAATTTACAAAGGTGAAAGTAATTTTACAGTTTTGTCGTATAAATTTAAAAAATAAAAAATAATACTGTTTTGTAATTTTTCGTAAATGTTTCTAGAAAATCAAATTGTGCTACTTGCTTTAGTAAATATACACGAATGTACAACTGTTATTATATATAAGTATTGATCTATCAGTGTTGTATATTTGTAAGTATTGTCTGTGTTAAATTAATCAGTTACCGGTTTTTTGTCAGCGGACTGTCTTGTACGTACACACATAAATCAATGTAAATTGCAAAATATTATTCATAGTAAATTGACAATTACCAAGGAACTGCAAAAATAAATACCACGTAATTTGCAATTTAAACATTACGTTTACAAAGTGTTATCCTCATTAATTCGTGATTTATTAGTGTGTACCGTGGTCGATAGGTAAGGACGATAGATTCGATACTCCTCTTATTCACTTAGATTGTTAGAAAATTAAATGTGACAAAAATTACAATGCGCTCTAAATTACACATTCATTATTCACTAAAAGATATAAGCTACAAATTTTTTTTTGGATGAAGTAAAAATCAACATCTTCATTATTAAATTACACTAACTATACAGAAAAAAATTAACTGACAGTTGTGGCAAGTATACGCAAATATGCATGCGTAAATTCATATATCACAAAATAAAAATACACCAACATCTATGAAATATTCTCCAAACCATAGAAATTGTATATTTACACTCTAGAGAGTATTTTTAATTGAACACAAGAGTAGAAATACACCAACACATGTAGGTTTAAAATTACACAAACGTCGGTAGGGACTCGGTGCCAAGTACATTTTGTTAAAATTACAGAGGTATTTTACCAGTGTTCGGTTGGCATTATGTATGTTTTACCTGGTGGAAGCACCTCGTGACCAATTACAGAGCTGTTTTAACAGTGTTCTGTTGACATTATGTATGTTTTCCCTGGTGGAAGCACCTCGTGACCAATTACAGAGCTGTTTTTAACAGTGTTCGGTTGACATTATGTATGTTTTCCCTGGTGGAAGCACCTCGTGACCAATTACAGAGCTGTTTTAACAGTGTTCGGTTGACATTATGTATGTTTTCCCTGGAGGAAGCACCTCGTGATCAATTACAGAGCTGTTTTAACAGTGTTCGGTTGACATTATGTATGTTTTCCCTAATGGAAGCACCTCGTGACCAATAATTACAGAGTTGTTTTAACAGTGTTCGGTTGACATTATGTATGTTTTCCCTGGTGGAAGCACCTCGTGACCAATTACAGAGCTGTTTTTAATAGCGTTCGGTTGACATTATGTATGTTTTCCCTGGTGGAAGCACCTCGTGACCAATTACAGAGCTGTTTTAACAGTGTTCGGTTGACATTATGTAGGTTTTCCCTAGTGAAAGCACCTCGTGACCAATTACAGAGCTGTTTTAACAGTGTTCGGTTGACATTATGTATGTTTTCCCTAGTGGAAGCACCTCGTGACCAATTACAGAGCTGTTTTAACAGTGTTCGGTTGACATTATGTATGTTTTCCCTGGTGGAAGCACCTCGTGACCAATTACAGAGCTGTTTTAACAGTGTTCGGTTGACATTATGTATGTTTTCCCTGGTGGAAGCACCTCGTGACCAATTACAGAGCTGTTTTAACAGTGTTCGGTTGACATTATGTAGGTTTTCCCTAGTGGAAGCACCTCGTGACCAATTACAGAGCTGTTTTAACAGTGTTCGGTTGACATTTTGTATGTTTTCCCTAGTGGAAGCACCTCGTGACCAATTACAGAGCTGTTTTAACAGTGTTCGGTTGACATTATGTATGTTTTCCCTAGTGGAAGCACCTCGTGACCAATTACAGAGCTGTTTTAACAGTGTTCGGTTGACATTTTGTATGTTTTCCCTAGTGGAAGCACCTCGTGACCAATTACAGAGCTGTTTTAACAGTGTTCGGTTGACATTATGTATGTTTTCCCTAGTGGAAGCACCTCGTGACCAATTACAGAGCTGTTTTAACAGTGTTCGGTTGACATTTTGTATGTTTTCCCTAGTGGAAGCACCTCGTGACCAATTACAGAGCTGTTTTAACAGTGTTCGGTTGACATTATGTATGTTTTCCCTAGTGGAAGCACCTCGTGACCAATTACAGAGCTGTTTTAACAGTGTTCGGTTGACATTTTGTATGTTTTCCCTAGTGGAAGCACCTCGTGACCAATTACAGAGCTGTTTTAACAGTGTTCGGTTGACATTTTGTATGTTTTCCCTAGTGGAAGCACCTCGTGACCAATTACAGAGCTGTTTTAACAGTGTTCGGTTGACATTTTGTATGTTTTCCCTAGTGGAAGCACCTCGTGACCAATTACAGAGCTGTTTTAACAGTGTTCGGTTGACATTTTGTATGTTTTCCCTAGTGGAAGCACCTCGTGACCAATTACAGAGCTGTTTTAACAGTGTTCGGTTGACATTATGTATGTTTTCCCTAGTGGAAGCACCTCGTGACCAATTACAGAGCTGTTTTAACAGTGTTCGGTTGACATTTTGTATGTTTTCCCTAGTGGAAGCACCTCGTGACCAATTACAGAGCTGTTTTAACAGTGTTCGGTTGACATTATGTATGTTTTCCCTGGTGGAAGCACCTCGTGACCAATTACAGAGCTGTTTTAACAGTGTTCGGTTGACATTTTGTATGTTTTCCCTAGTGGAAGCACCTCGTGACCAATTACAGAGCTGTTTTAACAGTGTTCGGTTGACAATATGTATGTTTTCCCTGGTGGAAGCACTTGGTGGCCGGAGCTCGTGGAGCCATGGCGCGCAGAGTCGCGCTTCAAGCGACCCGCTTCTACCCGCTCGCATCTCGGTTCCCATGGTTACACGACTCTTCAGCCAAACTCTTTAATGGTTTTTCAATCTAGCTGCAGGAACGGATATTGCGAAAATTCGTTTGGATGCAAGGCTTCATACTCTGGCTCTGTTTTCACAATTGGACTGCAGCCATTTGGACACGCCCCTCTACGACCGGGAGGAATGATGGACATATAGAAGTAAGCGAATAAGTTAGTGCTGATTAAAAAGAACTTATAGTTTCCCACTTATAAATGAGCCAGTGGAAAAGCAAACTTGGTTATAGCAAACACAAGGCTTTGCCTTTTAGCATGACGCCAAACGAATTTGCTAAAATTTCAGGGTTTTGATTTATTTCCCCGTTTATTTTGACCTATAATGTTAAGTGTCTTCATTTGAAATATTTTCATTATAGATATTTTTGATGTGTAAACATCTTAGCTTTTGTTATATGGCATATGGAAGGAGTAATTTTGCGAAAATGGAACGGAAATCGATGAACGGAAATGTGGACAAAGATGGTTGACCCACGTACAGCAACATAAATCCGTGTATAGTCACTTTCGTAAACATTAAACCAAACGTTTTAATATGCCAAATGAAACTATATGATAACTATATGATAGTGAAACTACCTCGTATCATATTTGGTAAACTAAAATTTTCATAGTTTTAAAATATCTAAGGAAATTGGCATTACAATGATTATTACACCTACACAATCTCCTTGCCATAGATCAACGGACTCGGTAGCACAATGGTAGAGCGCGTGCTTGTTAACCTCAAGGGACGTGTTTTAATTCGTGTCATGGAAATTTGTTTCATCTTTTTAAAAAACATATATAAAAATATTTTATAATAATGTTGAATCAGTTCGATAAAATTAAGATGTATTTGTAGTAATTTTTTACAGTCTGATTTCAGTCGTTTAAGCAAAAACAAATATACTGTCGCAATCGCCCTCGGTCTCCGTCAAGATCTACAATATGTCACTCAAAAATAAAAAAAATAAGATAACATCTTATTATTTCAAAATAAACATTAGGGGGGGGGGGGGGTAGCAGTAGAGCTGGTACAGGGATGGTCTAACCTCCTTAGGACAGGGGGTGTAGGGTGTTGACTGAAAGAAAATAAAGTATTATTTATCCCACATCGTTTCAGGTTTTATTTATGGTAAACTGTGACCAACACAAAAGTAAATAAATAACTAATTAAATAATTAAATAAAGTCAATCATGTCAAAATATCTCTGGTAACAAACAATAAAAATAAATAAATACACAATAATTTATCCTCTTCTTAGAACGAGTATTACTTCCTTTTAAAATAACATGATTATTCTTAACGCACACCTCGACCCATCCTTAAGCTAAATTAACGAAAGAAAGTTTACATTACTGGATACCACACACTGCCTGCACTCCTGGAAAGAATCAAAACGTTAAGTCATCCTAACCCAAGTTTGAAATACGCCCCCAGATGTTACAAGAGGTGAAAGAAAATTACGAGTTCACCATTACTTACAACACCGTCGAACGGCAGCACGCAGCTACCCGCCAGGCCGGGGCTCCGACAGACCTCCAGCACCTCACCGAGAAGAACCACACCGCGCGCACCCAGGGTGGCCCCCTTTATTAAATCCACTTCACAACGTCATCACGACGAGAACAATCCACGCGAAAACAAAAATCCCGGCCGCGATTCCACAACACAACGCCATTCCGCCAACCGACGCTATCCCCCCCCTCCACCGGTCATGCTAGACTCGCACTTCTGCCACCTGGTGGCGACACAAACACCAGCACGTCACGCGCACGAACAACAACGCAGCGTAACCAACCAGGGCGGCCAACACTCCCGGAGATTCCAGGACAGGATGACGCAACCGCCCACGCAGCTGGCCAGGCTCTCGGGCGGCGAATCACGTCACCGCCCCAGAAAAACAGAGAGCGTTAGCAATCTACCGCGCCAGGAAAACAAATCAAAGCCCGAGTGTCGCAAACAAGTGTCAGGAACTCACGCGGGCTCACAAAGCACTACAAGCACAAAGCCAAGTTAAAAAAAAAACTCTACACGTAAAATTTTACCGCGTGACATCACTCCGGACGACGAGGGCTTGTGCCCCACAAGCCAAGAACCACAACTTTAAATTTACAAACAAAGGATTGAAAGAAAATTTTACAATGTTAACTATTAAGATTACAAAAGAAGCCTGAGAGGCACGAGCCAATTCCTAAAAGTCATAGCAAGACCGGCCAGAGGAGAATCAATAACATAACAAACAGAGCTAAACTTAAAGACGGGTTCGAGGTATCCAAAAATTGATCCGGTTGCTTACATCATAAAATTACAATTTCATATCTCCAATTATGAGTGTACATAGTTGTATTGAGCTAAATAAAGTAATCTTGAGGTACAAGCACATTTAAGCCTAACTTGACTGGCCTACAGCCGAGATAGGCGGAGTATGGTGACAGAACAGCTCGAAGGGGCGGCGGGAACCATGATCCCGGAGGACGATCTGCAGCTCGTCCCCAAGTCCAGGGCTCCACCATTTGGAGTAGCACCCCTCAGCTCCAGCCATCTCTGCTGTATGTTGCCAGCAGTGCCATCCGTCAATACTGTGAAACTTTCATACCCAGCATCAGATTCCTCAACAAAATAAACAATAACAAAAAAAAAAAAATAATCTTAGGTGATTCAAAAACACAAACTTACATAGGGGTAGCAACATACTTCAACAATAGAAAATGACAAACTCATAAATTTAACCTTTCATTAATGTCATTTAACAACAGTGTCTAACATAGGCAAATCTCAAACAAGGTAGATATGGGAATCTAAAAACGCCTAACCGTTGATGAACCCAGGTGCCTGTTTACCCCGCAGATTCAATAATTAGGATACAAAACTTACATCCTACAAATAAAGGTTAACCCGAGCAAAACAAGAAATTCGTAACAAAATATCCTTCCCCTTTTAAGAGGACCGAGGGCACAAGAGGATACGCTGCTAGGTAGGAACCAGAAGGTAGTTCAAAAGTTTCAAAAGTTAGTTGAAGTCCAAAATCTTCACAGAGTCGTAATGGCAGCAACCAGCTGTGGGATAGAACGTTCACTAAAATCATTAGTACAGAAATGTAGCACTGGCTTCTCAACGTAGCAATGCCATGATAGCGGCGAACCCCACTGCGACCAAGCAGTCTCGTCTCTTCTCTTCTAGAAACTGAGAGTCCACACATACATGTCGCAATCAACTGGGGTCATCCGACGAATGCACTTCCACAGGAGTCACACACAGCCCACAACAATTCCTGGATGGGATAACAGTTACTTTTTCCCACCACCAGGTACAGGCTGTATAGTCCCAGATCCTCGGTAATGAGGATGGACACGATGATTGATGCTATAACAGTTCATCTTCTACACTAGCACCACATGTCGAGTTTAAAGTTGGTCCTGGCTCTCCGAGTCCATGGAAATCTGGTTCAAACGCACAGTACATGACACTGGAAGGAGTATGGAAGGGAGGTAAAGGAGATAAGGAACTCTTTCTCGGCTTAACTCCCAATCCAGCATAACCTATCAAAATAACAGACACCTAGGGTCATCTCTGGTTAACAAACAAAATCTAAATCTTTATAAACAATACACCAATGTGCCCAAATAATTAGTCGTAACTTACTTTGTTTTAAAAAAACATAGCTAATTCTTCATTAAACAACAAATACCATTTTGAAATAATTACAAACCGCGATAATAATAAACAATTAGGATGAGTCCATCAATCAAAGAAAATTTACCTCATGGTTCGATAAGTGTGATGTTTACAAGAAATTCATCACCAGTGTTACTAGACAATTTGGCCTTTATTACATTTTCATTACGTAATCGTTCTCGTAAGTCCATAGCCTCTCCACTGGAGGCCTCAACAGGCGTGACTGGGGACGATATCTTCAAATTTTTCTGTGCACTTCGTTTAAGTTGAATACACTTCCAGATAAGAAAAGCCAACATACCAATTATAATTCCCAATATAAAAACCATAACAGTAAGTTCAGCATTTAACATAGCGGTCTCATCCAGTGCAGCTACACGTGGGAATGTTCCAATACCCACAAGGTATGGATTTCTAATAATAATCAAAAATAGGGTACCCCCTATCACAAATAATGCAATACTTTGAACATGTCTAACCATGAAACTCAATACTTCAACCGGTTTATTCAAAGAAATGGGGTCCAATCTAGTGAACCGAGAAACCGTGAAATTCAAATGAGGAATGGCAGAGGGCCAGTCCTCATCTAAACAATCCTCCAATGAGGGGAAAACTGTGTGGCTGGAAGCAGTCCGTGGAAAAATCTTTAATTTCTTTAACCTGGTCCAGGCTGCTGGGATCACATGAAGTAGTTGAAACTTAGACTTAGCTCTATAGTCACAAGGGTACAATTCATTAATTTTCAATTCACTATTCAAATACAATCAACAGTCACATGGAACTTCTATGTCCACAGCACCTGGTCGTTCTTCATCATCTATAAACAAAGTTTGGTTAGGATTCTTGGCACACTGTAACTCCACCTTGCCCCTAAGGTGAGTCAAAAAATAGCGTTCCGGCCCAGCCTGCGTGATCATGAGGTGAGTTCCGGAACGGCATTGAAAAGTACAAAGTTCTGCAAGTCTTTCGATTGTAACCCCCTGAAACAAAGCTTTGGGGCACAATGCACTTCCCATGGTGTCTCCTGAAAATCTAGGCTCAAAACACAAATTCTCCTCCAAAGGCCGGCAGTCCAACAAATTACGTCCTTGGATCGTCACTAGGTGGTTACCATCCACCGCTAAAAAGTTTGGTTCATGTTCTAGGTGACATGTATTATTCTTCCAATGAAAAGGTATACCAACAAACTGAAACAACTTCCAATTAGAGCTATAGCGTACAATAGGGATTTTGACTGACACATACAGACTTTCTTTAAACGCATTACATCTACAAATAGGCAAATGGAAATAAGCCTGAACTTGGGTACTACTAATTGCAAATTTATAACCATCTTTAACAAGGATAGTTTCCAAATCCTGCAATTTTTCCTGCAAAAGTGCCGGCGTAATCAAAACAGAAGGAATCTTATGTGAGCGGCATTGATCCAAAACTTCAATACGAGTTAGAGTGTGAGCTTGCTTAGCTAACTGAGCCGCTAATAATAATTGTAACTGAAAAGAGTGATCTATTTCTTTTACCATCCCGGAAAAACGAACTGTCAATGCTTCTCTAAAAGTTCTCAGGTAATCAGTAAGGTTAGTGAATTTCGTTTGAACTCTTTTCAAAACACTCGTCATGGCTTCATTAACAACACTAATAGAATTACTCAAATTGGCAAGCGCCACATGGTCATCTATGATTTGTGCTTCCATCTGATCAATATGCAGAGCAATCTGTTGCTGATTTAGAAATAAACTATCTACTTGACTGGTCACCGCCACATTACAACACCATCTTACAAAATCGCCAATAAAAGATAAGCCTCGCTTTTCTCTATTAACCACACTGTCATACTCCAAATTCTCACCAGCTGCATCATTTAGTTTATTCAACAGTATATCAGAATAAAACATAACCTGTTTTAATTCCCGGAAAACTGAACACCAGTCAGAGGATGCATTAGAGGGGCAAGAACTCAAAAGTGTTATACCGTCTTGTATTTCTGATAATTGTAATGGCCAGGGGACCTTAAAATTTAAAGGTACCGATGAGGTATACAACATCACCTTTGGTAGAGGTTCGAAATGGGCACCAGCAATGACCCCCACTGTCTCAGGTTGGAACGGCGAAAGAGGCGCGTCATCCCCTCGAGACAGCACCAGCATACCCATCAGTAGCCACCAGCAAGTTGTCTTCATTATGAGGGCCCGAGTGGCTTTGAGGGTACCTGAAACACTCTTACGAGCGACTTAAAAAAAACAAATCTTAAATTGACAAGTCACTATTAAACAAAATTACCCAGGACCGAAATGAAATGTATCACAGGTTACAATACACAACAAACGAACACCAATAAACAAATACTTGATGGCCTTACAAAGAATCTAGACACTATACAAACAGGGCTCACAATTGACATCACTATAAAAAAAAAAAAAATAAACTCAGGCAGCAAAGAATGGTTTCATTCTTTCCACATTAGTTACCTCATAGCTAACTTTACCACGTTGACACTTTTTTAACCGATACAGATTATCAGATATTTTTTTCTCAACAACAAAAGGACCAAACCAGCGATGCAACAACTTCTCCGAAAGCCCCTTTTTCCGGATTGGAGTAAACACTAACACTTCCTGCCCCACCTTATAACTCACCGCTCGTCTTCGTTTGTCGTACCTGCGTTGGTCTATTCTATCTGGCTTGGGATTATTATAGCAAAACACATCATCATGCAAAGAAACATTTTTGGTCCATCTACGTAATTTTGTCTTAGGTCCTGAAGGCATTAACCTGGGGTCAGACTGTTGCTTCTTAGTCAAATCAGCATCTTTCACAACAAAAACTGGTAATTTTAATGTTTTCTCTTTGCCCCTTAGGGTTCTACTACCGACTTCCTCTGCTAAATCATTACCTGCAAAACACACTGGGATTCGTTGATGCATCCTAGCCTCGTTGTGTGAATGCTCTTTTATCCTGACACAACCTAACCTCAAAGTAGGTTCTGATTCAATTTTGTTTACTTTAGGAGGATCATCTTGGGTTCCTGACTTCTGAACTTGGTTATCACAAGGGGGTGCGTTAATTTTATCATGTTTTATGTGTCTGTCCTTAGCCTCCCTCACCTCTGCTCCTTGTACTGGAATGCCTGCAGTGGGATGGTTTATTGTAAATAAAGTATTTCTGTTTCCCTTACATGAAATTACTGCCTCAAACTTAGTAAGAAAATCACATCCTAAAATAAGACCACGGATTGGTGTCTCTACCAGTCCTACTGGGTGATGATAAAAAAATTGGCCTAATTTAAAACCCAGCATAACCATGTGATTCAAGTGGTGGGTTTGTGCAGACACCCCTGCTACAACTCTGTGTTCTGCTGGTTTCCAAAAACGTTTAGGAATTAACTTACTATCCACTAAAGATACAGCAGCGCCGCTATCTATAAAAACGGGGATCTCTGTCCCAAAAATCTTAGTTTTTAGACTGAACACCCCATCGCACTTAAAAAGGGACATTGTGTTTTTACAGAATGCATTCCTAGTCTGTGCATAACTTTTCCTGCCTAGTTTCCCTGTTTTCTGCATATTTGGCTGTGAGCGACAGTTCCACTGAATGTGTCCCGGCTTGTTGCATTTAAAACAGATGGGTCTCCCATCAAAGGTCCTCTGGGGTCTAGCAAAGGTTCTAGAACCGGGATATTGGGTTGTGTCTCTAGGTGTACTGTTGTGTTTCTGTTTGTTAAGATTATTTCTATTTTCTCCACTAGGTCTGAAATTTTGTAAGTGTATGGGCTGAACTCTTAAAACTTCCATTTCTTCACGCAGTTGCTTTAACTGTTTCCCCAACTCCATTAGTCTATTTTCTATTTTCGAATCCATTGTGTCTGCCTCCCTGATATTTCGAACAGGAACTTGTTCTGGTTTTACAGCCCCACTTCCCTTTAATCTATCATGACTCTTCGCATAGTATAGACCTGCCTCAATGTTTCTTAGATTTCCTAGCAACTGGTCTACTGTGTTGTTAGGAAACAACATAACTTTCTCCACAATATCCGGTCGTAAGCCTCTTAATAAATATCTCACTTTATTGGCTTCTGGCATTTTGGGGTCAAGCCGATTACAAAGGTGAAGAACGTCGTAAATAAAAGATTCAAATGGTTCCTCCCCACCCTGTACTCTTGATTGAAGTCTTATTTCCAGGTCTTCTACCTGACCTACACGAACAAAAGCAGCCTTTAAAGCAGTGGCTAATTCATCAAACGTTTTCACATTTTCCAATGTTGACTCATAACTGTCATACCAGCGGCTAGCTGGTCCCCTGAGAAATGTGGGTAAATACGCAATACATTTTTGGTCATTCCAGCCATTGACCTTGGCTGCTCTCCTAAACTGTTTTATAAACTCATCGACATCTTCTATTTGTCTCCCCCAAAAACAGCTAGGTTCCACAAAAAATTTTCCTGCCTCCATTGTGTCGTGGTGGTCTCCTCTAGGTGCTGAGTTTAACAAATGCAATTTTTCTTGTATCTTTACCAGGGGCTCCTCATCTGAACTACTATTTCCACAAATATCAGGTATCCCTGTCTTGTCGTCAGTATATAGGCTAAGAGTGTATTGATAAGACATGCCCAAACATAAAAAAAAAATAAACAGAATACTCAGTGTGTGGACATACTTAAACTAAAAAAAAAATAATCATGCTCCTGATAAACATTCAGCCTCCTCACAAATGTTACCTAACCTGGCTTAAAAAAAATAAATCTTAAATCAACTGCTTATAATTACACACACAATACCAAAAAAAAAAAAAAAATCAAATGAAATACTAAAGTGCAATTTGTAAAAAAAAATTACTTAACTTAATTAAAATACTTAACTCTATAACAAGACCATTTCATTTCTACACTTATTCAGAGAACATGTAAGTAGGCATTCTGTCTCCACTCCTATAATTAAAACCTGAAAATGAAAGGTATGCAAATTAAAACTCCTGAATATGTTGTTCCTTGCTGATAAACATAAACACTTATCTCAAACACTGGCTGAAAAAAAAGAAAATGATTACCATTACTGAATAGGCCAAATGTAAAAAAAAATTAATAATACTTTCTCATGCTTAAAACATTTATAAATAACCTGGCTGTACCTCGTGACCCCTGAAACAGATATGGTTAAAACCAAACATCACCATTACACCAAACAAATTTAAAAAAAAATAACACACACCCTACAATTAGACATACCCTAGCCTCACACCATTTGTCGCAATCGCCCTCGGTCTCCGTCAAGATCTACAATATGTCACTCAAAAATAAAAAAAATAAGATAACATCTTATTATTTCAAAATAAACATTAGGGGGGGGGGGGGGTAGCAGTAGAGCTGGTACAGGGATGGTCTAACCTCCTTAGGACAGGGGGTGTAGGGTGTTGACTGAAAGAAAATAAAGTATTATTTATCCCACATCGTTTCAGGTTTTATTTATGGTAAACTGTGACCAACACAAAAGTAAATAAATAACTAATTAAATAATTAAATAAAGTCAATCATGTCAAAATATCTCTGGTAACAAACAATAAAAATAAATAAATACACAATAATTTATCCTCTTCTTAGAACAAGTATTACTTCCTTTTAAAATAACATGATTATTCTTAACGCACACCTCGACCCATCCTTAAGCTAAATTAACGAAAGAAAGTTTACATTACTGGATACCACACACTGCCTGCACTCCTGGAAAGAATCAAAACGTTAAGTCATCCTAACCCAAGTTTGAAATACGCCCCCAGATGTTACAAGAGGTGAAAGAAAATTACGAGTTCGCCATTACTTACAACACCGTCGAACGGCAGCACGCAGCTACCCGCCAGGCCGGGGCTCCGACAGACCTCCAGCACCTCACCGAGAAGAACCACACCGCGCGCACCCAGGGTGGCCCCCTTTATTAAATCCACTTCACAACGTCATCACGACGAGAACAATCCACGCGAAAACAAAAATCCCGGCCGCGATTCCACAACACAACGCCATTCCGCCAACCGACGCTATCCCCCCCCTCCACCGGTCATGCTAGACTCGCACTTCTGCCACCTGGTGGCGACACAAACACCAGCACGTCACGCGCACGAACAACAACGCAGCGTAACCAACCAGGGCGGCCAACACTCCCGGAGATTCCAGGACAGGATGACGCAACCGCCCGCGCAGCTGGCCAGGCTCTCGGGCGGCGAATCACGTCACCGCCCCAGAAAAACAGAGAGCGTTAGCAATCTACCGCGCCAGGAAAACAAATCAAAGCCCGAGTGTCGCAAACAAGTGTCAGGAACTCACGCGGGCTCACAAAGCACTACAAGCACAAAGCCAAGTTAAAAAAAAAACTCTACACGTAAAATTTTACCGCGTGACAATACCAACCTATACTTAGTTTTATAGTATGTGGTTTAAAATGTTCCCGGTTGATATTTTAGCTATGCCAACCATAGAAGTATAACTTATAACGTGTGCGGAAACTTTAATTATTAACTGTTTAATGAATTTTAACATAATTGACAGTATTTAAAAAAAATCCTTGTTGAAAATCAGGCGCAAAGTCGGAGATAAAGATTTTCTAAATGTTTATTTCACTTTCATCGGAGCCGTTTCTTATAGTTTAAAATTTCCGTTTGTTATGTGCTGCCAGCTGCGGCTGATAGTGGAAAGCAATGTTTACGATTCAAGCAGCTTATTATAGCGGTGGGTGCAGAAAGTGTGTGATTCGCGTATAGAAATTTTGGGTATGAACTTGAAAAAAAATATGGTATTGATCGGTAGTGTATATTTATCACGGTCAGCATTATTTTAAAGATATCTGCTTTAAATTTGGTGTCCGAATTTAGTATTACATAATAACTAGAGACCGGAAAAATTCGCGAATTCATTTCGCGATAGGCTAAAATACAAATCGTTATACCTCAGTGCTGCCTCTACTATTGGTTCACAACTCACCTGGATGACTCTGGGCCAATGAGAAACACCCAAGCGCTGCTACACTGGAACGTCTCACAAGACAGCAGCCAATGAGTGGGTGACATTTGACCTAGTGTACGTAGAGAACAGAAGACGTCAACGTGGCGGACCCTTGTGTTATAGCATAAACCTAAATATATCCATATTCGAAAACATTGGGGGACGCACCAGTCGTATTGGTATCCCAAATGAAAATTTTTAATAGCAAAACTATCCTAGAATACAAATTGTAAACGTAAAAAGACATAAAAAGGAGAAATCGCATCTTTAAAAATACGATAGGAATTTGGCATTGGGTACTATTTTGATTACCAACAATCCATATACGTTTTATGTATTTGTTTTGATAGCGTATTGGCAAAGTGTGCGCCTCCAAGCCCAAATATAGTTAATTTGGAATGGATTCAAATCCCATCACTGGGAAAACCTCTTCTTATATAAATGAATATTACACTATACCAATTGTACTTTAAGAAAAATTGATTAATTTACTTTTTTCTGTATAATATTACTGTAATATGTTTTATTACATAACTAGAGACCCGTAAAATTTGCGGGTTCAATGACCTCCAGGATAGACTCAAATATCCTCTACACACTCGGGCAAATGCCAACTGTTAATTGGCTGCTGACTTGTGAGTCGTCTCGACTGGGTGGCCTGTGATTCGACACTTCTATGAGTGAGGGTCTCTAATTGGCCCTCAGTCCTCCAGATTAACAGTGAACCAATCACAGAAGCAAAACTTAGGTATAGTTATTTGAATTTTAGTATAACACGAAATGAACCCGCGAATTCCACGGGTCTCTATACATAACTTAGTCTGTTAGTTCTGTTATATCATACTATGTTGCCTTTATTTGTTTCCTATAGTAAAAATAAATAACATAAACACAACCACCTTGAACAAAAAAGTTAACCATAGTCGAACACACCTGCGTTTGTAAGTAAATAAGTTTCCAAATATTATACATGGATAAACTAATAATTTATAGTTACTGCATCCTTGTTAAATGAAAAAGCGAGGTGGTTTTATTTCACTATGAATTTAAGAATGATGTCTCTTATAACGTAAAAATATGTGCTTTTTCCTTTGTTTCAGTTGGTAAGTTTTTTTTACAGTTTTTCAAACTAGTTCAATAAAATTAATAATAAATCAAATTTAAAAAATCGTTATCATTTTAAACTTGTCAAGTTTTTTGAGGAAATTAAGTCTATTAAGTGACTAATTGCATGTAATTTTATAGTTATATCATAAAAACCCATATTAAATCAGACCCAATTTACGTTTTTGTTACTTAATATTACTGGCCTTTTACAATAGCATAGCAGGAAAATTCAGTTATAATTAAGTTAAAAATCGAACATAATATTTTTATATAGAACATATTTAGACGCCTTTGTTGCATTTTAGGCAAATTGGGTATAGAAGAAAAAATAGCAAATATCCATTCCCCAGGTTACATAATTTTAGATACAACTGCTGAAATGTTCGTGTTCTTTCAGTGTTCGATCAGATTATAGCAATGTGTTTATTTCTTTTCATATATGTGGCTGCTTTTGTCAGCATTTATGGAGGCTGTTTTTTTTCTCTTCGCACATTATGTATCGTGTGTGTGAGAACCGAATTAATTCTTATTTAACTGATATACAAACTGTCATGCTTACTTTTATACCTACGGGGGTGACAGACGATATGGCAGAAATTAAACATCGTTTAAGGTGGGCTTAAATGCAACTTAAAATATCTCTTCTAGTCAATGAGTCACAAAATTTATTTAAATACAAATATTATTCTGCAAACTGTCAGTCGGTAATTCCTTTTATTAGACTTATTTTAATTTGTGTGATTAATTTGTCATAGGTGGTAAAACAAAAAAAAGTAATTAGTGAAGTAAAAATCTAAATAGTTAAAATTTAAAAATATTTTATTTAGCAAGGTTTTTTTAAGCTTCCGCGTTCTTAAAACCATGAAGACATCGTGGCTTAAGTGTGCACTACAACATTTCACTCATAGACGTTGTACCACTAATAGCGCTTCACAAAGCTCAAGCTATTTTTACATGAAACCACACTTTTGACATAGCAATACTCATTTTACTTGCACAAGAAAGTTATTATGCAACCAAAGACAACGTGTGAAAACGTATTGTGTAATGTTTCTATAAATTTATTATGTTAATATTAATATTATTATTTTATGTTGTAAAGTAGCTGTATATCTGGGTATAAATTGCTGTAAATGTAACTACATACTGAAATTACACAAAAATGATAAGTCATTGATTTTAAAAGAATGTAAACAGAGGCAATTTTTTTATATAATTTTCCTCTACACGTCACTTGAAAAAAATAATGCAACGAATCTGTCATCAGTTGAAAAAAATTCTTTACATCCCTGAACTAAATGAGTTAATTTTTTCCTTTTTTGATGGGCTGATATAGAAATGAATATATCTAAAGTTATTTTTAAAAGTAAACAAGAGAATTTACGTTTGATTAACCTTAAGAAACGTGGATATATACCTAATAGTAAAATAACATGCATTTAATTTATAAGAATGGTCCAAGTCCACAGTAATTAATGTGTTCATCTTATTAGTTCAATTTGTTAACGAGTCATGCATTTTTAATAGGTTATTTTGTGTTTGTTTATTACTGCATTGTATAGCTTATAAACCGTTTTTATTAAATGTAAATCAACCAATTTTTTAAGTAATAACCTAGAGACGAGCAAATTTAGTGATAAGTGATGTCCTTATCGTAAACTAAAATCCTAAGTTAAAGAAAAACCACCTCGCATTCCTATCAATTGTTTGTTTAAATATAAGTAATATACGGATACTCACTTCCTTGTTAATTGATTTCAGTTACAATGTTAATATAAAAATATAATTTCATTGCTTTTGTTTTTACTGTTTTTTTAAAACCATTCTTAAAATGTCCTGTAGGCCTAACTAGTATGAAATAACAGAACAAATTTGCAGAAGTTTGTATTAAAATATATTAGAGCAAGTAGATAAATAAATGATATTAATAATAACATTTTTGCATAATGTAAACTATGTATAAAGTAATAATGAAGTATATACAAAATTTAAATATAAAATGCAATGACTGAGTCTAAAGTGTTGGCCTTCATGTGTCGTTCATTGGCAACATGCACTTTACTGATGGGCTACAGACACACATAAACTACAAACTTGAGACTTTACCTTATAAATGTAATGAAGCTAGTTTAATCACGAATTATTACATTTGTATTTATTTCGTATTTAAATTTTTTAAGTTATCAAAATATATTCATTTGACACACCAATATTTTAGTACGTTTTTCGATGTCCAGGAACGCGAACATATGCGGGTGCAAGCTGCCACACGCGCGAGTCCGCCTTCTTGACAGCTTCGGTTCGTGGGTAGGTATAGCAGAAACTAATAACACTATTTCCCAGCATTCAACACTGGTCGTACCGCCTAGTAGTCCGCAGTGCTCAGAGGCTACGACAAATAGGCGGGAGTCTTGATGTCGCGTACCCGTGTTTCTGCCATTTGAGAATACGGATATTGTCGGAAGGCGGGTAGTCGTGAGCGGAAGTCACAACAGTGCGAGGTTGATGCAATTTTGACCAACGAGTAGGCGGTAGTCGATGTCGCCTACACGTGTTTTTTTTTTTACATTTTAGAATTTTAGAGTGCCGATACTGGCGGAAGACGGGTTGTCGTGAGCGGGAGTCACGACAAAACTAGGCTAGTGCATTTCAGAACCGAGCCCCAAGGAGACATCGCGATCTGGGACTTGATTCTTAGTGGAGATGATGGGATGACGTCACTTCCCCCGAGCTGCTCCAGCCGCGTTTAACCCCCGCCACATGCGCAGGTAATTACGCGCCTTAATGCTCGAGTTCCGGGCCCTCGGCCCATTATTCGCCGCTGGCCCTTTTTTGTCCGTCCCCTGCCCTTCTTCCTGCTGGGACTTTTGTTCCGGACCTTTCTTCCCTGGTTCGCCCCTAACCGAGCCCCCGCCAGCCCCTGCCAGCTGATCTGCGCGCCATCTCAAGTGAAGAAACAACTACAGAAAAAAAAAGTTATTCAGCTGCACTGAGAGGCTGGTATTGGGAACAGCCCGGCCAAGACGAGATGTGTAGCTGGGCTGCGCAGTTTTTCATCTCATTTGGCCCGTGGCATATTTTAATTATCCCGCGTGTGGGGAGGGGGTTTCTAATTAACATGCACACAAGAGTACAGTTCTTGGGTAAGAGAGAAAGAAAGATAGATGGAGGAATAAAATACTGAAGAGTTCATGCCGAGTGGAAATGAACATCTCCACTGCTCCCAGGTTTCCTCCTTCATTCGCAGCGGAGTGCCTTCAGAGACCTCCAGGGCCTGCATCTCCACATAGGCCATACTTCAGCATTTTAACCTCTACGTTATCGACATGCGAAATTTGCTCTTGTTATGGAGTGGAAAAATTCTTGTATTTAATTACTTGCAGGATAGACTCCACTTACCCTCTATGTCTATGTACTTTGGCAAATGTCACCTGTTCATTGGTTGCTAAGTTGAGAGAGGGGCGTTAACTGGGATAACCGTTATTTGATAAACCTACTTATCTCCATTAATACTTTTCATTGACTCACGCCGTTAGAGAATAAATTTATGTTATTTTCAACTATGAATACATTTTAAATAAACGAAGATTTTTTCGTAGTTCCAGATTATTGTATCTTCGTATATGTAATCAACACCAGGTTCCTGTTTTCGAGGTCTGGGTTCTATTGTAAACTAGGTAAACAATCACGTGGAAAAAAGTTAGTTTATGCTGAAGAATCAACATTTTTTTCGTTAGTTTTTTCAGTACTCCAAGTTGATTCATCGCAAATTAAGTCGAAAGTATGTTGCTCGCACCCGTTTATTTACCAAGAGATCGTAACAAATGCGAAGGTCCCTTGATATTTATAACTTACTTATAAATATAAATCTTTGTAAGTAGGTGATGATGAATGGAGCCATGTAGTTTTCGCGAAAAAATCTGAATGCTCATTAGACTACTAAAAACTAAGCCTGCCTTGTAATTGGTGACTTCAACAAGAGAAGCAATTACTAGAAGCATGTCTTTTTCGTGAAATAATCTTATCGCTAATTAGATGCAATAATGTATGGATGTGCTAGCAATTGTTTCCCTACTAGGCGGGGCTATTCAGGAAACATTTTTTTCCGTAATGGATTGCTATGATTGGTGTGATGACAGTAGACATGTTCCTGAAATAAACCCAGCCAATCACAAAACACATTCAATGCTACAAAGTTTAACACACAGCTGATCTGGAAGTCTTTTCGTGAAAAGCACTTGGCCCTAGCAATTGCCTTATTTAGCCAGGCCATTCAGAACGAGTTTGCTTCTACACTGAGTGTCTGTGATTCTGGTACTAACAGTAAACATGTACCTGAAAAAACTACACAGATGATACTACTTTCAGGTAGTCTCAAAATCCTTTCGCGAAAAATACATGGTCCTAATGATAAGTCGTTTTGACTCATTACTGGGTGTTGTGAGTACAGACAACGCCACGGTGAGACAGCTATGCTTGTCCAGGCAGTCTGATACTGCGGTGGTGTGCCATTGCCTTCCGCGGGATGAAGGTGAAAGGGTCAGCACTGAACTCAGGGAGAAGGATTGGAACATCCCCTACTCGGCCGGGATTTGAACACGGGTCCCTTGGTCCATCAGCCAGACACGCTAGCCACTAGACCAAATGGTCGGGCCTTCGTAAATTAAGAGCGAAAATTTTTAACAGGGAGTCCTCTTCGTAGTGTGTACCAATCGCAGAACCACGCCAAAGGAGGAATTTTTTGAGTTTCTGTCAATCGCGAAATAAAACCGGAAAGTTCTTCGGTCTCCAAAATGTGGTTTTATTTTGCAAAACGATGGAATATATTCTCAAATACACTTATTACGTGATCATATACAGCCTTTTGTGGGTTCATAAATATTTTGCTATTAATAATTTAATTAGTTTTGGTAATAATCTGCTCGACATAGTAAGAGACCTAGTACCAGCCTGCACTCCACTCTCTTCTACATAAATAAGTCGGTGTCTTCAGTTGATTCGCTGCTACCTTAGGTCTGAACTTGGTATGATTGTGCCATATGAATTAATCTTGTAATGCTCATTGGTTTCTTGTTCTTCAAGATGTGTTATACTACCCATAACTAGAGCCAGGCATTTTTCGTCACAAAATCTGAATGGCCATTAGATTGCAGTATGTTATGCCCACGCCAGCTGTTTCTTCCTTGCAATTGGCAGCCGCCTGCAAGAGAAGCCATTGCCACATTTGACCGGGCCATTCATGGCACGTTTGCTTCCGCACTGAGATACTGTGATCGGTAAGCTGACACTAGACGGGTACCTGAAAGAAACTCTACCTATCACGAAACACAGACGATGCTACAGTTTTAATTGTCAGCGATAGTCTCGGAAACTATACATGCCCGTGCCCATGCTCCAATGTGAACGTCGTTCAAATGTGTTTAGTTATGCATTCTAGCGTCGCTTCAAGCAGTAACGAGAATATGACGTAATTGTTAAACTAGGCTACGATTGTTGACGTGTACAAAGACGTGTGGTTTTGTTGAGCCACCAAACTGGGGCTAATGTTTTAAAAAACAAAGATGGCGTCTGAAGCCGATCGCTGACAAAAGCGACGTGTAGCCTCCGCCGTCAGCCACAGGCCTTTCTTCGCGCGACGCCGGTTTAAAACGCTTTCGCTGTTCGGCTGCGCTGCCGGCCACGCGTTCCCACGCCCCCCCCCCCCCCCCTCCTCCCTCAAATCCTTCAACAGCTCCTCATCCAGCCCGGGAACCACGATCACTCCTGCAGAGAGCAGCTGCGAAGCCTCTCTAAGACGCGCGTATTCCTTACCGCCACCGATCTCTTTGTCATGTCGTACTTCTTTAGCCGCGTCGAGCGGGACATTTTACAATGCAACGAAATGCGTGCGCGCCATGCAACGTCAATATAACACCATGAAGTCCGGTGCACATGCACATTTCGTCCAGTAGTGTTCAAACTCAAGATGTAAAGCTCGTGATATATACTCAAAGAGATAAAAATGATTTTTATAACATCAAAACTGAAAATCGTATGATCATAAATAGAGACCCGGACATTTCGCAAATTTGTTTTCCTTCAGGCTAAAATTCAACGCAATATCATTTGAATTTAATATTAATTATTTAAAGGTAAGAACCTTTTTGTTCTCTTTCATTGGCACTACCTGATAAGATTGCTTTTCCACTAGCTGGGGCATCGTTGGCTCACGATCGAAGAGGGACATGTCCAAATAAACCCTGTCCAATCATGAAATCAGTGCGTGAGTATAAATATTTAAATTAGAGCTTGAAACCAAATGAATATACGAATATTCCTTACCCCTACTAATATATTTTTCAAATGTTAAACTAATAGCTGCAACTACTAGTACCTATTTTTATAATGAATTAAGTAGCGGTAACTCTGTTTCTGCACTTTGGTTTTATACAGGTGTACTTATACCTAAGTAGTATAGAAATGGGGCTGCTGGTGCAATGAATTTACTATGAGACTGTGGCTTGACAGCTTGTTAGTTTGTCGGCTTACCATCGCAAGGATTCGGCCAACCGCTCGTTACCTATAATTGGGAACTCGTTGACCATGATTGGGGCCTTTCGTCTTATAAGTCCACAATACAGCCCGATATTTCGTAGTTTGTAAATCAGAGTATGATAGTGACAACTGCGAGGTACTCTAACATCGTCAGCCGAAATATTTTATATTTTTCGGTATTGGCTACTATTTCTGTAAAAATCTCTTTATGTGGTTACTTAAAATTTTCAAAGAAGTTAAAAATATCTCGGAGATGAGTGATTCCAAACCCACGACTATCAAGCGTTTTGTGCAGAGAAGTGTCTTTGACAGCTCGGCTACACAGTCAACATTGAAGTGAAATTAATTTATGTGTGTATACTAGACGTAGTATTCTTTCGGCATTCGTTAAAGTTTTACAAGTTCAAATAACACAAAAAATAGGTATTACTGCTACAGTATACTTGCTACTGTATCTTTTTTTAATTATTTTCTTTAAGTATTTATATAATTGAAATTTAACTATGATCGCGAGTTTAACAAAAAGGACACACATTTGGACACACGACACACATGCAACAAAAGACCATACATTTGGATAGTCATTCATTCAATCTAAAAAAAGGAAAAACATTTGACACACATTAGTATTTAGGACACACATTTAACAAAAATGATACACATTCCACAAAAAAGGACATGCATTTGGACACACATTCGTCATTTACGTCACACATTTGACACTAAATCAAAAAAGGACACACATTGGACAAACATTCGTATATTCGGACATACATTAAACAAAAAAAGATTACAATTGGGACTCACATTCGTCATTTATGTCACAAATCCGACAAAAAGGACACAAGTTTGGACACACATGTGTCATTTGGACACACATTCAACTCAGTAGGACACAGTAGGTTACGATCGACTAAACGATAGGATATGGCTCCAACTGGCTACAACTGCTCCAAATTATTTATTTTGTATTTTTCTTTAACTGGTCCTAATGGCTCGAATGGCTTTAATATTACTCTCAATTTTGTTTGTCATTGGCGAAAATTTTTACATTCTTATGTTAGAAGTTGTATTATGAGAAATCAGTAATAATTTAGAAATTTGACTACGAGAAATAAAATGATCGTTTTTATTTTAACGAAAGGCATAAGCTGACGCAGTGGCAAGATGTTTTACACGCATCTTAGTGTTTTACAATATTAACATATGCTTGCACTGCATTATTATATAATTTTATGGCTTGACAAAGCACAAAACCAAGTTTGTGTAATTTGTCGAAAATCAATATTCGTTGCCAAGTGTAGCTATTACGTTATCGTCAGGAATATATACATGATATGATCAGTAGAGCCAAAATTATTTTTCTAGTTCACTGGGTTTCAAAGTAGACTTTAAACACACATATCTCCTAAACGTTTATGATTGAAGTGTTCTGGACAGGCCCTTTACCCTGAGCCAGTTATAAACAAGCAGGAGAAAGTTTGCCTATTCACCAAAGTACATGACCTTGTTATTGAACAGTGAGAATTAAAAAAATATATATATATATATTTGTATGACCTGTCAGTATGCAGTTGGTTGATAAATAAGCGAGCGTGTGTTTGGAGCCAAAAATTTGCTAACCAAAAATCCACTTTGTCGTAGTACTTAACAATATTCATTCAGCACAAAATTAAATCACCCTTGTGTATTATGTAATCTAGACTCATTTCGTCGAGCTTTTTATAGCATCGAACATAAATACAAGGATTTGTTAAGAAAAGATCAAATAAGCTTAATATTAAAACAATTTAAACCCATTAAGAAAGTTCATCGTACTGGCTTTAGATAAAAAAAATTAAGGTAATCTTAAGTATTAAAAAAACTCTTTACCTATGTATAGATAAAATGTGCTCACTAACTACCGGCAATTCGTATTAATTAGATATCAATATTATAACACATTAAAAGTCCCTACAATAAGAAAAAAAATTAAACCCTTAAATCAATATTAATGTTATTCCAGCAACAGGAACTAATTTCATTACGTGAATAAGTACTGGGAATTACAAAAAGAATTTACGGCCATGAAAATAATAATCAAATAGACCTTGCAAGATTAACGCCTTAACGTTTAGATTACTTGCGTTAAACTCGACTTCACCACAAACACTCGCATCTTTCTGGTCAGGGCGAGTCCCACGAGTTCGCCGGCGAGCGTCCAACACGTTGTTCTCGCTCGCCCCAGCTACGAGTCGGCTGGAACTCCGAGCAGGTTCACAGCCCAGTCCCCAGCGCCAGTCAACGCCACAGATAAGTCGTCGGGGAAGACGCTCAGGAAACAGCAGCTCGTCGCAACCTGCACGATTGCTGCTGGCACTTGATGCGCTATACCAACAAGACTCCAACTCGTTCCCCGAATTCTGTCCTCGCAATGCTGTAAAGACGTCGGCTTCGAGCCGTCAGCAGTCATGAGAGGGTAAGCATTCCCCGTTCATTTGACACTCGTGCTTACACTCATCCAACAAGTGCGACCAAGTCGTCGACGAGCCACCTCGCTTCGCCCTTTGCCTCGCCTGTGCCATCAGCTTGCTCGTCAGCTTAAGTACTAGTTCGACAAATTTCTGCCCTTCTTACTAGCTAAGCGAGCACCTTCTCGCTGACACTGGCGTAGCACTCGAAACGCCCGTCAGGGCTGACGTCACAACCAAAGTCTCTCTGGGTTGTCCATATCCAGGGACGTCTGAACAGGGGGGGGGGGGGGGGGGGGGGCAGCAGGGGCGAGTCGCCCCCGTGCTGTTATGCGTTGGTGGTGGTGGGGGGGGGGGGGAGAGTAGCATTTCGCCCCCCTTGTTTTCCCAGAATAAATGTTTGGTCCTAGGAGTATTTTTCTCAAACCAGTAGTTACAAACGTTGCATTGGTGATCACATTGATTAGAAAATCAAATTTATGATTGTCAATATACTGTAAAATGATTGCAAATTCCTAGATGGTATTTTATTTAAATTGTACTACATCTACTGCCAGAGTACCAAGCCATTCCATGGCCCAGAACAACAGAGCGGCGACTTGTCGAGAGGTCGATATTTAGGGATGAGCGTTATTTAACGTAGCTGTTATATTTTACCCGTTATCAAACAATAACAGTTACATTATTGTTCTCATCGTTCATCATAACAGTTACCAAGAACGAATACTGAAAGAACATCAAGCAGCCGAACACAAAACCTATCGGATCTGAAAGGAACTGTATGGCTGTAACCACGTTATAATACCGCTAACATTTCCTAGGTCACGACACTGCATGCACGCTGTTAGCTAGTACCGTAGCTCAGCTACTTGCTATAACGCCATTCTTGTTCTGTATACTGCATTATGAATAAAAGTTTAGCACTTTGTTGACTTTTTGTGTACCAATTTGAATTAGTGAATTAACAGCCTAATAATGTACGAATCAAACCGGCGTAAAACGAGTGAAATTTGGAACTTTTTCACTCCCATTAGGGGTAGATCACATGGGTTAGGTTATTTGTCACCCACTACCCACGATATTTTAATCTATATTTAATACATACTACGTCATCAAATTCTTGGAATGGTAAATTTAATATTTTGGTTCGGAAACTCATTAACTAGCACAATTTTGCATCTACAATTCCACATTTTTCCGGGGGAGGGCCCCCGGACCCCTCGCTCTAAGAGTGAGGTAAGTGTGATACATCTTTTCGCCCCCCCCCCCCCCCCCCCACTCATGAAAACGTTCCGACGTCTCTGTCCATATCTGCTAGGCTTACCCCTCCGCTGATGAATTCCATAGGGTGTAGAAAACAAACAAACAAAGTTTCGCTGTGATGGCGGCGACGGTGGGCGGCAGCTGTGGCGGTAGCTCTGTGGGTCGGCGCGGCGCTTGTCCTTACCCGCTACTTCACCGTCATGGCCCAGAATGTTCTTAATTCT
Source organism: Bacillus rossius redtenbacheri (assembly GCF_032445375.1). Taxonomy (NCBI): domain Eukaryota; kingdom Metazoa; phylum Arthropoda; class Insecta; order Phasmatodea; family Bacillidae; genus Bacillus; species Bacillus rossius. The sequence continues at coordinate 77,463,205 of NC_086331.1, forward strand.
GCTCGTTCAAGATGTGCCGGCAGCCTAAACATTAGGCGCGGGTTCCGAAGCCACGAGACGGTTCTGAGGTCGCCGTGTACAAGCCTGGCGGGGTTCTCTACACTGCAGGCGAGTTGACGAGGCAAGCACCGGGAGTACTGCGGGCGGCATCCAATCAGGGATAAGTTAATATGTGCTTGGAAAATGTCTTCAAGAGAGAAACGTGACGGGTCGGTGAAAACCACCCGTAACAACCTGTGTATATATAGTCAGGTTTAGTCTAGCCTGGAATGAATCAACGAAATAATAGTGGCTGTAATCGGTTATTGCTCTCGGCGGTTGCATTAAAAAGCCTTTTTTGTAACGGAAAAATGCTACATAAATAAGATACTATCTGTAATATTTTGCTTTGTAGTGCCAATCATTTTGATAAATAAATTAAAACCTTAAGAATAGGAAATGAAGTTATAAAAATAAGATTTCATCATAACGAATGTGTTAAGAACTTGTGTAAAGTTTTTATTGAATGCAGAAATGTTAATATCTTTATTTAGTATACAATTTACGTAGAAATAAAATACATGTAGTAAGTTGTGTTTGTGACTTAAAATTCTGGATAGTAATTATTTTAACAATTCTATTATAAAAAATTACATTTATCACATGGTAAGATTCAAATTAAATTTTGCTAGGTATAAAAATAATATATCATTAGTTAATTCAAATTTTTTTAAATTCCAAGCATCTGAACCTATTGTTTAACCGGTCCGGACAAGATTCAGTCCGTGAATTTGCACTTATAGATTTAGGTTTAATGATCCAAGTAGAAGGTATTTTCAATTAGCATACTTTGATTTTTAGCCTTTTTTCCAAAGGAAAATAAAATTATTAGGCCACGTTCTAAACTGAGTGTGTTTATAGTTTTGTGTACATGTGTACAATTTTTTGTTTTTCCCCTATTAAATTATTACTTCTCACACATAGTACACATACATATACACACACTTCTCACATACAATTTCGTAATAATTTTATTTTAACGTCAAAAATGTTTGGCGTTTTTTGTATTTGTTTATAATAAGCTGAAAAACACACATGGTTTACAAATACCTTTAAGATATTAACACAAAAACTTCCAAAAAAATGTATCGCATTTAAGGCATGTATTTATTCCACCAAAAAGTTTAGATTTTAATTTCTTTATTTAAAAATTTTCATTATTCTGAAGCATTTTACCAGTGACCTTTACTTTAAGAAAAAAATTCTTAACCTTTTTACAAAGTCGGGTCTGATAAAACGGGAAATAGGAAAATTCCAAATTTACTTCTCGCTTAAAACGAACTCTTATTTAACTGCTAGCACTTTACTTAAGCCTTAAATGACGTAACCTGCAATGTTTCCAAAAGAAATATACACCATAAAAATTAATTAACATAAAATTTGGTTTTTAATTATTTAATATAGTAAAAGAATAACATGAAAATAAGATCATGAATTTAAATAATTTTGTCTGTCTTGTTTAAACATTCCTACTTAACCGATTTTAAATAAATTGATATATATATATATATATTTATTTACAGATAATAAAAAAATGTTTGTTTAATAGATTAAAACATTGTAAATATCAGTTTGGATAGTTACATTATTTAACTTAATTAAATAATTTCCAACGATATGCATTGCTTAGAAAAATTAAACATAACACAGAAGTTTCCGTATCTAATCTCAACATCGCAACACATCAAAAGTGATTTAAAAGATTTAAAACATTTTCACTCAATATTATTTAAAAAAATATTTCTAAGCTTTTTAATAGATTTTCAGGAAATTAATTCAAAATGACTGCTCAGTAGGCCTACATATTCTATAGTAAAAATTTAAAAAATATTGAAATGTTTGCAAAAAATCTATCATGTAAAAAAATTAGTAAACAAAATTTTAATGTTCTCAATATTTGTATGAATTAAAAAACTTTTCAAGTGCTTATATTTTGGTAAAATATCGCATATTCCAAATGATTTTAATTTAGTTTGCTATTTTGTATTTTTTTTCATATTTCCATTAAAAAATTAAATTTCGGGTTTGATTTCGTAATATTATGTAATAAAACACTTTCCCTGCCACAAGTCCAAATATGTCCACAATGACTCGTTGATACTCGTGTCCGAGCACAGTGACCCCAGGAAACGCCGCGGTGATTCTGCAATGGCTTGCTATTGCTTTCCGCAGAACAACTCCCTGTCCCCGTCCTAGACGGGGACAGGGAATCTCCAACACCACCAGGAATTTAATCCGGGATATTTTGGACTCAATGAACTTAAGGCACATAGGTACTTATTTTATGTAGTTCAGCCTGGTTGCGGAAATTAACGTGATCTTTACAAGTCTCAAATTGTTGACAATTCTTGCAAATGAGCCACGGTTTATTTTGCGCACCGGTAATAAATCCTGTCCATTTCCAAACTCCCTTCATTATCAAGACCGAATAACTTGCATGTAATAAGGGAAACTTTAAAATAGTTAATTTATTTTCGTAATGAGAAGCAACCGATTGCACCAACCCCATTGTAGACATATGATTCATTTTCATTAAATATTACCAATGAGAATATTAATTGTTATAGTTCATTAATATATCCCTATGTTTTTAATCGTCCTGCGTAAAATGTCTGGTATTTGAACATGTTTTTTCGAATAACCTGTCAAAGCCTCCCTCAGATTGCAGTGAGTTTTAAGCATTATGACATTACCAGCTAAAAGGTGTTACAAAATTAATCACTTTAATATTACATTTACGCGTGAAAGAAACGCTAATATAACGAGAAAAAAATATTGAAACAGGTGCGACATGTTTGTGTTCAGTAATAGTTTCCAGATGCCAGGTTTATCAAACTTTGCGAGACGCTAACGATCATACATTGAAACAATATAAAAAAATGATTCACCTACGACTTGACATTTTTGAAGTGAAACTTCTTTGTTGAGCTCTTTTCAAGCGTTACGAAAATTCAGATCACATGAGGGGAATCGTTAGGTACGTGATGGGGGCAGGGGCGTAGCCAGGGGGGGGGGGGTTAGGGGTTTAACCCCCCCCCCCCTTAGCACCAAATACTTAATTAATACTTATTCATCACTCAAACAAATTTCATATTAAAATTAATAAAATTTTTACTATTACAATATTTAAATTTAAGAACCGAAAACTGCTAAAATAGCACTATTTCCACCTTAAAATCCCAATTTTTCCGAGGGAGGATCCCCCCCCCCATCCCCCGCTTTATTTAAGGGGGCCATGCTTCTTAACACCCCCCATACACAAATCCTGGCTACGCCACTGGGTGGGGGAACCGGTATAGGAGACGAGTGCGTCAGCGGCGACGCCACTCTACCGCATGCACTAGCGTTCGTAAGGGAAGACGGCAAGAGGGAGGCGGGAGATGGATACGTTGCGTAGCATTCTGTATGCTATTTCTATTTGTAACGACCGTATGTGGGACGGCAGGGGAGAGGTAGAAATGACGCAGCAGTGGGGCTACGGAATTCTCGTAACGCTGTTTGTGTTTGACTATTGCTCAGATTATATTTTTAATTTTTTTTTAATTTGAAATCATACCTGCATTTTACTATTCTTAATTTTTATCTCTTGTTAAATTAAAAAAAATACTAATAATTAATCTCCATCCATACCTAATAAGCAAGAAGTTTCACTTATGTCGTGCGGGACCCCACGCTCACACTTTTATTTTTTGGTTTGACGTCCTGTTGACAGCGAAAACGAAAAAAAAAAAAAAAACCCACATAAATTAGTAATTAAATAACTATAACTTACAGAAAGGGACCATCACAGCATTTGCCTTGAGTAGGGGATGGTAATTTTTTTCAGAATAATCCGATCGCTCACTAGACTGCAATAAGATATGCGTGTGCTAGTTATTGTTTGCTTGTAATTCACGGCCGTCTACAGGGGAGTTCGTCGCCCTATTTCTCCAAGCAGTTGATATACTTTACTTCCACAATGGATTGCTATTATTGGTGTGCTTACAGTAGGCATGTACATGAAATAACCCCAGCCAACCAAAAAACACAGTTAATTCTACAAAGTTTTTACACACACTTAGTCTGAAAAAGTTTAAGCTAAAAGTACACGACCCTAGTTAGGAGTGAGCTTCAGGAAACCATTTACCTAACCTGGAGTGAACTTCGGGAAACCATGGCCCTAGCCTAGAGTATGCTTCAGAAAACCACGCCCTTAGTATGGAGTGGGCTTAGGGAAACCATTTCATTAGCCTGGAGTGAAATTGGAAAACCATTGCACTACCCTAAGGTGATCTTCGGGAAACCATGGCCCTAGACTAGAGTGAGTTTCAGGGAACAATGTCCTAAGCCTGGAGTGAGCTTTGGGAAACGAGTTCCTTAACTTGGAGTGAGCTTCAGGAAACCATGCCCTTAGTCTAGAGTGAGCTTCGCGAAACCATTTCCCCAACCTGGAGTGAGCTTTGGAAAACCATTTCACAAGTCTAAGACGAGATTCGGGTAACCATTACCCTAGACTGGAGTGAGCTTTGGGAAATCATGGCTTCAGCTTGGAGTGAGCTTTGGGAAACCATGTCTCTGTCCTGGAGTGAGCTTCGGGAAACCATTTTCCTAACCTGGAGGGAACTTTGAGAAACCATTTCTCTAGGCTGAAGTGAGCTCAGGAATCCAAGCCCGTAGCCGGGAGTGAGCTTCGGAAAAATATGGCTCCTAGCCTGGAGTAAGCTTTAGAAAACCATGGCCCGAGCCTGGAGTGAGCTACGTGAAACCATGGCTCTAGCTTACAGTGAACTACAAGAAAGCATGACCCTAGCAGGGTGTTATATTCGGGAATCCATGGCCGTAGCCTGGAGTGACCATTGGAATACCATCCATCGCCCTATTCTGGAGTGAGCTTTGGGTAACCACGGATAGCCTGGATTGAGATTCGAGGAAAAATGGTCGTAGCTTGGGGTGAGCTATGGTAAATGTGACCCTAGCCGAGAGTGAGTTTCGAAAAACCGCGTCTTAAGCCTGGAGTGAGCTTCGGGAAACCATGGTTCTAGCCTCTAGTGAGATTCGGTAAACAGGAGCCAAGATTACAAGGCTGATGTACTAACCCAGTTCCATCGGAACATAAATCCAGTGGCTTTACCACAGTGCCAACTTGCACCGTGATTTGCCGAGAGATCTGTCCAAGTCAGTTGGTGTAAATAACGACAAACGCATTTACTTACAAATGTCAGTCAAGGCGACACACGCGTTTACAAATTATATTAGATTGAAAAAGTAAATGTTTTAAACTGTATAGTAGAAATGAAATAACAAACAAATATTTTGTTTATAAAGCCACAATTTTCTTACAGGTTCACTTTTCTCCTGGCTTGATTCAACTTGCCTTTCATATTCCAGCCTTTTTAGAATGCTCATTGGTCGATAATAATGGTGAGTTACACGTGATTGGTTAACCACTTATTCTCCTTGTTTATAATTGGCTCAGTATTTTCAGGAGAGTGTTAAGATTACTGTAGATTTATAAACTGTGTGAAGCAGATTTATGTGTTATGTATACTTTGATAATAAAATAACCCGCGAGATAAGCCTGGCTTGTTTTAAACTTACGACGTACAACACTATACGATGTTTCATAACTTAACCACGGAGAATTCACGTGTTTATTTGGTCGGAAGATAGAATGCAAATCTTCCTACTTTTGAACTGTGTTCATGATAGGACCGCAGATTTTTAGACACAACGTCTACGTCGGTGAGCGAACGATGATCAGCTAGGAGATAAGTAAGTGAATCAGGTATTGCCGATAAAATGTTCTTACTTGCAAATCAGCCAATGAAAACTCAAATGCTGGTATTAGAAACATGGCTTTGAAGTTTAGGTTTTAGACAGTTTAATTCGTGAATCTTGCAAGACTCTACTTAAAAAATTTGAAAGCTACGTGCGCCAAAACACGCTTTTTTTTTTTTTTATCTCATCTTGGTAAATAAGCCGACAGGAATTGGGGACACACGTTAGCGAGTGATCTAAGTAATTACTAGTCTATGATCGTGACCGGCGTGCACGAGTTCCTCGGATCGGAAGAGGTTCCACTCCCGCCGAGTGACTGATCAGTGGTGCCACCTCTCCTCGCCGCGCCGGCCGGGGACGCGTCTAGCGTAGCCAATGAGGTGCCGACGTGCCACTGGGGGGTTGGCAATCCTGAGATCCCCTCCTTGTCATCCTATACCGTTGCACCCTTCAAGCTCTACGATGGCCCTCAAACGGCTCGGCGTTTGAAACCACTCCGCGATGCACGCTGAAAATAAGACGCGTCTGTTTCATCTGCCTGCACTTTGAACATTTCGTAAAATAAGGTTAGATAGTTTTACATTTTTATCGCGTTTCTTTTGAAAAAAAAACTAGAACAGTTGATGTGGCTTTATACAAATCAGACTAGAAAACCAAATTTCGTTATAGTCTTCGGTAAAATATACACGATTGTTAGTTTTTTTATTACAATAGCTAATGTGTTAAATTATACATTTGGATGTACAGAAGACATTACCCATACCTAGAGACCCGGAAAATTCACGGGTTCATTTCGTGTTATGCGAAAATTCAAATAATTATACCTTAGTGCTGCTTCTGTCATTAGTTCACTGTTAATCTGGAGGACTGAGGGCTAACTAGAGACCCTCACTTATAGAAGTGTCGAATCACAGGCCACCTAGTCGAGACGACTCACAAGTCAGCAGCCAATGAACAGTTGGCATTTGCCCGAGTGTGTAGAGGATATTGGAGTCTATCCTGGAGGTCATTGAACCCGCGAATTTTCCGGGTCTCTACCCATACCTAGGGGCATGTATATCTCGCGAAATAATATGATCGCTAGTTAGATTGCAATAAGATATGCATACGCTAGCGATTGTTTCCTTGTAATTGGCAGCAGTCTGCAAGAGAAGTCACTCCCCTATTTGGCAGGCCCATTCAGGACACATTTGCTTCCACACTGGACGGCTATTGGTGTGCTGACAGTAGACATGTTCCTGAAATAAACCCAGCCAACAACGAAACACATACGATGCTACAAAGTTTTAACACACAGCTGATCCGGAAAACTTTTCGCGAAAATTACATGTCCCTACCCATAAATCAAGAGTTAAATTAATCAGTATCAGTTTTTATGCCAGTAAACTGCACTTGAAGGTCCACACATACATTATTGTAAAAGTACAAATATTGGTCAGATTAAATTTATTACTGCCAAGGAACTGCAAAAAAAAAAAGTATAATTCATTTTTCAACTTATACTTACAAAATCCCATTTAATATGCATTAGGTTACGTAAATTATATTCCCATTATTTCAGAATTTGTTAGTGTGAACGATCGTCAAATGGTTAATACGGAAGGAAGTCTGACAACCCAAAAATAGTGATTTCGATTCTTCGTTAATGCACTCAGATTGTTAGAAGCGTTTACTTGAACAATTAAAGCTTATAAAATTAAAAATCTGTTTAAAATACACTTGATCAACTAACACTTACAAACTTAAACGTAAAAATAATTTTGTGTTTCAAAAATTACGAATTAACATGTTCATTGTTAAAGGAAATTTACTCATCGATTCTGTAAAATTAACTGACATGTGGTAAAAAACAAATGCATGCATATATCAATTAACATATCACAGAGTAAAATTAAACTAACAGCTATGTCATGGTAACCAAAAGTTACCAAGTGTACATTGACATTTTGATTTTATTTTACTTGAGCACAAGTGTAAATATACATATTTTCACGTAAATTACACTAACGTCGTTGGAGACTGCTACCACATACATTTGGTGTAAAACTACACAATTTTTTATAGTGTAGCCTTGTTGTCTGACAATGCTGTCTGATACGTTTAATGCAGTGGTGTGTTAGTTTCACTTGTCTGGTATCTGGTTTACATGGTAATACATAGAGATTAGTAAGTTGGATTGCCGTAGACTGGCTTTCCTTGTTACTTTTAGGCAATGTAAATATTAATGTAAATTTTCTATGCATTTCTTTAAATTTTTATATATATATACATATATATATATATTTATATATATATATTTATATATATATATATATATATTTATATATATATATATATGGCAACTTTTGGACCGAACCTATTATTTTTATGCGAACTCACATTGTTGTTACAGGTACCTACGAAATTAGTTTCTCATGCAAAGCAACTTACATAAAACAAATGCAAATTAAACTAAATGTTCCTAACATGAAATTAAAAACACCTAATACTTATAATGTTATTAGAAACAAAAGTGCATGATTTTACTATTTTTTGCAATGATCACGCTCCTTAATGGTAAATATTTTCATGACGTCAGACGCAAATGTTACTGCCGGACTTGCCTGACATCAAAGGTTCAAGTTCGCCAGCTCTGGACAAACAGATCAGCCCCAAGCGACTGCAATATTAGCACCTGACGTCATAACGTGAACCAATCAACTCTAGTCGATCAGACGGCGCGACTGCGCGTATGTGGCCGGCCCTTGTATGTACCGAGAGTAATTTTCATTTCTCAAGATCCCTCCTGGAACCACATTGGGTTGTTGTAACTACCATCGATTATAACGGGAATAGTGCGCGTCTTTGTTCGAAACTAATAAGGCTTATTCGCATGTTGGTTATCTACTTTATGTAACGTCCCTCCACATACCTAAATGGTAGGGCCATGTTTTTTATGTGTAAACAACTTAGCTCTCGATATACGACATTTCGTAGGAGTAATTTCGTGAAAGGAATGGAAGTCGATAGGAACGGAAATGTGTAAACATGTTGCTGCCATATGTAAAGTCTCAGGAATCTCGAAAAGATGGCGGACCTGTGAGATTCATCCGTATATATTAACTTCCGGGAACATCGAGAGATGTACTAAGCGTATTGGTGTGCCAAACTAATCTTAATACTCGTAAAAATATCCTTCAATACTTTTTGTTATAATTTATAGTTATAATGAGTATTAATGACAAATTAACACATTTGACAATCCTCAGTGCGTAAGTGCGTTTTAAAATATTTTATAATTAAAATTATATTAATTTAATTGTTTTATAAATTTTAAAAAATTTTCATTAAATCGAATAATAAATAAAGATTTTCAAGATGGCGGCCGTAACAGAAATTGCAATGGAGATGTCATAATCCATGATGACGTCAGAGGCTTATCGGAGGCTGTAGAAATTAATTCTTAAGCCTCAATATGAACATTTCAAGCCGCTGATATTTTTAAGGACTAAAAACGGGAAATTTTCCCTCGAAACGGGAATTTTTCTCTAGAAAAGAGAATTTTTTTATTTATTCAAATTTTTTGATATTTTTTGGCGGAATTGTTTCCATAATTCGGACATTTTGGCGAATTTTGGGCGAATTTTTGGCAAATCTTGAAGGTTTAGGTCAAGGTCATCCAAGATGGCCGCCGTAACGTCAGAGAAATCGGTCATTGACCCCATACACAATCCACACCCTGAACCCTGTCCCAATACCGGCCAATACATCATACTTAAGTTCATTCAGATAGTCATGTTTTTAAAGATGGGTGGACTTCGAAATACTTTTTCACGCCTATTAAGTATAAACCTGTGTGCTTCATTTGCAATGAATCTGTAGCCGTATTCAAGGAATTCAACCTCTCACGATGCTTAATGACAAAACATAACAACGCCACTTATGAAACTATGACCGTAGAATAACGGAACAAAAAGCAGGAACTCTACATAAAAAAAAACTGTCAGGTCATAAAAATATTTAAAAAAAAGCTGTTCTAAAGGCTAGTTGCATATGCCAGTTACATTGTAGCATACAATATTTCAAAAAGTAACAAAGCATTTTCTAATGGCGAATTTGTAAAAACTTGTATGCTCCAAGCATGTGAGATTTTGTCTCCTGACAAAACAAAGGATTTTGAGACAGTAAGTTTGTTTCTAAAAACAATTACTTCTAGAATTGAAGTAGAGTCAAAGATAAGCGAGTTTAAATTTTGTTCTTTTGCATTGAATTAAAGTACGGACATAACTGACACAGCTCGGTTACTGATATTTATAAGAGGTGAAAAAGACAAATTTTGTGTTACTGAAAAGTTAGCTTTCATGCTTTCATTAAAGGAAACGACCAAAGGATCATACATTTTTCAAGAATTTCAAGAAACTATCACATCTTTGAAAGTACCTTTGACCAATATAATAAACATTACTACTGATGGAGCACCGAATATGACGAAACGAAATCTGGTCTTGTAGGCTTATTTAACGAATCATTTCCTGGGAACGAAGTATTGTTTCTTCATTCAAGAAGATTAGTGTAAATCTGCTCTAGACATGAAACATGTGCTTGATGTTGTTATTATGCTTGTTAATAGCATTCGTTTACGAGCATTCAATCATAGACAATTTCGAGAGTTTCTTGACTCATTACAGTTTGAATATTCTGATGTACTTTACTACACTAAAGTAAGGTGGCTTAGTGCAGGATGGGTTTTCGAACGAATTTGGGATCTATAAAACGAAATAATTATCTTTCGACGAAGAAAAAGGAATGGACGAGTGTGGACAGTTAAAAGATATTGTATGCCTTTCAGAATTTGTATTTTTTTTACAGATATTTTCAGTCACATCAATAAATTGAACCTTAAACTCCAGGGAAGAAATCAATTAATCCATGATATTTGGGGTCATATCAGGGATTTCACATTCCAGTTGAATCTTTTTTCCAAACAACTAGTCAAGAAAGATTTTACTCATTTTCCAAAACGAAAAACTATTGCAGTTAGGGAAGACAAACTTAAGAGATATGAGAAAAGCGTAAAATGTCTTCATGAAGACTTTGAACGAAAATTCCAAGACTTAAAAGTTATCGAACAGGACCTGGACAGTTTTAGCATGCCAATGAATGTGGATTTTGAATCTATCAAAACAGAATTGCAGCTAGAACTGATTGAGTTGCAATGTAACACTGAATTGAAGCAACTATTTATCAACGTTTCTAAAGTTGAGTCCTACAAGGCCCTGTCAAAATCAAGTTTCCCAAATTTGAAATCTCACTCTCAGAAGATAATTGCGATGTTTGCATGTTCCTACATCTGTGAACAGGTATTTTCTTCTATGAAGCTTAGCAAAAACCGAGTTAGAAACCTATTGACTGAACACCATTTAGCTTCACTACTGCAAATCAGCTCATCCCAGTTTCTACCAGATTATGAACAACTTTTAGAAGATCAGTCACAGTTTCATCTGTCACATACGCCTTCATACTCTTTCTGAAGAATAATCTATTTTTGTACAGTTTTTATAAGTTTTTAAACATTTTAGCATATAATATTCGTTGTGTGTGATGTGAAATTCAAAAATAAATTTTATAATGTTAGAAATTAGCTATACTCAATTTTTTTTCGGCCCGCCTAGATAATATTTTATTTTATTTGGCCCTCCCCTTAAAAATGTTTACCGATGTCTTCCTTCGGGGTTAAATTTAGCAAAATTGTAAAATTTTGGTTTTAGTTTTCGTATATTTTTATTGGTACCCAATAAAATTTTTTATTCTTGATTAGATTTGGAGATACAGTTATTTTTTATAAAAACCATAATCACCTCGTATTTACCACTTATAGGTAATTTGAATTTTGTAAAACTGTAAAATGAAGGTTGGTAGTTTAGGTATTGTTATAATAAAACTTCAATATATTTTGATATGCGTAGTTAAATTTGTAGATATAATGATTAATCTTAAAACCTAATTTACCCCCTTTTCATTCCTCAAGTGTTGAATTTCACACAACGGTAAAAAGTTGGTTAGTAGTGTTTGGTAGTTTAATATTGGTACCCAATATTCATTATTATGCTTGATTAGATTCGTAGTTATAATTATTTATCATAAAACCGTATTACCCTTTTCACCCCAAGGGGTTGTTTTTCGCAAAATCTTAAAATTGTGGTTGGTAATATTCCTATATTTTATATCGGTACCTAATTTTTATTCTTATTCTTGATTAGATTCGGAGAGTTATTTATTAATTTTAAAACCTAATTTACCCCTTTTTCACCTCTTATGTGTTGAGTTTCACAAAATGGTAAAATATTATGATTGGCAGAATTTGTATGTTTATTATTATTACCAAATAACGTATCTTGGGCTTGAATAGATTCGGAGATATTATTTGTTTTGAAACCAGAATTACCTTTATGCTTGATTTGTTTCAGAGTAATAATTAATTGTTTTAAACCGGTATTTATCCCTTTTTCACCCCTTTAGAGGTGAAATTCTGTAATTATACATAGCCAGAGACGTTTCTAATAAAAAAGTTCATAAAACTTCGTATATAAGCATAGTGTTCGATTGATGCTGGAACAAACAGACAAACGGACAGAAATATAAAAACTACATTTTTCAGTTCGCAATAACGTTAGTAACCATTTACAACAGTTTTTACATCATTTCCATCCAATTTACAAACTTTTTACCTAGGACAATTTTATTATCAGTAGGTATAGATCATACTGAGCGTTCGAGTTATGTTAAATGAATGATGTTCTACAACCACTGGTAATTTAGACGTTGTAGCAAAATTATTTTATTAAAACAATTGGGAGTAATTCCTTTATTTTATTCATTTTTTGTGAAGTGTTACACCCACAATTATTTCCACAAAATTCGTGGTGGTTGTTGAACTTCATTCAATTCAACATAATCCAGACGCTCCGTGTTCCATTTCAAATATTTTCTCTATTACTTACACAAATATTGTTTTTCAGACCCTATTTCAAATACGTATTACAGACATGGGAAGCACTTAAGAGTTTAGACCAAAAGTCGAATAGACATTTTCAACTTATTTTGTTGTGATGAACCTGCAACCTATTGTTTTTTTCGGTCGAAGTCAGACTCATTCCGTATATTAGAATGTTTGTTGATCGATAACAAGGTCACTTAATTTGCCGGGTTGCATGTGATTATGTAAACAATACATCTCCTTTTTAATAACTGGCCGAGAGGTTTCAAGATCGTGTCAGCAGGCATACCGTCGTACGCACATCATCTTGAAGCAGATGCATACAAGCTTCAAGTCTACTTTGCTACTCAAGCGACCCACGGAATAATCGTTGCTCTACCAGTGGCCTCCGGGTAATGGTTTTCACTCGCAGACGTCTGTGCCACTCAGTTTTCCAGCATTTGGCACTGGCTTTCATGTTTCATCGCGAAGCATTAAGCTGGCGGAAGCGATTGTCGACGGGAGGGCAGAAAAAAACACTGGTTGTTAGCAACTCGCCCCGCCAGGCCAGCTTGCCCTCCCCACCCTCCCCTTCTCGCCCGACCTTCATACGCGAACATGCTTGGTGTTTGGAGTTTGTGTTGCCCTCGGTCGCCTAGGCAACGGTCAGTCTCCCCTTGCTCGAGGGTTGACTGCACTGCGCGGCCGGCCGAACTGGGGAAGTGTTGCCACCCTCCTACAATAGTCTAACGGCAGGAATGCAACTGGCTTCAAGTGCCGAGCTTTCCCGAAGCTGACCGATGGGGCGCTTTTTTAAAACTTCTTTGTGTGTTCGCGCGATACCCTTTGTGCTCGCATTCTTTGTCTCACGAATGATTATAAATGTGTGTCACTCACTTCTTGGATGTTGTGCGGGCTTTTTACCTAATGTTTCATAATGCACATTTGTTTTCAAATCTTATCGTGAGTATAAACCTATGAATGATCGTTAGCAAATAATTTGTATGTGCAGAATGTGTACAAGCGTATAACAAACATGAAAATATAATTCAACACATAATAAAACAAAATTATCCCGATTAACATGACGATGAATATATTTTTTTTCAAGAACAGAAAAAATTATGACTGTAAGTGCAGAAGCTGTATTAGACAATTTAATCAATTTCAAGTGCTCATTGCACGAGTTACGACATAATACACAAACACCATTAATTGATCATTTATATGCGAAACACAGTGCTAGTGTAAAATTCCAAAATCACTAGTGTTTTACTTTTGAAGATTTTTAAAATAGAAGCAACACTTTTAAACGGAAATATACTTCAGTTATGTAAAAGATAGCGATTAAAAACGATGTGGTGAAAAATTTTCCAAGCATTATTTTGTATGTCATCGTCGAGGATATAATCAATGGAGTCGGTTCTGTAAGCATACGAGTAATATAATCTGGAAGTAGAATGAGCAAAATTAGTTACGTCCAAAACATTTATATTGTCGCGGGTTGAAATTTTGCAGGGTTGTTGAAATCAAATTTAGGGACTTTACTGACGGGACTCTGGGCTGGCTGCTCTGTTCACTCGTCAGCGCAAGTGGCGTGACCATGTAATTGGGGCACGGGGCCGGCGCGGCGCGCTGCGGGCTTGCAGAATTTTGTTTGTTTGGCCGCGCGCTGGCGCAGCCACGGGCCGCAGTTACTGGGGCGCGCTGTCGTAACAAGCCGCGCGGTGTGGCCTGCACATTGGGGTAGAGGGGGGGTAGTCTTCCCAGATGTTCTAGTTAGTTGTTTAGTAAATTTGACTTCAATAACGAGCTTTTGTTATGGTAGGCGCGGCAGGGCGCGCGAATTTAAGCGCAAGTGAGTGGTGACTCGGGGCTCACTCAGGCGGAGGCTATGCGTCTCACCTGTGGTCACGAGTTGTTAGTTCGTTCGTGATGTAGGAATTCAAGCTTTCGGGCGGAAGCTATGGTCGACGCCAGAGGCCACGAGTCGTTTAATTTAAGTTAGGTCATAATGTAGTCGTCAAGCTTTCGGGCGGAGGCTATGGCCCTCGTCAGGGGTCACGCGTCATAGTTTTTAAAATGTAATGTTCGTTCGGGATTTCAAGGGCAGGAGAGGCCCCTACGTTATTTTTTTAAAGTAATCGATCAAGAAAGGCTTTTCGGAAAATGTGAGTATGGACTTATCTTTGTTTTAATTTTAAGTATTAATTATGATTTGAGGTATTCGGAAGGACTAGGGAAGTGTTTAGTGAAGTTCTCTCATTCTCTCTCTTGTAAGGTCGTTCAATCGTTAAGGAAGTAAAGAGATTATTGTTTTAAATTGTAATCCCGCTATTTAAATGTTCTTTAAAATGATGTTGAGTATTTGACTTTAAGAATAAAATAATTTTAATTAAGTATTATGTTATTTTGCAAAATCTCCTTAGTTCAGCTCTCACCAGACATCCTGTACGGGATGACGAACCTATGATCCTAGGTACAGTAAAGTATTTTATGAAGTTAAGACTAGTTGATGCCAAGCGAGTTGTTTCTATGTAAAGAGCTACGATTCTCTCCCCCCTCTGAAAGTGGATCGTGACAGAAATGGCGGTGGCACCGGCTAGGTGCACGTGACAGAAATGGTAGAGTTCGCCGGATAGGTTCTATTTCTGGAGAGAGAGAGGTAGATTTTTATGTTTATTATTAAGTTAGTTTCAGCTTCTGATAGCAGGTTATTAAGAGTTTACTTGAGGAGAGGATTACGGAATTTTAGTCTATAGTGGAGGAAGTCTTTGAGATTTTTTTTTGACGTAACAGATGTTTATTTGAGGATACTTGTAAGGATAAAGTTTATAGTGATAAGTTGTTTTAAGTCGTTGAATTTATTGTAGATTTATATCGGGGATTATTACGTGAGGAGAATACGTTATAAGTTAAATGCTTATTAGAGATAATGCAAGTGGTTTAATTTAATTGAAGTTCATTTTAAGATTGTAGGTTAAGAGAATTATAATTTAAAATAAAGTTTTTGTCGTAAATAGGAATTATTTTCAAGTGAAGTTTGTTTTGTTTTCGTGCGCGTAGGAGACGAGACGTACGAATTAAATCAGTCGAGGGAAGGATAAACGTTAGAAAGGAATTAAAGAGAAAACGAGAGTTTATGTAAAAGAGAGTTATAGAATTTATAGTGATGTTTTGTTTTAATTAGAAAAATGTTGAGAGTTGTTTCAGAACGACACGTCAGTGGACGTGGCAGAATGAACACGTGACGGGGAGGTGCTGAGACCTAGCGGAGAACGGAGGAACCGCAAGCGAGGGTTGGCGCACCTGATGGAATTCGGTGACGTCACGGGCTCATACGGAGACGTGGACAGGCCGTGACCTTGTTTTGATCAGCTGTACGGTAACTTAGCGATAAGAAAATAGACTATTGGTTAAATAAATTTAAATTTAAGTGTGTTTTAGGAGAAGAGGAACTTTCAGTATGTAAGTAATTTATTTTAAGAAGTGTATGATGTATAGGCTAGAAGTGTTTCGTTGTAAGTTGTTTATGTTTTTGTTAGTTAAATTCTACCTCGGTTTTAAAAATATTTTTTTGGGATTTGTAAACATTATTAAGGAGGTACACTATAAAATGGATAAGCATTGAGAAAAGTGGGAAGGATAGTTTTTGTGTGTAGAGGGAATTTACTCCAAGGGAACAGAGAGACAAAATTAATGTTTTCATTAGGGCGAGGGACCCTAAGGTGAGGCGTTGTGTCCCTGGGAAGAAAGGGAATTGTAGCGCAGACCATAGGAGATGGGCTGACTACGGAATTAAGGGTCAGGAGAATCCTGAGAGTTGTGAGTAGTTTGGGGCAGGAGTTCCCCATGGTAGTACCGAAGTGGCTATCCTGTATGGGATAGGGTACCATTTCAATGAAGTTTGTTGGTGGGGTTAGAGCCCCCTGTGTAGTGGGCCTATAGCAGATAGGCACTACAGTGAAATTTTTGGTTATTTTGTGAGGTAAATTCCCTGGAGGTTAAGTAAGATTGGATTCAGTTAGGAAGGAGGGAAATGAGAAACATTGCTGTAGAGAGTTAGTGTACTTGCCTAATGTGAAATTGAATTTTACTAAATTAATTTAGGAGAAAGTTTTGTTCGGTAAATAAATAATAATAGAAGATAGCTAGATAATTAATTAATTTTTTTTGAGTAAGGTGTTTTAAGTAATGAAATAAAATAAGGTGAAGTAATTTGAATAATTGGGGAGGAGTTTCTTTAAGAGTTTAGATAATTGTTTTTGAATTTATTGAGATATTCAGCCAGTGAAGTTTGAGTGTGAGAGATACAGTGAGATTTTAAGGAAATCGGTTGTTTATTAATTAGGACAAATGAGATTTTTTGATTAAGAGTCAGTAAGCATAGTTAAAATTTACGACATGATATTTGTTGACAGTTTACAGTTATTAAGGAGAAAACAGAGTAATCTATTTATTTTTATTTTAATGGTTTGAAGATAAGATTATGAATTTTTTTTGGAAGTTTCTTTGGCATGTTGGAATAATTTTTTTTGATTTTTAGAATTTACAGAGAAAATTTAATTGATTTACATTAGTTTGGAAGTATGGAGGTTTAGTGTTCGATTAGCCCTAACTTGATGGTCGGATCCCAAAAGAATGCCGTAAAACCGATAGCCAATTGAGAGGAATGCGGTAGGCGCTTGTGTAGAGAGGGGTTGTGGGAAAACTCCTTGGGACTGATGGCAGATCAGGGGCCCTAAATAGTGTGTGATGCTGTAAAACCAGTGCAGAGAAAGCCTGGTATGCTTAAATTTTTGGGCACAGGTTATGTAAACCTGGGGTTCCATGGGATTTAGTCATGTTAGCTGCTGTGAGACATTAAGATTTCCAGGCTCCATAGTAAATTCAATGTAAATTTTTGTTTTCTTAAAATAATAAATTTGTTTTTAATTTATTTGAGATATTTGATTTGGAACAGTGAATACAGACCCCGAGGAATAAGAGTTGTCATGCTGTGAGAGGAGAAGGTGGTAGGCCTAAAAGGGTACAGGCACCACAGAGGTTATGTGCATTGCATAATTTAAATATAAGGAAACTTGAGAATTTGAAATTTTGTTGTTGGTTTGTACACCCATAAGAAGAGTATAGGCAGAATTTTTATTGTTATGAGATGTCTAATTTAATTGAAAAGAAGAAAGTTTAAAGATGCAAGGTAACATTATTATTGTAATAATTGAAAGAGATTAAGAGGTAGAGAGAAATAGGCAGTTTTTGTTTGTAAGTACTAAAGTTTACATATAGAAATTTAGTAACTAAGAATGAATAATAAGTTAAGTCTAGTGTAAAAGTTTTTTTTAAGTTTGTTAAGTTAAGAGTCATAAGTAAATTTTTTTTGAGAGAGAATGTCTTTGATAGGAAGTATTAGAAACTTATGGGAATTTTAGGGTAACATAAATAATGTAGGTAATGAATAATAAATAGATGGTAGGTCTTAAGTTAGGATTAACATTTGAAGCAGAATTTAATTAAGAAGAAGGAAAATAAATAGGCCTAATGAAAAGAACAAAAAAGGATTTTATGGTAAAGCATTTTTTTTAAGTAATAAACAATGAATAATAATGTTGTTTCAGGGTAATGTGTACTAATAATACAATTGTTTTTTTTAGGACCAAAGAACAGGAATTATGTAATTTAAATTAACATGTATTTTTGAAACTGTTACAGATTCCTTAAGATGAGCTGAGCAGCAGTCCAGTTTACAAGATGACAAGAGTTCGAGAGACAAGATACAAGATCACTGAAACAAGAGCCAAGACTGAAGATTCAAGAGAAGAGAAAGCTGGCAGCCATGGACTTACAAGTGGAGATTAATAAGGTCATGTAAAGTTTTATTTTTTTTTTATGGAAGACAGTAACTGGAGTTTTTTTTTGTTATAAACATTATTTACAGAACTTTTTAGGTTATAGTAATGTAATGGAACTAGTGAGTTGTGGTAGCTGTCAAAAAGAACTAATACCTTAAGTTTAATTTTTAAAGTTAATTTTCTTAATTTACAGAGGGATTAGTAGTTTTTTTTAAAACCTTATTTAGGTTGGAATTTAAATACAATAGCTTATTATAAATGTGTACGAACAGTTCAAGTTCACAGTACTGATAGGTAGGTCAGATGATCTTATTGATTTTGATGATTTGTTGTTTTGAGTTGATTTTTAAGTGTTGTGAATTAGACAATGAAATAGTTCTGAAAACTTAAATTATTTCAAGCTAAGAAATAGTAAAGTTAATTGTAACTCAAAGGACACCAGAATTTAATTTATTTTTGAATTAGTAATGTTTGAAAATTTTATACTTTACAAGAAAGGTTATAAACAAACAGATCGGATGGAACAAGGATGCAGTAAATCACAATTTCATTTAGAATTATTGATTAGCTTTTGAGGTTATGAAGTAAAAGTAATTATAGTTTAAAAGTTTGAATAAAAAAAAATGTTTTTTTTTTAATTTGTTTGAAATAGAAAGTTTAAAAGTTAATTAGTCATGATCTAGGTGGGTGATGGGGTGGGAATTGGCCACTCTTTTTCCCTATAACCTCCCTAACATGGCCTTCTATTACAACTAACAGAAATAAAGAAGAAGAAAAATGAAGAATTATTAGTTAGAATGTTTCTTTCATGAAGATACCTGATGAACTTTTACTGTTTGGAAGAATAGAAGCAAGATTAATCAGATATTTTTACTCAGAAGAAGAAGAAGATAAAGCAGTTTTATGACTCGACAAGCCAGAGATTGGTGTTTCCCCTCTGCGCTTCTATTGACTACGTTGTTTACTCTCATGGGATAGCTGGTTCGGCACCATGGAGAGAGATTGGTGGGCATTGTGGTTGCCCCCAGAAGAAAAGAAGAGTAGAAGAGGTTATGGGTGGGTCATGTGAACTGACCTTCAACCCAGTTACTTCGTGGGGACTATTTGCTGTATAGAGAAGATCAAGACTCAAGAGTTAGGGAAAATCATTGGAGGTCATGTTTCCCTTCCTTAAGTTTTTCCTATCAAATTATTTGCCTGATTAGATTATGCTAAGGGTGGGATACTTTATGTTAGCAGTTGAATTAATTTATTTTATTTTTTTGTGTGTTTGCATCCTTGCCCATCGATTGCAGTTTAGTAGTTAGTTTTGTATTTGTCAGGCGTGATGGTAATGCCTGTTGATGATGTTTCAGAATTGTAATCTGTTCGTGATGAGGATGGCACAACTCCGAAGCAGATGTGGGGAGAAGTTGTGAGCTGCCCTGGAAGCCAGTCCAGTAGCTGTTGGAGTTGAGTGGTGTTTGCTGATGGCCAGCCCAGGGAGCTACTCTTCTCGACAACACTGACTTCGAGGAGTTGCACCAACCTTCACGAGATAAGAGTTTAATTAATTGAAACACTGTAAGGACACTTAATTTTTTTTGAAGAACGAAAGAAGTATGGTAATAAACGGAAACCGAAAAAAAAAAAAATAATAATAATTATCAAGAATTTGCACATTGTTTAACGAATACTGAGAAACTAAGAACAGTAATTTAATTTGTAAAGAGAGCTTCACTAACAGAACAATTTTTTTTAGAATTGAGAACTCGAGCCTCTGAAGGTTCCTGTGAGAACAAACCAGATAAAAGTTTTACATTTAATTTTATGAATACTTGTTGTTTTAAAATAAATCTTATGCAGAATCTAGATGTATGTTCAGACAGCAAGGAACTAAGAAAATTATTATTTTTGTGAAATGAGGAATTTATAGTTATGGTTTAATGGAAAAAGACAATTTGTAATTTTGAGGTAGCTCGATGGGGCTCGAGCTCTGTGAGGGGAGGGTTATGTCGCGGGTTGAAATTTTGCAGGGTTGTTGAAATCAAATTTAGGGACTTTACTGACGGGACTCTGGGCTGGCTGCTCTGTTCACTCGTCAGCGCAAGTGGCGTGACCATGTAATTGGGGCACGGGGCCGGCGCGGCGCGCTGCGGGCTTGCAGAATTTTGTTTGTTTGGCCGCGCGCTGGCGCAGCCACGGGCCGCAGTTACTGGGGCGCGCTGTCGTAACAAGCCGCGCGGTGTGGCCTGCACATTGGGGTAGAGGGGGGGTAGTCTTCCCAGATGTTCTAGTTAGTTGTTTAGTAAATTTGACTTCAATAACGAGCTTTTGTTATGGTAGGCGCGGCAGGGCGCGCGAATTTAAGCGCAAGTGAGTGGTGACTCGGGGCTCACTCAGGCGGAGGCTATGCGTCTCACCTGTGGTCACGAGTTGTTAGTTCGTTCGTGATGTAGGAATTCAAGCTTTCGGGCGGAAGCTATGGTCGACGCCAGAGGCCACGAGTCGTTTAATTTAAGTTAGGTCATAATGTAGTCGTCAAGCTTTCGGGCGGAGGCTATGGCCCTCGTCAGGGGTCACGCGTCATAGTTTTTAAAATGTAATGTTCGTTCGGGATTTCAAGGGCAGGAGAGGCCCCTACGTTATTTTTTTAAAGTAATCGATCAAGAAAGGCTTTTCGGAAAATGTGAGTATGGACTTATCTTTGTTTTAATTTTAAGTATTAATTATGATTTGAGGTATTCGGAAGGACTAGGGAAGTGTTTAGTGAAGTTCTCTCATTCTCTCTCTTGTAAGGTCGTTCAATCGTTAAGGAAGTAAAGAGATTATTGTTTTAAATTGTAATCCCGCTATTTAAATGTTCTTTAAAATGATGTTGAGTATTTGACTTTAAGAATAAAATAATTTTAATTAAGTATTATGTTATTTTGCAAAATCTCCTTAGTTCAGCTCTCACCAGACATCCTGTACGGGATGACGAACCTATGATCCTAGGTACAGTAAAGTATTTTATGAAGTTAAGACTAGTTGATGCCAAGCGAGTTGTTTCTATGTAAAGAGCTACGATTCTCTCCCCCCTCTGAAAGTGGATCGTGACAGAAATGGCGGTGGCACCGGCTAGGTGCACGTGACAATATCACTAAAACTAAATAGGCCATCTTAATCTCTTTCATTCGGAAAGAAGTGATTTAGCAACGGAAGTTGCCACGATAAAATTTCATTCAAGGCAATTATAGACAATAATCGTGATTCAGTTTCAGATTAAAATTGGGACAATATTCACTTCCTAACCACAAAGACTTATACAATTACTATTATAATACAATCTCTGAGCTGCTTCTGTGAGACACAATACAATGTGACAAGCATGGAGGTGTGGGCTATCGAGGTATAGGGCAAATGTTACATTGTGCGTTTTGTTTTCCAAGCCTCGAAGTTGTCATTAAACTGCATCCAGAGTTAAAGAGAACGATTCCATCTTAATTAAAATGAACAATGCTCAGTGATACTCATTGGAATATATGTATGTATATTATATGTGTGTGACAGAATTTGTATCGATAGGAACCATATTCTTAACAATAACGGTTTCGAGCTGATTACATTACTCGTTGTAGATAACATGAGGCAAGATTTTCCTTGCATATTTCTAAGGCCGAAAAGAACAGTTAAAATTTTTTTTTAGTATTCCAGAAAGAAGCTGGAAATTATGACCCAGTGTGTTTACGTGTAATTTGGCTGACTCATTATTGAATGTATGGGTTTAAACCGTCGAGTCACAAATATGAGCCTTTACTATTTCTATAATACGTTGAGAGAGCTTGAAGGAAGAATATATAAAAATTAAAAGGAAGAGAAAAAAACTGGCTGAAGTGCAAACTCATGTGTAAATTAATGCTAGAATGTTTGAAATTATGCTTCATGCTGTAATCAAACGACTAAATAGTTATCCTTACACAGCTTATTTTGGTGCATATCATAATTATGGGATATTGTTTCATGCAGTGGCAGTAATACTAGCATGCATATTGAAAGCATGCACGTATGTTAAAAATATATATTTACTTGCATATGAAGATTATAAGACATAAAGGTTAAAAAATTTCGCTTTAATGAACTTCATATAATATACAAGTCATTTGACAGGCTTTTTGTACTCACTAAAGGCAAAGTGACAGGTAAACTTACGAGAAGATGTATTAGTTTAAGTCTACTTCTCAACATAGATTTGATGCTATACTTTAAGCCATTGTCTTTTTTTAAGAACCATTACTTCATGTCAAAGTACTCTATTATATCTCAGAAATCCGATTGTATTGATTCTGTCAACAAGTATGGACGGAATGTGCCACTAGCATACACAAATATACTTGCTACGAAAGTGGCTTTCACATATAAATGGAACTAGCGGAAGCACAGCCACCTGACATGTCAGCAGAAAACTACCCATGAAACTGCTGTATCCGAGTGCTCATGATAGTGCTGCCACTAGCGACGTAATTTTTCTATTCATGTAGAAAATGAACTTGGTTTTTCCGAAAAGGAAGACATAGCACAGCTCAGCAGAAGCCTATGTTTTAGTTTTTTTTTAGTGTAGGTGGTGACAGAGGAAAAACTTATGCAGATATTCCTGGTACAATTAATGGTATTTATACTTAAAGTGAAGTTCAGGTAATTTGTCGGTACACTGCAGCCATGAAAGCAAATTCAACTGCAGTTAGTCCGCAGAATGGATGTCTTTCGAGTACATATTCAGCAGGCCATGTCGAGAAGAGAACTACAGAAAATAAATATAGCCTAGTGAAACAACTAAGACTGTATTCTACGAAACAAAGAAAATAACCTTATCGCAGTGGAATCTTGAAAAAAATGAAACAGAGTTTTAAGACATCGTAATATAATTATTGCTTTACTAACTTTTATATTTCTTTTGAAGTGTCATGCCCTCTTTCAGTCAAATAATTTTAACATAATTTTAATAATTGCAACAAGGCAAAACGAGGCGAAAAATATTGAGTTTTGTAAACTAACTCTTCACTCTGAGCTTTAGACTTCAGTTTATACAATTTCTTATGTACCCATGTTCTTTTTTATGTACCCATGTTCTTTTTTTTAATCTCTCTTTCTTACTTTTGAAATGTAAAAGTACTCTGTAATATTTAGTTTTTGTGGTTGTACAGTTTGTTTTTATGTATTTATATATTTGTATTAATTGACTTGTTCTATATCCCTGAGTCCTTACCTCCATATGGGATCTACAGAACAAAAATTGAATAAATAAATAAATAAATAAAAAGCCAGACGCGTACACAGTGGCTAATGGGGGAGGGGAAAGGGAAGCCCATCTTTTTGAAAGTCTTAAAAAATCTATAATAATTATCATTCCCACCAACCAAAGAAAAGAATCTAAAAGGAAACGACGGGAAACGGGGCATCCCCTTCCTCTTCTAAAACTTTTAATTTCCAGGAAACAAAATTCTGCGCAGGATCTTTCTCTAAGTGATAACCGGAATTTACTGGAGCTAAAATGTTTTTGTGTGTTCCCGAGCACGATAGCATACTTTCTTCGTGCTTGGCACGTAGTCACGGTGTCATCCTTCGGCCAACTTCGGTAAGGCTCGGCACTTGAAGCTAGTTGCATTCCTGCCGTTAGACTAGTGTAGTGTTCCTCGGTTCGTTCTCTAACCAGCAATTCCTGGTTGGCGGTGAAGCCACGCAGCAGTTAGAATAGACCAGCAAAAATGCCCGTCATTGTTTGAAACCACGCTAGATTGCATATCGATACACTTTTGAACGACGTTCTCTAGAGACCTGGAATTTGGTCAAAGAATTCGAATTGAAGGACCGTGATTTTTTAAGGGAAGACTGAAGACAACGGAAGTAGCATTACTATTAAAAGTGGGAATACAATATGAAGGGTAAAGCAGCGTCCTCATAGAAACGAGGATTTATGGTACCAAATTAATAATAAAGTAGGCCCTACCTGTGGGTAATAAGTAGGGGCAGGCATTTTTCGCTAAAATTCTGAAGGTATATTAGACTGCAACAAGGCACACCCGCACCAGAAGTTTCTTCCTTGTGATTGGCAGCCATCTGTGGAAGAAGTCGTAGCCTTATTTGAACGAGCCACTCAGGGTGCGTTTGCTTCCGCGCTGAATAGCTGCGATTTGTGTTCTAATATATATATATATATATATATACTCAGCCAATTAAGAAACACAGACGATGCTACAGTGTTTTAACTTCCATAGAGACTTGGAATCTTTTCGCAAAATATGCATGCCCCTAGTAATAATGAATGTCGACTAGTAAGGCCTAAGTGACAGAAATCACATTTAAAATGACGCTCGCGTTCAACTGACACGCACACATCCGTGGCAAACCATCGTAAGTATTTTTACTCATTTTACAGCTAATAATATATAACTCTGCTCTATTTATTCACAAATTCACTTTCTTTTGACGCTTGAAGTTTGGATTTAGTAGTGCAGTCTAAATATTGTTTATTTTGTTTTTCGTACTTACGTGGCTGATTTGGTCATAGGCCTTATAAGACACCTATTTGTTTTGCAATTATAATACCATATTTTAAAAGCTCAAATGTATTACCAATCTAAATAATAAATTCATGATTTATTTTGTTACCTTTTTACTTTTTTATTTCATTTTACTTTGTTTTCAGTGTCAACGACCACAATGTCTCCAAAACGGGCCTTATGGTCTGAAGAAAACTTGATGTTGGCTGTTAGAGCAGTACAAAGTAGTATCCTAAGCACATATAAAGCTACAGATAGGTACAATGTCCCTAGAAGAACCATAAAAACCATCTAAAAACCTCCAATAATAATAAAAAAGCCATCAATTACAGATGAACTCCTGTCTCGAAGAATCTTTTTGAGAAAAAGAGGAAAGAAATAAAAAAATCATCAGTTCCACAAATAAATCAGCCCCTACAAATAATAGCTGTGCTTCTCTAACTCAAAAAGAGTGGTACTGTCGTGTCCGTGAGGACGACTGGATGGCTGACATGAGACGATGCAGAAAATGCGCCAAATGGTATCACGAGGAGTGTGTCGGTTTATCAAAGGAAGATGCTGATGCTTTTGAGTGCCCCGATGGCTGTTAGGCGAAGAAATTTAAACATTTGTTATAAGTATTGCACGTGAAATAACTGCATTTACATTATTATTAGGGGCATGTATATTTCGCGAAAAGATTCCGAATCTATATGGAAGTGAGAACACTGTAGCAATGTCTGTGTTTCTTAATTGGGTGAGTTTCTTTCAGTTACATATCTATTTTTAGAACACCAATCGCAGCTATTCATCGCGGAAGAAAACGCACCCTGAGTGGCTCTTTCAAATAAGGCTACGACTTCTTTCACAGACGGCTGCCAATCACAAGGAAGAAACCTATGGTGTGGGTGTGCCTTGTTGCAGTCTAATATACCTTCAGATTTTTTCACGAAAAATTCCTGCCCCTAATTATTATTGATCTCAAGTTAAAGAGTTTGCGTATAATTTGATTATTGTGTCAGTTAGTCAAAGACCTTACTATCCTACCATAGTAATGTAAGGTCTCTGGCAGAGATTTTTTAAAGGTTTATTTTTGTTGGTTTTTTATGACAGAGGACGCTATTTTAAGTTTAAGATTAAATGTTGTTCTAAATATTCTGCAAGATTAAGTTAATTGCATTTGTTAAACTTCCCATCACCAATGGATTCAATCGTCCCTACATGAACTGTAGGTGATATTAGTTACAACTTTTCAATAAATAATTTAAAAAGTGCAGAACTACTGTGTATTAGTACGATGTTCACCTAATACTTATTTTAGTAAACTAATAACTTCCGTTTAATTAGTCGAATGTCTTATATAATTCTAATAACAAAAATGAAATGCACCCCAAATTTACTAAATATAAATGATAATTTCATTGTTTTCATCTTTCCTTGAGACAACAGTTATCTATAGGTATCTACTAATATTATAAAGCTGAAGAGTTTGTTTGTTTGTTTGTTTGAACGTGCTAATCTCAGGAACCACTGGTCCAATTTGAAAAATTCTTTCAGTGTTGGATAGTACATTTATCGAGGAAGGCTATAGGCTCTATTATATTATCAATAACATTAGGGATCCTTACTAAAAGTCCAATTTAGAATCAAATGCGTTGTAGGGGGTTAGATACAACATGCAGTACACGTACGAAGTGTGTGTTGACAATGCCGCAGGCGCTAGAAGTTTATTTCCTATTGCCTATTAACATTGTTGCCACGCACTAGATGCCTTATCATTCTTAATTTTCCCATACAAGTAAAAAACACCCGTGTGATATTAACAACGAAGCAATCAGTACCCTCATAAGAGTTCAATTAATATTTAAATACTTTTTATCATTTTTTTCCTCTCTCTGTGTTCGATTTGTTTTTTATTGCCCTTTTTTCAAGTATATATATTTTACAGACTTGAAACTTCACAGTAATGTTCCTTATGTTACGCAGGATGACATTTTCCGAAAATTAGATCCCATGGGTGGTTAAAACCAGGCAACAGTGGGTACTTTGTCTGCATGAGAACAGGATTTTGCATTGTTCATGCCTTCTGCGTCTCCATGGCAACGGGCATCGCGCGGCAGTGGCGTACCCACAAGGAGGGGCATGTATAATGAGCGGCGTAAGAGTGATCTGCCTGTAGACTGCCGTAGCGAAGTACGGGTACATCAGTTGTACGTTGCGTGCACGAGTCGGGAAACCATCGGTGCTATTCATTTTCTCTCCGGTACATTATACAGCATTGTAATAAACTTTTAATGAATTTTTTTTATTTACCATTACTGTAAATGGGAGATGTGGCTTAATTTTTTTTTTCATTAGTATAGCCTTGCGAAGCCGGATCGGGCAGCTAGTCAATATATAACTGGAGATACTCACAAGGGATTTATAAGGGCTTTTAAAATCAATCGACGTATTCACTTATACTAATGCTGTTGTCAACAAAATATCATAAAATCTTTTTACATCACTGTAGTCATCAAAAAATTTAATCTCATTTAAAGTATATATATCCTCCGTACATTGGAAAAATTATGGACACTTAGAAAGGATGCTTGTAGACGAAGATTTCATGTTTCGAATTTCAAAGATTTCGAATTCTTACATTTATCTAGATGCAGATGCTGACAACTACGATGATAATGGTAATGATAGTGATTTTCAAGCTGGTGATAAAACAGAAGACCGTAAATATTTCCTGAATATTGACAGTAAAGGTGAAAGTATGGTGAAGGCAACTGCCGAAAAGACATAATATATTACACATTGAGGGATGATCCAAATGGAATGTTGAGAGACTGAGATTTTTCATTTCTTCTGTATGTGCAGTATATTATTATCGCACAGATGATATATTCACCATACATGAATTCTTAAGACAAGAGGGTTTCATATAATCAAAATATTGATAAGTTGATTGATCATTTTTTGTTAAAATTTTATATTTGTGAGTTGAATAAACAAAACAAACCATTATTCTTATTTGCTTATCGTGAACCACTGAAATATTATGCTTATCCATGATGTCAAATGTGAGTCTAAATATTTATCTTTTTTTGTTGAATGTGTTTCCTTTTTCTAATAAATGTCCTAAATTATAAATGTGTGAGCTAATGACTAAAGTGTACACAATGTGAGTCCTTTTCGTTGATCGTGTTTCCAAATGTGTGTCCTATGTGTCGAATGTGCGTTAATGTTTGTGAACGTCTGCTACGAGAGTTCCAGAATGTTTTTTTATGGCCCGTAGCTGTGTGTTAATGAAGAGTCGCATGATTCGTGATGCTGCAGTGAATATACTATTCGAAATGTTTTCCTCGTGCTTCTTGATTTTCACATCGTTTTGGAGGGAGTTGACAAGAGAAGTCGACTTATTTCGGACACCATTCTGCTGTGGCGTTGCTTGTTTCCTGTGTTGGGGAAAATGGGCTACATCCTACCTGTTTGGAAAAGCTAGCGTTTTTCCCTTTGCGGTTGATACGAGGCAAGAAAGCTAGCCGGGTTGTTGGCCTTGTAATACAGTGCCATTTATGCTTGCAAGATGACATCAGCTACATTAAAATAATAGGTAAGAGCTGAATTTCAATATTGATGTGGTAATGGTTTTTTGTCCGCATTTTCCATGGAGTTTTTACCACGGCAATCTTGTACAAAATTGTCTGTCGTAAGAGTTATCGTCATAATGTACTGAGCAATTAGCGGAAGATTTAACTGTTTTTGTTGGCGAAATATATATTTCTGGAAGGTGGCATAATGATGATATTATCTAAATATGGCACAGCAGCGATTATATTATTAGTGTAAAGCAGCATAAATCTGATTTATCATTTTGATCAATACTATGATATGTGCTATAAATTCAACTTAATTTTATTTGTTACTTTGTTTATCTTTTTGCGGAGGTAAAGAGTTATCTTATATTAACGATATTTTACGTATTTAAGCGGTGCATAGTAGTGGCGCATAAAGTGTGTAGTCATAGTTGGGATTAATGGCTGCAAATTATTGAGCTGTAAAATCGTTGCTGTGTAGTTACACTTTTAAGAACTCACATGTGTGACATGAAATTTTATGAACTATTACGTTTAGTTGAACACACAACAAATAATTTGTAAGTAGTCATTTATTGTAAAATAGACTTGTCTGCTATAGGTATATAATAAGCTGTTGAATTATTGTTGTTGCAGCCTTGTTTTGAGAGACCTAATATTAGCTGATTACTTGGGGACAAGTAATGTATTTGTGAAAATAATAAAATATATTTTAATATTATGTAATATCTTCATGCAATACTCAGTTAATATAATATTTATTTATTCAAACCAAAAAATTTAGGAATGAGTCAACTCTGTTGGTAGGTAACTAGATTTAACTGGTTGTGCTTTGTGTTTACATTGAAATTAGGTGCTAATGATAATTGAGAGTTGGTATAAAATTAAAGTTATCTCATGCTGCTAGATTTAGTAAATTACTGTAGAATAATTTACGAAATGTTTATGTGTTGTTTGTATTTATACTCATGTATATGCATATTTTACTTGCATGTATTTGAATGGTTTGGGGGATTATCTAAAGACAGTATTAAGTGCATTGTATATTGTGGCACTGTGGAGAGCGCAATCCTGTTTCCACTACTTCAGAAGCATGTATATGTATCCCCGCTACGCATAGTTGTTTACATTAATGAGCAATTAAAATAACTTGGAAATGCACCAATTTGTCAGATCTCTAAATCGGTGTTTGGTGCAAATTGATTACAGATATATATGTAAGAAGCTTATATCTAACTTCACTTATTTACGTAGTATCTTTGGTTTTTACCATTTTCGTAGATTGTCGCTTTTGTTGGCTTGAGGCGAGGTAGGGAGTGGTTACAACATAAAATTAAAACAAAAAAGGAATTTATGCTCCTATTTAAAATTGACACAGAACTTTACTTAATTTATGTTTACTAAAATTTACTAATACCTAAAATACAACATTATCAATTTTTGTCCAAATAAATCGCTGAGCTCAGTTAAACAACTAAGAAAAATGGTCTGGATTAAAATAAAAAATAAAACCAATATACTAACAAAATTCTTTTTAGCAAACTTATAATAAATTTTAAAAAAAATTACATTAAATTTATAATTAAAATTTATTCTCTTATAAATTTTAATACAATTAAGAAGCAGTGCCTACTGGTGACCAGGGTCACAATGTAACATAGAAATGTTACTAACTATAGTTTAGAACAGATGTTATGTGTAGCCCACGGATCGTTCGGTTGCTATTATGACTAAGTTGTGCGCTTAATTTAAATACCTAATTTGAACAAATAGGGCCTGGAAAAATTCGCAGGTTCAATGACCTTTAGGCTAGCCTCCACAATCCTCCGCATACTCGAGAAAATGCCACATTTTTATTGCCTGCTGACTTGTGAGCTGTCCCAACCGAATCGCCTGTGATTAGATTCTTCTTTGGATGATGATCTCTAACTGGCTCAAACTCTTGCATATAAACTCTGAGCCTATAGCAGACCCAGCGTAAAGGTACAAGTATTTGAATTTTAGCCTATCATGAAGGGAATCCGCAAAAGTTTCCGGTCTATATGAATAAGTGAAACGATAGAAAGTGAACCTTCTGTGAACGAGCTGATTCTGGCTGGTGTTTCTGTGCGTACGGGAGAATAACTTTCTTGAAAACTATGGAATCGTTGAAAAATAATTGAAATTTAGCGACTAAAATAAAAAATAAAAAATACGCTGAATTTAACGGGCGTAAAACATGTAAAGAACGGTTCTGATATTTTTTCTTAACTAATAATATTTATTTCTCAGTGTGCAAAAATATCGCAATGGTTCAAGAAGTTACGCCACAACTTAAAACTTGGGCGTTCCGAAGCTGTTTGGTGTTCTCGCGCTCGGTCGTCCATTGGTTGGGTCGGGATGGACCTGCGTCTGGTTTGTCGGTACCCACTAGTGAAGACTTTTCATTGGCCTACCGTGGCACATGGCCAATTTGACACTGAGCAATGCTTGGGCAGGCTGTGTTCCACCATGTTGCTGGCCAGTGGCGAAATTTTAGTAGCGCGCGCAGCTGGAGTGGGAAAAAGTGCGCCAAGCGTAAGTCCCTCCTCCATCCACTCCGTCTACCGGAAGTGAAGCAATTATGCGGTCGTCCGGCTGCGCTGATTGGTAGCACCGTTGCTCAAGGAGAATGTCGGTTCGCTAATTGGATACAATTGCAAACACGCACTGACGAGGCAGCAATGCTGAAACTGCTCCTCAAGGTTTAAAACCCACATATATATTTTCACTCATGTTACTAGAGCCATGGTTATTTCCTGATTTATTGGGTAGCATAGAAATTTTTTTTTATGTTTTACATTTAATATTATTGATGATTTTTAATTATGCTTATAACATACGATGTGTTATGCGGTTGATTAAGCAGAACATAGAGGTTTTGGAAGTTTTTAAGATTAATAAGAATCACTCGTTTACATTGAACGTGTAACATTTAATTTTGCAACAACTTTGGCTATAAACTACGGGTTTGGACAGGAGCGGGAATCATCGCTTATAAAGAGTGAACCTTGTTGACTTCAGTCCGACAAGCACGGTCGTAAATACCTGCCGGCCTGAGCTGAGATGTCCGAACGAGCACCGTCCAGGGTTCGTTGCCCGGCGGCGCCCAGCGACCCGACGCTCTTGGCACTGGAGCGCTGATGAGGCTCGACTCCGCACCTCGGGACGATGGCGGCAGGTGGATGACCAAGGGCGGACGCCCTTGTCTTGACCTGGTTCCGCTTATTTTAAAATCTACATGAGAGTGCGCCGTCGGCAGTGTGGCGCGCTGCCCTGGACTGAGGACTGTCGTCGGCTGCTCTTGTGAAACAGTCTGCTTAGTTGCACTGACTGCCGGCAGGTGTATGAACCTCGGCTACTGACCGTGGCGTAAACCCCTCATGACACCTTAAAGCACACATATATCTTCTCTATACTGATGACTGGACTACAGTACTCCTGACGTGCCCTTAGTGAGCCTGAGTCGGTTATAAACAAGGGGAAACAGTTGTCCAAACACGTGTAACCCGCCGAAGGAAGTGATATTGTTACATAAAACATTATTTATTAGCTAGTATTAATAAACATCTTATAACTCCCGATAAATGACAATTAAAACTGCTTTAATACATTTTAAGAAATTCCAGCTACTAAAACCAGGCCATTGTTTGGTTATACCAAGTAATATGTACTGGAGGTAGTAGTGACCCTCCGTCGACTGGGACTGTACGTTGACCCGAGGCTTCCAGGCCACTAGACCTGCTACAGCCATGATGACAATGTGGGTTTGCAGCATATCCTGCATATAGGTATTTCCTCGCCGAGAAAAATGTCTGAGGCTATGAAAAGTTGAAGTACGAACCAGGATGAACACCACCAAAAACCAACCTACCCCCGACCATCTCAACGACGAGACATCGGAATAGTCATAATAAGCCATCTGCAACTTTCCTAACTCACCACTTAATTGCACATCATAATTTCACAAGTACCAAACGGTTCTCGCCCGTTCCGGATTTCAAACATTTTCCAGCTATAGGTGCAGGACTATCACCTGAAAATGTTCTATCACCAAGTCGCTCTCCTCGAAGAAATTCCAAGTCGGTGAAGTTAGTTTCTGACTGACAGACCATGTATCACGTGGTGGCGATGACAGGGAGCGTGAAGTTCTTGGTGGTCGGAGTGTCGGGGCGGCGTCGCAATGCCCTCACGAAGAGAGTGACTCCGGGCATCTCCTCGGAGGCCGACTGCTCCCATGCCTCTC
This sequence comes from Bacillus rossius redtenbacheri, assembly GCF_032445375.1. NCBI lineage: Eukaryota > Metazoa > Arthropoda > Insecta > Phasmatodea > Bacillidae > Bacillus > Bacillus rossius. The sequence continues at coordinate 77,496,150 of NC_086331.1, forward strand.
AGGTGAAACCCCTTATATACTAGACTTCTGCAAACCTCAAACAATCGGGAATGATTACGCGAACGGCCAGCTAAGATGGCCGACTTCCTATGACGTCACTTCCTGCCACTGGAGGGTTTTTTATACATACAGCGGAACACTTCTTTTGCTCCTGTACGTCGGTTGGCCTAAACGCAATGCAAAGCCGGTAGTCTACATCGCAGGCTTCATGTATGCCAAGCAGCATATCGCCGAAGCGGCGCCCGTCCACTTAATATAAGTTAGGGGAGATGCATTTCACCCCATAAAACCGTTGACAAGAAATAGTTTGCATTGCTACAAGAAATATATTTTAAAGGGTAGAGTGTGGTAAGCATATATAAGCCAATATTTTAAATAACTTATTTCATGATGTTGGCCCGCCATGAGAATACGATACATACAGCTTTTGGTGTAGGACCTTGATCTGTCCTTGAAATAAACTAAATACTCACTTTTTTCTCAATAACTATTAAATCAAAACAAAAAATAACTCAACAACATAAATTAGGTAATGTTTCAGAGAGTAGAATTTTTTTTACAAATTTCAGCACAAGCGATGGCTAAAAAACTTTCAAAAAACAAAAAAAAAAAATCCTATAATTTTGATACTATACACTTTTACTAGATAAAGTTTCACTAAACTCAAAGAGTCACTTTTTTCAGTTATAAATAAAATATTGGCTTTAGCTACATACTAAGAAAAATATCTCTCCCATATTAACTGATAATTTTACACTACAGACTTTTAATTGTTGTTAATTTAGTTCGAAAAATAAATAGCATAATGTTTCCCACATGGTTTAAATCATCACTGCTATTACCATTTATTACAACCTTAAAAAATGTACTTTTCACGATTGCTGCTAAATATATTGTTTGTAGGGCCATCCAATGTTTGCGAAATGATTTCTAGATCAGCTGTATGTTAAAACCTTTTAAGCATTCTCTGTGTTTTGTTGTTGGCTGGGTTTCTTTCAGGAACATGTCTATTGTAGGTACACCAATCAAAGCCATCCAGTGCGGAAACAAACGCGTCCTGAATGGTCCGGCCATATAGGGCAAACAATTATCTTGCAGACGGCATCCGATTACACGGAAACAATGTCAAAGTGAGCGTGTGACGGTCTGCACGGACGCGCGATAGCAGCAGATTGTTCCAACCTACGGCTGGCATTCTCACGGTCCCCTCCCACATATGCGCCCTATCAGGGTAGGGTGGGAACAATTTCCAGTTATTTTATATGTACATTCCAGAGCAATAAATTTAAACAGAACTGTTAGGGATCTTTTCCTCTTTTATGATCAGGAGGGTATTAGTGCTTCGGCAATGACCAGCGGCTAGGGTCAACATCCCAGCATAGTCACCGACTCAGCCCCGTACCTCACTCAGCTAACCAGATAGTTGACTGTGTCCTGAGACCTAAGACTTTATCAGCACTGCTGGCGCCTTCCCCGATCTCCCACATCACAATGGGACCCCTCAAAACACCCAGTGAACCCGTGGTCCGGTGGATGCCTATCCAACCTCTGCTAGCTGTCCAGACTAGTACCGGAGCTGTGTCGTCGCTCACCACGTCGACTCAGCATCGGGCTAGAGAACCCTTGGAGCCTGCTCCAAGCGATCGGAGCACCACTACCAAGTATGAGTCCTACCCAATCAGAATCCTGGGCCTTGGAGAAAACCTCAGTGGGACGCCATTCAATCTTTCAGGGATTCTTCCCGTACTACTACCAACTTGGCGTCTATGCGGCACGAGACCGTTCGCCAACAGGCTAGCCTACCGCCACTCTTCAGAATCACCCCACTGGATGTCCTCATCTCCTCGAACTACCCTCCGACCTGCCGTACCTCGGCCCGACACGATAGCAGCAGGCAGAAATTAAGTGGCCCGCCCACAATCAGCACCGAGGGTGGGACAGGCGCCCTCGCTCCCTCGTCTGCTTTTATTAGCCTGCGCCCGACGAAAACGCCGTTTGTCCATGCCATTTAGTGTTGCAGTCTAAAGGGCGACAAGATTTTTCCGCGTAAAATACTTGCCCATGCCCGTAGTGTTAATTCGTGGTCGCTAGTGCTCGTGCACTGCGTGCGAGGTTGCGCTGTCTAGACTCTTGCGGGCCTGATGGTCGAGTGAGCGCGGCGGTGCCAGCCACGCTATTTTTGCAGTTGGTGGATGACGGACGATGTCCGAAGCCTCTCGCTTGTTTGCCGAAAGCCAACACCCTGTCCCTCCAGGCCACCCCTACTTCTCACCACCCCTGCTGCACCGCATCTTTGCTCCCCCTCCTGTGGCGACGGGATTCAGGTCGCCGATGTTATATTCATGGCGGCCGGCGCGCGGACGTCCTTTCAAAGTGGAGGATTGTTTATTCAGTGGCGGCGCGGCGGGGTGGGGCGGGAAAATTTGGGACAGGCACACCCAGCGACGGTGCTGGGACAAGCGGCTTGCCCGCAGCCAGGACCAGCAGCCATGCTCGGCCCACATCACCCAGGACCTGGGACCCTGATCAGTCGACTTCAGCCAGGACCTGGGACCCTGATCAGCCGACTTCAGCCAGGGCCTGGGACCCTGATCAGCCGACTTCAGCCAGGACCTGGGACCCTGATCAGTCGACTTCAGCCAGGACCTGGGGCCTTGATCAGCCGTCTTCAGCCAGGACCTGGGGCCTTGATCAGCCGTCTTCAGCCAGGACCTGGGACCCTGATCAGCCGACTTCAGCCAGGACCTGGGGCCTTGATCAGCCGACTTCAGCCAGGACCTGGGGCCTTGATCAGCCGACTTCAGCCAGGACCTGGGGCCTTGATCAGCCGACTTCAGCCAGGACCTGGGACCCTGATCAGCCGACTTCAGCCAGGACTTGTGGCCCTGATCAGCCGATTTCAACCAGTAATTGGGACCCTGATCAGCGGACTTCATTCAGCTAGGAACTAGGACCTTGCTTGGGCAGTATCAGCCAGGACTTTCGGCCTTTCGTAGCCGACTTCAGCCAGAAATTATGGCCCTTCTTGGCCAACTCCATCCAGGACCTGATAACCTGCTCGACCAGCTTCAGCCAACATCTGGGGCCCTGCTCAGACAACATCAGTCATCAACTGTGACCCTGCTTGGCCGACTTCAGCCAGGACTTGTTTATGACTTATACCATAATTTACTGTGATTTTAATAAGAGTAGAATTGTCAGTTTATGCAAATTATCAGCGAATGGACAAGTAAGTATCCGTATTTGTTGTACTTATTTTAAAACCTTATTTCCGCTATCATACCAGACGATGGTACTGCTCAGGAAGCAGCATGCCACTGGTTGTCATCAGTGTACACCTATTTGCACTGAATGCTTGCGCTAACATCGTATGGTACGACATACTCGTTCCCTGCTACGTAAAAAAACTAGTAATTTTATTTAAGCCAGAACACAACGCACGGAGAAAGTTTACTCATCGGACCACAATGGTGGATCTGGGATTGCTGCTAACACGCGGGGCGCTGTGATTGGCCGCTCCCTTGGCCAGTTACAATCACAATCACAGTCACTTCGAAGGTCTGTGAGCCAAGATAGAGATTGGCATTTTATATTTCTGGTGTATTTCTTGGCTTTGTTTGCTCAGAGATTAAATACCTACTTATTCACATTTAATGCACATTTATTATTAAACTTTTCAGCAGTCCTGCTATATAATAATCCTTTAGGAGTTCGAATTTCAGCTGCCTGTGCATGGTTATGACGGGGCAATACATAGGCACACTTGTCGCAATACGAATGCTTTGATTCTGAATAACTTGCATTTTGTTAGATGAGGATTCTCTGCTGTGTCCACACTGGAGCCGCGTACGTTATTATCGTTTAAGTTAATGCATTTTTTTTATATTCCGACTGCGAAAAAGATGCACGAGCGATAGGCGAGATTAGTATATGTTCGGGTACTGATTTGGGGTTATTGAATCTTAGGCTACCATACAGGAACCAGCGAGCGCTAGGATGGTCGCGGGAATCCAATTACAATCACTGCTTGAACACTCAAACCACAAAATCTTTGTGAATTATTGTTTTCAAACTTTTTCTTTGCACACGAAGTTCGATAAGTGTTTGTGTATCGTAGTTCGAAGTTCCTGCTTTCAACATTTGACTTTTAAATAACTTGTATACAAAGTGAAACGTTTTTGACAAATTTAAAAATAGATCAGTAACATGTTTTGAGCCGTTGCGAAAGGTGTTTCATATTTGAGGATCAAAAGATTTATACCATCCTCAGTAACGAGAAATCACAGCACCGTTTACTCCCGCAAAACCGCATCGAGCGACGTCTGTGGTTCTCCAGCAAATGACTCGTGTAGCCGCCTCTATTGGCAACAATAGCACAGTTGTTTCAGCACTGCCAATCTGGCTTGTGGCTGCAGTAGAAATACTGTAGTACTATTGCAGTACGTTTCAATAATAAGCACAAAACATTTTTTTTTGCGTTATTTTATTGCTCATTACGACTTACATCATATTTCAATCTGTTGAAAACAAACACAATAAAAATTAATATATTCATATATATATATATAAATGGATTTAATGTAAACTCAACCAGCAATAACAATAAAGATTAGGTACTTTATTTTACAAACAACCATTTTATCACTTTTGAACAATTGTTTGCCGTGGTACGGTATTGTTAATCAATTTAATTGGGAATTTCGGCTAATTTTAAAATATACGTTTAAGATCAGTTCGCTCTTCGTTTAGATAGAACATAAGCTTAAAATGAATATTCAAACAAAATCTTTAAAATTAATAACGGACAATCAATGAAAAATCACTTGACCTCCCTAAAGTAAACAAAATATTTAGTTTCTTACTGACCCTAATGTTGCCTCGAGTTATTGTTCAGTAAAATATTGCTTTTGAGGAGATAGCATACTTATAGTAATAATAGTTACAAAATAAATCATTAACAAAATCTATATTAACGTAGCCCATATAAACTAATTTTGGTTAAACCTGTAATAATATAATTAGTATATATTGGTATGTCCGAGCGCATGATTATGACTTGGGATTGGGATTGTCGGTCCGCTATCTTGGATTGTGATGTCATGATAGCCAACTTGGATGACACCAAACACGTAATCTTGGATTCCGCCATTTTGAATTCTAGAAATTTCTGCCATATTGGATTATGATGTAAAATCCGCCATTTTTCGAAAACTTTATGCCATTTGGTTTTCTGCCATTTTGAATTTTGATGTCACATCCACTATCTTAAAAATTTGTAATGATTATGAGAAAATATTGGGAAAAATTAAAATATGAAATTATTTTAATACAAATGTAAAAAATTTTTAATAAAAAACGTAACTGCATTTTGAAGCTTGGGAACCTCGGTTCAAATCCTGTGAGGGGGGAAAATAGTCACTACGCCATGGTGGCTGCTGGAAGACTGACCCCCCAACATTAATGCCAATGCAGATAATACACCAACCAGTATGATGTCATTACGGCCATCTTGGATCCAGCATTTTATTTTCTAGAACATTCCGTCATATTGGATTGTGATGTCATAGCAACCTTATTTGTTGACATTGACATTCACATTTGCCATTGACCTTGACCTTTAACCATGACCTTGATCTTTGAATGTTTACTGTCCTCTGACATTGACATTGCCATTGAATTTTGACCTTTACCTCTCACAATGAATATGAAATTTTACCTTGAACTTTGGAACTGTCCTTGACATTTTACATTAATCCTTGACATTTGACATTTGACCTTGACCTTTGACATTGCCCTCGACTGGCAATTTTGATTCTGCCATTTAGGTTTCTAGTACTTTCTGCCATTTTTAACAACAGCATCTTGTTTCATCTGATTGAGGTCAGCATCTTTTATGATGTCATAGACACCATGATTTTTTTTTCTGCTGGAGTTCAACATCTTAAATTAAATAATGTTCGTAATTTTTTTCCAGTACTTGCTTCTAGGAGCGCTAGCGTGCCATAGCATCTTCTGCCAGAGTGCACTGTCACCATATTGGTTTAATTTTTACCTGCTTAATTACCAGACCATTGTAACATCCGAAATATTGTCGGCCAACCTGGCCACCATATTGAAAATATAATTATTAACCTAGAAATTCGGAAACAATTCATAAATCACTCAACGAATCTTCCATTGATAAACTGATTAATTACTTCGGTTTCTGCCCTTGGTTAGATCATTGCTCCATGCAAAAAAAAAATTAAATTTTAGCCTAAAAATTCTACTTTTTCTAATATTGTGAAAAGTCTCCCAAGTGGCTTATATTCCCCATCTACCAGCTTCCAGCTAGCCAAATATGCCATATTAACACCCATGTTTAAAATCTGTAATAAATGACATATAAACTCGGGAAAAAATAAAAATCTTGAAAAAAAAAACTTATTTATGTATGGATTGACTCGATATATTTCTGTCCTCGTTTGTATTATTGATTGGATAGAAGAGTAACCAAACCTTTAAAATCCATCCTTAAAACATCCATGTCTAATCATTACTACAAGAAAAACCTGGTCTGAGGAGAAAAGTGGTATGGGCCAAATGCTTGATACCTATCTTGAGCGTAGCAGAAACTTTGTACTTTTTCTTTAACCACAAAGTTTAAAAAAAAAAAAGTATTCACGGTGCTGGACGGAGGTTCCTTGCATAACCTGGCACATGTAAAGTACTTGTTGCAATCACTTCAAATTACGAAAAATGCAATGAGAGTAGAAAATTAGTCTATAAATGTATAAATTGAGAGCGAAAAAGTAGTAGTGCATATAACATAGTCTAATACAGGTACCATACTGCGAAAGTCATCACTTTGAATATTATAAACAATAGAAATTTACAGCAAGCCACCTTCTGGCATAACACATTTTTCATGTGCCCAATATTCTTGTTACATAAATAATCAGTACAGAAGGAGTGCGTAACTGGGACGAAGAGTTGCTTACCAAGTTGTTTGGATCCCAGTGATAAAATCCATCGAGAGCTCCAGGTTATTCAGTAGATTAATGTATTGGTTAAATTATTGACATGTTTAATATCGAAGCAGTTGTGTACAGCGATACATGCTAGGAAATGATCATAAATAAAAAATCAGACGTATATTAATTTTATTTCGAGGATTAATAAATTATTTCACAGAAATACTAAAATATGATCCTAACAGCTTTGCTCTTCTACTATGTTATTATATGTGCAATTACTTTACCAGCTTCATACACACTCGCACATTCATTTCAAAAGCTTAACACTTGCACATATACATTTACGGTAGCGAATTTATTCGCATAAAGATTCCCATAATGTTATTAAAACGCATACAGATCACATATTTAGGAAAAAAACTTATGTTAGCAAATAAGTCGTACTGCTTTTTTGTTTTAAATATATCAGGAATGAGACTTTATGTATGTAACAAACCTCACTTAATAACAAAGTTACTTGTCACATGTAGTTTAGTACCTTAAGAAAAATGGTGAAGTAGGTTATGAAAAAAAAAATTCTTAATACTAATTTTAATTCAAATCACATATTTACATACAGTAAAATCTGAAACTTATATATAGGTCTCAGTCTATGCTACATACATTTTCCCTTTGAAATTATTTTGAGTTCCTTATTTAGAGAAAAAAAATACAACAATTTCATACAGACCTCAGTACAACTGATCAGAGGTGCAAGGCCTTAGAGGCCCGCAGATAATTATGCCAAAGTCCTACCTTTACAAATGATTTTTTAAGTAAAATTTCGAGTGATTTGTACCCCGCACTTCTCAAGGAAAATTTTTGTACAGTCAAGATTACTTTTACAAATGTTAAATTCGCGTATACGTGTACTTCTTCGTCGTTTAAAACCTTTACCACAGTAGCGAGAGTAATACAACAGCGAACCATTATATTCCGATGCTATAATAGAAGTTTGCAATGATGTCACCCCTGCTGAAGACATAACAGAAGCTAATTTCAATAAGTCTTTAGAAGTCTCGTTATACGACGATGGTGTAGTTGTTATAGTTAACAGAATTCCTTTGTCATTACCATCGTTTCCTTAATGTACAACTTCCAAATTAACTTTGCTTTTGCAGTGCCTTATCAAATTACCTTTATGTGTAAGATGAACACCACATCTGTCACATGTAAATGTCGCACTATTAACGTTCCTTCTGCAGCTGTGATTTTCGTACCTTCCTGCATTTGGTCGATATTGAGAACGTATGTCGCATTACTTACACAGATGACTTGTCGGTAGATTTTGGCTCATCAAAGTATCGGAAACTATGGTACTTCCAATGTACAGTGCTGTAGGCTCAGTCATCAAAGACACGATTGATGCAGGAGCTGGAAATTTTCTCTCACAATGTTCGATTCACCAAAGCCAGTGTAATTGTAGGTATCGAGGTCACCTCTGCTTTCGGTACTGCACTCATTGAAGTCTCTTGCTGTTATGAGACAGTAGGTGCAGCCAACATCGGGATATCTGGAGCTGTCAGCGTCGTTGCCATCAGGGTCTCCGGTGACGATGGAAGACTTTCCACCACGATCTCTGAATCTGTTAGCTTTGTTACCATCGGATTCTGCGTCGCCTAAATTACAACTGCCATCAAGATCGTCGTTAATTATGGTAAATATGCAATTTTGTTCTCAAGAATATCCAAATACCAGACTTATACCTATATCAGGCGAGCCAAACTAGGCGATTCTCGCACCACTGTAGCCAGTCCAGGTCTCACTTTTATACTCAATCACTGGTATAATACATTGGTCAAATAAGTAAGAATTTTTATCATTTTTTTAATGTTAGAATATTTTTAAAGAACTTTCATGTAAAGATAATGCTTCAATTATATTCCAACAACTAATCATACAGTTTACATACTCGATTCATTTTAGCTTACTAGAGAACAAGAGTCTCTGAAACATTTGGATTTTCAGAATCCGAACACCATTTAAACTACTCAAATATTATTTTGACTACTCTCAGCTACTTATGACAAAAACTAGCTCCAAATGACCAAAACACATTACTCTCGATGTCTACAATAATTCACCCTATAACAAGCTAGGGTACCTGCCATCTCCAGTACAGGAAACCTTCAGTGTTGATATTTGATATATCTACAGCCAAGACTTGTTCTTTGGCGAAAATCTGTAACCAGCATCTTTAAAAACGAGGTTCTCAGTATCGATCCTTGATATGCCTTAGGACAAAAGCCTCCGAACCAGGAGACATAATCTATGTCCATAGTATACATTTTTCTGCTTGACTTAGTACACATTGACAAGTAATGTTTGTAAATAATCCATTATAGTACCAGGTAACCATCATTTGTTTACGCACATACATTGGGTCGCCAACGTATCTATCAACACATGGCTATTAAAAAACCTGCATTCTGCTCCAAATTTACATTCATCGTTCTACATGGCTAAACTCAGCCCACACACTGCTAAAATATATGAAACAATAAACTATTACTTCCTTACATTCAGTCATTCAAACGTCTACTAGCTGTTAGTCGGACGGGTATAGCAGTGGTCATATTCGGCACAATTTACACTTATATACCACCAGGAGTCTTTGACTACTGAACTTTCAGAACCTAGCTGTACATGCATGAGGCAGGATACAAGTAATTCGACACACAATCTGAAACACTTTCTCTATCACCGAAGCAACATTATCCATCATCGACACCAAATTCAGCACACATACTCAAACTTCGACATGAATCAAATGCACATTATTCATCATCGACACACAATCCAATGCACATTCTACGTCATCAACACACAATTGGACACACATTTCCAATCATCTACACACTTCAGCACGCATTCTCAAAGTTCAACATGCATTGACACACAGATCTACAAAACATGTGCATATTTTGGGAATAAATATTCACATATTAAATATAACTTTTTTAGTACATCCATAAAAATTTTTATTTACATTATTCATCCAAAACCCCTGAAAAAAATTAACCAATATGGAGGCAGCAGGGATCATTAACAGACAGAAACAAGATGGCAGATCCAAGATGGCCACCATGATGTCATACTGGTTGCATAAAATATTCTTTGATATTAGTTTTGAGGGTTCAGCCTGCTGCTGGACTCCCTGGATGAAGACCTGTCACCAGGTTAAAACCAAGGACTCTGTGCTCCATGATTTATGATTTTTTTATTAAATTTTTTATTATACATGTGAATTAATTATATATTAATAAGTTTTAACTTGTTGGATTATTTGGGTATAAATATGGATTTTCAATATGAAGGATGTGACATCCAAATATAAAATGGTGAAATTCAATATGGCGGAAAGTTATGGAAAACAAAATGGCGGGTGGGCATCATAATACAAGATGATGAGAAGTTCTTTAAAACAAAATGGTAGTTGTGACATCATCATACAAAATGGCATAATTCAAGAGGGCGGAACATTATAAAAATGGCGGAAAGCAAGATGTTCGCTGGTGTCAAGGTCAAGGTCCATGTTAAAAGTCATCAAATATGGCCGCCGTGACATCATAATCCAAGGTGGCGGACCCTGTCCCCTCGCACCTCAGCCAGAAGCCTGCGCGAGGATCCCCCTTTTTATACTACTGTACTCTTGCACTGTGTCAATGATTGACCGCAGTTATTTGGATACGCCCATCTACGACCGTGAGCCAAAGATGCACAGCTAGGAGACAAATAAGCGAAAAAGGTGGTGCCGATTTAAGAAAACAAAAAGGTTTCTCACTTAGAAATAAGCCGATGGAAAATCATAAGTATGCATAGTATACAACGATTCGAATTTCATCCTGACGCCAAAGGAATTTGCGAAACTTCCGGATCTCTTTTTATGATACAAGATTTAGAAAATATCTGTTGAGAAAATTTCAGACAAAACAATAAATGAAAGGAAGTTATTGTGATGAATTCTTAGTAAATAGTTTCAATGATAGTAATGACACGAAAATGAAATAATCTGCAGTGTGTACGAGGCTAAGTCTAAGGAATATATGTAAAACTGGGCGACGTAAAACTCAACCAAACAATCATATATTCATCAGGGAAAATATCGGGTGAGTTGCGGGTGGTATATCTTCAAATGTTGAAAGAAAAGCGTTTGGCGAGGTTTATCACACGCTAAAATAATTTTCTAAAATACACTAGTGTCTAGTGATGATAGGATTTCAGTTTTTTTATCATCTCCTATTTATAGAGTTGCTTGTTTTGATAAATGTCTTTTAGAATTAGATGTTATTAGTATTTTCAAGACGTATAGTGATTGGCCATGACAAAATTGGTCAAGTAAAATATATTGTTCATGAAAATTGATAGTAGTATAATTCTGGTGATAAAATTTGCCTTGAAATTTAACGTGTATGGTTTTTACAGCCAAAACCTACAATAAAATTAATGTGAAGAAGAAGTAAAGCCATGAAAATGCAAAAATCCCATATGTGGTTGAAGCTACAGTATTATAATTCAGCACAATGTGGCTTTATACAAATACGAAGTATGCGTATTTTTGTGATACAGCCTTAACTAAATGATGCATTCAGTGAAAATTTAAGTGAAAACAAATCTGAATTATATTGGCGCTAACACATCTTGGTACGTTAAAAAAAAAATTAAGAAATATGTTTTTGGCGGTCATTTGTTTGTGTTTACATATTCTTCGCTATCTGTTTACGACTTTTTTTAAACTAAAGCTTGTTTAAAATTGATAAATTTACAATAACAAATACACTGTAAATATGAGGACAGCATTTGGCCGGTTCAAATGTATCGACTATCATCACATTATTCTTAAAGGGACCGCCACAAGACTGCATGTAAGGCCACGGGCGACTCATCTTTTCACGAAGACTGTTTCAGCGATCGTGTGAAGGTTCTTCCGAGTATTCGGAAGTTTAAGAAAAGTGGTTGCCATCCATTAAGGTTGTTTTAGGCTGAGTGTTCCTTTAAGAAGTTAATCAGAATCGGCTTAAGTGTCGCCTTGTAGTGATGAAATCGGGATTTCAGCTGGGTGTAATCTTGCGTCAACAGTTAGGAGTAGGTATATGAAATTTTTTTAAATCCATAGATTTGGCGAAGCATGTTTTATGACTTGAGCCAGATACAGTTACTCCATCAAAAGTATCTAGGCGGGAACCCCTCACAAACATTCACCATAAAAAATAAATTTAAAACAAGTCTTCTACCAACATTTAACTAATATAAAAAATTTTATATGTAAAAAAATTACAATTACCGCAACGTTACACGATTCTGGTCTTTAGAAAACTACAATAACGTACAAATTTTGCTTGAAATATGTAAATGTTAATGTGCAGTTACAATATTAATAACGTATTAAATTACATAATTCGAAGTTGGTACCCAGTACTACCTTATGAGTATTAAATATAATATTTTTTAGAACCGCGCGATTGAAAAAGCATTGGTAGATGGTAATATGTTACGTCACACGACATGCACAGAGGCTCGAGGCAACGGGACCTCCAAGACCACAGTGTGACGAGTCGGTGCTCATGCTCATATAATACCAATTTATCGTTTAGTATGTATTAGCATTAATTTTGTTAGTTGGTTTCTTAAATCATGTTCTTCTAATAGCTATTTTTACCACGTTTTATTAACTCGCTTCCTTGTCTGTCTACTATTCTGTTCGGTACAAATTTTGCAATCAATTTAAACTAACTTCACGATGATCAAGAGATAGCGCAGGACATACAAAACAGGATGCAAATTCAAACAAACAGTCAGACAATATATATAACATATAAAAAGAATTTAATATTATATAATATATAAATGACAGTTCATGACAAATTGACTACATTTATTCGTTTTCTTGGTCCTACAACTTGGTTTATAACTTTGAGCTGTAATGATTTGAATTGGCTTGATAGGCGCAAAGGTTTCTGTATTGCGGAGAGCACCATAAGTGAATTTATTTATTTTAATATTGAAATAACAATCTCATTAAAATAATTTTGCTTGCTCTTTATTTTATTTTTCTGTAAAATAATAGTTAAATTGATTGAATTATTATTGGTAAGTAGGTAAAACAATTTTCTATTTCATATATGATCAGGTGATGAGAAACTGAATAAACCTGAAATTTGCTAAATGCCTTTGTCGTAATTTCATCAAGATGCTTAAAAGTAATTGAAAAATTTCAAACACACAAGACTTGAAAGCAGAAAATATATTTTAACTTAAAAAAAAAAATAATATGCTACGTTTTTATAACGGACTATATAGTATAAAATAATTTCTCCTTGCACCAGACAGATTTATTACTCCATACAGATTCCTAACCCCATACAGAATGTCCTAAAAATTTGTGGTTAGGAATTTCTAATACCCATGAAAATACTTCTAAGATTTAAAAAGAAAAACGTGGGGCGCATGCAGTAGGTTATTGATGCATGAATAGTTCACCTGTCACTAACAATTGTATTGCACTGCAAATTATATGATCTGTATAGGGTTATAAATCTGCATGGGGCTATAATAAATTATTTTATACATTTAAGTCCGTTTAAAAAAAAAGTTTATATTAATTTTATTAATATTTTTAATAATTTTAAAATCTGAAAACATATTCTCATATCATTTGTCATGCCTCATCCAATATTACGTCATATGTTTGAGCCCTAGAGAATGTGATTTTCAACCTCATTGGTGATTCCATTTTCCCAGTTCAAACAAATATCAGTCAAATTAAACATAAATTAATGAATCGTGGTTCACGAGAAGAAAAACTTACCTAAGTTTTTTCATAGTTATTTACATACATAATTTGTTAAACTTGGATTTTCGAGAGTTCCAGTTGACAAGTTCTAAAAAAAATGTATTGCAATTATGTGGAGTTATATCAAAAATCCTTCACAAGAGAAAAGATTGAAATATTACCTTAATTGCACTAATTTAACTCAAATTTACTATTTCGATAAAAGTTCACATATTTCCAGCATTCACTGAACAAAACAAATGCACTTATTTCTGAACTTGGCCATGAAAGTCGCGTTGACGCACGTTGCGCCGGCTAGCTGCGACCGTAGCACCGCCACTGTACACCACACACTCCGACGCCTAGGCCACTGTAGCGGTCCAAATAATTGCGCTAAACCGTTATATTTGTATCGCCTTAAAGTTTACTTATTACGCAAAAACCTTTATAAAGATGAATATAACGTTGGGCCCCTCATTTGTATCTACCTGTATACTAATTTTTTTTTCATGACTGATTAAAAAAAATTAATAACGTTATCGATTTTTATTTTGTCTTTAGTATTCAACTATGAAATATTTTACATGGTAGTGTGGACTACGTTTCTAGATTATTTTGATAGTTTTCTGGGGAGTGAACGGTAAAAATTGCGTTTGTGGGAAACATTTTAATGCATGACTGTAAGACGCTGCCATAAATGATTTTACTGCATTTATTCGGTGTGACGCACAATGTGTACGGCGGTAAACTTTCCGCATGTTATGAAACATAATCAGCTTTGGAAATATTTTTCATAGGTTTGCATCTCTTTTGGTGTTCGTTTCGCGTACCAGTAGAAGACGTCTTTCTGGCGGCGACCAGAGATGGAACAGTCCAAAGCTATGGCGCGAAGGGGAGGCGGGTAGTTGGAGCAGTGGAGGTGCATTATACTCGGCAGGGCTGGTTAGGTTCCTCCCTCTCGTCCACTCCCGTGTTTACCTTCAGCAGCTGTGGGGCGCAGGGCGGGTGACAGGCGATGGACGGTCGGCGCAGTGTTTGCTCGGGCACTAGGGGGGGGGGGGGGGGGGCCGCCCGCAGCTGACATGTCGCGGTAATTCGCAGCCACTCCCGCCGCGCCGCGCCAGAAGAACGCCTTCCTCTCAGCCTCAGCCACTTCCCTGCCACTCCTCGCAGCCACCCACCCGCACCCCGTCAGCTGAGAATTAGCCTGCACTCCCGACAAACATCCGCGCAATCTCCTTCACACCTCATGTCGGTTTTTCTTATTTTTTGTTCATTACCTTTATTTCCGGGCTGTTTCCGAAATTGTAACTCGATACCTCCCCTGCATTTGTTGTTCTTCCACAGATATTTTCAACAAATATTCGCTTATTGCAATATTATAGATACGAATATTTCAACGCCTTTTTGCACCCATGACACTTTGCGAGAAATATTAAACACAAGAGAGCCGCAGTGATAAATTTAGAGGATTGGCCTTAAAATTGATAAAAAGGAAATGAAATAATTAATATGGCGTATGAGACAGATCCTTCAGTTTTAGTATACACTCAATTGGGTGGTTATAAAATACAACTATGTGGTAATACAGTTATTATGTACAAATTATTACAATACAGTTTTAATATATCGGTGCAGATGCCCATAACCATGTTTGGGCTAATTCAGGTACCATGTAACCTATACGTAGGCTCCTTAGGGTAAAATTTTTAATGTGAGCGATATTTATTTGAATGCTTTAAAAAGTAACATTTGAAACTTAAACAATATAAGTTATTACCACTCACGATAACCAAAGTAGTAAGAATAATTGCAGGCAAACGTGGTAAAAATAGTTTCATCTCGCATTACTTTCTGTCATGGATAGATTACAGGAATGTAAAATTCCGAGAACTTATACAGGAGCATATGACACAGAACTACTCACCAAATCACAAACGCCTTAGATGAGCGATGGCATAGAACGTGTGTGCGATACAGTGATACCGGCGTTGCGGTGAGGGCAGTGATACGCTGACTTGCGCCTTGTGGTTTGGTGCGCATACTGTCTGTCCTGTGCGTGTCTGTGAGAGTGAAGTCACATCTGCGCTGTACCCACAAGAAAATTATGTACACACCCTCGTGTACGCGCCAAGCACATTTCACACGTGGTTCCCAAACACGTAGCGGATAGAACACACAGGCGTCGAAGGTGCGGAGAGCCAAGCATTAAAATTAAAAATTTAGTGGTTCTAATTGTATCCTGCTTAGACGTTTTAGTCGTCTATAAATAAAAAAAAACCATTTCCCACTTTTTCTTAGATGTTATGCCATTTTAGTTTTATAAGGTTCGATCCGCGAATATTCTGTGGTTTAATTTCACTCCAGGCTAGACCCTACTTGCAATAATTAACAAGTTTTTTTTACAATGCTCATTGGCCGATAACTAGGTCACATCCTTTGACAAGTTACACGGAATTGAGTAACTATCCGTTCTTCTACTTTTTTATAACTGGCTCAGAGTCGTAGAGCTCAGCTGTCCAGTGATGAACGTGAAGCAGATGTAGGTAGGCTATGTGTACTTCAAGTCTGAGTCTGCACAACAGCGTGACCCATGGGAGCAGAGCCTCCTCCACAGCGGAGCTGAAGGGCTCCTCATAGCGCGGGCCAGCACGCGCTTGCAAAGTCGGACCTTTGACACGGGGGTGATACATATTTACAATTACCCCTCTCCCCTTTTAACCGGCGAAACAAACAGATTTTCATTCCCGATCTTAGTTTTATTGATTGGTATGATATAACTAAAACCAATTGAGCAATATATAAATGAAATCATAGATTTATACATAGAATATGATATGTTAATGTATTTTGTGGTTTGAATTCGTTTTATGTAGCAGCTGAGTAGTGACTTACTTCTAGTGAGGCGAAATGCCGGAGCCTTAGTGCGACCATGGTGGCTCGCGGGCCACTGATTGGTTACTTCACTGGCACAGAACAACTTCTCAGCTTACAACAATGGCTGTATTTTTGCAGCACTTTGCCACTTCGTCAGTGACTGTCTCACTGTACAACCAGTGTTTCGCCCGGCTATCAAATATTCCTGCACATGTCTTTCGCGCCAAGCTAACTCAATCGTACTTTGGCGTCTCGTAACTGCATCAGTGGAAAAAAAAAACTCGAGGGCAGTGGGGCTTTTAGAGTTTTTTTTACAAGGTTCAGGGTCAAGGTGAACGTTAACCAATAGTTTCTTTGCACGGAATAAATTTAATTAATAGATCATACTTTGTTTTTGACATGGTATTGTTTAAAAACTCGGTGTTTTTTTCCTTTCAAATTGTTATTTTAAAATTTTATCGTACTGGGTTCAAGCCCCGCACCCAATACGTTATGAATTCTGCCAACACAAACACTAACAAGGTGTCCTATGCTATAATAGGAAGGCAAGGAGGAAAACTGGTGTGACTCATAAAAAATGTATTTTAATGTAGGGATAATTGTTTAATATTCCATACCATCTCAATACAAATAATAACGTTTAAATGACTGAGCAGTAACAAGAAACAATAAAGACAAAAATTTTACGAAACGCGGTGCAAAAAACATCAGGTAAAATCATTTTAACGAACTAACAATCTTGATCATTAGCAACTGCTCCAAAGTTACAAACAACTTTAAGCTCGGGACAGCGCTCATATCACAAATAAATTAAGTCACATGCCCTTGTGCAGAACACATGCCCAAAATTTAACAATAAATTTTACAATGCGTGTATTCCCTGTGTCAATACCAAAACAAAGCTAGGCGTTTGATTGGAAGTTCAAAATAATCCGGCATCACACTACAAGATTAATATCCAATAAAACGAGCATGGAATAATTTAAAATACTCATACAAAATGTAAATGTTACTGAGAGCGATACCTCACGTGTAACGTGAATCAAGGAGGCGAGTGACATGAAACATTTCCAGCATTTATACAAGGGAAATAATTCCTAAATCGACAATAGGTGCTTCTCTAGGCACAGCGCGGAGGTTTATCATGGCGATTACTAGAGTATGACAAAGAACTGTCAAATCAAATAAAATTTAGAGAATGGTAGTTCGAAACACACAATTTGGAAGGAAAGCAAATTCAAACAAGTTAAGTTTACATGAACGGGTATATGGACACCGCAAACAGCCTTGAAACACAAATTAAAAACCAAACTTCGCCATGACTCTCTCATCTCACGCGAATCACCGCACCAAAATATGTTAACCCCACTAAATGAAACCACAAAAATAATGAGGCCGGCACAGTGACCCGACCTTACTTTAGCCTTGAGGTATACCAAGCGCACAAGCGCAAACCACTGAGAGCACACAGTTAGGAGGGGGAAGAAGGATGCCTAGGCCAGGGGGTGGGCGAAAGAGGAAATGCACGGAGGGCACTTAAGCGCAGAGGAAAAGGCTACAATACTTGCGATCTTCTATGACGACCTGGCTCAAACTAATTGAAAATCATGCGCAAAATGTGTGTTTAGTCATTTTTAGAACAAGTTATTAGCATAACTATTGACAGAATATTAATCAATAGTAAAAAAAAGTAGTTCTTACTTGTGCGAAAAATATTAAGAGGATCATTTAAGTGATTGTATAAAAAAATACCATAGTTTTTCCTCTCACAGAGCCGTCTAGCAAGGCTACAAATGTAGCCGTGTGGCCTGGTAGGGTAAAACCTTGCTTTGACTCAAAGAGCGTTCGTACTTTTGAAGGTAGGTAATATCTGATTCCACCTGGCATAATTTACCTTGTAAAATAAAACAAGTACCAAACATTCATAAGTCGTTGTGTTGTAAAAGCAGTCCCGTTTTATGTGGGATGCGGATTGCTTTCTTAAGGTCGCAAAAAAGGAAGGGCTTCGCTAGACATCAAGGGGAAGGGATATCGTCTTGCATGATAATGTTTATCATCTATTTTAAGGCATTGTAATCGACTTAGTAATGAATCTTTTTGTTTGAATTTCACATGATTATAACTGGTGTTAGTTTTAATTTGGTAACAGGAATACACCAATTAAACGAAACTCTGAATACAGTAGCATGTATCATATCGAAAAAAAATTGCATGTAGCGACTGTTTCCTCAGGAATAACCAGGAGCACACGGAGAAAACCAATATAAGTCTTATCAGGTACAAACAGTAGCACACGTAGAAAACCAACGAAATTCTTGCAAATTCAGCTCAATGAATATATAGTATGCATATCATAATACGTTTAATAATATGCTTAGCATATATATCTGTTACAGATATGCATATGCATAAAACACAATAGATATGCTAAGCATATTATTATGTTAAATATTCAAGATAACGTTTTATACAATTATTTCGATAACCTTAACCTTGACTCTATGACCATGAACCTTGATCTCTGACCCTGATATCTAACACCTTGAATGCAATATGATAGCTACTACAAGTGAAATTTGACACTCCAATTACATTATTTTTAGATACGGAAATTTCGCGCATTCATTTAGTCGCAAGTTAGAATGAAACAAACCTTCACTCTCGCACTGTGTTCATGATTGGACCGCAGTTATTTGGACACGCCCCTCTACGACCGCGAGCCAACCATTCCCAGTTAAGAGAGAAGTAAGTGAATCAGGTAGTGCCAATTGACATGTTCTCGCTAAAAAAATAAACCAATGGGAAAGCAAACATGGGCTGAGCAGAGCTATGACTTTGAATAATATCATATTTACCTAAAATTAAAAAAAAATAAAAATAATTTAAAACTTATAAAAATATAAAAATTAATTTATATAATAAATAATCTGTATGCCATCGAGTACGGAGTCCCTAGTAAGTCCCTAGGGTCAATTAGGTGTAGGCCTACCTATACAAATTTACGAATAAACGTTTCATAAATATACTTATAAATTTATATAATAATATAAAAATAATATTAAATTAATAATTGTGTTTACCTCATACATATCAGATGTAGGTACTGGGTTTGACTCCCGGTATATGCAGTTGGAAATAAATTATGTTACTTATTTTCTCCCCACTTTTTAACAGGCGACTGATTATTATTCTAGTTCTTTAAATGATTCATGCAATGGGGAATTTTGATTTAATGCTGTTTTTTGGACATATGCCATTGCATTTTTGCATTGTTTGTCATGGAAAATTCCGAAAATCAATAAATAAATAAAGATCTGCAGATAAAAAATTCACAGTAAACAAGACTGAATCGGCCGCTGTTGGACAAAAGTAACCAACCATGGAAGTAAACAAGTATTATGGACAAAACAGCGACGACAGCAAGGACAAAAATGTAAATATCTCTTATATCCTCTAAATATCAGACAGTACATGCATTCCGTTGAAGGAACTTTGTCATGAAAAATAATATAACAACACAGACGAACACAGTGGGCTAACAAAGACGAGACAGATTAAATGCATGCAACGCAGCAAACATATAAACACAACGATGAAGATAAACAAGTAGGTACTATGGAAAACACACCGACGATAGAGCTGACGAACACAGAAGCTTTCCAGTGACAACAGTGGCGATGTTTCGGGAACTGACCTCTGTTCCCGTCATCAGGCACATACAGATTATTATTCTCTTTCGCCCGCCACCACCATATTTTTTAACCCACTAGATAGTACATATGCCAATCACTAGATAGTCAACTATCATAGCGTGAGCCATCTTTAGAATACGAAACTCACACATCAACAGTTTTCTATCTTACCTTTCGGAGGCTAAATTTTCTTTGACACTGTCCCTACTCCATTGTTAAATTTTAAATTGGCTTTCTCTTTAAAAAAGCTGCTGATGATACACTATGTTTCTATGAGCAATTTGTATTTCTAAACCTGGGGAAATGAGTCTCATGTACGCGTTGATGATTGGAGTGCGTCTAGACCCAGAACATATTTCAGTCTGTCTCATGTAACTTAATAACACTTCTCAAAAGTAGTAGGTGACCGGTGCAAGTTGTAACTTTTCCATTCCAAACACACAATGGGCAGCAGTTAGTCCGTTCTTTCACATACAGCGGCATTCGCAGGGTTCTCTCGTTTCCAAGTCGACAGTTGCGGTATGATGTGTTGTTTAGTGCTTGTATGCAAAAGAGTACTTTCTGCAATCTAAAGTAAATTTTAAGTTTTAGAATTTTTCTTTTTAAGCCAATGAGTAGCCCGTGAAAACTCAACATTTAATACATGCAAATTATATATAAAATCCAGTAATTATGATATTTCATAACTAGAGACCCGAAAAATTCGCGGGTTCATTTCGTGTTATGCTAAAATTCAAATAATCATACCTTAGTGCTGCTACTGTCATTGGTTCACTGTTAATCTGGAGGACTGAGGACCAATTAGTAGAGACCGGAAAAATTCGCGAATTCATTTCGCGATAGGCTAAAATACAAACCGTTATACCTCAGTGCGGCCTCTGCTATTGGCTCACAACTCACCTGGATGACTCTGGGCCAATGAGAAATACCCAACCAAAGCTTTATCGAATCACAGGCTGCTACGCTGGTACTTCTCACAAGA
Organism: Bacillus rossius redtenbacheri; assembly: GCF_032445375.1. Lineage (NCBI taxonomy): Eukaryota > Metazoa > Arthropoda > Insecta > Phasmatodea > Bacillidae > Bacillus > Bacillus rossius. The sequence goes on from NC_086331.1 coordinate 77,517,468, forward strand.
CAGCAGCCAATCAGTGGGTGGCATTTGACCGAGTGTACGTAGAACTATGGAGTTCATCCTACAGGTCATTGAACCCGCGAATTTTTCCGGTCCCTACGAATTAGAGACCCTCACTCATAGAAGTGTCGAATCACAGGCCACCCAGTCGAGACGACTCACAAGTCAGCAGCCAATGAACAGTTTGCATTTGCCCGAGTGTGTAGAGGTTATTGGAGTATATCCTGGAGGTCATTGAACCCGCGAATTTTCCGGGTCTCTATTCATAACATAATATTTCTTGAATTTTTTTTTCTTGGAATCTTATTTTGAATAGAATGGTGCGTTTAGGGTTACCTTCGTTGTTACAACGAGCTGGAAGTTAGTTATTACAGTCTAGTTACAACACAGTGTTAGTGTGTTGTTGTAGGGTCTAACAGATTTTTAGATTTTTTTACAATGTTACTTGTTAATGTCGAGGAGACTTGAAGAAAAACAAAATAATAACATAGGTAGAGACCCGTAAAATTCGCGGGTTCAATGACCTCCAGGATAGACTCAAATATCCTCTACACACTCGGGCAAATGCCAACTGTTAATTGGCTGCTGACTTGTGAGTCGTCTCGACTGGGTGGCCTGTGATTCGACACTTCTATGAGTGAGGGTCTCTAATTGGCCCTCAGTCCTCCAGATTAACAGTGAACCAATCACAGAAGCAAAACTTAGGTATAGTTATTTGAATTTTAGTATAACACGAAATGAACCCGCGAATTTCACGGGTCTCTAAACATAGGTACTAAACTTTTAAAAAAAGTAATGTACTTATATTAAACTTTTTTTTAGAATAGGTATATGGCCAGTCCCTTGATTAGCTTTTCACCGAAAAGTGTTAAGGGCTATCATTAAAAATCATAAAGGTAAGCCTACATTTCTCTCACATTTAATTTGTTGCGTAGACGGACATTCTCTAATGATACTTTATATATTTTTATATTGAAATGAAAAATTTATACACATACATATTAGACACGACATTTAACTATAAAATTATACAAGTATGAGTATTTAAGTAAAAAAATATTTGCATTTTAACAACGTGCCCCTGCGTGTTTAAAAACATGTCCCATAGTAGAGTAAATTGTTATGTTTGGCAAGTGTTTAGTTGGCTTTAGTTTACACAAAAAATTTAATCTCTAAAATCACGTAAAAATTGGATTATTAATTTTAGCTTACTCATACACCGGATTATATTGTACACACGCTTAAGAAAAAATATATTTAAAAAAGATAAACAATGTCTACAAGTTGCGAGAGACAGGCTATATCTGCTTGCTCACGTGCTAATGCAGGGTGAAATGCCGAGCGACTCGCGGAGGTATTAAGGGGGTGCGCAGGTATGCGGCCGACTGACTCGCCGCTTCTCGCGTGGGCGGGCCCGTAGAGGGGGCGGGCCACGCTGCGACCCCGCCCCCCCAGCTCCTTCCAGCACATTGCTTTTGGCCCCGCCCCCCTTCCCTCCCCCTGCTGTTGAGCCACGCCCCTCGTTGCCAATGCGGCCTCGGCGAAGAGTCGCGGCGTGCTGCGGCGCAGGTCTCACTACCAGCCAACGCGTCTCTGCGTCTCTACGTCTCTGCCGGACTAGCGTCTCTGCCTGGGCCTCACCCTGCCTCGCCGATGCAGCCACTCAGCTACACAGTTACATCATCAATCATGTCCCTATTGCCGTTTAGTAAACTGATAGCTAGAGACCGGAAAAATTCACGAATTCATTTCGCAATAGGCTAAAATACAAATAGTTATACCTCAGTGCTGCCTCTGCTATTGGCTCACAACTCACCTGGATGACTCTGGGCCAATGAGAAACACCCGACCAAAGCTTTATCGAATCACAGGCTGCTACGTTGGGACGTCTCACAAGACAGCAGCCAATGAGTGGGTGACATTTGACCGAGTGAACGTAGAACTATGGAGTTCATTCTGCAGGTCATTGAACCCGCGAATTTTTTCGGTCCCTACTGATAGCTAAAGATCAGGCAATTTAGCGAATTCGCTTTGGCGTCAGGCTAAAATTCAAAGCCTTATATTTGTTTTCACCATTGACTGTTTCCTGAGTGAGAACCTCTATGTTCTCTTTAATCGGCACTACCTGATCCGTTTACTTCTCTCCTAGATGGACATCGTTGGCGCACGGTCGTAGAGGGGCGTGTCCAAAAATCTGCGGTCCAATCATGAACACAATGCTAGAGTATGAATATTTGCATTCTAGCTTATTACCAAATGAATCAGCGAAATTTGCGTACCTCTGCTGGTAGTACCTAATAGGCTACAATTTTTTTTCTGGTAAATAAATACCTTTCTAACATCAATTTTTTTTAAAGTGAAACTTATTTACATTCGCTAGGTTAATTCTAGACGACGACACATAATAAAGTAATAAAAGGTCCAACAATTAGGAGTGGGGCGCTCGATGGGGAGAGGGTCAATGGATAGTAGGCCCTACTGTGCAAATCCCACTCCTTGTTCTCTAGCAAGCGTTAGTGAACCGATGCTACAGTGCTGCAGTTTTCGTTAAGCAGAAATGATAGAGTTTTTTTCTTTAGAAATTAAATTAGAATTGTTTAAAACTGCTCAGATATTTCCTTAAGTATTGGTGTGTTATTTAGCATGCTATTTAAATATTTGTGTAGCCAACGAATTTTCTCATCCTTCATCTATGAAGCCACACATTAATTTTTACATTATTGCTAGTGAAACTTTAGCATGATACCTATAGGATGTCTATTGACTTTTGACATATTGGCATATTTCATATTGATAGAATATACCTAACAAAACAAAAGTGTAGAAAAAGTGCAGAAAATTTTTCTTCTTATTTATACCACCACCGATTTGCCCAATTTTACCAAACAATATGTTGTGTGATTATTCTTTGGCTGTTTCCTTTACCGTGAAGCCAGAATATAATTTTTAGATTATTTTCCCTTTTATAGCCGTGATTGGTGAGTCGATCGAGTGAAATAACTTTAAAAAAAACCTAAGCAAATGTGAAACGTTTATTTACTGATAGATACTGCTATTTTGAAGTCACAGACGAATTTGTTCTTAAGGCGAGGTTAGTAGGGATTTTAAAACGCACGTTACGCGAAGAAAAGATAAAGATCAGAGCTACAAGATTAGATAAAGTGGGCTCTGATCGACCTGAATTCCGTCTGGTGCAAATATCATTATGGAGGTTGTAACCGAACATAGACTCTTGATTTGTCACGTGAACGCAAGACATTGGACGCAAGCTCACTCTGTTTCAACCAGTGTGACAACCAGTGTACTATTTGATAAGGATTTTAAGTATGTATCTATACACGCATTATGTATCCAGGCACGCTCTTGGATTTGAGAGCTAAGCAAGTGAAATGACAGATACTTATCTCAATCTCTAGCTGGTCAATTTGTGAACCATAGTAGGAATTTTTATTAACATTTGTGGAGTTGAGTTATCAATTAGTGAATTGCAGTCCTTGAGAGAACGTCGTAGGAATGAATAAATCCAAAATAAACTATAATAATTTACATATCCAGTTGGTTATGACCCGGATAAATTAGTGGATTTGACGACCTCCAGGATAAACTCCACAGTGCTCTGCACACTGAGGCAAATGTCTCTGGTTCGTGGGATCCTGATTTATGATATGTCTAAAATGGATTGCTGGGATTCGTTACTTCTTTGACTGATGACTTTTCATTGGCTCACGGTCCTACAGATGGACAGTGTGAAAATCGCAGTAATACATAAAGGTACAACTGTTGGATTTCTAACCTATCGAAAAATTATTCCACGAATTTTTCCGGTACAGTTAATATCTTGGATGAGTTTACGGCATTCGTAATTTAATAGATTTTAAGTAGCCCCTAACAATTTAACATGTTAAATACTTTAGATTATGTTATATGTAGTAAATTTGTAAAAATGAGAGTATATATTAGGCCTAATCCACTTAGTAGGCATTGCCCAGCTGTGGAAACTCAGAATACGAATTTATAGCAAGTGCCACATACGCACATCGACTCACCTTTGCAACATCGAACCTGCGTACGTTATCTCATTACAGACATACTTCGTCTTTAGGAACAATGAGCGGTTCCTGATTTAGCTAGACTAGCAATAGAGCAAGAATTAGGAATTAGAGTTTTGAATCTCTGACTGGCCATATTGTAATTTTGTGAAACAAACCAAGTTAATGACTTTTTCTTTACCATTTGTATTTACCAAGCTTTTAACCAATAATCAGTCATTGTAATTAATATTATTAGAACCACTAATACAAGAACATTAGTAAACATTTGATCAACAACACTCAAAACATACACAATACAATATTAAATAACTAATGGACTGGCAAATTCTCATTTGGTTTAGAAAGCACATGCACATTACAAAAAATATCTACGAAAATTCATGTAGGCCTACGTCTTGCTATAGTTCTTAATCAAATGTTGGATTAAAACTTAGTGTTAACTTAGTGTATGTGTGTTAGTGAGGCGGGATGATAAGCGCGACGCTAGCTGGTATTTCTAGCGCGGTATCGCCTCTAAGCGCAAGGCTCTGAACTGACGCGCAGTCTTCTCGTCGTCAAAGGATAACTGTGAAATTTGAGCGGTGACAGTAACATTATATGGCCAGGAAATGAAGATAAAAGTGTAATGCAAGTCCTTTAAGTGCTTTCAAGAATCTGTAACGGTTGTTTTACGTCTAAAAATTACTCTGAAAACATGCGTTTTAGCCATTTTAACTCTTATAAAAATACAGTTTAAAAACATAATCCGAAATCAAAAGTACTTTCCGGCCCTCAGCGAACTCTTAAATGATTTTCGTAAACAGAACCCACTCGGATAGCTTGAGTAGTTTTGAAATCGCGTTGTTTGTCCTAAAGATCTGCACACCGTGTGTGTGTCCGGCTAGGCGGGGGTCTTAAGGAAATTTTAGTCAACAAAGTATATGGTCCTGAAATATGTAGGTATAGCTATCAATAGTTATTGTGTGTACCTGGCTGTCTCCCACTCGATCTTGCAAGATAACTACAACCTGAGCTAGTAAAATATAAATAATTTAATTATTGTGTTATGAATTTGTTATAATTATTTTATGAAATAGCATATAAAACCAAATTTAAATAAATTGGTTAAATAGTTTAAAAATACTATTAATTCACATATTTAGTTTTCAAGAAAATGAATAATAGGTGAATTCAATCAAATTAACATAACTCAACTGTTACTGAAAATTCTTCTTATAATAACATGCATATTAATAGTATTACACTTCTTCAGTCCATCATATTTCAATTCAAATAGTATTTTAAATTAAAGTGATTAAAAATTTAAAAAAATATATATATTTCAGTTTGGTATATCACCTTTTAACATTAATTGTGTCAACAATATTCTGAAACTTTCAGTTTCAGAATATTACATTTTATTTTTAAAACAAAACTACATTTCTAGAACATTTTCAGTTGACTATACCCTATCTACTAACTCATAACTGCATTAAATACAAATTAATCATATTTTTTAATATCCATTGACATAACTTTGCAAAGACGTAGGACTATCTAACCCAGAATAATATAATTTAGTTACAACAGTTGTATTAAAGATATATAAAAGTTTATTAGTGTTTCTAAACAGCGGGTATAAAAAATATATATATACTGTATGCTTGTAGGCGTGCACAAAGAAAATACTGGCCAAGAAAAGATATTTAAAATGAATTTATACCTCACATTTGAATTTATATCACATATTAGGCAATATTTACCTAACGACCAAGTTTGCTACAGGACACAAAATGCAATGCCTAAATAATGGAGTCGGTGTCTATTCGAAATTATAAATCAATCTGGTTAGCAATTAGTTAGCTAAACAAACCGTAGCGGTAAGTATTAAAGCTAACGCTAGAATTTTATTAAATAGCAAGAAAGAAATTCACTAGGAAGAATGGTAAAAATGTCATCCTGAAGAGAATAGTGAATTAAAATATGTTAACACGATCACATAAAAGAGAAAAGTTGAATTTCATTATAGCCAAAAATAGGGCCTATTTTTCTTTCGGAATAGGAAGGGAGTTGTTGATTTTTTTAACTTTAACATCAATTATTTATATGGCAATTTTCCACACTATGACTCCCTAACATCTTATTACCTCCATGGCCTAAACAGAGTGTAACATCCTAACAAAATTGTCGTAAATAAAACATAATGGCATGAAAATGTAATAAAAACCTCTTAGCATGTAAGTATGTCTAGCCGTATCAATCTTCCTAAGTGTGTTTTAAATATCTGCCAGCTGGGTTTACTTCTGCAGCATGTATGAAACTAACGGAATTGAAGGCCTAATGATTGTAAATAATGCCACCACTATCTCGTGGCTTTATTCTGCTCCAGGTTTTACTCAACTTGCATATTTATAATCAAGTTATTGGCTCACAGTTCATCTGAAAGACTGGGCCATTGAGAGACCATCAACCAAAGAATCACAGTCTACCCAGCAGGGACATCTCACAAGTCAGCAGCCAATGAACAGGTGGCATTTTCCTGAGTATTCGGAGGGTGGAGGCTAGCCTAAAGGTAATTGAACCCGCGAATTTTTCTAGTCCCTAGTTGAAAGGTGTGAAAGTAATTTGTCGTGGGGACCGAACTTAAAGGTTGTTTCGTGTCTATTTTGAAATACTGAACTTAACGGCTCTTGTTTCGAAACAATAACTTCTACTGCAGAATGTTTGTTTGAGATAATAATTTGTTTTAAATATTTTTGCACAAATAAAGGAACAGTTAAAATATTTTACGGCAAAGTTACAAGTAAAATAAAATTTCAAATACTTTGCTATAAAACAAAAAAGATAATGCTGTAGCACCTGTTTTAAACAATAAATCAGACTAGTTGGTTCAAGTAATTAAATAAATAATTTGATATGTTCCAGATTAATTTATTGTACTTTTCACGCGGTTTTACTTGTAAATTTACAAGAAAATATTATAGGAACTAGTTTCCTGAAGAATTAGTGTTTAAAACTACCAAATTTTTACCCGTGTGGCCAGACAATCAATACGAACATCGACATTTTCAAAGTCCGAGTATACTATATTATGCAACTTATAATACTATATATGCCAACGTTTCGTATATTCACATAGGGATTCCTTTACCCATCCATCTAGGACTGTCTTGCTTGTTCCTAATGATTTAAAGCTGTGACTGATTTGTGTTTTTATAAAAATCATAGGGATTATTATAAACATATTAAGCGTTAGTTTATGTAACTCAACATGTGTTTCAAAATAACAAGTTGTGCAGAAATTGCTGGGCATAAAATTATGGGTTGCAGGAAATACCAAATCAAGATATTTTTTTTTTTTGTTGAGGAACATATGTCCGGAAACGAAACCCCGAAAAGTTACCGGCACAAACAGAAGCACACAAATAGGAATTTCGCGCGCATCAAGGCATCACTCCACTGGCTGAGAGGGCGCGCGAACCCAGCGCAGTGACGTTTCAACGCTCCACCTTATGCAGGCGACGAGCCGGGCGCAGCTATACAGTTTGGTGTACAGCAACCTTCCCAGTTTCAGGCGATCGCTGGCTAAGTCGTAATCAGAACATGAGCGCGGCGTGTGGCCAGGTATCGACTGAAACGCTAGCGTGGAAACACGCCACGAACTGACCTCGGCGCATCCGCGAGCTAGGCGACCTTGAAGACGCGCCTTGCTCTCCTCTCCCGGGCGGGAATTCACGCTCCGTCTGGCCGGCCTCACTTGCCTCGCTGAGGTTTGTTTTTCTGGCGTGTTTTCAAGCTGAGCCTCGGCGTGAAAACACACGTGTGGCCTTATAAGCCTAAACAGTCAACACCGCGCTCATCACTGAAGGGCGCACGATCAAACGTACCGCAACGAAACTTCCATGTATTGTCGTCTTTTTAAATAATTATTAACTAGCCATTTACCACAAACTGACAGGCTAATATACTGGATGAGTCTTAATTTGACTGAAAAACTTCGGCTGCACTAACACTAACGCTCATTTTTTCGCTCTTGAAAACTTTCTCTATTATCTTAATATATATAAATCTCGTGTCACAATGTTTGTCCTCAATGGACTCCTAAACCACTTAACCGATTTCGATGAAAATTGGCATTTATGTGTAATTTTTTCCAACTTGAGAGATAGGATAGTTTTTATTTCGATTAATGGTCTTAATCTGATAATTTTAGAGTTTTCTAATGTGATGTATGTATGAGTTGGCAGAAAATCACCATGGCAACGGCTGTAGCATTGTTGATGCTTCATTCGTCTCCATGGCAACGACTATTTCATTGTTAGTGTAGTCCTCATCACTCATTAAATACAGACCACCAATTTTTAGATATATACAGGTAAATAACTATACACTGGTAGAACAAAGTCGGTCGGGATTTGAAAGTGATATAAATTATTCAAATTAAGAAGACAATTACTAACTACATCTGATTTCTAAAAAGGTCCAGTGAACTCTTTACCAAGTCAACCGATTTCGATGAAAATTGGCATTTATGTGTAATTGTTTCCAACTTGAGAGATAGGGTAGTTTTTATTTCGATTAATAGTCTTAATAATTTATAATTAATAATAAACTGATTATCAATGTTGATTGGTGTTTAAGCCCGGGAAACAGTGGGTACTTCGTTTCCATGACAACGTTGCGTGCTTGAGAGTCGGGAAACTCTAACTTTGCACATCAAAGAGAAGTTCACAAGCTAGCAGAATGTTTAAATTTTTTTCGTTTTTATTTTTAATTTTTTATGATTTTTTTTTTTGTATTTTATGATATCAAAGAAAACTTGTGGCGGTTTTCTCCGTGTGCTTCCGATTATTCTTGTCAATATTATGGTGGTTTTCTTCGTGTGCTCCCGTTTATTCTTGACAATATTATGGTGGATTTCTCCGTGTGCTCCTGATTATTCTTGACAATATTTTGATGGTTTTCTCTGGATGCTTCTGATTATTCCCGATTAGACATCTGATGGTTTTCTCCGAGTGCTTCTGGTTACTGATGAGAAGTTGATCTCTGCATGATGGATTTTTTTACTTAATTAGGCATGTCAGTTTTATTCAAGGTTGCATTTTGCATTTAATTAGTGAACTTCTGCTAATAAATTGACATTTGCAATAATTTTACCAGGTGGAATTAAAGAAATAAACAACCATTACTCAGTCAAATAATATGCCATGAGACATCAGCGAAGCATTAACATGTAAGACGAACTTCCTTCTCCTTGGTGTCTAGCGAAGCATACCTTCTTTTGCGATCGTTAGTGAGCATCCCGCATCCCACATAAAATAACTAATTAATATTTACCTGCAAGCAACACGTGGCTACATCTGTTGATGACAGTCAGAACTACTTGCATCAATTTGCTTTGCATTAGATAACCTAACTCTCACCACTGAGTGGTGCTATTGTAATCAGTTAGAGATATGTAGTCTCGTAGCCATGTAGCCTCGTGTCCTGGAAGCTTCGTAGTCCTGTAGCATCGCAGTCCCGTAACCTTGTGTTCTGGAAGCTTCGTAAACATGATGCATTGGAACCTCGTAGACCTGTAGCTACGTAACAAAGTATCCATGGAATCATATAACATAATGCTGTTGGAGCAGTGGGAGCAAAAGAGAAAATGCCGACGAAGACAGATGCGATAATTGGAGCTTTGTAGATGTGTAGCTTCGTAGTAAAGTAGCCTTGTACTATTATAACATAATGCTGCTGTAGCAGTTGGAGCCAAAGAGAAAATTCAGTCGAAGACAGATGCCGCAATTGGAGCCATGTAGACTTGTAGCTTCGTAGTCAAGTACTCGTGTAGACTTGTAGTCCTGTATTCTCGCAGTCTCGTAAACTTATGTTCTAGAAGCTTCGTAGCTCTGTAGCCTCGCAGTCTCGTAAGCTTGAATACCCGTAGTCACGTAGTCTCGTTACCTCATGGCTCGTAGTCGCGTAGTCATGATGTCTTGGAGCCTCGTATGCTTGTAGCTACGTAGCCAAGTAGCCTCGTTGCCTTGTAGCTATGTAAACAGGCAGTCATGTAATCTTATAACATAATGCTTCTGAAGTAATTGGAGCTTTGTACACTTGAAGATAGTTGGAGGAGTCTTGTACACTCGTAGAATTGTAGTCTCATAGTCTCTTAGAGTCATAGCATTCTAACCAAATATCATTGGAGCTGATGAACCAAAAGGTCGTTGGAGCCAATGTATGTTGGAGGCAATGACTGTTGGAGCCAATGACTGTTGGAGCCAATTACTGTTTGAGTCGATGGCTAATGTAAATATAAACTGTTGGATTCATAGACTGTTGGAGAGATTATATCCTAACTTATCATTGACGATCGCATCCTACCAAGTTGAATGAACGAGAGAATGCGTCTCCTTTTCGTTAAATGAGCTTTCGTTTTATAGAATTTCCGTCCAAACGTGCTTCGTTTTCATTAAATGCTTGTCCTGCGCGTAATTGCGTACATTGCGTGTACTTTGCGTAAATTGCGTGAATATTACGTGTTCGTTCCGTTTCCTGTGTTTACTGTGTGTACGTTCCGTTTTCTGTGTGAACGTTCCGTTTCCTGTGTGTACTGTGTGTACGTTCCGTTTCCTGTGTGTACTGTGTGTACATTCAGTTTCCTGTGTGTACTGTGTGTACGTTCCGTTTCCTGTGTGTGTACTGTGTGTACGTTCCGTTTCCTGTGTGTACTGTGTGTACGTTCCGTTTCCTGTGTGTACTGTGTGTACATTCAGTTTACTGTGTGTACTGTGTGTACGTTCCGTTTCCTGTGTGTACTGTGTGTACATTCAGTTTCCTGTGTGTACTGTGTGTACGATCCGTTTCCTGTGTGTACGTTCCGTTTCCTGTCTGTGTACTGTGTGTACGTTCCTTTTCCATTGTGTACTGTGTGTACGTCCCGTTTCCTGTGTGTACTGTGTGTATGTTCCGTTTACTGTGTGTACTGTGTGTAAGTCCCGTTTCCTGTGTGTACTGTGTGTACGTCCCGTTTCCTGTGTGTGCTGTATGTTCCGTTTCCTGTGTGTACGTCCCGTTTCCTGTGTGTACTGTGTGTACGTCCCGTTTTCTGTGTGTACTGTGTGTACGTCCCGTTTCCTGTGTGTGTACTGTGTGTACGTTTCGATTTCCTGTGTGTACGTCCCGTTTCCTGTGTGTACTGTGTGTACGTTCCGATTTCCTGTGTGTACTGTGTGATCATTACATTTATTGCATGTAAATTGCATGTATTGTGCGTACATTGCGTACATTACATGTTGGAGCTGATGGAGCTGTTGGAGCACTTGCAGCTAATGGTCAATTGAAGCATAGGAGAAAAATGTAGATGGACCTGATGGCGTGAATTGTAGCTCTTGGAGCCTGGCGTATATTGGAGAGATCGAATTTTTTTTTTCGATCAAATGATCCTCTTTTATAATTTGTAGATTTGACTCTAGTATTATTGTAACTGGTTCTTGATTTCACTAGCGTATTATTCCATACGGTGCATGTATATAAGCGAGACCTAGACATCAGGACGCTTTGTTTGTTACTGTCGTCGATTGTGTATGGATCACCTAGTTTGTTTCTTCTGGTGCATAAGTCGTGTAATTGCCTGTTCTTGAGACTTCGATGGCATCTTTACCGACTTTAACGTCGAACTCGATGGAGGTTGTACCATCGACTGCGGGAACCTTTACGACAGCTACGACGGAGAAGGTGCAGATCCCGTTGGCAACGACGACGACGTCAACATTGGAGGAGATTTCAACAGATGTGATACCACTATCATCTGAAGTTTCATCATCAGCAATGGATACTTCCACTAATGAAGAGCGTACTTCGCATCAGTGCAAATACTGTGGTGCATCATTTACTATCACCTCAAATGCTCGCAGACATGAAAGAAGCGGTTGTTCTAATAATGTTCAAAGAATACAATTTCAGTGCAATAAGTGCAATAAACTAATTTCACGTCTCGATAGCTTACATCGTCATTATAAAAAATACTCCGAGACGTATAATGAACATGGTTATTGATTTGACTCATGTGTTGTACCGACTAATGAGAATATATATAAATGCTATGAACTTCAGTCCGTCTCTGGCTGTGGTGATGAACGGATCGGATAGACATTTAAAGTCATGTAAAAGGCTTAGTCCGTACAATAAGAAGACTGTTTGAATCGAGGAATCCACAAGGCTTTGGTAATTTGTCAGTGTTTTTTGTACTTGTAGTAGTGTATTGAATTTAAGTAATAAATTTTTTAAAAGAACTTGTGGTGTTTTTATTTTCTCAAACCTAACACTTTTTTAGTATTTTTTTAAATTAAAGTTGTTTTGTATCGGCCAGGGATCGAACCAAGGACCTAAGTCGATCCAATCAATCATTATATAGATTACTAATTTATTTAATGAATTTTGGATTTTTTCCCGCTTTTCTAGCTACATTATTACATGATTTCAAGATGGCGGGGGCACCTCCATAATAAATGATTACTGCACTGTAGCGGGTTAGAATAAAATTATCCAGATGGAAATGTACTCTATAATACAAGTACACACAATATGGCATACTCCAGCAGGTGGTAGCTCCTGGTAGCATGTACTGAACATAAAATGTCGGATCCATTATGTTCGACAAGGATAAAGTCAAATTTCAAGGACTTAGTCAAATTTCAAGGTCAAGGTCAAATTTCAAGGTCAAGGTCAAATTTCAAGGTCAAGGTCAAATTTCAAGGTCAAGGTCAAATTTCAAGGTCAAGGTCAAATTTCAAGGTTAAGGTCAAATTTCAAGGTCAAGGTCAAATTTCAAGGTCAAGGTCAAATTTCAAGGTCAAGGTCAAATTTCAAGGTCAAGGTCAAATTTCAAGGTCACTGTCAAATTTCAAGGTCAAGGTCAAATTTTAATTTCAAGGTCAAATTTCAAGGTCAAGGTCAAATTTCAAGGTCAATGTCAAATTTCAAGGTCAAGGTCAAATTTCAAGGACAAGGTCAAATTTCATGGTCAAGGTTCAAGGTCAAGGTCAAAGTTCAAGGTCAAGGTCAAAGTTCAAGGTTAATGTCAAAGTTCAAGGTCAAGGTCAAAGTTCAAGGTCAAGGTCAAAGCTCAAGGTCAAGGTCAAAGTTCAAGGTTAAGTTCAAAGTTCAAGGTCAAGGTCAAAGTTCAAGGACAATGTTCAATGTCAACAGTTGAGGACAACAGTATGGTGACCAGATAATTATACTACATGGTATCGGCACACTCTAGCAGACGAAAACAAGATGGTGGTCTTCAGTGGATGAAGACAAGATGGCGGACATGATGTCATACCAGTTGACGATATATACCTTGGTATTGGTGGTAGATCAGTCTAGGTAGTTTTCATGGAGGAAGGATCGACCGTTTACTCTCGCCGGGAATCGAACCAAGGACGTACATCGATATAATCCAACAGAATTCAAATACGTTAATTTTTTGATGAATTTTGGAATTTTTTTCATTAAAATCGGATAATAAATAAAAAAGTTAAAGATGGCGACCGTAACGGAAACTGCAACGGTGACGTCATCATCCAATATGGCGGAAAACACGTCACCGAAATTTTCGAGAACACAATGACGCCATCCAAGATGGCGGATCTAAGATGGCCGCCGGGGTCAAGGTCAAAGGTCATGGTATCCTTATTCCTAGAAATGGCTTAACTGAGGCTTGAGTTAAGGATGCTTAAGCCTATTTTAGGAATTTGTGTTCTTTCTAAGGCAAAAGACATTTGTGGTTTTTTGAAATCCTAATTTTTCCTCGAAACGGGAATTTTTCCCTCGAAAACGGGAAATTTTGAGTCATTTTGAGTCATTTTTGAGGAATTTTGAGGAATTTTTGCCGCCGTGACGTCACAAACCAAGATGGCGGACCGACAATCACAATCCACGCGCCGGCGCCAGATCTCGGAGCCCCATTCATATACTACTTTCATCTCCAACTTCAAAGACGTTATGCAAGCCTCGTGAAGTACTTTAGACCATGAGTTTTCAACTTATTTTGTTGTGATGGATCTGCATCCGAAGTTTGTCGGTCAAATTCAGACACTCTCTATAGTGATTAGATATCCTAACTATAAAAAATTATATTGGTCTGAATCTCCTCTTCATTATGTTCTCAAAGAAAAAACAAATTTAGTAAAAAAAGAGTACAACCTTTAATTTAAATGTAAATTACTTAATAAGCAACATCAACATAAATATGTTTAACATAAAACATCCATTAAACTTTACAACCATAATTTTCATTTCACATATGACTAAACAAAAATCATTTATTAAGTATTTATTATATTTACCCTATTTTTTATGAATTTAGCTTACAAACAAACAAGTTTGGCTTATTTTAATATCTACATTTAATATCGTTATTTTAAAATGATTTCATGCTGAAAAAACGATTTGCTAAAGTTTGTTGACAATTACAAGCACTTTGATGAGCAGCATAATTTAAGATTCCAGAAAATCATCACTCAAAAGTGTGGATTTTGGTACAGTTGTGTTTTTATATCAAAAATTTACCTGAAAATATACAACCACCGTTTAAGTAAAATTATTTCCATTAACTAACACTTTGAAAACTACAATTACAATAACTGAGTAAAAACGCAAACGTTTCTTAACAGATAAATATTGTTACATGCGTGCTAGGAGGCAAGGCCGGGACGAGTGCCAGGTACCTGAGCGGGCCTTCCAGCGAGTCTGACCCAGCGGTCCCGCACAAGCACTGACGTCACGCATGCCACATGTGCCCGGCCGGATTACAAGGGTCTGGCCTACCATCCCCCTCCGCTCCCCGATCCCGTCCCGCCACGGGCTATTGGCACTGACACTTTAGGCAGCCTGGGAATACCGCGGGTTTCCCGACGCCACCACGCGGAGTGGCGCGAATAAACGCCGCCTTTCTGGACTTGTCGGGCGTCGGGTCGGCGCGGGATGACGCGACACAACACAGCCGCTCTCGCCCCTTCGAGAAGGACGCCATGGGGATATATGGGACGACTTGGGAGAGTTCCGCGAGTGAAGGGAAGTGCGACATCGGCGAAGACAGTGCGAGACCCCCCTCGAGAGCAGCGCGGCGAGGAGCAACGGGACCGTGGGAGTGCGACTGAGTGGCGCGAGACTGTGTGTGAGGACAGGCGCCTGGTAAGGAGGAATCACTGTCGAGCCTAGGTCCAGTGAGGATTGTGAACTGTGGATCGTGACAGGCATTAAGTGACTTGCGAATAAACATTTTTAAGTGCAAGTGATTAGTGATCAGACATTTTTAAGTCAAATTATTTAGTAGTACAGTACATATAAGTAATTAATTAAACTGTAATAAAAAATAACTAGGCTATCTCTTATGAACCCAGTTCTACCTCATTATACTCGTAACAATAATATAATAGAATAAAATTACTTGGTAAAGTAATTGAAATAACAAATATTGGTTTTTTATTTAATATTCTGCTTTGTGTTAATTTTGGTACCTACTATAATCCATTATTGATGAATTAAACATTTTTTTTTTTACTTTAGGTAGAGATGGTGGTTTATAGCAGAAAAATTGGAATGTTTGCTAGACTTTCACATACTTTGTTTTCATCTGAAATTTTATTGAACCACTGGCTCTGTCGAGTGACAGTTGGTCGCGAGGCTTTTCAATGCACCAATGAGAACGCAGATATTGCATTACAGCAGGTCCGTGTTTCGCCTGAAAATAAATACGTCCTAAGAAAACAATTCCAAACAAAAAACGTCATGGCCCAAAATACTGTCGCAATAATTAGTGCCACGATTATTCCGAGGATTCACTGAGTAGCCAAGTTGACCTGAAGCACACATACCGACATCTGATTCACGTTCTTGATTAGTCTACAGTGCTCTTAATACACCCGTGACCCTGAGCTGAGTTTAAACAAGGAGAATTAGTTACCCAATCATTTGTAAACCGCCAAAAGATGTGTCCTTGTTAACCACCAATTAGCACTATAAAAAAGGGCTGGATTTTACATTGGCAATTTGAGTCTAGCCTGGAATAAGGTGAAAATGCCGAAATAATAGTGGCTCTAGCTAAATCGCCATTTATAACTATGTGACATATCTTTACCACTAATTTTATTACAATGTTACACCTCTAGTGTATTTGAGCTAATATGAACATATTTAGTGGACTTCTGACTACCATTCCTAGTTGCTAGGTACTGCACAAAAATCCACTTAGTTAGCGTGTGTGACATATTTTACAATTCAGCAATAAAAATAACCAGTATTTTATTATATTTTCAGTTTTATGATTACAAAAAACTCATCAGCAGAGACACGAAAAATTCGCGGGTTCATTTCGTGTCATGCTAAAATTCAAATAATTATAACTTAGTGCTGCTTCTGTCATTGGTTCACTGTTAATCTGGAGGACTGAGGGCCAATTAGAGACCCTCACTCATAGAAGTGTCGAATCACAGGCCACCCAGTCGAGACGACTCACAAGTCAGCAGCCAATGAACAGTTGGCATTTGCCCGAGTGTGTAGAGGATATTGGAGTCTATTCTGGAGGTCATTGAACTCGCGAATTTTCCGGGTCTCTACTCATCAGAAATCCAAAAGAGTGTTGTTTAATTGGTGTGCCCAGGAATCGATCACCGAACCCCACGCTGCGGAAACCAGCGTGTACCACTCGGAGCGCGAGTGATTGAATTAAGCAGGGCTACGTCAGGGTTAGAAGAGACGGTGAAGGGGTGATCAGTATACACGTGAAATATTTACGTTATTTTCTGGTACCATTCACTTGTTCAAAAAATAAGAAGTACCGTATGAAAGCTGTCTGCTGCCTTCTGTCTGGATTGCGTATGGCTGGGTCGTCTAAATCATGTAATGTTGATAATAATTTCTTGTCCTTCAGGATGTATCAAAGTAACCATGAATAGCGACTGGCAAATTTAACTATTTCAACAACCCAATATAGACTCAAAGTACCCTGCACATTGAGGCAAAACTGATTTGCTTACTGGATCCTGTTTTATGGGATGTCTGAACTGGATTGTCGTGGAATTTTTACTTTTTTTTTTTCTAATTGACTCACGGTCTTCCAGATAAACTGTGTACCAATCGCAGTAAAGGTGAATTTGTTAGATTTAAATAATTATTTGTGACATACGAAAGTTAGAATTCTAACCTATCGTAAAATGAACCCGCGGATTTGTTCTGTTTCTTTCAATGATTCAATGAGAACGTCGTTCAGAAGAGTTTCGTGTCCATTATAACGTGATTTCAAATTCAAATGGGAATTTCGCAGACGTATAGTGATGAGTAGAGACATAGAATTTCCGCGAATTCGTTTGTTGTCAGACTGATATTCAAAGCTTTATGTTTTCTCTACCAACGTTTGCTTTTCCATTGGCTGAATTCTAAGCTAGAACCTGATTCGCTTACTTCTCTCCTAGCTGGGCCGTTGGCTCAAGGTCGTAGAGGGGCGTGTCCAAGTAACTGCGGTCCAATCATGAACACAGTGCAGGAGTACGAAGATTTGCATTCCAGCCTGCGACGAGACGTACCCGCGAGATGTCCGCACCTCTGGAGACAGGATGAGAGCTGTCCTCCAACTAATGGGATGCAGTCCCCCGGGCCGCGAGGGAGCCGGCTGACGCAACTGCAGCTGCCGCGGCCGACAATCGCTCGCGCGCCCCCTGAGGCGTCCTGTGACGTCACGCGCAGCCGCCTGGCAGTCTACCTACGCGTCTGGGCTTCCATAGCCTTAAATAAAGTGTTGGTGCATTAGTAAAAGAATTATGTTTATATGTGTAATAGTTTTAAGAAACATTAGAGTTAATTTTTAGGTGAAGCCTACTTAGAGACTGGAAAAATTCGCGCTTTCGATGACCTCTAGGATATACTCCATAATCCCCTACACACTCGGTCAAATGCCACCTGCTCATTGGCTACTGACTCGTGATACCTGTCAACTGGGACGCTTGCGATTCGATGCTTTTTTGGTTGAGGTTTTTCATTGGCTCAAAGTCCTTCAGATAAACTGTGAACCAATCAGAGAAGCAATATAAAGGTGCAGTTGTTTGGATTCTATCATATCGTGAAATGAATCCGCGAATGTTTCCGGTCTCTTAGCCTACCATAAACTAAGAGAATGTTATCGTGTTGTTTGCAGTTTTGAATTTATCTATAGTGTGTAGCCATTGACATTTATTACCGTATTTTGGTTTTTTATAAGTGATCGTAAAAATTCGCGAGTTCATTTTGCGATAAAATAAAATTAAAGTGCTTGTAGCTTGGCGCCAATTCTGCAATTAACTCAAAGTTTAGCTGGGAGACTCTAAACCAATGAGAGACCATCAACCAAACAAGCATAAAATCAAAAGCTACCTAGTCGGTACATCTCACAAGTCAACAGCCAATGAACAGGTGGCATTTTCCTGCGTATTCAGAGGGTTTTGGAGGCTAGCTTAGAGGTGATTGAATACGAGAATTATTCCAGTTCCTATTTATTATTCAAAAATCAATAAAAAGAAAGATTTCCCAAAATTCTGAAAAATAAATTTTTGTGGGAGTCTGGGAAAACCTATTTTGTTTTATTTATGAATGATATACAAAAAAATTAAGCAATATATGACAAGCATAAACTCAATAGTTTAACTTAAAACTGTATACAACACGACTTCATGCGCTCAGTTCATGCTAGGTTTGACAAAATACTTGGACTTCAAGTTGACAGAAACAATTAAACACACTTATTAAATTTTTAAAACATTTTACAAACAATTAACGATAGTTATATTATAATTGATTAAAAATAATGAGAAAAAATTATGGAAGCAAAAATCATTTAGGATACTAACCCTTAACTCTCGGCCTCACACGGAAAGTTGATGATTTTTATTTGTATGGCATTTCTTTTCTCTGAGGTCTGTTTATGAAAATTTAAACATTGGTCTGTCACCAATATTTTCAACCGATATTAACTATGTGTAACATAACGGATGCTACAAGTCGCGACATTTTACGCCTATTATTACTGTTAGTGAATATCTGTTTCATATTTAGAATTAGTCCTTAATTAATAGTAATGAAGAGAAAATTAACAAAAAACTAACGAAATGCCATGTGAGACCATGCCTAAAGACAGTGGGCTATTTACCTGCATTTCACAAAAACGATTCGTTTCCGAATTTTTTTTAAGTGAAACTTTTTAACAGCTTGTAGGGTGAGACAAGGCGATGACTCATAGAACGTATGAAAAGCTCAACGCTCGGGAACGGGACACTAGATGGAGGAAGGTGAATAATGAATAAAGAGAGTCTGACAACTGTTAGACTCTTTGCATGTTTTTCGTCGCCATGTGTGATACAGCTGTGAACCTGCGATGTGAACCTCCAAGGTGTATTTTATTGTTAAGTTTTATCGTTCAGGTGAATTATTGAAGGGAGAAATTTCAATTTTAACACTGCCGCACAACCCATTTGTTTTAAACACTGTATATTCTTCTTACTTCTAAAGCTAGAGAATGGCACAATGCTGAACTCCATTCACTTCTACCTAAATAAGCCAGTGTCTTCTGTTCATTGGCTGCTGCCTTCTGTACGGGTTGCGTATGATTGGGTCGAATGCATCTTGTAATGTTATAATTGGTTTCGTGTACTTCAGTGCGTGTGAAAATACCCATGATCCAATGAGATCTTGGTTCAAATGCGTATTGGTATGTATCAGTCTATCATGGCTTCAGTGGCTTCAGAAATAACTTGGTGTTTGCAGGTCTTAAGGGGTATTGATCCCTAAGTTAAATGTGCTCAGATAATGCTTGCCTTGCGTTCAAGTGTTTCTTACATTAAAAGTGTATGTTCTTTTAACAAAAAAATTTATTATCATTTTTTTTATATATTTTTTAAGCATTTTAATTGTTATTTGACTCATACTTTGCTGGAAACTCCAGCTTTAAGCAGGTGAAAAATTTTCTTGTAGAAACTTTATTTTTATTAAGAATAAAGTATATGGAATGCCATGAGATAATGATTTTCTTTAAATAGTGCTTTAAAATGTAAAAATATCTAGTTTTAAATGCCTCTGTAAATCTCCTTTTTCAAGTTGAGAATCAACAACTTTCAACACTAAATTAAAACGAGTTATGTATCAAAATGTTAGAAAAACTTTAGCTCAGACTATTCTTCAGCATTTAACGAATACATATATTCATGGATTCTGAAGTTTAATTCCTTCAATTACTTGCTGGAGATGCTAAGATAAAGGCTTGCATTCTTCAAACAGATCTAACATTCAAATACCGTGCAGTGCAGCCCTCTCGCGCCAAAGAGAAGAACTACTTGGACTCGCCACGCCTTCACCCTCTGCCCCCTCACCTTGGTTGTTTGAATGGAGCCAGACTGTAACATGACGCGCTGTCGGTGGTGGTGAATCACTTAGTCTGTTCGCTTGCGATAATGTGTGGATGGGTTGGAGGGAGGGGTGGAAGGTAGGGAATGCACAGAACAGCGTTGCCTGATGTCCTTGTAGCGGGACAGCTCAGTCACGAGCCTGTACGGCCGAGGGCTAGACTGCTGAAAGGCAAGTGGCAGTTCCGAGCGATACTGGGCACGGGGCGTTGTGCATATAAAATAGTTTTTACTAATCTTGTGTGAGGTCGTAATTTGCAACGGATAATGAGAAGAGTTCATAATGAACTAATTAACAAGTCAAATATGTGTGATATCGCGAAAACTTACAGCTTACACCAAACAATTAACTAAATAAACACCAATTAAATTTTTGTATCAGTCATTGCGTTCATTACTTAGGTTATCGATTGAAGTTCAAAAACAAATAAAAAAATAAGTTTATGAAGGAAAAACAATGGTTTTTTCTTGCTTCGATAATTTTATCGTCTTTTGTATTTGCTTAGAATCGTTTTATGTTTTACATTGCTGTAAGAGTTATTTTTTTACATATTGTGATAAGTAGTAATGATATGTCTGATATCGAGATATTGTTAACTACAAACTTGTACGGGTCCGTCTGGAGGGGGAAAGGGAAGAGACAAACGCCCAAAAACTGTAAATAAATAAATGTATTTATTGGTTAAATTTAAAACTATAGGCCTAATGCTAAGCAACATCTGAAATTTCTTCGTCAGATATACATGGTTATGAGATGAATTAGTTATACTAAAAGTGTAAGACATTCAATACAAAAATATGTACTAATCAGTTAAATTATAATGTCAGTTTGGAAAGGACATTTTTTCTTTGCAGATTTTCAAATGGCTCGAGTCACTCCATGCGCCATCTTTCAAAGTGAAATACAACCTCAGAACTCTTAATGCAAAAAAAAAAATGGCAGTAAACTTTACTTGATTCATCATAGCCGTGTTCTTGATTGAGTACAGTGTTTTTTAATTAAGTATTATTTATGATAAGCATTGACACAGGGAAGGGAAGGTGGTGTGTATATTATTTATATATAGTACAATTTTAATAGAAAAAAGAAGTAAGAATGTTCACGACTTAAGCCCGTATCACACGATGGCAGTTTCCTTGGAAGGTCATCCATGCCAGCTAGTATGATGGTTTAGGAGTTGAAATAGCAGAGCGCTGTCCGTTTTCATGGATGTTTTTTTAATCGGCCGTGTTCGAATTTATGTGGATGGTTTCGTACTTGATGAATATTTTAACCAATCAGAATGAATGCCCCTAGTTTTTAAATCTGTAATTAACTTTGGAGGAACTGAAATGTTTTGATTGTTTGAAAATAATGGTGAACATAAATTTATAATGAAATCTAAGCAGTTACGGCAAGCATTATTCGAAAACTTTTGTTGTTGAAACTTGTAATGTAAATGCTCACCCATTTTCGATCGTTTTATGAATGTTAATAAGAGTATTTGAAGTGAATTTTAAATACTCAACTAGTTGGACCATCGTATAGTTAGACATAGGCCTATATTAAAATTACGAGATGTTGTAGGTAGAAGATAAAACATAGTTTATATATTTTTAAAACGTGATGGCTTTTGAACATTATTTAATTTCATTTCAATTAAATTTCACCACGAGTGAATTAGGTCGTGTGTGTGATAGTTTCTTTCAGAGAAACATACCTTTCTAGCTGTCAGCTAGCAGTTTTGTTGGAAGCTTCTAGCGGAATCCAAACGAAACTTTCCATCGTCTGATACGGGCTTTACACTATGCGCGCATGATGTTACACGCCACCGAAACATTGTTGCTAATTTATAGGGGAATATTACCAATTGGCAAAGTGGGAAAAATATAGCTCGAGAACGCACAGATTTAGGATGTTGTGCGAGTTGTTTGAAAAAGTTTGACAATATATATAAAGTAATAAGCTAATGTGAAATAGTGGAATTATGTGGAAAAAATAATTCGATAACTATTTTATATTAGGTAACATTACTGTAAACTTTTAAAAATGCATTTATTTCTTAAATATAAATTATTTAGGAATCCAAAAAATATTTATAAATTATTTCATGATTTGCCTATTATTAAATTGTACATAACAGGTTGTAACTTGTACTCAAGAACAATAGGTACAAAATTTTTGTTG
Organism: Bacillus rossius redtenbacheri; assembly: GCF_032445375.1. Classification (NCBI taxonomy): domain Eukaryota; kingdom Metazoa; phylum Arthropoda; class Insecta; order Phasmatodea; family Bacillidae; genus Bacillus; species Bacillus rossius. Next base: position 77,540,066 of record NC_086331.1, read on the forward strand.
AAATAATTTAATAGTACCCAATGAAAGTAAATTTAATACGACTCGTACACAATACGAATATGATTGGTTCAGACAAAACTTACATTATTTAAATATTTTAAGATAGGGCCTATGTACATTATTTCATTTGTGCACACAGCTACGCTATTATTTGATACTTCCTTATCTATCGTTTGGAATCAGGACAATATTTCCAAACTTACGCAAAGTTGCTGACGACTAGTGAAGAAATTTAAAAGTTTCGAACTAACAAAACGGAATAGGTTAACGACTCTAGCCACAAGTAAATGTTCTCAAAATTGTATTTCAATGAAAAAAAGTCACAAATGTTGGTTAAAATATGATAAGCAAAACACTAGCGAAACTATGAAACAGCAATATAGCATGAAATTTCGTATTCTCAACGGAAAAAGTTATTTACAAACAGTAAGGTATAACCGAGCATATACACACACACACACACACACACACACACACACACTTTATTGTTGATATATATAATTTAACAGAATTAAATGCGTAATAAGTACCTACATGCTTGTTGCATAAGATATTGATAACTGGCAGCATTATTGTAATTTCTATTCACTTAAATGCATGTAATTGTTCCGTCATAATCATTAAATTAACAAACACAAAATGTATAAACGTGGAACCATTGAAATTTCAAAACACTGAACTATTAGAACAATACCTTTGTTATTTCTTAACACCAAATTGCAACTCTTTCATAATATTATCTTACGTAATGTTAATACTATATTATAGATAATGTAATAAACAAAACATCTATGTTTGCTTTTGCGTACTGGCGTGAATTGCGCGGGCGTTCTGTGATATTACTTTTTCCTTATTTTTTTATTACCGACTGTACCTGTGCTCGGCGCGCAAGATAAATTCAGCCTATCACTTGCTGACGCGGCGGGTCAGTGATACAGCGGTGTTTGTTTACTTCGAAACTCAGCTAAGAGTGAACAGAGAAACGTTGTTTGTTTGTCCTTTTGCAAGGGCCTGGATTCAGTTGTCTTTTGACAGTAGCAATGAGCAGGTCGCGCATGACGCTAGTAGGCTGCGTTTTTACGAGTCAAAATGTTTTCTATAACTAGGATTGAGTTGTACAGAGTCATTAAAGTGCAAACAATGTGGAACTTAAAGCATTATCACGCGTTTACCTTCGTCGAGCGAGCCACGGGCATAGAAGATAAATCGGAGAAGGTACGAGCACAAATTAAGAAGGATGTAGCCCGCGAGGTCTCTAAATTTAAATCTAAGCTGGACAGCGTTCAGAGAGGAGAAGAAAAGTTCCTGTCGAAATTTGCAATCACTGCCTTCAGCCTAATCACATCCGGTTTTTGTTCGTCAGTCTTATGCTTTTCAATATTTCAAATCAATTTCCAAATGACCACTTCACATTTAAAGGTAAAAACTGCGAGCTAAAAATAAGTTTTATGGTATTTGAATTAAGCAGCCTCAAAAACCCCGAGGCTCTACTCTTTACGTGCAAATAATGTTTTGACACTTCCGAAGTTATTCCGAACAAATTGCGGAGAAGTCATCTCGGATTTTGAAAGCAACATTAACAGATTTGCTATCAGTTTTGTTGGGAACCCAACCAAATTCCGTTTTCTGCGTCAAACGCTTCTTTTTGGCTGTTTCAAAGTAGTTTCGAAGTAACTAGTTCGAATTTTATGTAAAAATAAACAAATTGAATTCAGCGACCTCGAAATCATTCAGGGGACAATTTTTTAACGCTATTATCAATGTTGTGGTATTTTCGAAGTAATTTTGATTAAAATTCGAAGTAATGTTATTAAATTTTGACGTAACATTCAAAGATGTACAATTAGGGACCTCAGAAACCCAGCAAATACAGTTTTCTGCGTCAAAGGCATATATTCGCCGTTTTCGAAGTAATTTCGAAGTTAATATTTCGAATTTCGATGTAACAACAATGGATTTGAACTCAGCGACCCCGAAAACCCCCGAGTACGATCATTCGCGCCAACTGTCAAACCTATTTGACTTTTGGCCAGGGAATTCGGATTTGGCCCCACTGTGCGGCGTCCAGTTATATGAGCGGTCCAGGAAAGATATGGAGATAAATAAATGGATTTATTAGTTACTTCGGGTAATATAATAACATCCAAAATGACATGAATTAGTTATACAAGTGTAAGGCATTCAATACAAGGTGTACTAAGCAGTTTAATTATAGTGACGCACTGTGGAATGACCTTTTTCTTTTGTAGATTTTCAACTGACTCGAGTTTTTCTATGCACCATCTTTCAAAGTGAGATACAATCTTAAATATCTCAATTGAAAAAATATTTGCAATAAATTTTATCTATGGCAATGCATGAAATAATTTTGTTCTTTATTGAATACATTGCGTTTAAGGTTTGTTCATGAAAAACATTTAACCGGCGATGGGATAGGGGGGAATTGGGGACATAAAGGAAGTCAATGTAACGTATTTGTGTAAACAGAAAATTATTAATGACTTTTATTCGAACGAATATTAAAATATGTAGTACTGAATTAATAGGACAAAGATTAAGAAAGTTTGTGGATTATGCCATTAACGTATTACGTCACACGCCACCGAAACATCGTCGCTAATTTTTTGAGGAATATTACCAAATGGGTGAGCGGAAAAAAATATAACTCAAAAACGCTTAGGCATAGGGTTTGGTGCAAGTTGTGTTAAAACGTTTGACAAGTTGTGTGTAGTAATAATGAAAATAATGACAATAATGAAAACAAGTAAAAAATTGTTTCCGTTAACGAGTTGAGCTTAGGTAACATTAATGTAAAATTTTAAAAATGCCTTTGTTTAAAAAATATGAAAGAGATATTAATATATATATATATATATATATATATATATATATACCTGAATCGGCCTATCATTAAATTGAAAACATGTTTAAATTGTACTCAATAACATTTACTGCAAACTTTTGGTTGAAACCATTTAAAAGTACCAAAACTAAAGGAATTCTCTAGGAACACTCGTGCAAAACACACAAATAACTGGTTATAACTGAACTAATATTCTCTATAGTTACATATATTTACATATTTTATATTAACATAATTATATTAAACAGCCCTCATGTGGGCACATTGCTACACTATTTAGAAATAACTTCCTTACCTATTGTCAGGAAAGTAGAAATCGGATAGTAACATTTAGGAATTAAGAAAATATTTGCAATTTCCACTTTCTTCCATCGTTCTGTGAGCTGTTTCAACTCAGCTTGTACAGCGACGCATCTTTTTGTACGTGACTTTTGAACAGCATCGTACAAAATCTTCGATTTATCCTTTGATTAATTTATTGTCCAATTTTATGTATCATCAAACGGTGTGTACTCAAGTTAGTGTATTGTGTATGTAAATGTTTACTTTGAAAGTGTTTATGTAATTTTGTGATATTCCCAATTCCATCTCCACACATTGATATTATTCCTTCCCATATTACTTCATATTTACTTGTCTTGAACTAACTTAAATTGCCTTGTTGAATGCTTTGTTTGACCAATTTTAATGTCAATCTTCAGTTCATTTCTATACTAACTAAAAGCCTATTAGAGTACCATAGAGAGAAAGAGATTCTTGCAATTGCTTTACTCACACTGAGCTTAGTCAGAATAATATTGTTTGACTTAATTATATGTTATATATCTATTAACCTACTCAATTTATCACAAACTGAAACTGGCTAATCTCCACCGATGGAAATCGGAATATCAAATCTTATATTAGTATTATCTTAAAAAGTAATGTAAATAAGTATTTATGTGTTAAGATATGCTGATCGACTATGATGCAGGAATTTGTATTCATATGGTTGTAATGAAACCTGGCCAGATAGTGGTTAATAATATAGATCTGACAAAGTTAATATTTATATTTCATGGTAGATTTGGCTGGACAGGACAATGATATACAGTTTATGAAGGTAAATTGGCGCCCTAGAATCCGTAAGTAATTTATTACCCTATACTCAAATTTTAATATTCAGAGTACATTTAAATATTGCATTAAACCGACCAAGTATATGTTAGAAGTAGGTGTTTGTTTCTATGGGCTTTGACTTTTCAACTTTGATATGAATCGATATCAAAGTTGAAGGTGCGGAGTAACATAGAGTTCTGAACGGCACGGTGAAATAGGGCTGTCTTCTCTTGCAGGCGGCCACCAGTCACAAGGAGGAAACCGTTGGCGTGGGCATACCTTCTTGCGGTCTAATGGGCATTAGAATTTTTTCGCGAACTTCATGGCCCTACTTATTAGTCGTAAATAAATTATTTTGACGTGGCAACGTCTAATAAATCGATGAACGCCGGTTGCACGCTCGGAAAAAAGGCCCGTAACGCACATTGTCCCGTTTCGCTGTGTCCCGTTACGCTCATTGTACGCTTGCGCCGCATCTATCTCTATTCCACTCGATCGGAACAATCATCGATTTAACTTTTTCGAGGCACATTAAACTTGAAACACTCACATTCGTTTCCTACTTTTACTTTTCCTATCATCGTCCTATCCTTAACAGAATAACACAGATTGGAAGAAGTTAAATAGCAAACATGTATAAAAGTTATAGTTAAAATAATCTCTTCGTTAAAGTAATAAACATATTTGAATTAATGAGTGCAAATAAAAGTAAATTTATCAATTAAATTGTAGATTTAATTTCACTCCTTCTTTGTATCCATACAAAATAGTGATAATTCAATAAAAATGATTCAATTTTATTCATAAAAGTATGCAATCATTTCATCAATATTTTGTTATGACGTCACGTTAAACTATCGTCCGTAAACCGACTTTACAGACAACCAATTTTTTTTGGATATGCGATTGTTCTCCGGAAATGTGTCTTTTTTGTTACGCATTAAGAGACATTTAAATACAATGTTCCTGAGTGCTTTACCCATTTGTCTAACTGTTTTAAATAATAGGTGTTGCTTTAACTCACCCGTGTTTCTCCACTCTTGATGTCTGTACCAAATTTGCCAACGATTTCTTACTTTTAACACCGTTATTCAGTTTCTTGATAAAAAGAAAAGGTTGGTTGTCTAGACCAAGCGACAAGGTAAACAAAAAATCTAGCTTCCTTTAAGTACAGGCTGAAAAAACATTTTTGTAACACCTGCTAACCATCGGCGCTACCCTATTGCTTGAATCTGTGTGTGAATGTGCGAGTGACTGGTTTTAATGTAGTAGCACCTTTTTTTTTTTTAAATACTATTTGCTGTATGTTTAATCACTTCCCTTTTTATGTATGTCTATGCTTAATTTTTAATTACTTTAAATTAGTTATGGTTGAATCTTTGGTAATAGTTAATATTTGAACATTAAGTTAAAATTTTAATTTTTTCTCTTAATATTTAGTCAACATCTGCTTATATAATGCTTAATTTTTAATATTCCACTATTTGATGTAATTGCAGAAAAGTGGTTAAGTGTAAGAAAAGGCTTACCGCCTTAACTTCGCCACCAATGAAGACGATAAATAAATAACTAAATAAATAAATTTGCGCCACTTTGGCATTTTGACAGAGCCGAAAATGCCGTAGACTGCACTCCAACTCTATCGCTCCGTCTGCAGTTTGGCAACAACGTAGAGGACGACAACCAGGGATGGGACGAGCTCAGCATTTCTGAGAATCGGGTATCAACACGAGTGTTTGGTGTCAAAGATAAAGATTAGACCCGGGAGGGGTGGGAGGTGGGGAGGAGGAAAGGTTCGACTGACGCGCTGTCCTACGGACAACAGTTGAACTTTTTTCTCATTCTTGCCCTGTGTTTCTGAAAACGGCCAACAGATGTGTTAGCATCGGAAATTTATCCTCGTAGCCGAGGGCCTAATAAGCCTTAACAACGAATCTGGAACACTGGCGACAATGCAGTAAACAGATTTTAAATGGAGCAGTTTCAACAGTTTTACAGTGAAATTTCCCCGACTCGCCTTAGTTTTGGAGTGAAAACTCTGAGAGAACATATGGGTGCCATTCCGGAGAGAGAAACATTTCGGTTTATTTGCCCCTACTTTCGCTAGCACGTACTCCACCTGGACTCTTCATAACATTTGCTCTACTGGCCAGCAAGCGGAACACTTTTTGAATTGAAATCGTCGACGTCGTCTCTCTGGTTTAATGTGATTACACCATGCAGCGGAGAAAGTAGCGCCGTATGAGTCGTTCGTGAGAACAGCCTGAGAAACCCACCGACAACGTTCGTCGGTAACGTCCACCACGTTTCCGTTATACAAATTTCTTGGTTCGACTCCGCCATCTTTCGTAATTTATGGAAACCACTGACAGTCTTTTTCTTAACGTCTCGAGCTAAATCTCTTATTAGTAGAGACCTTAAAATTTGCGGAATCATTTCGCGGTAGGCTAGAATCCAATTACGTTTGCCTTTCTGCTGCTCCAGTGATAGGGCCACAGTTTATCTGAAGGAGTCTAGGCCCATGAGAAAACTTCAACAAAATAAGTATCGAATCACGAGCATCCCAGTAATGAGTCACTAGCCAATGAGCAGATGTAATTTGCCCGAGTGCATGTAGGATCATAGAATCTATCCTATAAGTCATTGAAATAGTGAATTTTTCCAATCTCTAGCTATTAGGTATCAAATATTACTTTTAAAAGTGTCTGTAGTCGATAACCATCAAGATAAAATTAATTATTGAATCTAGAGTTAAAATATTTTATTTCTCAAAACGAAAAGCCACGATTTTTTCACGAATTCAATTGGAAGCAAAGTAAACATCAAATACTTTTACTTCTGTTCAGTTTGATGATTGGTCTAAAGTGCTCTTGACATGGCCTGGACGACCCTCAGCTAGTTATAAATAAGTAGAAGAATTGATTACCCAATCGCGTGTAACCTGACAAAATATGCGTCCTTTTTATTAACTAATGAATAGGGGCACGCATTTTTCGCGAAAAGATCTGAACGGCTATTAGACTGCAACAAGGCATACGCGCGCCAGCGGTTTCTTCCTTGTGATTGGCGGCCGTCTGCGAGAGAATTCGTTGCCTTATTTGACCGAGCCACTCAGGACGCGTTTGCTTCCGCACTGAATCACTATGATTGTAGTTGTAAAAATCGTCATTGTACCTGAAAGAACCTCACCCAATCACGAAACACTGACGATGTTACAGTATGTAAACTTTCAGCTCGTCTCGGAATCTTTTCGCGAAATATGCATGGCCCTACTAATGAACATTCTCAATAAGCTTGATTATACATAGGAGTGAGTCTAGCCTGGACTAAGAAATGGTTTTCTTCCTGTCGATATATTTGGTGTATCAGGTTAAGTTTCGGTAGCTTATCTGTAGAGACTGGAAAAGGGCTCCATTGACTTAAATACTAGCCTCCAAAATCCTCTGCATACTAGAGGGAAAATGCCACTTATTTCATTGGCTGCTGACTTAGTTATTCCCGACCAGAGGTACTCTAATAATGTGTTCCGAGCAGCAACATTCCACACATTGCTCCTAAAGTTAGGACCTGCATCTTTGATTCCCGGCAAATGCAGACAACAATTTTAGCATTCGGATGGATGGTGGGAGGAGGGGGGGGAGGGAGGGAACTGGAGAAGTTGTGAACGTTGCTGTCAACCAGTTTCCCTCACACCAGAATGTTGTATTGTCTTGGTTCACGGGTCTTGTACCCGATGATCCTTGCACATGCGTGGTAAATCAATGGGTTCTTTCCTCTGCACAACACCAAAGTAGTAGCTACATTTGAAAAGACATAAGTAGGGACTGGAAAATTTTGTGGATTCAATGACCTCCACAATCCTATGCTTGATTTGATTTGATTTTTTATTTCATTCAATAGACCATACAATGGTATAGAATATGTAAAAAAATTTTTACAAATACACATAAATACAAACACGTGCTTATTCGGGAACATGCTGACTTCATTGGTTGATGACGAGTAAAATGTCGGACTGGGTAGCCTGTGATTCGCTGCTTCTTTGGTTCATGGACTCTCATTAGCCCAGAGTCATCCAGATAAATTGTGAGCGAATAGCAGAATCAGTGCAAAGGATACATGTATTTGAATTATAGCCTATCTCGAAATGAATACGAGAATATAATTTTTCCGGTTTGTACTTATCTGTTATACAGACGAGTTCAATAGCAAGGAAGGCGCAGGGGCAGATGTCTATGAGCCAGATATTCGGCTTGCATTGAACCTAGAAATTATTGCAACTGTATTTCAGGCTGATGTGTTTTTGACGTGACAACGTCTAATAAATGGATGAACGCCGGCTGCACGCACGAAAAAGTGTCCCGTTACGCACATTATTCCGTTACGCTGTGTCCCGTTATGCTCATTGTTCCGTTGCGCTGTGTCCCGTTACGCTCATTGTTCCGCTACGCTGTGTTCCGTTACGCTGTCGGCGAGTGCAGTAATAATAGGTTATGTTACAATTGACTAAAAAATTATGGTGATTCATAAATAATTGATGATAGATATTTGATTACAGTTTATTTATATGAAAACTTGTTCATAATTATATTTAAACTTTATAGCTAAACGCCAGTTTATAAAATGTATTACAAGTCATCTACACGTGAACTGTTTCGTCGACTGTTTATAAAGTGAAGTGAAAAGTTAATGTGGTTTTCATTGCTTATTACAACAACAATTTCGGCAATAAAGGTTAATTATTCTTGCATTTTAAAAATCTGATTACTAGTATAATTTCAAGTATTTATTCTTTTATTATTAAAATAAAAATTATTCAATTTTATTCATAAAAGTGTGCAATCATTTCATCAATGTTTTGTTATGACGTTGTCACGTCAAACTATCGTCCGTAAAATGACTTTACTGACAACCAATTTTTTTAAATTCAAATGTGCATACACTCTTAAGAGGAAGTCATGGCGTTCTGTCAACATAGTTATTTGTCTCTATACCGATAGCCATGTAGCCTTGAAAGTGGTTTTAGTTGTCAAGGCTAACTCACAACAGGCCTAGTAGTGCCTGAAAGTACGAATGAACTGATTTGTCAATTCATGGAAAGTTTTCACTGATGTAGGTACCAGGTTACACCTTCGAAATGGGGCCATTAGCACCTTTGAAGGTCCATAACCTGCTTTAAACATTTGAACTATACATATATGTGTGTGTACGGTGGTCACCACTTGGTTTAGGTACCATCATCTGATACGCTGGTAGATCATTGTTGGGGCCCAATATCAGTCCCACGACTTTCTTGATGAACCCGATACGTCCACTTAAAGTACATAGGTACTTCTCGTTAAGTAGAGAACAGTTCAGGTGGGTAGCTGGCCTTCTTACAGGACACAACACTACACATAATGGGTATCTTTGTAGACCCCAGATGCAGTTTACGTGTAAGGTAAGATGAGTCATAAATCCATAATTTGTCTACAAAAAGGTATCACATATTTGTCCAGTTTTCATCCTCTTCTCGAAACTACTGAGGGAAGAATTAGCGAAACAAGCGCGATTAGAACGAGCGGGTTTGTCCACAACTATTTGATTCGCAGGAAAATATCTGGAAAATTATCGCTATATGACAGAAGCTTTATAATTTGGGTCACATTTAAGCGTGGAACCTCATTTCGGATACCGGTCCGGATATACTGTTTTCGGTTCACCATTTTTTCTTTTAACCACTCAGACAAATGCTGGGATAGTTGATTGCTGTAGGCCTTGGCTGATTCCTTTTCTTACATCACTGGTATGTTTTGTAGTTAGTTGCCGTTCTAATAACCTCGCTGTCGAATGATTAAGTGCGACACTGTCTGGTGTTTCTAGTGCGGTATCGCGTCTAAGCATAAACATCGGGCCACTGTGAGATTTCAGTGTTAACCATAACATTGTATGGAGTAATGAAGAAAGGTGTTAGGTAGGGAGATACCTGATGTGCCTTCAAGAATACGTATCAAAAATTTATTTTCTAAAAATTATTATGAAAACATGTTTTGGACAATTTTCATTTTAAAAACTATTAAAAAACTAAATCTGTAAATATAACTACATTTTCGACCTCAACATCTTCCTTAATTCGTTTCGTAAACAGACGCCTGTCATATAATAGGTACATATTGGTATATTTTGAGTTATTTTGAAATGGCAATGATGAATGGGGATAAAAAATAAATGGTTTAGCTACGCCTGCCTAGTGTAAAATATCCAAATCAACGGTTTAGGTTATGTCGTAAAAGTTATTAGAACAATTATAAACAACTAAAGTAATAATAAAATTTACTTAATTTTTAGTGTTTAAAATAAAACAATGAGTTGTATAAAAAAGTAACAAAAAAGTACAGTCCAGTGGATGGGGTTCGAGCCTAGAACCTTGTTCTGCGACACCACGCATATGAAATGTATTCCAAGTTAGTTTCGCAATCAAGAAGACTTATTTGGCAAACGAATTCGCTTGATACGTCCCCAGTTGTTCACGTAAGCGAATATATACAGGTTAATGCCACCACTATCTAGATGACTTCGGCTCGTGGGTATAGCAGAAACGCTCATGTGCTTTATATTTTATCATGTTGATCTTCTGTCCATGGTGCGCGTGCACTTCATTACATATATTACTTAATTAAATTTCTCCATCACCGTGCATAAAGAAGTATAGTATAACTTACAAAAATAATACTGCAGAAGTTGTATTGCCGGCTGCGGTGAATTGTTTGGCAATCCAAGATGGCGGGGCCTAATCCCCTGCCGCTCTCTGAGCGCAGTCTTGCCAACCTGCCGCTACCAACACACAGGCCCACTCGCACGCAAACGCCCGCGCTTTTATTTCTGCGCGGCAGAGCGCTGCTTGGAGGAGACGCGACGTTATCAAAATTTATACATCATTTGACTAAGCGAAAACGACCCCCTGCCGGCTGGAGGGTTCGGCAGTGGTAGAGGAGGAGTCGAGCCGGCGCGCAGGGCTGCCAAAACACAAGCTAACGATCAAATAATGGGGTGTTTTTGCGGCCGGGAGGAGGAGGGCTGCCGCGCGCTGATGAAGACGATTCGCCGTCAACTTACGGCCTCTGCCGCGACTGCTGTGTGCTACGCAGGCATGAGACGTCTCTGAGAAACATTCCATTCTCTGGCCCCGAGTCAGCAGTAGAATAAACTGTGTTCATGCATGTATGGATTTTTTGTACCGCTGTAAAAGTTTAATTTTTGATAGGCTAGGTCGTTTACATGAATTATATTCTCACAAAAATTTGTTCTTTATTTTTTTAATTTTTTTAAGGACGTATGTTTTCGCACATATAAGTAGGGACCTGTAAAATTCGTGATTTCAATTCCTAAAAGATAGACTCCATGATCCTCTATGCACTCGTGCAAATTACATCTGCTGATTGGTTACCGACTCGTAACACCTGTTAACTGGAATGATCGTGATTCTCTAAGTCTTCTGTTTAAGATTTTTCATTGGCCCAGAGACGTTCAGATAAACTGTTGCCCAATCACTGAAGCAAAATAATGTCAAAAGTATTTGGACTCTATCCTATCGCGAAATGAATCCGCGAATTTTACAGGTAGGCTATCTACATATAGGTGATCGGAAATTTAAAAAAAAAGATTTGATAGGTCGAGCCAACGTCATTTAAAATACCACACAAATGTGAAAATCCACGAGTTAACGCAAATTCTTTTTTTTTAATTTACTTTTTGACAACGAATTTACACTAGCGAGTGGTGAACTTTGGCTATGTTCGGGACTGAAGGGGGTTTACTGACTCTCAGGCTGCTCGTCACCCCCTTCTTCAGGCTTGCCACCCACAGAGTACATACCTACCGTCAAGCGTCGCCAATGAAATCAGTCCGCCCAAAAAAAAATCTTTCAACTTAAATTTATTCAATCATACTTACTACTTACTAGAAATAATAGGCAACACATCAAATAACCTAACAAAGAAAATGCAAATCAATTCATTTATTATTAGCCTGTAAAGAGTATTTGAGCACAGTGTTTCTATTCGTCAAGAGGTTTATAATCACTTCGTCTTGCAACTATGACGATACAGAGCGTTTTTCGTCTCCATAGACCACAATATGAGTATAAACCGCACGCCCCAACTGCGCAGTAAAACATTTTATTTTCATCATTGAACAGCTTATTTACCAAAAGAGCAGTCAAAATTAAGTGTCGTTTCGGAGGCAGTTGGTACTCATCGAGGTCATGAAATCTCGTGTCAATTTGTATTTCTTTGTTTCAATAAAAAAAGATTCCGATAATTCCTTACAAAAAAATTAAATATGTTGTGTGCCATATTAATTTTATTTAGTTAAAACATAAAGATATGTTTTGTAAGCTAACAAACAGAGTAACGTTTTTAACATCAGCTAAGTGTGACAGTTATATTAGCAATTCGTAAGCCAATGATATCCTCGTGGGTGGAAGAGGAGAATCGGTCTACATCATGCATAGCTTTTTGAATAGTTGTATAGAATATAGTTGTATAATGCAGAGGAAACGTGCTTTAAACACTAAAGCAATTAAGTAACCAAAGCTTTAGGAGGTCGTGGCTAGATATTACCAGACAGACTAAATCATGTATTAGTAACTAGCTTTCTTTGATAAACGGAATAAAAATTTTTTTGTTAAAACCAATAAACATATACGAATTATACCTATTATTTTTCAAATTATTAGAACGATAAATACAATAAACAATAGGCTGTTAATTTTCTCGACTTTTGATTTTGTAAATCACACAATAATCTCGGAAGAAATGGGACATTATGGAAAAGTGTAAGAAATAAAATCGTTCGAATACTACCTTTCAAATAGAAATCAAAGAGAAAAAATCTCATTAATAACGGGCAAATTGAATTTAAAATGTGTAAAATTTATAGATAATGTGTCGCAAGACACTTCTTGTTTATCAAAACCTTAAAGATTTTTCCAAAGAAATAAAACATGCCCACAAACTCACTTTGCAGAAGACAAAGCAAAAAATTTGATGGAGATAACCATGAATATATTATAAATTAAACTTTTAAAACTCTAAGAACGCCAAACAAAATTGCAAAAAAAAAAGAGCGCTACACCAATTTATTTCAATGAAATAATTTTGCAAACGTGACAAAATTTGCAGTGAATGTAGAACTTCAGTCATTTAAACATAATACAGACGCCCAGTGTTCCATCCAAAATATTTTCTCTATATTTCTCAATAAAAATGTTGCTTTGCTCTAACTTTAAAAACTTGGGAAAAACTTTGAATTAAAAGTCGTATAGAGGTTTTCAACTTATTTTGTCTGGATGAACCTGCAGCCCAAGTTTGTCGCTCAAATTCAAACTAATCCTTTATGTATTTACATAATTATACATACACTGAAAAAAAGGTTTGTTTCATATAAGGAAATAACTGTATCTATATTGCAAAAAAATAGAAAATTAATTTGTATGTCTAACCAATTTTACGTGGTATAAAAATTTATTCTAAAAAAATAACATAATATGCATATATATGCAGTTGATTAGACGAAACAATTTTTTTGGATGAACAAAAACTTTCGTACTATAAAATATTTCATTGAATCATATATATATATATATATATATATATATATATATATATATATATGGCCTTATACAAAAAAAAGTATATATTTTATTCAGGCAAACAAACCTTTTTCTCTTTGTATGGTGATGATGTGGTAATAAGATTGGTGGTTCATTTGTACCCCAGCTACCACCGCTACGCAAGCAGAAACTGCAGTGGTTTGCCTTTGCCTTCTGTAGCATATAGGTGAACTGTACCCCAGCCTCGCTACTAGGCAAGATGAAACTGCAGTGGTTAGACTTTGCCTTCTGCAGCACATGGTAAACTGTACCCCAGCCTCTCTACTAGGCAAGGTGAAACTGCAGTGGTTCGACTTTGCCTTCTGCAGCACATGGTGAAATGTACCCCAGCACCTCTACTAGGCAAGGTGAAACTGCAGTGGTTCGCCTTTGCCTTCTGCAGCACATGGTGAAATGTACCCCAGCCCCGCCACTAGGCAAGATGAAACTGCAGTGGTTCGACTTTGCCTTCTGCAGCACATGGTGAACTGTACCCCAGCCCCGCCACTAGGCAAGGTGAAACTGCAGTGGTTCGCCTTTGCCTTCTGCAGCACATGGTGAACTGTACCCCAGCCCCGCCACTAGGCAAGGTGAAACTGCAGTGGTTCGCCTTTGCCTTCTGCAGCACATGGTGAACTGTACCCCAGCACCTCTACTAGGCAAGGTGAAACTGCAGTGGTTCGCCTTTGCCTTCTGCAGCACATGGTGAAATGTACCCCAGCCCCGCCACTAGGCAAGATGAAACTGCAGTGGTTAGACTTTGCCTTCTGCAGCACATGGTGAACTGTACCCCAGCCCCGCCACTAGGCAAGGTGAAACTGCAGTGGTTCGCCTTTGCCTTCTGCAGCACATGGTGAAATGTACCCAAGCCCCGCCACTAGGCAAGGTGAAACTGCAGTGGTTCGCCTTTGCCTTCTGCAGCACATGGTGAAATGTACCCAAGCCCCGTCACTAGGCAAGATGAAACTGCAGTGGTTCGACTTTGCCTTCTGCAGCACATGGTGAACTGTACCCCAGCCCCGCCACTAGGCAAGGTGAAACTGCAGTGGTTCGCCTTTGCCTTCTGCAGCACATGGTGAACTGTACCCCAGCCCCGCCACTAGGCAAGGTGAAACTGCAGTGGTTCGCCTTTGCCTTCTGCAGCACATAGTGAAATGTACCCAAGCCCCGCCACTAGGCAAGATGAAACTGCAGTGGTTCGACTTTGCCTTCTGCAGCACATGGTGAACTGTACCCCAGCCCCGCTACTAGGCAAGATGAAACTGGAGTGGTTCGCCTTTGCTTTCACAGCTTGGAAGTGAACTTTATTACGTTCCGTAGGGTGCGTGGAGGCGATTACTCGTAAGATCACGAAACGTTCAACGCCCAGGAGTGTTTCGTCGATGGTTAAGCAGCATAAAGGGGAGGGTATAAAGTAGCGAATCAGACACCTGTAAGACTCTGTGCAGGTTTCTCGTTGTTATTCTTGTTGAGTTGTGAACATTTAATGTAAACCTCTATTGTGTACTTCATTGTTAGGTTTTATTATTCAAGAGAATTAACAAAAATTTTGTTTTATCCTGCAAGTTTATTATTATTGGAAATGTTAGATTTCACTTCCAATGCGCGTGGTGGCTACGCAACTATTTTTATTCCTGAATTATAGGCACATCTATCTAGTTGTTTTTGTTTTCACTGCTGTAGTTTAAAATTAAATGTAGCAACACTGATATTGTTCTTTAATTAAAAATTTCATTTTTCAACAGTTTATTCATACTTCTGTGGCGAATCACAAACCAGTGTAATGTTCAAAACTATTAAATATTAAAAAAAAAATAATTCTATTTTATTGTTGTTCTTATGAGTAGTGAATATTGGTTTTTCTGAGCCCGAAGTCACGGCGGCCATCTTGGATGATTTTTACCCCAGCCGCCATTTTAGATTTCACTATTTCAACTACGAATTTACGTCTGCCATCTTGATTTTGGACGTCACCTCCACCTTATTGAATTCTGACGTTACAGCTACATTCTTTGATTTTGATGCTACAGCCGCCATCATAAATTCTTCTGCGGGAGGCCGCAATCTAGGATGACGTGACAGCCAAAATCTTGATACTTTCCTGCTGGATGTCACTATCTTGAATTATGTAATGTTCGCCATAATTGATTCTTTGTTCATCTTATAGTGCGCAAGTGTCACTTTGGCTGTAGCCTGCAAAGTCGATTTTCCATTATCTACCAGTGTTATTATGACCCTTATAGACATATTGAATTTAAAGTTTTATACAAAATACATTGGAAGCGAGGTGATTTTAAATATGACAGCTTGGACCTCTGGTATGGTAAACATAACCCTTTGACAAAATGGCCTTTGCGACATATACCAAACTGAGAATTCATTAAGTATAAAATTCAGATTTTTAACTATTTTAACATCAAGGAATAATAGCCAAAACCTGTTCGAGGCCGAGCCACCATCATTGTTTTCAGTACTTGCTTCTAGAAGCGCTAGTGTTACATAATGCATAAATCGTCTGCTAGAGGGTGCTGCCCCATCTTTGTTTTCAATAAATGCTACTATAAGCGCTTGTGTCTCGTAGTGCACACATCGTATTCTAAAGATATTTGCTGTGATATTAGTTTATTTTTTACTCGATAGAGTGCAGTAGTATTTACTACGAGACCGTCGTAGCAACCGCTATGTTGTCGGTTATTTTGACTGTCTTATTTAAAACTGTAATTATAACTACAAATTCTGGAAGATATCCAAAAATCATCAAAAATATAAAATTTAATTGAATTTATTGATTTCTTCGAATACATTTTTTTTCTCGATTCTTTGATGATGGAAAAAATATTAGGTTTAAAAACACTTGTTTTATTAAATACCAGTATGGTAAAAAAATCCGAATACAGGCATAAATTTTCCAATTCACCAGCATCCAGTAAGCTGCCGATGTCATATTGGGAGCCATTTTAAAAATCTCTATCATCCTAAAAATTCTAAAAATCATAAAAAAAAGATAATGATTTATATACAGATTTTATTTATGGATTTCTGTCCTTGGTTAGATTTTTAGTCAGTGCTAATAGTATCTATAAAAGCTTGAAATCATTATTTAAATTATTTTTCTCACTACCTTTCGTCAAAATTATTAATCTTTCCTACAACGAAAAATTACTATATACAAGGCAACTGTCCGATAAAATATTTATGTTACTCGATACCAGTATGCCTACCATGAAAGCCATATTCGGTGCACCTTATGATTAATAGAGTGCCAACTACAAACATATAGGCCAAGTGTTTCCGAACCAATAAACCTTCTTCGTCGATTACGATACTTGGCATTCCTTTCAAACCAGCCATGATCAATGTCAGACGTCTCCTAACCAGGAGGCCTTCTTCGTCAAAACTTGTCATACTTATCTTTGTAAACTAATATGACTTATTTCAAGAAAACAAGACAAGAGTCTCCGAACTATCAGACATCCGAATGAATACAATATATTACAAGCAAATAAACTAACTAAACATGTTTTATGCTTACCATAGGATCAAGAATCCCTGAACAATGTATTTATGATTACCACAAATCCAAGAGGTTTTGAACCATTAAATATTCAGTCCAGCTTACAGACTTGACCACGCACCTTTAACGAAAAATACGCACATTGTGACGTACATTAAACTTAGTAGGATACGATAAGTAGGATTGGTAGTTTACGATCATAGGATATGATAGTATACGATCAGTAGAATAGGTTCACAGGATACGAACGGTAGGATAAGACCGCAGATACGGTATGATGCGATCGACAGGATCCGATCCGATTAGTATAATACGTTCGGTAGGATGTGATGACAGGATACGATACAATATGTTCGGTAGGTTACGATCGCACGACACAATCTAGGATATGATCACAGGATATGGAAGGATTCGATCTACAGGATACGATACAATCAATATAATGCTATCGTAGGATATGGTAGGATACGATCGACAGGCTATGGTAGGATATGATCGATTGGATACGGTAGGATACGATCGATAGGATATAGTAGGATACGATCGACACGATACGATAGGATGCGACTCCATATTAATTTTTCGATCATTGACCTTTTACAACATCTAGTTTAAACTGTAAAATATATATTTTAACCTGAAGAATCAAGTATGGTTATTTTTCATATTTTCCATAGGTAAGTTATATGTTTTAGTTGGAAAATATTTGCAAAAAATTTACATATTTTTAAGTTCACATAAAATATAAAATTAAATAATTAAATTAATTAAATGATTTGGATTTTCAAAGTGAATGTTTTATTTCACGAAATCTGATTTCTTGCGTCTATGTGTTCAATGTGTGCATTGCGTGTTCATTTTGTATTCGGTGTGAGTATTGCATGTCCATTGCGTGTTCGGTGTGTGAATTGTGTGTTCATTGCATGTCAAGTGCGTGTCCAGTGTGTGTATTGCGTGACAATGTGTGCTTTGCATGTTCATTGAATATATTTCATGTCCATTGCGAGTTCAATGTGTGTGCATTTGTGTTCTTTGCGTTTATTTCTAGTCTAGTGGGTGTATTGTCTGCCCATTGTTTTTCCAGTGTGTGTTTTGTGTGTTCATTGCATGTTCGGTGTGTAAATTGCGTGTCCAGTGTGTGTATTGTGTGTACATAGCATGTCCAGTTTGTGTATCGCGTGTTCATTGCGTGTTCATTGCGTGTCAAGTGTGTGCATTGCGTATGATTAAAAAAAAGATAATTGGAAAAAATATTTAAATATTTTTCAAGCCTTAGTTACACTTATCGCTGGTAGAGAATTATTAAACTAAGGACGGATATAAATAGAATCCATTATTATTTTACTAAGTTTTCAATGAAATTTTGAGTGTTTTCCGAATTTTTAGTTCAATAAATACGAATTTTGTTGATGGTGGCCATATCGGCTTACTTGAGGCTGGCATATTATGATTTTATGCCACTTTTAGGATTTTGAATATGATTTATTAAATAAGTGATTTTATGAATATTTTTTTTTTTTGCATTTGTCAAGGATTAAACTAAACACTGTAATATATTGAATCAGTCAGTATAGTAATTGGTGATATGTTTTATGAAATTGGGAATTTTTTTACCGAATTTCTAGCTAAATAATTACAGATTTTCAAGATGTCTGCCAAGACGGCTGACGAGATTGCGGATGCAAATGTCTTAAATAATTACTGCACTTTAACGGGTAAAAATTAAACTAATATAACGGCAACGCACTCTGACAAATGGCGTGTGTACTATGTGACACTAGCGCTCCTTGTATCAATTACTAAAAAAACGATGGCGGCAGCACTCTCTATTAGGTAATGTGTGATAAACTAGCGCTCTTAGTAGCATGAATTAATAAAATTAATATGGTGGCTTCGTCTCGAAAAGGCGATGATAATTATAACATATACTTTCAAATTTAAACAAAAATTCATGTCCGATCATGTGTGTTATTTTTTTATTTTTCTTAATTAATTCTCGGTGTTGTACAGTCTGGAACACAAGAACGTACGGTCCATAATTCCTAGATGCACCATCAGGTGAGAGTAGGAATTTAGACATTGCAATGTCAACCCGATGCATTTAGATGCATATGACTCAAAATGCAGTTGAATTTTTTCACCACAAACGATGGTCTCTAGCCTCCTGGCACGTTTCTGGATATGGTCTAAGCATGAATCTCTGCAAAAGAGTCTCAGGTGTTGCAGAAAGGTGAGAAGAGCAGAGCTAACGAACTCCTTGGCGCAAAGCTTAGACTTCTAGTAACGTAACGTCGATCCTAAGGTTAGTGACAGCGTCTACATAACAATCTACCATACCAGAGCCAGGCTCACCTGCTTTTAGACCTCTGCTAGGTACATTACTTTATCTTGAAACGTTTGTGATGTTTACTGAGATCATAAGACGTGTTCCTTGTATGCGTATGTGTGTGTGCGTTCATGTGTCGTACACGTACACGAGCGTGACGTAGGTCAAGATAACTGAACATGACGTGAACAGTCTTTGCTACGATCCGTCGTCATGCCGGCAGTCAGCAATGATAGTAACGTTACGCATGCCCCCTGCTTGAGTCAGCAAGTATCAACGTCTGATGTGTTCTCTGTATGCTGCAATATGCCGCGATGCTTGAGACACATCAATGTTATGTGATGTTGCATGAACATTATGAAACCTCTGTCATCCATCACCATTCTACTTAGACGGCGAGAATAAGGCAGCAGCAAATATCTAGGTGAAAACTTCTCTTATTCCGTGACCATAGCAATCAAAACCTTATCTCGGAATTCACAATGCCTACACGGGCCAGTTGCTACGTGATTTTTTGTAAATCCCGATGTAATTTACCTCTTAGCCGGATAAGGTAAATATAATAGTCCCGTTCAAAAATGAGGATAACGACAACTAAGAGGTATATACCTTTAGGTATTAACGTTAGTGGTTAACCGCAATGATATCATTGGGAATTAAACTGAATTTCAGCGAGTGTGCGTCATGTGTGGTTAATTAAAAAGAATCGTTACACGCGCGTTGCTATGCGCACCTCCGAAAACCATCACGGCTTCAGAAAACTTTCAGGCTGTATTATAAAAAGTTGAACAATCCGTTGCGAGCTGAACTTTTTATACGTTGCAACGTCTTCTTTGATGGGTTCAAGCCACTGTTGATACGCTTTAGTAGAAATGAATAGTTTTTTCTTAAAAGATAGCACAGTCACCGCATCTCATTCTATAGTGTGACCACGAGCGGCGATGCGGCGTTGGAGAGTCACGTGCGTCGCGGTCTAATCGGTAGCTCGATGGTGCGGCCAAGCCGACACCGAGCACCTGATGGGCGTGCAAGTTAATCTGCTTGTACTGAGTTTGAAAACGTTAGCATGTTATAACGTATGCACTTTGTACTTGTCGAACGTATTGACCACATTTAGGTACAAACTCTACTCCAGTTTGTAAACAAACTGCATGTCATTGTTCATTTAATTATGGCGTAAACTTGTAGAAATTGCGTTGACCGCAGGATTAACAGACAATTTTGAAATAGTTGCCTATTACAATAATATTTGCACCATTATTTCTAATGAATGACGCAATAATATTAACCGATTTATACTTATTTATTTATTTTTTTATTTTATTTCAGGACATTGCCTAACTTTTTTTCCTTGAATTGCGTCATGGTTTTATTCAATTTCATTGTTTAATATGTGGCAACTCTTATCAGTGGGCTACTATATAACGTCCTTATATCCCTCCTGATATTCATAAGCTCATCGACAGCCACTCCGTGAACAAGTTCTTCCAGAGCAACACTGTGACCAAGCTTCTCAAAAGAAAAGACCGTCCATATCAACGTCCGCTCTCTATGTAAGTATCCAGTATTTAAATTAATTATTTTATGAATTTTTCTACTACTTTTGCGCATTCCTTTCAGGGTTGGAGCACCTCTTCAACAACTGAGTTTAATATTTTATTTCTTTTCTTTTGCAGCTGCTTTATCGTGACTTCCCAAAGACTCTGCAAAATGAACAGTCTGCTGAGCTTGATGGCTTTGTTCCTGATGGCGGACGCGAGTCCAGAACCTACGCCGGAGTTGCCCTGCCATCCAAGAGACGTGAGTATATCATTTCTGCAAACTCATATCAACGATCCGTCCAAGTATCTTATTACTGTTGCAACTTCTGAGCAAAGAATTTGTCGTCTGACCCAACCCTTCGGAACGTCTTGTAAAATCTTCAACGAAATCAATGTTAATTTTTTTTATTTTCAGTTCACCGATCCCACCAAGTCCTGCTGCAGAACCGAACTACCGGAAGTACCCCGCCACGTCGTCAAGAAATCAGTAGGGACGCTCGGGACCCGAATTGGATTTCTCGATGGCACAGATCTGAATAAATACTGGAACTTTTAAACTTCATAAATAACCTGATACTGTTTAATATGATGGTTGTGTTTACTCGGTAAACCGTGCGGCTTATAAGTTTGCTTATTGTAATGCTTCATTTTTTTTTTACTTTTTTAAATAAAAATTATATTATGCAATAATTCTTAGTATCATTGACATAGAATAAGCTGATGCGACACCGCGTCTAGTAGGTATCCCAACTCACGTATATACCTGGATGAGCTTAGGTCACTATCGGTCCGCTAGAAGGCTGCATGTGCATTGAATGTGCATCGGACCGACGTGCAGATATAGGCGTCACTCTGCAACTTGTGCAACAGTTACTGCACTCTAATGGGTCCAGCGTAACGGCTTGGGAGTTAACATCGTCGCATGGTAGATTTACGGCTCCTGATTTCAAAAATACAACCTCCCGCTGCCTCTGAGCCTTAACTTTGAAGTTATAGCCCGTAGTACGCTCTTGTGTCGCACTGACTGTATCGGTAGCTCGATGGTGCCGCCAAGACGTGGAGCATATGGTTGGCACGCAAAGTTATCTTGTACGGAGTTCAAAAACGTTAGCATGTCAAAACGTATGCACTTTGTAGTCTTCAATAATTATTGACCACATTAGGTACAAACTCTATTCCAGTTTAAAAACAAACAGTATATGACTAAATTGATTTAATTAGGCATACACATCTCGAAATGACATTGTTGTCAGGATTTAAGGAAAATATTTGTAATCGGCAAACGGTTGACGTAATAATATTAAAAGTGATCGCGATTAGACCATATGCAGGCATTGTTAATAAATTGTATTTGAAAAATGTTGCCTATTTTATTAACTCAATTTGCGTCATTGGTTTCAAATTTCTCTGATTATTGTCCTGGAACTGGCATAACCTGGCTATTATATAGCGTCAATAAATTCCTTATAAGCAATAGCTCATAAACAGCCATTGAGTAAACAAGTTTGTCCAGAACAACACTGTGACCAAAGACCTGGACATCAACCTCCGTTCTCTATGTAATTATCCAATATTTAAAGTAATGAATGATATTCTGCATTTTGATACTTCTCCTGCGCATTCCTTCCAGGGATGGAGCACCTCTTTAATAACTGAATTTCATATTTCATTTCTTTCCATTTGCAGCTACTGGATCGTGACTCTCAAAGACTGCAGAATGCACGGAATGCTAAGAAGTCAGTATATCATTTCTACAAACTCATATCAAAGATCCGTCGTCCAAGTTTCTTATTATTGTTGCAACTTCTGAGCAAAGAGTTTGTCGTGTGCGCCAACCCTTCCGAACGTCTTGTAAGCTCCAACGAAATTTATGTAAATTTTTCTAATTTTAGTTCACCGATCTCACCAGCTCCCGCTGCGCGGAAGCACACGAAGCAGACAAAATAGCGAAAGCACACTCCCACCTCGTCAAGCGATCACGGCTGATGAGGACCTGAATTTGATTTCTCGGTGGCTCAGACGCGAATCAATACTCAAGTTTTTAATCATCATAAATAACTTTATACTGTTTAAGATGGTCGTTTCATGTACTATGTTGCCTGTACGGTTTTTAGGTTTACTTATTATTGCAATGCTTTATTTGTAACCTATTACTTTTTAAAATATAAATCATTATATAATACTTCTTGGTTTCATTGACATAGACTAAGCTGACGCGACACTGCGTCCAGTAGGTATCCTAACTCACGTATGTACCTGTATGAGCTTAGGTTTCGATCGGTCCGCTAGCAGGCTGCATGTGCATTGAATGTACATCGGACCGACGTGCAAATATAGGCGTCACGCTGCAACGTGTGCAGCAGTTACTGCAATCTAATGGGTCGAGCGTAACGGCTTAGGAGTTAACATCGATGGATGATTGAGTTGTCTCTCCTGATTTCCAAAATACCACCCCCCGCTACCCCCGAGCCCTAATTTTGAAGTTATATACCCTGTACGTTCTTGAGTAACTGACTGTAAATGTTTTAATGACTGTGAGATTAAATGCGTATGTCTTTCAGCCCAAATGTCCTTGCTTTCGTGATTTTAATCACAGCGCTTCCAATGTATTTTGTAAAAAAAAAAAAAATATATATATATATTGTAAAATATCATATATATTGAGTCGATAAGGACCACAACAACATTAGCAGGTAATGGAACATCGACCTTATGTGCATGAGACAGAGCGATGCTGGCGCTCGCTAGGAACATACTTTAAAACAAAAATGATGGAATCCAAGATGGTGGCCTCCAAAAATAATGGTGGCCATGACATCATTCAAGATAGCATCCCCTAGAAAATGAAAAAATGTGTTTGACATGATGTCAGAATAAAAAAAGTGAATGTGACATCAGCTCCAAAATGATGTGCATGTTATTAGAAATCAAGATGGCTACCGTGACGAAAATTGCAACGTTCTGGGATTGGGGAATTCAATTTTAAGGTGTAAGTTCAAGGTCAACATTATAAGTAAGTTCATCCAAGATGGCTGCCGTGATGTCAGGGTGGTAGGTCATTGACAGGCACCACCGGTAACTACCGTGGACCCTGCTCCAGCTCCGGCTATTATATACTACTCGCGCGGTTTATCCTGAATCTCTGCACATCAAGAACATATCCAATTGGTCCAGCAATGAAATATCAAACATTAAATGCATTGGGACTTGACCATACAAAGTGCTAAGTGATTGTATAAGCTCGACAACTACCATGACTAGTATGTGACAGTTGCGTTGACGAACAGACCATTCAAAGTTGGGCTTGGTCTTTGGTTGCCTCCGTTGAGTGGGGGAATGCATGACTAGCATCGGCCACCCACGGGCCGGTGAGCGTTGCTGTCGCAACAGTTACAATGTTCATATTTCTTACCTTCAATTTTTGAAGAACAATGGTTACAAATTATCCAGGGATCTTCGCAGAGTTAAGTTAACTTACTTAGTAAATAATCCCAAAAAAATATCTTTGTTATACTAACAAAACACGAAAAAACTCGTTAAGTCTAAAGCAAGAACATCCTTCTTTGTCCTCGCGTGTGTGTTCGCCTTTGTTTAAAACGAAACATACAACCTGGGAGTCACAGTACGGTGTAATTTCTACGAAGATTCTGTTATTTTGAATAACGAAAGACTGTTCTTTTATTTGAGTACAGCTCTTCCTTGAGAATTTCGTAAAGTTACTGTCTTTTCTAAGTGTGCAAGACCGAGACGGTACAGCACTGAGCAAACAACACCATGGTTTGCAATAGTTCTCCGAAACATCTGCTTCGAAACAGTTCATTTGGCCGTGACTAGATGTGATCATTTTTCGCGGAAATGCACGGATGTTCGTTGATGCAACATTTGCGTGCTCGTTGGCCCATCTAAGTGCCTCACGAGCTACTGTTACCCTACAGATTGGTGCAGCTCCATTCTCCGTGGCGCATCGGTGTCCTCCTGGTGCTTCCCCTCTTCCCCACCCACCTGTTTATTTGCTTTATGTACTTTTCACTGCTTCCTCCCCTCTCAGGTGTTAGTTAGGTATGCGCAGGCGTGGCGCGCATAAATAGGGATAGAGACCTTAGCCTCGCTCCTAGGGCCTCGCGATGAAGGACTGGATACTTTCCCTAACCGACTTCTGCCAACCTGAGGCTATGTCCACTCCTGAGTGCTTGTTCGATGCATCAGCTCGCGACAAAGCACGCAATTAATAAACGCTACCAAGCTAAACATATTTTAATGTTTGATTTAATTTTAATTTACAGTTTTTAATTAAACAGCGTACACTAAATTTTCGCCTTCTTAATTTAGTTTAGGCTGGCTGGCAGCCTGGTGGGAAACGACAAAGTCGCCCCCGAAACTACCAGTGCCACCAAACCCAATGCGGACGAAATGTCCAAGCTCCGGCCCTTTTGCTTAGTAGTTTTTCTACTCTGTCCAACTCTTCTTCCTGAACCATCCTTCTGTTTCCTGTAGCCAACCGGCTTGTAATTAATGTATGAAATTTTTGCATCCCGCATGTCAGTGCGCAGGGTTTTCCCTGTGTCTATGCAGGTTTTACCTGGGCCCAAATTATCTAGTTTTAGTCTAGAATAGTCAGCGAGAGGAGTTAGTCATGGCTAAAACGTTGCCATGGCTGGCCAATCCCCTCCTAGCACATGGTGCATACTATCTCCCCTGCATGGTTCATAACCTGCATGATTAGAGCGCATAATCTTCGGCCTGAGACGCACTTAGAGTAGTCCCTACCCAGACCTCTCCCGCACACTCATAGCTTTAAGTTAAGTTAGGGAAAAACAAAAAAAAAACGCCTCGCTCTTGTTCAGGTTAAATCGCCGTCGAGTTATTAGTTGTTTCTGCGGCGCTGCACTACTCTGAGGTAAGCCATAACAACACTTGAGGGATTTATGATGTGTGTAAATGTTCGTGGGGGTTGAACCATGTAAGCATACTTTATAACTTTTAAAGTTATGTAAAATTTCTTTTTCTGCTACCACCGCAAAATTTTTGTCTGGCATTAGTTTTGTGTCCTTTGGTAATTTGGCCTGCTACTAGGTCTTGCCATGCTTTATTTCTCTCGTACCGCAGCGATCGCCATGTTAACCAGCTGTTTTAAAGCCCCAGTACGGATTTTAATAATGCATTTTCGTGTTTTAACTCTCACTCTAATTTGTAAGTTTAGGTCTGGACGATGTGGAACACTTTTGTTCCCTGTACCTCTTTTGCTGTGTAAAACTTTATGCTACCGATTTTGAGAGTCGTAATATTTTCTCCCCTGGACGGTTCATGAAGTATCGTCACCGTCGTATAGAGTAATTTTTCGTGTTAGTTTGGCGTGATATTGTTGAAATCCCTTGTAATTGTAATATATTCACATGATTTTATTTGCATATTTATTTCTTGTTAGCGCGTGGTATAATTGTGTAATCGAGTCTCCGCGCTTTTAACCTTCTCCAGGTCAAATTCGTACTCTGTGTGAAGGCAATTACTGTAGGTTTTATTTGTCTTTGGTTTCCCTCTAATGTAGTGAAATGTAAACCTATTCTTCAGAAAATGATTCCTGTAAAAGGATTTTTACATCAGCTTGCATCTTGTGCTATATACATGTATAGTAATAATGTTTAATATAAACATAGGGTTTGAATAATAATTATTTTCTATGTGACGGCTGTCATTCCATGCTTAATTATAGTATTGAATTCGTTCATAAAAATATATTAAATTCCTAAAATTATATTTTTTCTGCCGTTAAATTTGCTAATAAAAATATTCAATCCCTGAGATTATATTTTTGTTTCTGCCTTGGCTACAGCTTACACAGTTTGGAGCTATACTTATCGTGCACTTTATCTCTTAAAAGAAAGGTATTTTGTGTTTTCTGCACCTGTTCCTGCACAGACTTGTAACTTACTAGTTACCAGCCAGTTTGTTTCAAAGAAGTCAATTTCACAGACATGAACAAAGTATACTTGAGTGTAGCAAACAGTCCAATTTTGCTTCTGTAAATCATCATGACAAAAAAATTATTAATAAGTAAGTCTTTCTTGAGTTAAAAGTACAATTTTTTTGTCTATTGTAGGTGATGTCTGACCACTTGAGAAGCCTGTTTTCCTGGAGTTATTTAATTTTCTTAGTTCTGCACAATCAAGAAAGTGCCAGTCAGACAACAGTACACTCACCGAATGACCCGACGCCTATGCTGTATTGTTTACTTATGATCACAGGAAGCTATGGGAATTCGCGCGGTAGCCTTATCATTTGATGGCTGAAAAGTTCTTGAGAACAGAATCTTTTGTAGATTTCTTTGGCATTTAAATAGTTGTGATTACATAAATTTCATGTTGCTTTGTTGAATTGTTACGGCATATAATTTATGTAAATTTTAACATATGGAAATTACCAGAAAAAATCCATCGGGCCAAGTCTTTAATATTGAAAGATATAGTGAAAATGTTAAGCTGGTCCTTGTAAGACTCATACTTCAAGCACTCTGCAAGTGAATTAGACTATAAAATCACGTATATGTGGTTTCGTATAGCTTTTTTTTGTGATGCTAGTGGAGCAATACTTTACATTTTCGCCTCTTAATTGTTAATGCTGTTCATGTTCTTCAAAAGAAAACCAAAAATAAAAATCATACTTGCGTATTTTTTTTTATGATTCCACTTCTACTAACTCTCAATATTTATAATGACTGACTCTTTTTTTATTTTCATTAGATTTTCACCCCCCATATCTGCTCTATTTTAATGAAAATCCATTTACAGTGACAATTTAAACAGTATTTCAATTTAGCCGCGTAATTTTCCTAGCACAAAGAGGAACGTTTTGGTGCATTTCCATGAGCTATTCACAATTTATGTTCGTGATATACTTGGTGTACTTTTACATGTGTAATTCAATATCCTGACCAGAAATTGATAAAATCCTAAATTGCAGGTTCAAAGTATCAAACCAGAGACAGGATTACATGCTGTTGACTTGAGTTTTTGAGCGAAGTGACAGCGAATCTTTCAACCTAATTACTTCAAACATCATTTGTTTGAATTTTAGAGATAGCTCTGTTAGTTTTTATTCCAATAGTGTAATTTTTTCCAGACGAATCTCTCTTACGCAACTTTCAGCTAAGAAACTCGACCAAAAGCATATATTATTGCAGTTTTTTACGCTTATATATTAGCATAGCGGGACAAACAGTAATGCCACCATCCGAGGACAATATCTTCAATGTGTGGGTAAACGACCGGTCTTTGTTCCGCAAATGAAATTGGAAGAGTCTGTAGGGACGGAACCTACCGCACCGCTCGGCCCTTATCCCTGTTCCACCCTCGCACTGCGCAGCATACATTGTCCAGACTCCAGCGGGGAATTTATGCCCCGTCATGGAAGTTGGGAAGAAAGAAGGTCTAAGGATAGCTCCTGAAGGTTTAATTTTGTTAGCAGCGCGGCATAATCAGGAAAAGTTTTGTTTGGCGAAACGAAAAGGAAAAAAAAAAGTGGCAGTGCTGGCAGAGGAAGGCGAGACTTGCCCGAGCAGGAGACGTCGAGCAACGTGGTCCGGGGTGTGGGGTGCACGCGAACCGAACAGTAGGGAGGGAAACCAGGTCTGTGGGTGCAGGAGGGGACGAGTCCTCATCTGGTCGCCCTTTATGACGAGCATTTAGGTGCCTGTAGCAAGGGACAACTTCGTTCGCCCGAGCCTGCGACCGGGAGACGACACAATGCCGGAGGGACGGGTGTATCGGGAAAACGCCAACCTAGGATACCTCTGTAGCACGAGAGGGTCCCGTACGGAGCTCTCTCTGGCGCGCTCTTGCCTCGCGATAAATTAAACTATTGTAGTGCCACGAACCTAATTTTAGAACGAGATCTAGCCCCCTCCCTCCACCTACCCCTTGGTGTTCGTGTATACGAACGCGACTTCTTTTCATCGCGGCTGATGGAGGGGTTGTTGCCTGCTGTCGTGTTGCTAACGCGCCAGATTGGGCCGTGCTGGATCCGAAATGCAAAACTCTCAATGCAAGGCCCTCTTCACATCTGCGAACGCAACCCCGAATACTCGGAAATCATCCCTGGTCCTACTACATCGTCGTGAGCTGCCACGAGAAAGAAATTTTTTTTCGTAGAAAGTTTTAATTTTAAATAACAATCTACAAAACCTTGTTAACCGCTGGCATAATTTAGTAGTATATAAATGTATTTTATGCGGCTGAATTAGGGGAGGGGATTGATTTGTCAGCCATCTTGGATTATCACATCACGGCGGTCATCTTGGATGACCTTGACCAATGAACTTAAAAAAAAATTACTTTGAACATGACCCCGGCGGCAATCTTTGATGACGTCACTGCCAGCATCTTGAGTTCCACCATCTTGAAATAGAGCACCTTACTCACGAATGTTGCAGTTATCGTTACTGTGAAATTACGACCTTGCTAATGTACTCCATCTTGAATTATAATGTCACCTCCACCATATTATTTTCATCTCCTGGAGCAGCCATCTTTGATGTCACATCCACTTTTTTCTATTCTGATGTCATGTCTGCATTTTTTTTTGTCTGCTAGAGGCCGCCATTTTTGATGACGTTATCGCCACATCTTGTTTTTGTTCTGATGGAGGCCGCCATCTAGGTTTCTGCCATAAGTTCCTAAAGAGCTCTGTCTCATGTATGTTAAGTCAATGTTCCATTACCTACTAATGTTGATATGATCCGTATTGACATTAAATTCATTTAAAAAATACATATTGGAAGCGATTTGATTCGAACCATGACAGCTTAGACCTCTGATTTAGAAAACATACGCATTTAACCGAACGGCCATCGAGACATTTGCCAGACTGAGAATTTAATAGGGTATATACAAAAATAACACACATATTCGGACTTGTATTGTTTTTGAAAGAATAATAGCATCAACTGTTCGAGACCAAGGCGCCATATTTGTTTCAATACTTGCTACCAGGAGCGCTAATGTCACGTAGTACACACGACGTCTGTTAGAGAGCGCTGCCGCCATCTTGCTTTCAATACTCGTTACTAGGAGCGCTAGTGTCACGTAAAGCATACATAATCTTTTAGACAGTTATTCCACCATATTGGTTTAATTTTTACCCGCTGGAGTGCCAGTCATCAGACTATCGTGTCATATATCAATGTGTCAGCCATATAGGCCATCATCTTGGAAATCTGTAATTATTAAACTAAAAATAAAAAAATTCCAAAAATCATCAAAAATCGTTCATTAATTCACTGATTGAAAAATTGATTTCCGTTCTTGGTTAGATTCCTGGACGAAACAAAGTAGTATATAATAGCCGGAACTAGATCTGGCTTCTGGCTGTGGTGCCGGTGCCGGTGTCCGCCATCTTGGATTGTGACGTCACGGCGGCCATCTTGGATGGATGTGACCTTGACCTTTGACCTTGACCTTGAATTTGACCTTCAAAATGTGACAAAATTCTCCAAAATTGGGCAAAATTCACCCAAAATTCCTCAAAAATCTTCAAAATTTCCATTTATGTGGAAAAAAATTCCGCCAAAAAATCTCAAAAAATTCCACAATTCAAAAATTAGGATTTCGAAAATCCTCAAAAGCCGTTTTGCCTTAGAAAGAACCCAAATTCCTGAAAGTGGCTTAAGCATCCTTAGAGCTAGCCGCTTTAAGCCGCCAAGGTCATGACCTTGAAAATTAGGATGCCATGGTAGCCACATTGGATGATGACGTCACCGTTGCAATTTTCGTTACGGTCGCCATCTTTAAAATCTTCATTTATTATCCGATTTTAATGAAAAAATTTTAAAATTTATTAAAAAATTCATTTAATAAAATTTTAATAAAAAATATTTAAAAATCATACATTAACGACACGGAGCTCGGAGTCCGCGGTTCGAACCCGACGAGTGCAAAAAAAAATTTAAAATGACGACAGGTCCTTCCCCCTAGGTGGCTGCTGGCAGACTGACCCCCACCACTTTTACCAATGCACATATACCATCAGGTAGTATGACGTCATGTCCGCCATCTTGTCTTCGATGCTGGAAGCCATCATCATTGTATCGTCGGCTAGAGTGCGCTGACGCCATGCTAGTTTAATTCTTACCCGCTAGAGTGCAGTAATCATCTATTACTAAGGTGTCCGCCATCTTTAAAATTGGACGCCATCTTGAAAATCCGTATTTATTTAGCTAGAAATTCGGGAAAAATTCCAAAATTTATTAAATAAATTTGCAATCAATATACTGATTGGCCCGGTCAGTTCCTATCCTTGGTTCGATACTCGATCGATGCAATATATTTTTTATTTCATGTAAAAAATAATAATTTCAATAAATCATGTTCAAAATTCTTAAAGAGACTTTAAATCCTCTACTACCATCATCCTATCAGACATCATGTCCGCCATCGTGGAAAATTCGTAATTGACTTATTAATTCGGAAAAAGTTCAAAATTCATTAAATAAATTTGCAACCAATAAAATGATTAGTAAGATCGACTAAGGTCCTTGGTACGATTCGGAATGAAGATGAAAAAAAAATAAACATAATATAATAGTGGCAGGTCCGAGAAATAAAACAACACAAGTTCTTTCACAAAATAAACTTTATTACATAATTTCTACTTTACTACACGAACACTTGCGAAAGCCAGCAATCTTATAATCATTTAGGTCCGCAGCGGCGTGAAATGACTAATTCTTAGCTCCAATCGGCTTATACTAGAAAGAGTCCAGCCAGAACCTTTACAGACATAGTCCTCCTCTTCCTGACAGAG
Organism: Bacillus rossius redtenbacheri; assembly: GCF_032445375.1. Classification (NCBI taxonomy): domain Eukaryota; kingdom Metazoa; phylum Arthropoda; class Insecta; order Phasmatodea; family Bacillidae; genus Bacillus; species Bacillus rossius. Next base: position 77,571,833 of record NC_086331.1, read on the forward strand.
TTTCTGGATACCGTATTTAACAGTATGCTTCACATCGTTAGAACTGTAAATTACTGCAGCCGATGTCTTGAATGCACACTTCTTCACTTCGTCTTCGAATGGATACGGCTTTCCATATATACAGTCCAACCACAAGTTGTATTTTAATGGACCGTTTGTTGCTACATCATCAGTAAGCTGATTGATTATGTTCTCTTTGATATCATCAAGAAAATTACAAATGTCTTTCGACGCACCTAATGTATTTAGATAATAGTAGTCTTTCAATGTCCCACGAAATGCAGACTGCACCAAGTAGAACCCATTATCATTCACTTGTAATGCGCCGAACACAGTCTTAGGTTTATTTTCATGTTCAGACGTCATACCAATCGGTTGCTGCACATCGGTTTTCTTGCTTGTTCTCTTACGAGTCTCCAATCTAAAGCGAGGAGTCGAAGTTTCTACAGGTAGTTCTTCAGTAGACACACGGACTTTACCGTTGCATTTTTTCACATGTCGTCGCAAACTATCAATACGTGTAAACCATTCATGACACCCATCACAGCGAAACTTTATACGAGATGGATTCTTCTTGCATTTACTCCGCTCATGTCTTCGTGCATCATGAGGAAATGTGAACGACATATCACAGTAGCTGCAAGGATACCGTGGTGATGAAGACGATCCTTTCAGACCCGAACCAGATGATGTTGTTGCAGCAGTTACACCATCTCCAGGCATACTCTTATGAACATCAATACATCGTTGTTGCACCGAAACCTTTACTTTCTGTCGCACAGCAGGACCTTTGCATGTCTTCATGTGCGTTTTCATATTATCTTGTCTTGCAAATTGCTTGCGACATTTCTCACAAACAAACATTTTACGATAAGGGTTCTTAGCACATTCTCTCCTCTCGTGTCGTCGAGTATTGCTGCTGTTTGTGAAAATCTTGTCACAGTAACAGCACCGATGTTCGTTAGTCGTTGTTGAATCACCAGTCATTGAAGTTTCCATCGAGGGCGAAACGAAGTTCGACGAGTTTTCCTGCATAGTCAGCACCACCGGCATTAAAGTCTCTCCTGCTGACGGTATCGCGACTGTTGAAATCTCCTCTTTTGATGACGTCGTCTTTGCCGACGGGATCTGCACCTTCTCCACCGTAGCTGACGTCAGGGTTCCCGTAGACGATGGTGCGTCGTCCATCAAGCTCAGCGTTTTAGATGGTAAAGATGCCATCGAAGTCTCAAGAACAAGCAATTACACGACGTATGCACCTGATGAATCAAACTAGGTGATCCTTACACCGACGACGTCAGTAACAAACTGAGCGACCTGCTGTCCAGGACTCGCTTATATACACGCACCGGTTGGAATAATACTCTAGTCAAATCAAGAACCAATTACTATAATACTCGAGTCAAAATACCATTGAAAGAAGAAGCGTACCAAAATAAGGTAACGCATTTGGAAACAAATTCATCAAATGAAATGAACACGCAATGTACACACAGTACACACAGGAAAACGAAAAGTACACACAGGAAAACGAAATGTACACACAGGAAATCGGTACGTACACACAGTACACACAGGAAACGGAACGTACACACAGGAAAACGAAATGTACAAACAGGAAAACGAAATGTACAAACAGGAAAACGAAATGTACACACAGGAAAACGAAATGTACACACAGGAAAACGAAATGTACAAACAGGAAAACGAAATGTACAAATAGGAAAACGAAATGTACAAACAGGAAAACGAAATGTACAAACAGGAAAACGAAATGTACAAACAGGAAAACGAAATGTACAAACAGGAAAACGAAATGTACACACATGAAAACGAAATGTACACACAGGAAAACGAAATGAACAAACAGGAAAACGAAATGTACACACAGGAAATCGGAACATACACACAGTACACACAGGAAACGGAACGATCACACATACAGTAGCGGAAACACAGACTTATTTGGAAATCAGGATACAAGAAATAAATCATACTTTTTTAAAATATAAATAATTCATTTTATTTTTCATTAGTACACACATGACAGTTAATCAAATGATTATTGTAAGTAGCCAGCGTTCCGAAGCTCTTTAAGTATGGTCGATACTTCCACGATATGCGAGTAGTTTCCTCTACGAACAGATACCACCATCAGTCTTAGCCGGTCAACCAATATGTTTGGATCTTTCCATGATGTGGAATCAATCTCTTCTTTCACCATCTTCCTTGCACGTTTATTATAAATATTATGATCTCTGCTGTCCTCCGTTTTAACATCAACCTCAGGGTTACTTTCATCATCGAGCCAGTGATCATCACAAGCTTGATCAGATTTATTTATTACATCACGACGTTTCCATCACTTCGGTCTCAGGACACCACCACATTCATCAGTCTTGTCAGCTTTAGGTTCTGCATCACAGTCTTAGATCACGTCGCCAGCTTCAGAGTCATCGTAGCAGTCACCGTAGAAGGCATCGTCTTCACCCAGATTACCATATAAGAACTCGTTATTGTCGATGTCGAAGTGTCTGCATCGCCTTCATGCTTCCTTTTTAGGAGTCCATTATTTTTACAAAGTATGGAGTATCTGCTAAATATAGGCTTGAGTGTATTTTCACTTTTCAAGGTGTTGATACTTCCATTAGTTTCAGTCTTCCCGAAACCATCAGCATCCTTCAATATTTGTTTCTCGTCACGATCGGCGTGCTACGGCTTCCATCATTTCTATATTAATAATATTATTTGTCTTAAAATCTCCGCGTCCGTGTCACTATCACAGACGTAAAGACATCATCTTCGTAGCTGTCATCAATATTGCCATGAGCTGCATCAATATCACTCATTTTATGATATCGTTTCCACATTTCAGTTGTCAGTGATTTACCCGCAATCTATGATCTTGTGAGCTCCATTCTCTTTTTCTTTAAAAGCCTATGTGTCCAGTTTTATTATTTAATCCTTCAACCCATCATCCCAAACCCAATTAAATCATCTTAGTATATAAAAAAAAATCAACCAAGTTCCTTTCATTTAATCTTAGGAACCGCATCATCCTTTCCACCTATAGTGTAGTTTCTTGAGCCCAAGAGTCTTTCATTATATATACCATGCAGTGTTCTTCAAGAGATGTGGTATACAACCATTTCTACATAAAAATCCATCCTATCGATGATTTGTTTACACATAAAAAAACCTTCACGTTAGTTTTACATGTTTTATTAAATTATCTTTTCAACTAAAATAATTACCACACATAGTAATTTCTACAAGAACACTTTGTCCAAGACATTTTAACCATCATCTCTCTGAAAACAACCATGTTCCATCTATATCACAAAGTAAACGAGGGTTAGAGGAGATGGGACAAACAAGTGCTAGTCACTCATAGGGTAAGAACCATGTGTTCGATACCTATCTCAGTCAATGTAGCATCTATGTATTTCTCTTAGCTCATGTAGAAAAATATGTTCCAATCCATACGAATTTAAACTTATTCACGTACGACTAGTCAAAAGTACATAAATTCAAGCACGTTAACCTAAAAAAAAAATTCTCAAGGATAGAGGCAGAGACTTCTCGATCGAGACATGCCTACCATCACCTGCAAATGAACATTGGCCCCTCGCGCGGGAGTTGCAAGCTTGCAGAATGCTGCGACACTCATATGTTTTGCTCGAGACATGCATACATCACGCCGCTAGCCTTCCAACTCAGTGCACGTAAAACTCCAGTGAAATCGTAATCAAGCTCATGTAAAGTACTTGACGGAACCACTTCAAAGTATACATCACTGAACCAGAGCAGAAAATCAGCCTACGAATGTATATCTTGCTACCTACAAAAATAAATGTGTAGCACATATACGAGAGGAGTCGATTCCTACATAGCATACTCCTTACGCTGATAATTATAAGCGGCAAAATACTTCAAATCATGGCCCCGGCTAGTATACATTTTTTTCGTGAACCCTAAATTCATGTTAGTAATCGGTACAAATGTGTGAGTAATTCGGACGAATAATCGCTTACCAAGTATCCAGAATCTTACTGTTACAGCCCAGCCAGTGCACCAGAGTACCCCGAAGTGTGGTCAATTGATAAACATTCTTTAATTTTTTAATATCACCTCCGTAGTGTACACCGATATATGACAGGTTACGATTTAAGACCATAAATTTCCCACAAGTCTGTTAGTTTTATTTCGGGAAGTAATAAATTATTTCTCAAAAATAATAAATCAAGTTCTTAGTCAGATTTTCTCTAATGCTACGGTATTACCTGTACCAGCACTTTACCAAAACATCTCCCATAAAAATCTTAAGAATGCAGATGGCATACTCAGACAAAAATAATTTTAGCAAAAAAAAAAAACAGTCTTCATCATTATTGGTAAAAAAAATAATACACACAAACAAGACATAGCGCGCATTACAAATTCGACCAAAATTACGTGTCACATGTAGTTTATTGCATTAAGATAAACGATGTAGGTTAGGGAAAAATAAATAAAAAATTCTTTAATTCTAAAATTTATTTAAAATTGTACATTTATACACATTAAAATCTGACACTATATATATATATCGTATACATTTCTCAGTCCGTGCGACATTCATTTTTATTAAAATAAATTATTATAGTTCGTATTAAGAATGACAAAATACAAATAATTCATACAGATCTCGATACATCAGTTCAGGAGTGTAACACCTTAGAGGACCAGAAATTATGCTAGAGACCTTCCTTTACAAAATTTATAATGTTTTTTCAAGTAAAATTTTCGTGTAACCTGTATACCGCACTTCTCACACAGAAATTTTACACGATCAAGATTTCTTCTGCAGCCATGCTTTTTATGGATGCGTGTACTTCGTAGTCGTTCAAATCGTTTACCACAGTAGCGGCACTGATACAGATATTCATCGCAATTATCATCGCTTCCCCGCTGTACAACTTGCAAATGAACTTTGCTTTTACAATGCCTAATCAAATTACTTTTGTTTGTGAAATGTACACCACACGGGTCACACGGAAATGTCACACGATTAGCGTTTCTTCTACAGACATGATTTTCATGTCTTCTTGCATGTTGACGGTATTTAAAACTTTTGTCACAGTAACAGCACCGATGTTCGTTAGTCGTTCTTGAATCACCAGTCATTGAAGTTTCCATCGAGGACGAAACGAAGTTCGTAGAGTTTTCCTGTGTAGCCAGCACCACCGGCATTAAAGTCTCTCCTGCTGACGGTATCACGACTGTTGAAGTCTCCTCTTGTGATGACGTCGTCGTCGTTGCCGACGGGATCTGCACATTCTCCGCCATAGCTGACGTTAGGGTTCCCGTAGTCGATGGTACAACATCCATCAAGTTCGTCGTTTTAGATGGTAAAGATGCCATCTAGTTCACAAGAACAGGTAATTACGCGTCTTATGCACCAGAAGAATCAAACTAGGTGATCCTTACACCGTCGTCGTCGCCAGTAACAAACTGAGCGACCTGCTGTCTAGGACTCGCTTATATACATGCACCGGTTTGAATAATACGCTAGTCAAATCAAGAACCAATTACTATAATACTCGAGTCAATACATCATCCATTGTTATTACTAAAAAAAAAATTAGGAATTTCAAGGAATAAAAGTTTAAATTATATATTGAAACAACTAATCTCTCATCCTACATACACGGTTTATTTAGACTAACTAGAAGGATTAAGAGTCTCTGAACAATGGAACTTTCAGAAACCAAACATAGTTTCAACTACTCAAATTTTAATTTTATTATGTACAGCTACACATAACCTCCAACTGACTCCAAATGTCTACAACACATTTCTAAAATAATTTATACGATACCGGGCTAGGTCCACAGTCAATTATTTTTGTACCTCTCATCTACAGTTCAGAGGACCTTCAGTGTTGATATAGCTACAGACAAGACATGTCCAGCACCATACATCTTCAAAGCCTTCAGAGTCAATCCTTGTTAAGCCTTATGACAAAAGTCTCCGAAACAAGAGACCTACTCTATAAGTTTACTATACATTTTTATGCTTTATATAGCACACATCGATAAATATCTTCGTAAATAACCCAAAATATTATCAGACCACTAGCATTCGATTTATGCACATACAGTAGGACACCAACATATCCATCAACACAAGTCCATTCTACATTAAGCTCCTCACTTATTTTCATCAGTCTACACTCAGCACACAAAAACTAAATGAAGTCAATTAACAACCTAGTATTTATATACATCCAGTCATTTAACAGCATACCGATGGCTAGTTAAATAAGATTGACAGTGAACATGTTAGCAAAGTTTAAATTTATATAGGACCAGGGACCCATTGAACCTTCAGAACCGAGCTACACATACTCAGTGCTGGATGCAAGTTAATTCTACACTCATTTGCCATCACTCATATTACATCATCGTCACTCAATTTGACACTCATTTCCCATCAACTACACTCAATTCGACACTCATTTTCCATCATAGACACTCAATTCGACACTCGTTTTCCATAAGACACTCAATTTCCATAATCGACACTCAATTCGACACTCAATTTCCGTCATCGACACTCAATTCAACACTCATTTTCCGTCATCGACACTCAATTCTACATACGTACTCTTTCCTTCTTCAACACTCATTTTCCTTCATCTACATAAAATAAAATGTAAACTCTCCAACACCCACACACACACACACATAGATATATATTAAAATAGTCATCCGCAACTCAATTCTTTAAAGTAGCAAACACATGAACTTTATTAGGGCATGAATAACGACACATTTTAATATCAATTTTTAAAATTATATTTATATCACAAAATACAAAAGTATAAAAATCCGTCAGTCAATACACATTACTAACTTATTATATATACCCTGAAATTCTAAGTTCATTATGAATAGTCCACGTTTCTTTGATAACTGATACAATTTCGTCATCTTGCGAAACAAGTAAAAGTCGCAACCTGTTCGTTAACACGTTCGAGTCTTTCCACGATACATAATCAATTTCACTTGATGACACCATCTTCTTCGATTGTTTGCTGAACATATTCTGAAAATCGATGTAATAATGATTATGATAATTTGTATCATCATCATCGCTGCTGTCCACATCTTTAACAAACACACTGACATCTTCATCTTGCATATCCCAGTATTTCGAATTTTTTGACATTGGAGTGCCGTCATTGGTATCAAGCTTACTTGCTAATTTTCCAAAAAAAATATTCCAAAGTCCGTATAAGTCTACTATAAGACGACTTGTCACTTTTTCTGGAGATGTTACTTTCATTATCTTCTACCTTACTTATATCTTCAACACCAGTTAAGCTATTTCCTTCCTCAAGACCTGGAGAGATTTTAACACAATCGCTTTTAAGACTAGGTCGATCAATTTCATTGTAAGACATACTGTCCCCGAGCATAGCGTCTCCATCTACGTACTTTATCTCCTGAACGAGCTTGGCTTTACAAGTTTTATAGTGTATTTTTAAATTCTCTCTTCGTGTCAACCGTCTTCCACACTCGCCACAAATTAGTATTTGACGGTATGGGCTTTTAACACATTCGTTCTTTTCATGTCTACGAGCATTATAGATGTTATCAAAGTATTTGCTACAGTATGTACAATGTCCTCCAGATCGAGATCGATATTTGTGTATCGTACCTTCACTAGTCTGTACGTACTCCATAATGGTTGAATAGCAACTAAAGGTATTTTTTAGGTACTTCGTATTTTCATGTATGAACATTCATCAATTATTTACGAAAAAAGATTTTTTTTCGCATTTTGAAGAAAAAACCATGTTCCACGTAGTTTTACTACCCACCTTCATATTTCCTCATATGTTATGTTGTAAAAGCAACCAAAGTTGGTTGTAGGTTATGGAATGCTCACTCACGATATCTTGAAAAAGGTGTACCTCCCTAGATCTCAAGAGGAAGAACATTGACCTTATTTAAAAATTAGTGAATAATATCATGGTCTAGCAAGAATCACAAGATAATCTATTCTCATATTAGCAACCATCATGTACCAGTTGTCTGTATATGCAGTCTCTGTTGTCTGTATAAGTAGACAATGTTTTGTGTGGGATGCGGGATGCTCCCTAACGATCGCAACAGAAGGAGGGCTTCGCTAGAACTCAAGGGGAAGGGAAATCTTCGTGTGTGATAGCTTTTCCCATTTGTTTCAAAACAGTGTAATCGTCTGATTATTGAACTTTCGTTTTTGTGTGATTTCCACCTGTTAAAATTATTTTTTAAGTGTTGATTTGATAATATGACTTCGGAAATTTATACGAAACTCTGAATAAAATTACCTGTCTTAGACACCAAGGACAATACAGTTTGTCCTTCATGTTAATGCTTATCAGCTGTCTCAAAGCATATTATTTGTCTGAGTAAAGTTATTATTTTTTAAATCCGCCTGATAAAAATATTGTAAGTGGTGATTTATTGACAGAATTTCACTAATTAAATGTAACTCTGAATAGAAATGACATGACTCATTAAGTAAAAAATTCTTCATGCAGAGATAGATTTCTCACAAATAATCAGGAACACTCGGAGAAAACCATCAGATGTCTAGCCAGGAATAATCAGAAACACTTGGAGAAAGCCATCAATAAATAATATCAAGAATAATCAGAAGCACTCTGAGAAAACCATAAGATGTCTAGTCAGGTATAATCAGGAGCACACGGAGAAAACCACCACAATATTGTCAAGAATAATCGGAAGCACACGGAGAAAACCACCATAATATTGTCAAGAATAATCGGAAGCACACGGAGAAAAACACCATATATTGTCAAGAATAATCGGAAGCACACGAAGAAAACCGCCACAAGTTTTCTTTGATATGATAAAATTTCAGGAAAAAATAATAATAAAAATAAAAATAAATTAATAAAAAATTAAAAATTAAATACAAAAAATACATAAAATTCTTGCTTGTACTAGAACTATATCTTTGCTCAACAATGAGAAGTTCACAAGCTAGCAGAATCTGTTTATGTATTTTTTGTATTTAATTTTTAATTTTTTATTAATTTATTTTTATTTTTATTATTATTTTTTCCTGAAATTTTATGATATCAAAGAAAACTTGTGGCGGTTTTCTCCGTGTGCTTCCGATTATTCTTGACAATATTATGGTGGTTTTCTCCGTGTGCTTCCGATTATTCTTGACAATATTGTGGTGGTTTTCTCCGTGTGCTCCTGATTATACCTGACTAGACATCTTATGGTTTTCTCAGAGTGCTTCTGATTATTCTTGATATTATTTATTGATGGCTTTCTCCAAGTGTTTCTGATTATTCCTGGCTAGACATCTGATGGTTTTCTCCGAGTGTTCCTGATTATTTGTGAGAAATCTATCTCTGCATGAAGAATTTTTTACTTAATGAGTCATGTCATTTCTATTCAGAGTTACATTTAATTAGTGAAATTCTGTCAATAAATCACCACTTACAATATTTTTATCAGGCGGATTTAAAAAATAATAACTTTACTCAGACAAATAATATGCTTTGAGACAGCTGATAAGCATTAACATGAAGGACAAACTGTATTGTCCTTGGTGTCTAAGACAGGTAATTTTATTCAGAGTTTCGTATAAATTTCCGAAGTCATATTATCAAATCAACACTTAAAAAATAATTTTAACAGGTGGAAATCACACAAAAACGAAAGTTCATTAATCAGACGATTACACTGTTTTGAAACAAATGGGAAAAGCTATCACACACGAAGATTTCCCTTCCCCTTGAGTTCTAGCGAAGCCCTCCTTCTGTTGCGATCGTTAGGGAGCATCCCGCATCCCACACAAAACATTGTCTACTTATACAGACAACAGAGACTGCATATACAGACAACTGGTACATGATGGTTGCTAATATGAGAATAGATTATCTTGTGATTCTTGCTAGACCATGATATTATTCACTAATTTTTAAATAAGGTCAATGTTCTTCCTCTTGAGATCTAGGGAGGTACACCTTTTTCAACAGATCGTGAGTGAGCATTCCGTAACCTACAACCAACTTTGGTTGCTTTTACAACATAACATATGAGGAAATATGAAGGTGGGTAGTAAAACTACGTGGAACATGGTTTTTTCTTCAAAATGAGAAAAAAAATCGTTTTTCGTAAATAATTGATGAATGTTCATACATGAAAATACGAAGTACCTAAAAAATACCTTTAGTTGCTATTCAACCATTATGGAGTACGTACAGACTAGTGAAGGTACGATACACAAATATCGATCTCGATCTGGAGGACATTGTACATACTGTAGCAAATACTTTGATAACATCTATAATGCTCGTAGACATGAAAAGAACGAATGTGTTAAAAGCCCATACCGTCAAATACTAATTTGTGGCGAGTGTGGAAGACGGTTGACACGAAGAGAGAATTTAAAAATACACTATAAAACTTGTAAAGCCAAGCTCGTTCAGGAGATAAAGTACGTAGATGGAGACGCTATGCTCGGGGACAGTATGTCTTACAATGAAATTGATCGACCTAGTCTTAAAAGCGATTGTGTTAAAATCTCTCCAGGTCTTGAGGAAGGAAATAGCTTAACTGGTGTTTAAGATATAAGTAAGGTAGAAGATAATGAAAGTAACATCTCCAGAAAAAGTGACAAGTCGTCTTATAGTAGACTTATACGGACTTTGGAATATTTTTTTTGGAAAATTAGCAAGTAAGCTTGATACCAATGACGGCACTCCAATGTCAAAAAATTCGAAATACTGGGATATGCAAGATGAAGATGTCAGTGTGTTTGTTAAAGATGTGGACAGCAGCGATGATGATGATACAAATTATCATAATCATTATTACATCGATTTTCAGAATATGTTCAGCAAACAATCGAAGAAGATGGTGTCATCAAGTGAAATTGATTATGTATCGTGGAAAGACTCGAACGTGTTAACGAACAGGTTGCGACTTTTACTTGTTTCGCAAGATGACGAAATTGTATCAGTTATCAAAGAAACGTGGACTATTCATAATGAACTTAGAATTTCAGGGTATATATAATAAGTTAGTAATGTGTATTGACTGACGGATTTTTATACTTTTGTATTTTGTGATATAAATATAATTTTAAAAATTGATATTAAAATGTGTCGTTATTCATGCCCTAATAAAGTTCATGTGTTTGCTACTTTAAAGAATTGAGTTGCGGATGACTATTTTAATATATATCTATGTGTGTGTGTGTGTGGGTGTTGGAGAGTTTACATTTTATTTTATGTAGATGAAGGAAAATGAGTGTTGAAGAAGGAAAGAGTACGTATGTAGAATTGAGTGTCGATGACGGAAAATGAGTGTTGAATTGAGTGTCGATGACGGAAATTGAGTGTCGAATTGAGTGTCGATTATGGAAATTGAGTGTCTTATGGAAAACGAGTGTCGAATTGAGTGTCTATGATGGAAAATGAGTGTCGAATTGAGTGTAGTTGATGGGAAATGAGTGTCAAATTGAGTGACGATGATGTAATATGAGTGATGGCAAATGAGTGTAGAATTAACTTGCATCCAGCACTGAGTATGTGTAGCTCGGTTCTGAAGGTTCAATGGGTCCCTGGTCCTATATAAATTTAAACTTTGCTAACATGTTCACTGTCAATCTTATTTAACTAGCCATCGGTATGCTGTTAAATGACTGGATGTATATAAATACTAGGTTGTTAATTGACTTCATTTAGTTTTTGTGTGCTGAGTGTAGACTGATGAAAATAAGTGAGGAGCTTAATGTAGAATGGACTTGTGTTGATGGATATGTTGGTGTCCTACTGTATGTGCATAAATCGAATGCTAGTGGTCTGATAATATTTTGGGTTATTTACGAAGATATTTATCGATGTGTGCTATATAAAGCATAAAAGTTTATAGTAAACTTATAGAGTAGGTCTCTTGTTTCGGAGACTTTTGTCATAAGGCTTAACAAGGATTGACTCTGAAGGCTTTGAAGATGTATGGTGCTGGACATGTCTTGTCTGTAGCTATATCAACACTGAAGGTCCTCTGAACTGTAGATGAGAGGTACAAAAATAATTGACTTTGGACCTAGCCCGGTATCGTATAAATTATTTTAGAAATGTGTTGTAGACATTTGGAGTCAGTTGGAGGTTATGTGTAGCTGTACATAATAAAATTAAAATTTGAGTAGTTGAAACTATGTTTGGTTTCTGAAAGTTCCATTGTTCAGAGACTCTTAATCCTTCTAGTTAGTCTAAATAAACCGTGTATGTAGGATGAGAGATTAGTTGTTTCAATATATAATTTAAACTTTTATTCCTTGAAATTCCTAATTTTTTTTTTAGTAATAACAATGGATGATGTATTGACTCGAGTATTATAGTAATTGGTTCTTGATTTGACTAGCGTATTATTCAAACCGGTGCATGTATATAAGCGAGTCCTAGACAGCAGGTCGCTCAGTTTGTTACTGGCGACGACGACGGTGTAAGGATCACCTAGTTTGATTCTTCTGGTGCATAAGACGCGTAATTACCTGTTCTTGTGAACTCGATGGCATCTTTACCATCTAAAACGACGAACTTGATGGATGTTGTACCATCGACTACGGGAACCCTAACGTCAGCTATGGCGGAGAATGTGCAGATCCCGTCGGCAACGACGACGACGTCATCACAAGAGGAGACTTCAACAGTCGTGATACCGTCAGCAGGAGAGACTTTAATGCCGGTGGTGCTGGCTACACAGGAAAACTCTACGAACTTCGTTTCGTCCTCGATGGAAACTTCAATGACTGGTGATTCAAGAACGACTAACGAACATCGGTGCTGTTACTGTGACAAAAGTTTTAAATACCGTCAACATGCAAGAAGACATGAAAATCATGTCTGTAGAAGAAACGCTAATCGTGTGACATTTCCGTGTGACCCGTGTGGTGTACATTTCACAAACAAAAGTAATTTGATTAGGCATTGTAAAAGCAAAGTTCATTTGCAAGTTGTACAGCGGGGAAGCGATGATAATTGCGATGAATATCTGTATCAGTGCCGCTACTGTGGTAAACGATTTGAACGACTACGAAGTACACGCATCCATAAAAAGCATGGCTGCAGAAGAAATCTTGATCGTGTAAAATTTCTGTGTGAGAAGTGCGGTATACAGGTTACACGAAAATTTTACTTGAAAAAACATTATAAATTTTGTAAAGGAAGGTCTCTAGCATAATTTCTGGTCCTCTAAGGTGTTACACTCCTGAACTGATGTATCGAGATCTGTATGAATTATTTGTATTTTGTCATTCTTAATACGAACTATAATAATTTATTTTAATAAAAATGAATGTCGCACGGACTGAGAAATGTATACGATATATATATATAGTGTCAGATTTTAATGTGTATAAATGTACAATTTTAAATAAATTTTAGAATTAAAGAATTTTTTATTTATTTTTCCCTAACCTACATCGTTTATCTTAATGCAATAAACTACATGTGACACGTAATTTTGGTCGAATTTGTAATGCGCGCTATGTCTTGTTTGTGTGTATTATTTTTTTTACCAATAATGATGAAGACTGTTTTTTTTTTTTTGCTAAAATTATTTTTGTCTGAGTATGCCATCTGCATTCTTAAGATTTTTATGGGAGATGTTTTGGTAAAGTGCTGGTACAGGTAATACCGTAGCATTAGAGAAAATCTGACTAAGAACTTGATTTATTATTTTTGAGAAATAATTTATTACTTCCCGAAATAAAACTAACAGACTTGTGGGAAATTTATGGTCTTAAATCGTAACCTGTCATATATCGGTGTACACTACGGAGGTGATATTAAAAAATTAAAGAATGTTTATCAATTGACCACACTTCGGGGTACTCTGGTGCACTGGCTGGGCTGTAACAGTAAGATTCTGGATACTTGGTAAGCGATTATTCGTCCGAATTACTCACACATTTGTACCGATTACTAACATGAATTTAGGGTTCACGAAAAAAATGTATACTAGCCGGGGCCATGATTTGAAGTATTTTGCCGCTTATAATTATCAGCGTAAGGAGTATGCTATGTAGGAATCGACTCCTCTCGTATATGTGCTACACATTTATTTTTGTAGGTAGCAAGATATACATTCGTAGGCTGATTTTCTGCTCTGGTTCAGTGATGTATACTTTGAAGTGGTTCCGTCAAGTACTTTACATGAGCTTGATTACGATTTCACTGGAGTTTTACGTGCACTGAGTTGGAAGGCTAGCGGCGTGATGTATGCATGTCTCGAGCAAAACATATGAGTGTCGCAGCATTCTGCAAGCTTGCAACTCCCGCGCGAGGGGCCAATGTTCATTTGCAGGTGATGGTAGGCATGTCTCGATCGAGAAGTCTCTGCCTCTATCCTTGAGAATTTTTTTTTTAGGTTAACGTGCTTGAATTTATGTACTTTTGACTAGTCGTACGTGAATAAGTTTAAATTCGTATGGATTGGAACATATTTTTCTACATGAGCTAAGAGAAATACATAGATGCTACATTGACTGAGATAGGTATCGAACACATGGTTCTTACCCTATGAGTGACTAGCACTTGTTTGTCCCATCTCCTCTAACCCTCGTTTACTTTGTGATATAGATGGAACATGGTTGTTTTCAGAGAGATGATGGTTAAAATGTCTTGGACAAAGTGTTCTTGTAGAAATTACTATGTGTGGTAATTATTTTAGTTGAAAAGATAATTTAATAAAACATGTAAAACTAACGTGAAGGTTTTTTTATGTGTAAACAAATCATCGATAGGATGGATTTTTATGTAGAAATGGTTGTATACCACATCTCTTGAAGAACACTGCATGGTATATATAATGAAAGACTCTTGGGCTCAAGAAACTAAAATATAGGTGGAAAGGATGATGCGGTTCCTAAGATTAAATGAAAGGAACTTGGTTGATTTTTTTTTATATACTAAGATGATTTAATTGGGTTTGGGATGATGGGTTGAAGGATTAAATAATAAAACTGGACACATAGGCTTTTAAAGAAAAAGAGAATGGAGCTCACAAGATCATAGATTGCGGGTAAATCACTGACAACTGAAATGTGGAAACGATATCATAAAATGAGTGATATTGATGCAGCTCATGGCAATATTGATGACAGCTACGAAGATGATGTCTTTACGTCTGTGATAGTGACACGGACGCGGAGATTTTAAGACAAATAATATTATTAATATAGAAATGATGGAAGCCGTAGCACGCCGATCGTGACGAGAAACAAATATTGAAGGATGCTGATGGTTTCGGGAAGACTGAAACTAATGGAAGTATCAACACCTTGAAAAGTGAAAATACACTCAAGCCTATATTTAGCAGATACTCCATACTTTGTAAAAATAATGGACTCCTAAAAAGGAAGCATGAAGGCGATGCAGACACTTCGACATCGACAATAACGAGTTCTTATATGGTAATCTGGGTGAAGACGATGCCTTCTACGGTGACTGCTACGATGACTCTGAAGCTGGCGACGTGATCTAAGACTGTGATGCAGAACCTAAAGCTGACAAGACTGATGAATGTGGTGGTGTCCTGAGACCGAAGTGATGGAAACGTCGTGATGTAATAAATAAATCTGATCAAGCTTGTGATGATCACTGGCTCGATGATGAAAGTAACCCTGAGGTTGATGTTAAAACGGAGGACAGCAGAGATCATAATATTTATAATAAACGTGCAAGGAAGATGGTGAAAGAAGAGATTGATTCCACATCATGGAAAGATCCAAACATATTGGTTGACCGGCTAAGACTGATGGTGGTATCTGTTCGTAGAGGAAACTACTCGCATATCGTGGAAGTATCGACCATACTTAAAGAGCTTCGGAACGCTGGCTACTTACAATAATCATTTGATTAACTGTCATGTGTGTACTAATGAAAAATAAAATGAATTATTTATATTTTAAAAAAGTATGATTTATTTCTTGTATCCTGATTTCCAAATAAGTCTGTGTTTCCGCTACTGTATGTGTGATCGTTCCGTTTCCTGTGTGTACTGTGTGTATGTTCCGATTTCCTGTGTGTACATTTCGTTTTCCTGTTTGTTCATTTCGTTTTCCTGTGTGTACATTTCGTTTTCATGTGTGTACATTTCGTTTTCCTGTTTGTACATTTCGTTTTCCTGTTTGTACATTTCGTTTTCCTGTTTGTACATTTCGTTTTCCTGTTTGTACATTTCGTTTTCCTATTTGTACATTTCGTTTTCCTGTTTGTACATTTCGTTTTCCTGTGTGTACATTTCGTTTTCCTGTGTGTACATTTCGTTTTCCTGTTTGTACATTTCGTTTTCCTGTTTGTACATTTCGTTTTCCTGTGTGTACGTTCCGTTTCCTGTGTGTACTGTGTGTACGTACCGATTTCCTGTGTGTACATTTCGTTTTCCTGTGTGTACTTTTCGTTTTCCTGTGTGTACTGTGTGTACATTGCGTGTTCATTTCATTTGATGAATTTGTTTCCAAATGCGTTACCTTATTTTGGTACGCTTCTTCTTTCAATGGTATTTTGACTCGAGTATTATAGTAATTGGTTCTTGATTTGACTAGAGTATTATTCCAACCGGTGCGTGTATATAAGCGAGTCCTGGACAGCAGGTCGCTCAGTTTGTTACTGACGTCGTCGGTGTAAGGATCACCTAGTTTGATTCATCAGGTGCATACGTCGTGTAATTGCTTGTTCTTGAGACTTCGATGGCATCTTTACCATCTAAAACGCTGAGCTTGATGGACGACGCACCATCGTCTACGGGAACCCTGACGTCAGCTACGGTGGAGAAGGTGCAGATCCCGTCGGCAAAGACGACGTCATCAAAAGAGGAGATTTCAACAGTCGCGATACCGTCAGCAGGAGAGACTTTAATGCCGGTGGTGCTGACTATGCAGGAAAACTCGTCGAACTTCGTTTCGCCCTCGATGGAAACTTCAATGACTGGTGATTCAACAACGACTAACGAACATCGGTGCTGTTACTGTGACAAGATTTTCACAAACAGCAGCAATACTCGACGACACGAGAGGAGAGAATGTGCTAAGAACCCTTATCGTAAAATGTTTGTTTGTGAGAAATGTCGCAAGCAATTTGCAAGACAAGATAATATGAAAACGCACATGAAGACATGCAAAGGTCCTGCTGTGCGACAGAAAGTAAAGGTTTCGGTGCAACAACGATGTATTGATGTTCATAAGAGTATGCCTGGAGATGGTGTAACTGCTGCAACAACATCATCTGGTTCGGGTCTGAAAGGATCGTCTTCATCACCACGGTATCCTTGCAGCTACTGTGATATGTCGTTCACATTTTCTCATGATGCACGAAGACATGAGCGGAGTAAATGCAAGAAGAATCCATCTCGTATAAAGTTTCGCTGTGATGGGTGTCATGAATGGTTTACACGTATTGATAGTTTGCGACGACATGTGAAAAAATGCAACGGTAAAGTCCGTGTGTCTACTGAAGAACTACCTGTAGAAACTTCGACTCCTCGCTTTAGATTGGAGACTCGTAAGAGAACAAGCAAGAAAACCGATGTGCAGCAACCGATTGGTATGACGTCTGAACATGAAAATAAACCTAAGACTGTGTTCGGCGCATTACAAGTGAATGATAATGGGTTCTACTTGGTGCAGTCTGCATTTCGTGGGACATTGAAAGACTACTATTATCTAAATACGTTAGGTGCGTCGAAAGACATTTGTAATTTTCTTGATGATATCAAAGAGAACATAATCAATCAGCTTACTGATGATGTAGCAACAAACGGTCCATTAAAATACAACTTGTGGTTGGACTGTATATATGGAAAGCCGTATCCATTCGAAGACGAAGTGAAGAAGTGTGCATTCAAGACATCGGCTGCAGTAATTTACAGTTCTAACGATGTGAAGCATACTGTTAAATACGGTATCCAGAAACTCTGTCAGGAAGAGGAGGACTATGTCTGTAAAGGTTCTGGCTGGACTCTTTCTAGTATAAGCCGATTGGAGCTAAGAATTAGTCATTTCACGCCGCTGCGGACCTAAATGATTATAAGATTGCTGGCTTTCGCAAGTGTTCGTGTAGTAAAGTAGAAATTATGTAATAAAGTTTATTTTGTGAAAGAACTTGTGTTGTTTTATTTCTCGGACCTGCCACTATTATATTATGTTTATTTTTTTTTCATCTTCATTCCGAATCGTACCAAGGACCTTAGTCGATCTTACTAATCATTTTATTGGTTGCAAATTTATTTAATGAATTTTGAACTTTTTCCGAATTAATAAGTCAATTACGAATTTTCCACGATGGCGGACATGATGTCTGATAGGATGATGGTAGTAGAGGATTTAAAGTCTCTTTAAGAATTTTGAACATGATTTATTGAAATTATTATTTTTTACATGAAATAAAAAATATATTGCATCGATCGAGTATCGAACCAAGGATAGGAACTGACCGGGCCAATCAGTATATTGATTGCAAATTTATTTAATAAATTTTGGAATTTTTCCCGAATTTCTAGCTAAATAAATACGGATTTTCAAGATGGCGTCCAAATTTAAAGATGGCGGACACCTTAGTAATAGATGATTACTGCACTCTAGCGGGTAAGAATTAAACTAGCATGGCGTCAGCGCACTCTAGCCGACGATACAATGATGATGGCTTCCAGCATCGAAGACAAGATGGCGGACATGACGTCATACTACCTGATGGTATATGTGCATTGGTAAAAGTGGTGGGGGTCAGTCTGCCAGCAGCCACCTAGGGGGAAGGACCTGTCGTCATTTAAAATTTTTTTTGCACTCGTCGGGTTCGAACCGCGGACTCCGAGCTCCGTGTCGTTAATGTATGATTTTTAAATATTTTTTATTAAAATTTTATTAAATGAATTTTTTAATAAATTTTAAAATTTTTTTCATTAAAATCGGATAATAAATGAAGATTTTAAAGATGGCGACCGTAACGAAAATTGCAACGGTGACGTCATCATCCAATGTGGCTACCATGGCATCCTAATTTTCAAGGTCATGACCTTGGCGGCTTAAAGCGGCTAGCTCTAAGGATGCTTAAGCCACTTTCAGGAATTTGGGTTCTTTCTAAGGCAAAACGGCTTTTGAGGATTTTCGAAATCCTAATTTTTGAATTGTGGAATTTTTTGAGATTTTTTGGCGGAATTTTTTTCCACATAAATGGAAATTTTGAAGATTTTTGAGGAATTTTGGGTGAATTTTGCCCAATTTTGGAGAATTTTGTCACATTTTGAAGGTCAAATTCAAGGTCAAGGTCAAAGGTCAAGGTCACATCCATCCAAGATGGCCGCCGTGACGTCACAATCCAAGATGGCGGACACCGGCACCGGCACCACAGCCAGAAGCCAGATCTAGTTCCGGCTATTATATACTACTAAACAAATATTAATAAAAAACATTTATTTAATAACATGGTGAAAAATTCTAAAAGCGTCTTAAATTCATCATCTGCCAGCCATCAGTAAACATTGGATGCCGTCTGGACCTTAATCTTGAAATATCTGTAATTATTTAGCTAGAAATTTGGAAAAGTTCAAAAACCATCCAAAAAATCGGTTAATTATATAGGTATTGATTGAATCGATCAAATTCTGCCCTTGGTTCAATCCTTGCTTTATAGAATATGTTTATTCTAGATAAAGAACTCTTATTCAATAAAACATGGTCAAAATCCTAAAATCTGCTTAAATTCCTCATCTATCAGCCTCTCAGAAGCCGATGATGATATATTGACAGATATCCTGGAAATTCATAATAATTAAACTAAATTCGTAAAAATTTTTTAAATTCTCAAATATTTTTTAATGAAATGATTCATTCACGTCTTTATTTCAGTACTTGGTTCGATCCTTGACCAATACAAAAAATAAGTCATGCTCTTGAGTATTTGTTTAACCAAGCCATCCCCACTGCTCACAAGGACTCTTGCCCCGACTGAATAAATATGTTACTCGATATCACTTCGCCTACCAAGAAGTCCTTTTTCATTCTTTGCATACATTTAAACCAAATCGTATACAATTTCGGGCTTATAGGCTAAGTGCATCCGAATCACGAGGCCTTCTTCGTCGATTATTTTTATATATATTTAAAAATTGACTTATTTCAAGCAGATATAAGAAGAGTCTCTGAACTATCAAAACTGCTGTATGGATAGCATACATTACAAGAAAATAGGCCAAATAACTAAAAGGGTTTTATGCTTACTATAGACCAAGACAATCCAATCCTCACCCAGAACCCAGCCGCAGGTACATTAACTTGTGCCACTTACATTAAAAAAAATATTTGAGCCTTTATTTTGTGTTTGTTAGATGAACATTATATGAAACCATCATACACATAATTCATAAAACTTTTTTTAACTATTAAGCATTCCTATTGTGTAGTAAACACATTTAAACATGATTATAATAATTTCAACAGTAAAAACTAATTTAAAAAAGATTTTTTTTATTTTGTAATTTGGGGTATAAGATTTAAAGATTCCTTTCGTAATTTATTCTGGTATTTGAAACAAATTAATGAATGACTTACATAAGCATGCCATATGCATATATCCTTCAAATAAAAAAATATTTTCTATGTTTTTCATGTAATTGAGTTACCTGTTTATTCGAACACCCAGTGCACAGAAATAAATAATCAATATTTTTTTATTAAATATAAGATGCATTTTAGTTATTAAATATGACTGGCATTAAAGCTGTTTCAAATAGAACGAAAATTCTGACAGCTATATTAAAAACCAAACACCTAATGGTGAAATAATGACACTAATTTTTCCCCTGTTTGTTTGATATGGTTATATATATAATATGCTCTGAACCACTTGGGTACCGACTCTGTGCTCAAAAACTGAGTCATGCCGGGGTGTTGGGCTCGGACCCATGACCATTGCCTCATGAGCGTAATGAGTCAGCAAAAACGACCACTGAAATTGCAACATATTTTATATTTAAATATATATATATATGTTTGGGAGTAGATAATTTATGGCTGCCAGCGTTGAGGATTAAAACGACTCCAAGGCGAGGAGTCCGGTATACTGATTCCTGAATAACCGGAGCTGGCGAGCGAAGTTAACATCTTCCTTCCTCATAGGAAGGCAAGTTATGAAGAAAGCTGTGCATTCTGTGCAATGGGAGTCCAGCACCTTATTAGAAAATTTCGCATATGTCTACACTGGGACAACAGTTCTGTACACCCAAGCAACTCAACGATCGTGCCTGCTACACCGGAATTACGCATTGCTTTTTTTCGTCACTGGTCGCTCGATATGTCAGGCAAATTCTGCATCACAATGTGAAGCGGTTTACACACAAGCTACTTGTAGATCGTGCTGGCTACACTTGAGTGACGCGTGACTTCTTGTCTGTACTTGTCAATTTACATGTCGGGTAACGTCTGCTATGTGACACTTGCCTGCACACACAAAAGCTACTTGGAGATTGTGCTCCATACACCTGAATGACGCGTAACTTCCTGTCTGCAACTGTCAATCGACATGATGGGAAACATATTGTTACTAGTATAATGTTAGGGAAATGGGTTCATAAGTCCAAGTAAGCTTTGTTAATGTTTTATTAATAACTTATATTTACATTACTAATAAATAATTGTACCTAAAAATGTCTGATCACCAATAACTTGGACTTAAAAATGTTTATTCGCAAGTCACTCAATGTCTGTCAAGTTCCACGGTTCGCCCCTTACCTCGCACCTGTCCTCACACACAGTCTCGCGCCACTCAGTCTCACTCCCACGGTCCCGTTGCTCCTCGCCGCGCTGCTCTCGAGGGGGGTCTCGCACTGTCTTCGCCGATGTCGCACTTCCCTTCACTCGCGGAACTCTCCCAAGTCGTCCCATATATCCCCATGGCGTCCTTCTCGAAGGGGCGAGAGCGGCTGTGTTGTGTCGCGTCATCCCGCGCCGACCCGACGCCCGACAAGTCCAGAAAGGCGGCGTTTATTCGCGCCACTCCGCGTGGTGGCGTCGGGAAACCCGTGGTATTCCCAGGCTGCCTAAAGTGTCAGTGCCAATAGCCCGGGGCGGGACGGTGAGCGGGGAGCGGAGGGGGATGGTAGGCCAGACCCTTGTAATCCGGCCGGGCACATGTGGCATGCGTGACGTCAGTGCTTGTGCGGGACCGCTGGGTCAGACTCGCTGGAAGGCCCGCTCAGTTACCTGGCACGCGTCCAGGCCTTGCCTCCTAGCACGCATGTAACAATATGATATGCGACAGGTAATAGTCCACACACAAACATATTGTCGATCGTCCTGGCTACACTTGAGTGACGCGTGACTTTTTGTCTACACTTGTTGCTAAACATTTTTTCGGAAGCATTCTTCGCATAATGTGAACCTATTTACAAACAAGCAATTTGTAGATAGTGCTGGTTCACTTAAGTGATGCGAGACTTCCTGTCTGAACTTGTCGATCGACGTGTCGGGAAACATATGTTATGCGACACGCACCTGTCCACACACAAACAATATGTCGACCTGAATGACGCGTGACTTCCTGTCGTCGACCAACCATCTACTGGACCATTCGACAGACTTGCCTTTGACGAGACCGAATATGCCTGGAAAATAAAGCAAGCTTTGCGCTTCGCACGACACAAAGCAACTGCATCAAATGTCGACACTATCCGTTGACATGTCAAGTAAAGTAGTTTCTCCGGCGTAGACTCGGAAAGTATATATTTTATGAAATAGTATGGTTTCTGGGTTGTAGCCGCGTCCAAGGTGAATATATCACCGACATTTCGGTCGACATAGTAGTCGCCATCATCAAGGTAAAGTTACCTTGAGTTACCCTGATGATGGCGACTGCAATGTCGACCAAAACGTCGGTGATATATTTGCCCTGGACGCGGCTACAACCCAGAAACCAAGCTACTTCAGACAATGGCCACTAAAGCCTTCGAACTTTATTATATCTTGTTACGTCAGTTCCTCTCATATCTGTTGGAAATTGGCCGGAACCAGTCGATCGATCGACGGTCTGCATCCCTTCAGGATGCTGACCGGATATGACCTGAGTGGATCCAGAGTGTTGTCGTCAAATTTTCCGTAATGGAAGTGCAAGCATCTACAGTTTTGGGTACAGCAATGAAGTTAACGTATGCTCAAATACAGTACGTTGTAGAATGTACTAAAGCTTTAAGAACAATAAAATTACCTTAGAACAAGGATAATGATTTAATTTCGTACTAACGAGAATGAATATTTGAATGAAGTTTCATATATTATACCTGAAATAAAACCTTGGCTACATTGCTGTCTCTACTAAAATAGAGCGCTTATAACTAGTACACGTGATACAAGTGAAACTTCTTTAGCAGTTCCAAACTCGGCAGAGAGAGAGATAAAAAGAAGACAGTTTTCTAAATGAACATGTATTAACAATATTATTACTCACTTTAAAATAACTTTCTCAGGATATCAATAGTAACTATAAATCAATAATTATTAATTAAAACTAATATTACCCTTTGTTGAAATAATCCCACCATAAATTGTTATATTAAGATTTTCAGGACCCCTGCTATAGCATAAACAATTCTGAATACAATTTATACACGTTTTAAAAAGTAAATCAACATCAATAAATTTTA
Organism: Bacillus rossius redtenbacheri; assembly: GCF_032445375.1. Lineage (NCBI taxonomy): Eukaryota > Metazoa > Arthropoda > Insecta > Phasmatodea > Bacillidae > Bacillus > Bacillus rossius. Next base: position 77,595,547 of record NC_086331.1, read on the forward strand.
TCTTCAACCAGATTTATAATATTATTTAGAATTTCTCAACAAAAGTCATTTATAAAATTTAATAATAAAAATGTACCACAGCGCGGGTTTTTTGGATTTCATTTCTTTATAAATATTTTTTTAAAAAAACCTGTCTTTTGTATTTATTAGAAATATTATTAAAATATAAATAAACATAAATTAACACAATTATTACACACTTCAAAATAACTGCTCAGGATATCAATAATTATTAACAATCAATTATGATTATTAGCAATAAATACTACTGACTGTTGAAATACTCATACCATAAAGAAAATATGTTTAGTAAATAACAAATTTAGGGTTGATAATAATGAATAAGTTTCTAATTTAATTTTATGTTATGATTAGAATGGATCTGATCCAGCATTTTTCTAGACTGATTTTGTAGTTCCACAAATATCACCTTTTCATTGAGTAACAATGCAAAACATTCTGCCAATAGGCTATATAAACATACTGCAATGCCTCCCTAGGGACTAGTAATGTTCTGCAGTCGAATGAATGAACAATGACAACATATCCACCGCATCGTCACGCGAAACCTAAACGGCACGGACCTACCTCACGGCAATTCTTTACATTAAAACCATATTGCCACAAAATGAAAGTATAAACAATTAATATTCCACGCACGGGATTTGTTTAAACCTTTTGAACTAGCATATTTTCAGTTGGACTTAACATATTTACAAACTCGTTATAGAACTGTTTAACAATACTGATTTACACAAGTAATTAAAATAATATGTACTTGAAAGAACACCATTTTCTTACGAATATGGCCCGTGGCGCGGTGCACAACACTAAGCTCAAACCCGTTGTGTTGCCCTCTGCCCAAAGACGTCCTTACTAGATGCCAGCAATATGGTAGGATTCAGGCGCAGGCGGGTTCCTACCGGCCAACGCCACCCGCCTACCCCTGCAGCCTGGCAGGGTTCAACCTGAGCCGCATGCAACAACGTGCAGCATACTCAAGGGAACGAGGCCCGGGAATTCTCTGCACCGTCCAAAACAGAAATCGTTTCACAACAATGTTTCACCCCTTCACCCCTAACCGACTTCGGTCAATCTGAGGCTATGTCCACTCCTGAGTGTAGATCCGATGCACCAGCTCGCGACAGCGCACTAATACACACTCCGTAGCCTACGAATGCGTAGATACTGAGGCTAGGGCCTCGAGATGAAGGACTGGACAATTTCCCTAACCGACTTCGGTCAATCTGAGGCTCTGTCCACTCCTGAGTGCAGGCTCGATGCACCAGCTCGCGACAAAGCACGAAATTAATAAAAGCTACCAGGCTTAACATATTTTAATGTTTATTTAAATGTTTAATTTATTCTTAATTTTCATTTTTGAATTCAACAGCGTACACTCAATTTTCACCTTCTTAATTTAGTTTAGGCTGGCTGGCAGCCTGGTGGGAAACGACTAAAGTCGCCCCCGAAACAACCAGTGCCACCAAACCAAATGCGGACAAAATGTCCAAGCTCCCGCCCTTTTGCTTAGTAGTCTTTCTACTTTGTCCAACTCTTCTTCCAGAACCATCCTTCTGTTTCCTGTAACCAACCTGCTTGTAATTAATGCTGCATGAAATTTTTGCATCCCGCAGGTCAGTGCGTAGGGTTTTCCCTGTGTCTATGCAGGTTTTACCTGGGCCCAACTTATCTAGTTTTAGTCTAGAATAGTCAGTGAGGGGAGTTAGTCATGGCTAAAACGTTGCCATGGCTGGCCAATCCCCTTCTAGCACATGTTGCATGCTAGCTCTCCTGCATGGTTAATAACGTTCATGATTAGAGCGTATAGGCTTCGGCCTGAGACGAACTTAGAGTCTTCCCTAACCAGACCTCTCCCGCATACTCATAGTTTTAAGTTAGGTTAGAAAATAAAAAATGTTTCACGAAAACGTTGCATTGAATTTCGGTCTATCAATTTTACTCCCATCGTGCCAAAATAAGTTTTACTTCAAAAATAATTTTAAATATCTCTAGATTTTCAGTTATCTTCGTAAAGTGTACCAACTAATTTACATTACATTCCATTTACTCATCAATATAAAACTTAATCCTTTTTCCTCAACACATCGATTTAAAAATGTTGAAACCCCTGGTTTTACCGGATCATGCAGGGCCATTGAGAGAAACTGTGTGCCCGGTATCGAGTTGCCTCCCTATTATTTAGTGTACAACCATTCAAACCTCAAAATAAAAAATAAAAAGCCGTAAACAATTGACTCCTGATTATGATCCTGTCAGGGTACACCGAAACATTTAATAGATCCATAAACTTAACCGGTCCCCTCTTTTGCCAAATAAAGTGTGAAAAATTCCATCAAGAAGTTACAAATTTACTATGTAAGGGATTAGAAACCGAGATGATGTGGATTTTAGAAATCTTATGTGAACAGTGTTCTTCCTTTTTCTGCGAAACACACGTGGGCAGTTACTTTTCATGTACTTTATTCTTCAGCTGGAGAAAATTTCATTCAGAATGTTTTATGAGTAGGTAAATGGGATAGGGTGGTATTTGCTATATCATGTTGACTGTGATATTTTTTTCTTGATCAGATGGAAATGGTAATATAATCACCCCTACTCCTCCCTCCTGATCTCTGTGGACCTACACACACATATATGTATATAATCATTAACACGCATATGTGCGTGTGTTTGATCTTTTACACAAAAACATAAAATTTCTGTAAAGAAATAGGAAATGAATGGTCATAGCCTATTGTAAGTAACCATCCCAACATTAGCATGGAATTATTTCAGGAATCCATAGAAAACCGAAATGAAAATGAATGGATGGTTATGTTATCTCGAATGTAACACGTAAATAAATGATTAAAAATTCGTAATCAAACAAACAAATTTTTTTCAATGTTAAAGTTATATCGAGGAAATGAAAATAGCTTTTTTAAGAGCAGGTGTTACCTCAGGGAGAAATTTTGTTTAGTTGTTACCTCCTGTTATGTCATGTTTAGCATGCATCATTTAATCAAGATTAACATAGAGGTGGTACTTTTTATTCCAGTAAAGTTTTCTCGTCATATTTAAGAGAGTCCTGGGATGCTTGAATGAACTAGGGCTAAACGTCCGTTCACATCGAGCTCATTAGAGTACATGAGTCAGTGGTGATTGGATGAGAATGGACTATTGATGAGATGAATGGGTGCAGGGAATGTGAGCTCCCTGAGAAAACACATTGGTACACGGCAACGGCCGCCACATTTCCCACTTGCGAGAAATAGCGTGCAACCGCCCTGGAAGACGTGAGGTCTGATCTCGAGACAGCCTTGACTCCAAGACTGGGGAATAGCGGGGAGTTGTTTATTGAAAATTCACAGGGAATTTTTTTCGTCGTTGAAAACCCACACTAATAAATACAAATTGTTAAATTTATAAAACAAAGAAAAAGAGCCAAGGTTACTTAAGTCAGACTCACATATGTGCAGCCAATCAGGGGATAGCTTGATCGTCATTGGTTGTGACGGGAAATAGTCAAAAAAACAAATATTTTCCGTCTGTATTTAGATCATAGTTTAAATGCATGGAACATTAATATTAAGATTATAGGTTAGAATCCCGTCCCTGGCAAATACTATCATTTTACTCTTAATTGCAAAACTTATAGCATTTTTAAAATATAGTTAAAGAAAATTATATTATTACTTGTTTATTCGTTCAATTAACATTTATATTAAACCTTTAACACTTAGCTCAGACCATTCGTTTAGATGTTTTACACTAGGTAGGCATATACATTTAATTTTTAGTTTGAACTTAGAAGGGGAAAAAAATAAAGCTACAAGGCAGTGAGCTAGTTTCGGTTCAACCATTATACACCCTATAGGTTCTTAACAAATTTATAAAGGCGAAAGCCTTTCTAAGTCTCCAGTTCTTTGTAAAGTAGAATCACAATTCAGGTAACACACAGCATTAATAAATATTTTTCCAAAACAAAAATATTTCAACCAATATTACAGATATTACAAAGCCGTAGATTAGACTTACCAATACTTTCTTTAAATGATTCTTGCGATGGGAAATTTTTAGTTAATACCATTTCTTGGACATACGCCATTGCATTTTAACACTGTTTGTCATGGAAAAAATTCAAGAACGCAAATTAAGAGACAAAAATGTACAGAGAACAAGACTAAATCAGTTATGTCAAATAAATAAACCCAACGATGTGCCTAAACTAGTATTCTGGACAACACAACGACGACAGAACAGACGAACACATTCCAACTTCAATATTAGATAGAACAAGGATTCCGCCGAAGGAATTAAGTCATGAAAAAAATAATAACAGCACAGACGAACACAGTTGGATGAGACAGTGTCAACAATAACAGTAAATGCAGGCAGACAGCAAAACCTAAAAAATGCAGCAAATATACGAATACATAGATGAAGATAAACATATATAATGGACAAAACAACGACGAAAACACCAACAAACACACTATGTTTCCTATGACAAAACAGTTGCGACGTTTCGGGAACTGGCATCTGTTCCCGTCATCAGGCACAAACAGAGGTATTAGCCAATACACGTTCAGCGTATGAATTACAAGTTAACATCATGACAATAGCTAGAAGCTTTCAAGAATTTTGCAACATATATTCTTCACACGCAACATTTTGCCCAGTGTGACACATTGATTTACTCTCACACATATGTTATAGCCATATATATACTGAGAGGGAGCGCAACTCGATGCCCACGCGGGTCATCAAGATACCAAAATAAGACTATTTCCAATTTTACAAAAATATTACAAAATTTAAGAATAATGAGCAGTATGTGTCTACGAAGTTTTCGAGATATCACGCAAAACAAGCTTAATAACGATTAATTCGTAACAGACCCAATCACACGTCTCTCAGAATCATAATAGTGATGTAGTGTCCCATCCTTCACAGCGTACAGAAATGTAAGTAACTAGTAATTACTAGGGGCATGAGTATTTCGCGAAAAGATTCCGAGATCAGTTGAAAGTTAAAACACTGTAGAAGCATCTGTGTTTCATGATTTGATGATATTTTTTTCTGATTTATTTCGATCGATTTATAACCAATCACAGTAATTCAGTGCGGAAGAAACCGCGTCCTGAGTGGTTCGGTCAAATAGTGCAACGACTTTTCTAGCAGACGGCCGTCAATCACAAGTAAGAAATCGCTGGTGCGGTTACACCTTTTTGCAGTCTATTGAGGGTACAGATTTTTTCGCGAAATTTGCCTGCCCCTATTAATTACACCATATTAAATACATTAAACCCATTTTTACAAGGGGTTATGCAAATGGAGAATACAAGAATATACAAGATACTATAATATTATACCACAGGCTGAAAAGATTATACACAAAGGCCTCTTAAATTTACAAAATGTTACGTAAATCGTGGCTTCCGAGCTCGCAAATCTTTACGTTACTCATAATTTACGTTTTTACCTGATACAGATTATTCTAGTCATACAAAAGAATTTCTTCATCATGCATGCAGCATGCAGCGAGGGTCTTTACGGTTAAGTATGGAAATCCAACGCCTGCTACCAGAGGCTAAATGTACTACACTAACCAAAACTCGTGGCAACGAACAAACGAGGCAAATGGTGAAAGGCACGGTGAATAGCAAAAGGACTTACACAGGCTGACTGAAGCAGCGAACACAACACGTAATAAGTTCGCGATAAAGGCAGTACTGTCTACATTCAAGAAACGGCCAACACCATGAAACAGCAAATAGTAACTAAAAACTAAGCAAAGTAACTGTTTTCCATGGAGGCAAACGAGGAGAAAAGAGAGAATGCGTTAAATCAAATCATATTACTCAAAATTAAATTTCCATGGACGGGTCCAAAAGAGAATTTAACAAAAACTAATGTTGAATTTAGTCTTTTAGCCACGTACATTTTAGCACGAAGTCCTCATGCGCCAACTTCTACCCAAGCTTTCTAAAGTTTGCTTTACATGTCATCTGCTCCAAGCTCTGGCGATATGCACAAATGTTATTTCACCCTCTGTGCAGATGCTGCCAAACCAGGAACGTTGCTGCGTCAACGTTAGGTGTCATATGAAATGCGTGTCAGTATTTCAAAATCTGTATAGGTGTTATACCACCCGCTGTACAGTTGCTGCCTACTAGGCACTTGGCTGTATCTACGTTACGTTGCATTTGGAATGCGTGTCAGTATTTCGAAAACGGTTCCATTATAAGATCCAGTGCTTACAACAACATCGCTTTTGTCCATTTAATCTATAATTACTAACTATCCCTTTTGACTCATGCATATTTCACGAAAATATTCCAAAGCTAGCTGAAAGTTAAAAAAATCGCCTGTGTTTCGTAATTGGGTGAGTTTCTTCCAGAACTGTTACTTCACCAATCATAGTAATTCAGCGCGGAAGCAAACGCGTCCTGAGTTACTGGATCGAATCAGGCAACGGCTTTCTCGCAGACGGCCGCCAATCACAAGGAAGACACCACAGGTGAGGGTTTACTGTGTTGCAATTTAATAGGCGTTCAGTAGAACAGAAATAACCGAAGTGGCGGATGTGTCGATAAGGACCATAAAAGCTCTGGTAGGTAATGGAACATCGTTCTTATGTGATGAGACGGAGATATGCTGGCGCTCTCTAGCAAAAAACAGCAGAAACAAAGATGTCGGTATCCAAGATGGTGGCCTCTAGCAGACGAAAACAAGATGGCGGATATGTTGTCAGAATAGAAAATAAGCTATGAAATCAAATTCAATATGGCGGACATGTTAATAGAATTCATTATAGTGACCATAACGGAAATTGCAACATTCTCTTATCCAATATGGTGGCCATAACGAAAAGTGCAACGATGATGTCATACACATCCTAGATGGTATGCATAACGAAATGTGCAGCATTGGTGAGCGAGGCGCTCGATTTAAAAATGGCGGATCCAAGATGGTAGCCTTGGTCAGGGTCAAAGGTCAAGGTCAACGGTAAATGTCATCCAAAATGGCCGCCGTGACGTCACGATCGACAGACTGAACCCCGGCACCGGCACTACAAGCCTGAAGCCTGGCGCCGGACATACTATTATACACTACTAATATTGTTTTTGATATCGTCACTTAACATGTTATAGAAGTTACTAACTTGAACTTCCCATACAAATAAAAAATAAGTCCTTTTTTTGTTTAGGAAAAAGTAAAATACATTGGAAATATACCATATTTGAGTGCCAAATTTTTTCATATAGTTGTGTAGGTTTTTAACATAAAATACATATTCATGAATGTTATCAACATTTTCTTACCGAGTAAGGTTATTGATGTTTCAGAAGAAGTTTGTTCATAAATCAACAAAAAAAATTTGATCCATTTTTTAGTCAATCTAATAAATTAAAAAATTATTTGTTGGTGTTATCGCACGAAACTTCCGTTTCTTATCACTTCCTCCTCGTAACTTCTCGCTCCCGCTTCCACACTGCGCGAAGCTTCTCCGCTCAGGCCGTGTCCAAGGCTATCGCCGCATCCCCGACTTTAATAATTCATTCAATTAGTGTAATAGATGGCGTCTTCGCCACCCGATGGCTCGCGCTAATGGTTTATGTTCCAGAAAATTAATCTGACAGCTGGGATTCAGACGAGCCTCCCTGCAGTGCAGCAGTTATTGAGTGGCTGTCAACCCGAGGGAGCACAGATTCATACATGGGCGAAGTATTTCCAGCCCTCTCTTATTAACCAGCGAACCAGCCACGGCGCTTTTCATCCCTTACGGAGTTGCCTCGCGCCCTATCGCCGCCTGAAACCTCCCTTCGCCGACATTGTTCCAGAGAGAATAAATGGAATTATAATAGAAAATCAATTGCGGTTTCAGAAGACGGACGGGGAGTACTATTTCACCCAGCTGATTGACTTGGTCTCCTTTTCAAACAAATGTGTTCATATTGTTTAGAACAGAGGGAAAGAACCTAATGAAAGGGTTTGGTGTGCTTTAAAAATATAAATTTGGAAACATTGGTATGTGGACATTGGTGGCGTTCTTGGACACGGCATATTCCATGTTCTTTAACATGTCAATAGTCTCACGAATAGTGGCACATTTACGTGACAGATTTCATACAGTATTTTACTAACGAGATAATTTTTTAAAATTGTGATTTGATCTGTCGTAATTTGTTCCAAGCGATGAACCTGGATGTAAAATACATTTTCTCGGTTCATATTATTACGTAAATCATTTGATCTGCAAATAAAGTAACGCAAAAACAAACATTACATGCTAGATTTTAATAATTTCTACTATGGTTTTCAAGCAATTTTTTTATAATTTATGAATGTTAAAATTTGTATTTAAAATTGTTATTTCTGTACACTAAAACGTTTTTTATAATTCTAATTTAAATCACCATGGCACATGAATGATATAGAATTCTTTATGAACGTTAGATAACATAGCTATTGCAAAGAATAATAAAACATGTATTTGGCACAGTAAAACTCTATTGTATAGTATTGGGACTATATGCAGCAAGATTTTTAGAGCTATACATACGAGCTAAAATAGAGTTCACTAATTCGAGCTTCGAAGTTTCCACATAGTTGTCAGACATAATGTTTGTTATCTTAAAAATACAGCGTAAACTCTATATAACGACACATAACGGATTGAGCATTTTTCGGTGTTATACAGAGTGGTCGTTAAATGGAGAGAAATAAAAGATATCATTTTACTTTTCTATAATAATATTGTTACGAATTATTAAAAACAATAAATAATAATCGTCGTGGGAAAACTACTGGGTCGTAAATGGATAGCCCAATTAAGGGTTTTATTACTACAGTTTTGTTGATTTCCAATATTCACATCACTAACAAATAATCTTCTAAAAATGCCCAATAATGATGTTTGCTAAGTAGAGATACGGAAATTTTACAGATTCATTAGTTCGCAAGCAAGAATGCAAATCTCAATATTCTGGCACTGTGTTCATAATTGGGTCGCAGTTATTTGGTCACGCCCCTCTACGACCGTGAGACAACGATATCCAGCTAGGAGAGAAGTAAGAGAATAAGGTAGTGTCGAACTAAAGGTTCTCAGAAATCAACCAATGGAAAAGCAAACGTAGGTTAAGAAAACAAAAGTTTTGAAATTTAGCCGGACGACAAACTATTTCGCGAAATTTCAGGGTCTGTAATGCTAAGATTGATATGCCATGATTATGCTTTCTTCACATATTATTAACATGTCTTTATCGAATACCCTCCTTGTTCACTTATGTTTTGTATGTTTTTTAATCAGTTTCTTCATTCACTATAATTTTATCTAGCTTGTTTTTTTTTTTTACATTTTTTTACAGGCTAACCATTCCCTGTAGTTTTTGTCCTTTCAGTGACTACAAAATCAAATGCAATGTCGTCAGTCCAGCATTCGTCTACGAGTCTTAACTGGATTGTCGTGGATTCGTAACTCCTTCAAGCGATGTTTTCACATTTGATCACAGTCCTCTAAACCGTAGGCCAATCGCACTAGCAGCCCGAAGGTAAAATGTTTGTGAATTATACCTATCATGAAATTAATCCGCTACTATTTCTGGTCTCAAAAACGACTGAGAAGTTAATTTCCAAACGTTCAGATTACTTTAATTTTCTTAGTATCATGGCACTACCGTAGATGGAGATAAAACAGGCTTTCATTCAAACGCTGATATGCTTGTATGTCTGTGCTGCTCCTGGTAAACGGATCACTAAAGATTTACATTATTACTTGAAGCCACGCTCGAATGCATACCAATACATATTTGAACGTTGCTCTCGCTAAATAATGAGTAGCTTGGCGCCTCCTAAAGGATAAGAAACCAATAACCAAATCAGAAGATTAATGAGAACCAAACATACGCCATCCGGATAAATGGCAACAGCCAATGAACAGAAGAAACCTACTTATTTATGTTCAAGTGCGTGAGGTTCATTCAGCTTGGTGCCAGAAAATAACATGAATTTTGCGTCTCTACGGATCACAGTTTAGCCGACAAACTCTGTGCCAGTGAGAAACCAAGAACCAAAGGAGCATCGAATCACATGCTGCTTAGTCTCATCCAAGTATGCAGAGTCCAACATGGATGCTGATAAACCCGGGAATGTTCCCCATTCCTAACCACGAGCACGTGGCTCGCTTGGTGCTCGACGAACGTAGCTGCTGGTGTGAGCCAGTGTGGCCAACTAACATTCAGGCAATATACTTTATACTGCAGACAGAAATATTACATATTGCTACTGAATTTCCTGCAAAATTTTAAATGCAGTAAAAGCAATCAATTACATTTTTGTAAGTCTTCTTTAAGCTTAGAGACGATCATGTAATATTTGCAATAGAAACTTGGCGTTTCTTCATTTGTTTATTTACAATGACGCTGCACACAATTAAGATCAATTTATTCATTTAGCACGGACGATCAACTGAAAATGATAGCGAGAAAAAAGAAACTTAAATAGATAATGATATTCCCGGAATAATTTTTATATTGTTAAGAAAATTTAAAAAAAGTTAAATCAATAATGCAGTTTGTTCTGCTTGGAAACATGTTCATGTGCGCGACAGGTCACACCGGCCATGCGCCTCTATCCCCGCCCGGAGGCGCTGCGCGGATTGAATGTGGCCATTGATTTCCATCGTCCCCTTCTCCTGGCCTCACCCCCTTTCAAATCGTGTTAATTACAAACCGATTTGGTCAAGTTGAGTCGGTGGTGGGTGGTGGCGGACCGCAAGTAACCGTAATGTACGGGAGGAACCGGGGAGTTTTCTTGTGTGTGTGCGGGGGGGGGGGGGGGGGGAGGTGTTGGGGGGTCGAGGGCGTGAAGGAAGGAGATTAGCTTAATTTATCGGCACCATTAAAACTAAACTCAACACCAAGCCGCTCTGGGGAGGGGAGGGGGAGGCGCGTGAGGGGGAGGTTTCTTTGGGGTTGATGGTGGTGGGGCCGAGGTGATGGAGGGAGGGTTGCGGAAGGAAAAATAAAATAAAAAGAGGGAAAATGGAAAGACAGCACAGGTGCAGATTGTTACCACCCGGAGGTGGCGATTATGTCGAGGCTGCTGTTTCGGTCGCCCCTCCTCCCTTCCTCTTCCCCCCTAACAAACTTTCCTTTCAAGAACACTCGTTATGCCAGCGCCCTCAGCCAGAAACCGTGTGCCTCAGCGGGTTTGTTGATCACGTCGAAGCGCGCGGCGCTCCACGTTTGCTCTGTTTCTTGCTTCTTCCGAATCACGGGTGGGAAGCATTCGAGCCATCAGGCTAGACTTCAAGATCCAGCATGAGGTGGCCACCTTGTTGCAGCAGCCCACGCCGAGTTCAGCAACTCGAATCCTGTTATGTCTTAAGGTTGGTTAGGTTTCTTGTGGAAGGGTCTTGTTTAACAATACGTGACAAATTCACATTATTTTGTCAAGCCACTCTACAATGCATGCTGATTAACAACCAGGATGTATTCTCATCGGATTGCAGTTAGTTTGACACGTCCCGAAGGACAATACATCAATTAAAATATTAAAAGTTCCATGCGACTCAATAACGCGAAAGACACGACTTACGTATGCAGAAGTGAGTGAAGTTCAGCCTGGTACTAAGAAATTACGAGTATTTTGCAAAACTTTACTAATGATTAAGTAAACCGCATACGAAAGCTGCTCAGAAAAAAAATTCAGCTAAAATTCAACGACTTATATTTACTTGCGACACTTTCAGAAGCATGTAAAATGGGTTGCAGAGTAGGCACATTTTATTCTGTGAATTATCGCTACACTATTTATGCGCGAATTATATGCAGTATATGTTGGTCCACGAATATATAGCGGATTGCTTGGGTAGCAAAGTAGACTTGAATCACACGTATACCTACTTCACATTGATTATTCGACGTCAGTTCTTTTGAAAATTTTTTGACGACTTTGAACAAGGTATTTACAGAATTAGGTATTAACAAGGAGAATAAATTGTTACCTAATACCTTACTTTATATTTTCATACATATTTTCCTTATAAAAAGGGGGGGGGGGGGGGCGTGATTTCATGTATTGTTAGCAAAATTCTTTCAAGTAAACCTACTAGGTAAGTTAACTTATTTGTTAATTGTGTTGTAAGGAGTAAAGACAACAGTTAAAAAATGGGTTCAAATTCAGAACTTTATAGTTTAAACACACAAAATATGTTCATATTTTTTGATATAGATTAAATAACAGTAACACTTGTTATTTTAGAATTTCAATAACCTAAGTGATGTCAATTCAATAATGACTACAACTGATTATTTTCATCTTCATTTCTGGAATAATTTTTTTTTATGACTCCGTATTAGTAGACTTTTGAGTGAGGGCGTTTCAGCCCTTGGTATCAATAGATGAAGCCAAATTTGAGGGAAAAAGATAGTTTAAGCATGAGGAATATGCGCATATTACCAACATATTATTTAATTGTTGTTAAGTGAAGTACGTGTATTATACTTTCGGTAGGGTGCATTTCCGTGGAACGACGCGTGGAGCTGCTCTCGTGTTAAGCTACCTCACCAGGATAATTGAAACCTTTCTTCACCTCGCCACAGCTGCCACACCTGTCTTCACATCGACTGCAGAACATTAAGATTAAAAATTATAAGTTTTTTTTGTTTTAATTAAAAAAACATGTTGTAGTGATTGTCGAGTATAAGTTGGATTAACATTTAGTAACAAATCTTTCTAATAAACTCGGATGAATTTCCACTTGCATCGCCTGACGTAGGCTAAGTTAAATATTCGAGATTCATGATTTTGTATCTATGTAATAATCTCAACTAGGAACACCATTAAAATGACTGGTAAATCAGTTGGCAGCTGATGAATAGGACGCCCTGGAATGGTGTAAGATAAGTGCAGATAAACGCTAATTCAGCGATGAAAGGGGAGATATATATCGCATACACCGTAAAACTCTAGCGTAGTTGCGAAGTTGGATCACTCGAGTTTGGCCGAGGTGACCCGGTTTGAACCCCAGTGGCGGCAAGCAAGGATTTTTCGCAAAGGGAAATCGTAATAGACGAGCCCTGGGTTTAAGGGTTCTTCTGTTTCCGCTCAACACTGCATCCCGTCTCTGCGCCATACCAACATTTCACCTCTTAAGCGACCTCCATCTCGATGAGACACTGGACACTAAAATCATTGTTTCATGCACTAGTGCATTATACTATTTCATCCACATTTTTGTAGAGGTGAGTATGTAAATTACGTTGATTTGATGGGCGAAGAGATTTATCCAAATATTACAATTTTTCGTAACCAAGTCGGTAGGTGTGTGTGTAAATTACACCAATGAACTTTGTAAACAATATTTTTTCATTAACTAATGTGTGCATTTATTCTAGGCATATTTTGGACTTTTTAAATTCTTTATACCATATCATATGCAAAAAAAAAAGCTTATGAAAAAACTCACGCCATTCTTAAGATTTTAATAAAACAGTTATTGCTGTTTTACAATGTCACTAGTAGTATAGCATAAAGCTAAGAGCTCCGAAAGTGCAATACGACGTATAATAAGAATATATTCTTGAACACTATTATTTGGTCACACGACTCACTAACATTTCTCTCTGTTACAAAAGTATTACTGATCTGGCAAAATCAGCAGTTGAAGCGCTGCCACAGTGTAGGTTCTGCTGAGTAAATCGATTTTAAAATTGATAGCTATTATGGGAAATTTTAAAATTATTTTTAATAATTGCATAATTTGGTAACAATACAGATAATTTGCAAAACTGAGTGCTAAGAACAAACTTTTATCAAAATCGCATATCATTGCAAATATAATAGTCACATAACACTGGAAATTGTTTATCTTCCAATAAATGTTCTCATACTAAAATTCAGTAATTGTTATTCAATCAGGAGCGTGCATATTGTGTGAAACTGCAGTGTCGTGGTGACAGTGATTCGTTTGCTCGCAAGTATTTACCCAGTAGAACCGCTGCAGCAGTGCCTTAACGCGTCGGATGCGCCCAGTGATTCTAGACTGAGAGGTCGGATGTCAGGCAGAAACAGAGCAGAGCGGATGCTGGGACCGAGCAACTGAGCAGAGTGGCGCAGCCGCAACCAGCTCTACCTGGGTGCCGCTGCGGACCCTCCCGTGCGATCCATCACCAGGTGGGGCCTGATGTTCCCACTCCCACCCACTCCCACCCACTCCCACCCACTCCCACCCACTCCCACCCACTCCCACCCGCTCCCTCCCGCTCCCACCACTTCCCGCGATCGCCACCGTCAATTTCCGCCGATCCCCCACCCCCTCCCTTCCACCACCGGCCCGGCCATGGAGGGCGCGGAAAAATGGCGCACCATTATCCGGGAGCTCCTGGCCGCTGCTACCCAGCACCACTCCCAACCAGCACCCTCATCCACGCAGTACCGTGGGTAGCACTCTGTCGCTTCTTGTTATTCCATTCCAGATAGTGACACGTCTTAGATTAATTCTGATGGGTAAAAGTTGTTTGGGTGTGTTTGGGGGGGAGGGGGGCTTATCTATACTTCAAGAGGCCCACTTACCCGGTGCTAAATTGCACTGTGTGGTGTTCAAACGTGATTTTACAGCACAATATACTGTAACGTTTCACAATACATTTTTGCACGAAAATAAAAAAAATTCAGACTATGAGGGATCCCTATGTTTAAGACATATACTATAATCTCTCAGTAAACAATTATTCTAAGTTATTCAGTATAGACTAAATTGGCATTTAGACACTGCTCTATCTAAAACCCCTTGAACTGAATATCTGCGAAAACACCCAACTGTGTGCAGAAATCTTTGTTTCACTTTCTCCACTGATACCATTATGGGGTCACCACTTGGTAGTCCCGTAGTTGCACAAAGCGGCGGCGAAAAAACTCACTCCTGCTCACCGCCTTGCACGTGGGGGTGTCTGGGCGTTTGATGTGCGTGCCGTGGTCACCCTTAGTGCTTCCTGGCGTCTGTATGGAAAACAGCAATAATTATGTCTGGCAGGTGGACCCCTTAACTAATTACACTTTCGTGTAATACTTTTAGTGGGAGCAGTGTTCATTCGGCACTCGTTATCTGGCTGTCTGCCGGGAACGAAGCATAAGAAACAACATCGTGCAGAACTCAGGTCCCAGAAATGAAGGTACAATACCATGGCGGTCGCCAATCAGCAATATTTATTGGTTTCAAACACGATGGGTGGACCTCGGAAGGTGCAAGCTCAATTGGCGAGATGTCCAGGTGTGCGAGAAGACATGAGTTTTCCATGAAGTATCAAACTTTTAATTTGATTAATAATTTGTGCACAATCTTTATTTACTCATGTGATTTCAATACACTATTTCATATATTGTAATCTCGTCGCAAACATTTCTGCACATAAACTGAGAGAAAGCAGTCGTTAATATTATCAGTATTTGTTTAAAATGCACCAAATAAATCACAAATATTTGTTTAAAGAAATATTAAGTTTTATCTATGCTTTTATTGCATAACAAATTTTAAAAATAACGAATCTACGTATTTGGGTGGTAGAATAAAATAAGTTTTTTTTGTTATTTTTTAAATCTCTTTCCAGGGCAGTCAAAAATTGCATGAAGTAAGATAGGTGCGTATAAAGCATCTATAAAGCATGTCAGAACAGTTGTTTGATAGGCAAGCCTTTGGCCGAGTCGGGGTTCTTATACTTGTGGAAAATTTTCCAAACATTTTCCCTTCGTCTTCATACTGTATAAGACAATATCAAGCCACCAGGGAGTCGATTAGCCTATAGTGTGTCACACTTATAGTAAATGTTGCCAAGTTTCCAAATTAATTCTGTCCGGCTTGTTAACATTAAAAACCTTATTTTATATGTCATCGTTAATTATAATAGATTTTTAATTTTGCTGTTTTTTATGTTTACAGGATAATAAACATAGCATTTGTTAGCAGTATTATTGCAGTCGTAGTCATTTCGAAAGAAAAAAATTAATTAAATGTTAAACATTAATATTTATTTCACAGGAGAAAACATTTGCAGCTGTCAGTCACTATTAACAAGGCAGTCCATTAATTTTATAATATGATCAAAGAGATCCATTTTAAATATGAAATTTTATAAAAAAATAATTTTTTGACGAAAACGATTGAAATAGTTACCTTTTCTTAAAAGTAGATACGTAATATCAGACCTTTTTGTTGATAAAATAAAACAAGAAAATGTATTTACAAATTTCCCATTCAAAATTTTTCCTTGACAAATTAGGCCTAAAATGTTTCAGACACATTAAAAAAAATTAAATTGCATTTTAAAGTTGCGTGTAAAACTTTTATGCTGAATGGCGTGTATCTGGCAACAGAGCGCATCGAAACAAGGACAGCGCTAGTAGCATTGGCGGGAAAACTGCGCACTGCAAACTAAGGACGAGACACGCTATAAGACTGTCCTGGACGTCTCCCTATGGCTGTGACCGAGTGTTAAACCACTCCGGGGCCGATCAACCCACCAGTCATCTGCTCATCAGGAGCGACTCGCGCGTGGGAGGTCCCGAGTTCAGTCCTAGCACAGCTGTTTGTTTCCCCGAGCCACTCCGCCAATATGACGGCTTATGAATAAGCAAGTGTAAAAAAAAATATTTTGCACGACAGAAGTGAGACTTCTTGCTTTTTTTAGGTATAGTTAGAGATAATAGAGGTAAATAGAGACAGATATAGATAGAGATAGATAGAGATTTAGGTAGGGATATATTTTCGATCAATCTATCAACATAAATTGAGTGATAATTATAAACTCAATTGCACAAATCCATAACTCTTTTCCACACAAATAAATGAATAACAGATTCTTTAAATGAATACAAGAAATATGGCAGCGTCAATCGTCAGCCGTTACGAAAATGAGGAGTAGACAAACACAAGCAGCGTTACGAGAATTCCGTAGCATCGCTGCTGCGTCATTTCTACCTCTCCCCTGCCATCTCCCTTTCCGGTCGTTACAACTAGCATATAGCATGTTTCGCTACGTACCTACCCCCCCCCCCTTTTTTTTTTTTGGCCATGTTCCCGTTCGACCGCTAGC
This sequence comes from Bacillus rossius redtenbacheri, assembly GCF_032445375.1. Taxonomy (NCBI): domain Eukaryota; kingdom Metazoa; phylum Arthropoda; class Insecta; order Phasmatodea; family Bacillidae; genus Bacillus; species Bacillus rossius. Next base: position 77,612,649 of record NC_086331.1, read on the forward strand.
GCACGCCTTGGAGTGGCGTCGCCGCTGACGCACTCTCCTGCTCTACCGGTTCCCCCACCACGTATCTAACTATTCCCCTCATGCTAAAAAAAGTTTCATTTCAATTATTAATTCAAAATTTAAAAAAAAAATAAACAAAATGCTCAATAGGTTAAAATTACAATCCTGTGATCGATTCCCAATGAATGGGACTGACAAAATATCTGACTTTCCACCACTGTGACACCAAGTAAAATTTTTCCCACCAATGCAAAAAATTAGAAAATATAACGGCTTATCGCCACCATTGTGACATTAAGACTATTTGAAAGGAGAGAAAAATGAAATTAAAAAAGTAATTAAATGAGATAAATGCAACAATGGTGCAAATATCACCATGAACAACCAACCTATTACCTTTTCCTTATCGTATTATATTAACAATCACTAAATATAGCTATATATGTCCCAGTCATGGAGCTTGAGGCTGACAATTGTCTTTGAACTCTGACACTCCAATCACCATGTTGGATGACTTTGACCTAAGTAAAACGTTTCCCTTGAAAATATACGCGATTAAAAAAGTCAAACCAATCTACTAAATTTAAAAAAAAAGTAAAAAAAAACACGAAAATTTTCTTGTTTCCACAATTTTTTTTTCATTTCACCAACTTGTTTCCACTCACTTTACCGGCCACTGTTTTGAAATATTGAATCTATATCTTCAAATATTTAATACAAAATACTTACACTTGAAAGGTCATATAATTTTTATCACATACTTCGTAGAACTTGGTTCCGAATCTATGAGTGCAAAAAATAATTTTTAAAAAATTAATGAAAATATATAATAAAAATACTCAACTTATTAAGTCATGATCCTGGGTCAGATCCCCAACCAATGGGACTTAAAATCCACCACCGTGATATCAAGTAGACTAATTCCCACCAATGCAAGAAATTAATAAAATAATATACGTGCTTATCCCCACCATTGTAACTTTAAAACAGTCATACTCTTCTCAGATTGGTTTTACTCATCGTCTGCTAGATGGTGCTGGAGTCTTTATTTAATTTGCCATCCAAAACACTACACTGATTTCAGATATCAAAGTGTCCACATTCTGGTCAGTCACGGTATTCCTCGGGGTACTTCTGCTTGTCCTCCAACTCATCCCGACGATGTTACCATCTCATCTCACCATCTTTTAGTGTAGTCATGGAATATCATACCACACTCAGGGTACTAATGTAAGAAGATAAACTTAAAATAAAACTATACCTGCAGGGGAAAAATATTTTATCGTAGGTACAATAGCTAGAGACCCGGAAATTTCGCGGATTCATTTAGTCGCAAGCTAGAATGAAAACCTTCACACTCTCGCACTGTGTTCATGATGGGCCCGCAGTTGTTTGGACACGCCCCTCTATGACCGTGAGCCAATGATGCCCAGCTAGGAGAGAAGTAAGCGAATCAGGTAGTGCCAAATAACAAGGATAAAAATGTTCTCGCTAAGAAATCAACCAATGGGAAAGTAAACATGGGTCGAGCACACCTATAACTTTGAATTCTATCCTGAGGCCAGAAGAATCCGCGAAATTGCCGGGTCTCTAACAATAGCCAATGAACAAATGCCACCTTTTAAGAGTATGGAACTATAAAATCAAGCCTTGAAATAAATTACTGTGACTTGATACTAATAATGAGAGTGCAAAGCTCTCCCGTTCATTTCTAGCCAAGTTCCTTGAAATGTATTTTATCTGCGTATGTCAGTTTGTGGTGGTGTCGCTATGCTCGAAATAATGGCCTGTGGCGGCGAGAGTCGTTGGTCTGCGACTGCAGTGGTGAAGGCTGAGTGAGTGAGTGATGGATGAGCGTATCGTTGACGTCATATCCACCGGAACCGAGTGAGGGGTGAGCGCGAAGCGGAGCAGAGGCGAGAGGAACGCGAACACTTCGAGAAAAACCACCGGCTCAGGCAACGTCCGCCACGTTTCCCTCGTGCGGACAATCTGGGTTTGGCCATGAATGAGGATGAAAGGAATATCGCAACAATACTAACAAATGTTACATATATAATGTTTGAAAACGCGTTATTTCTTACCTACACAAGTATTTCTTCAATGCAATTTTGTGTTTTTATTACAACAAAAATATTCGTTACCTTCTGACAAATTTTGTCCAGATTTGTTCCGACCTTAAAAGTTGTTTAAAATATTTAAACATTTTGACGTGACAACGTCTAATAAATCGATGAACGCCGGCTGCACGCACGAAAAAGTGTCCCCTAACGCACATTGTCCCACTACGATGTGTCCCGTTACGCTCATTGTATGCTTGCTCCGCATCTCTCTTCCACTCTATTGGAACAACCATCGATTTAACTTTTCAATCATATTTTCGTCGTTAGAATTATTAATATTATGTAATTTAACGATCGTCCACCGATTTTCAGCACAATCGGTACGTTTATTTAAAAGTAATGTTGAATTTTCAAATACGTTTTTGTACGAACAATGGTGTTTTACAGTTAAACATAATAATTCAAATTACACCCAGGATCGTTTGCACAATGTTTTAAAAGAATATTGTAATACATTATAAATAAGTTTCGTGTATTTGGGATGCGTATTTGTTATAAAATCGTATTATAAAAACGAAATAATATTATTCCCCTACGGTGCTGTTCTCTACGGTGACGAATGCGAACCGAACGAATCGCGCTATCTATCTGACGAATTTTAATCTCGGCCCCAGCGCACCACGAGCGTCTGGGTTGGAGATTAAAGCCAAAATTCTTTCTTAAACTTACTAATACTTATTTTACTAACTGCATGGGCATTTTTATTAAATTCTACGTTTAATTTCACGACGAACAAACTTCGTCGTCAAATGTGTAATTGCGAGAAAGCTTAAAACGTTCTCGACGATCTTGAAGTTAAATAGCAAACATGTATAATCTCTTCGTTAAAGTAATAAACATATTTGAATTAATAAGTGCAAATAAAAGTAAATCTATCAATTAAATTGTAGATTTCATTTCACTCCTTCACTGTATCCATACAAAATAGTGATAATTCAATAAAAATGATTCAATTTTATTCATAAAAGTATGCAATCATTTCATCAATGTTTTGTTATGACGTTGTCTTGTTAAACTATCGTCCGTAAACCGAGTTTACAGACAACCAATTTTTTTGCTCGTACGTATTTATTTATCAGTAAGATGTCACAAACTTAAGAATATTTTATTCTAAAATAGAACGTAGTATAAATACTACAGAAAATTAGTGTGTTTGGCAGCAAAACTATTAAAATCTAATCGCTGAATGTCAGTTTTTACGGATTCGCACTAAAATATAAGAAAACCCGTTTATTTTTTTGACAGATTCTTAGTAAAAAAATCACATATTGTATATTAGTTTTTACAGTTTCTCAGTACACTATTATTGGTTGTCATTAGTTTTTACAGTGCCTCAGTATACTATCACGGGTTGTCAGTGGTTTTTACAGTCTCCCAATAAACTATCACTGACTGGTAGAATGGTTAACAGTTTCTCATTAAAATAGCCCTGATTATCAGTAGATTTTACAGTTTCTCAGTAAAATATAATTAATTTTAAGTAGTTTTTAAAGATTTTTCCATTAAATATCAATGCTTATCAGTGGTTTTTACAGTCTCTTAGTAAAATATAACTGACTGGCTATAGTTTTGACAATTTATTACTAAAAAAAACACTGATTGTTAGTAGTTTCTAGACTTTTTCAGTTTAATATAACTAAAGGTCAGTAGTTTTTAGTCTCTCAGTAAAATATTGACGGGCGGTACTTTTAAAGTTACTCAATACGACACTAATAATCAGTAGTATTTTTACAGTATATATATATATATGTAAAATATTAATGAGAGGCAGTAGTATTTACAGTTTATCAGTAAAACATTACTTATTGTCAGTGGTTATTTGAGTCTTGAAAAAAATCATAACCGACTGGCAGTATCTTTGACAGTTTCTCAATACAACAACAATCTTCGGCAGTAGTCGTTAATTTGTGAATAAAATATGACTGATTAGCAGTGGTTTGTCACGGCAGTGCCTACGTCCGCGGAATGCTCGATGCGCACCGGTGCCTGATTGGCTCTTGTCAGGGCTGCGCGGGAGGGAAGCAGAGCTCGCTCTGCGAAGGGCGGGCGAGGGCGAAGCTGCGACGAAGATCGCGAAGAGGAAGCAAGGAGCGCTGCAGCCGCTTCTGAAGGAAGGGTCCAGGGGGAGGGGGAGTGCAGAAAAATGTCGAAATTACACCGTAATCTTCCTAAAACTATGTAATTGAAGTAATTTCGCAGCCCTTCACAATGAGTTATAATTCCCGGAGGCCAGCACTTTGCTCAGCCGACTGTGCGGTAGTTAAGTGTGATGGGTGCCGCGCTGGGGGGAAGGGGAAGAAAATAAAAAGAAAAGGTGGCAACGCGTCGCAGGGTCGGGGTTCAGGATGGAAGGGAACGAAAAAGGGACTCAAATGATGTCACAGCAACTGTTCCGCTGCCCTTCACGAGACAGCGTGTCTACGTCATAATCTCGCCTGACTGCGCATCGGAAAAGTAAAAAAAATTATAGTTAAACATGTAGGTTGCTCTTCATATAAGTCTTAATAGTTTGTTTTAAATTGGTTTCAGAGGAGGTTTGAACCTAATATTCCTGTATCTTAAGTGGTTTTGTGACAATTAAAGTAGTATACCTTTCTTCAAAATACATCTAAAACATTGTTATACTAAGTTTCACCACTCATACAAAATATGAAATACAAAGTGAAGTGATAAATTCTGTGAGTTTAAAAATAAAACAATTAAATAAATTTTGCGCGTTGAAAACAGCACAGCATAAATTAATTGCTTAAAATTATTGTAAAATAAAACAAAATTATTGTGAAGACTGTAATTAACAAGAAAATCATTGAACAAAGTACTTTGTAAGGCACAAGAAAATTTAATAATTATGTTTACAAAACCTTTTTTAAAATGGTATGTTTCCACAGGGGAAAAAAATGCTAACTCCCCGCCCGTTATTCACTACGAGAAAATAAGACAAAATGATTTTTCCAGATTTTGTCCTTCAGTGATTATAAAATGATTTACATTATTAATTTATATATATATGTAATTATACATATATATTGGAACTATGTGACAGACAAGTGATGTAACTCCAGGAAAGTTTAATATCTCAAAAATTAAAATAATTAATTCAACATTTATATTCATATTTTACTGTAAGATGTATTGACATGTTTTTATTGCTAGTTTTTTTGCGCACTAGCAATATGTTATGTGTATTAAGTTATTTTTAAGAAAACAACTTACGCAAAGCATACACCGCGTACACGAATCTTCTACTTAAACAGCAAAATGGGGACAATATAGTTTTCCATGTTTATGTTGTAATTTTTTGACGTGACAACGTCTAATAAATCTATGAACGCTGGCTGCACGCACGAAAAAGGATGACTTATTTTCCCGCTACGCACATTTTCCCGTTACGCTGTGTCCCGTTACGATCATTGTACGCTTGCGCCGCATCTATCTCTCTTCCACTCTATTGGAACAACCATCGATTTGACTTTTTCGAGGCACATTAAACTTGAAACACTCCCATTCGTTTCCTACTTTTCCTATCATCTTCCTATCCTTAACAGAATAACACAGATTGGAAGAAGTTAAATAGCAAACATGTATAAAAGTTATAGTTAAAATAATCTCTTCGTTAAAGTAATAAACATATTTGAATGAATGAGTGCAAATAAAAGTAAATTTATCAATTAAATTGTAGATTTAATTTCACTTCTTCTTTGTATCCATACAAAATAGTGATAATTCAATAAATATGATTCAATTTTATTCATAAAACTATGCCATCATTTCATCAATGTTTTGTTATGACGCCACGTTAAACTATCGTCCGTAAACCGACTTTACAGACACCAATTTTTTTAGCTCAAATAAATACAACTATGAATATAGATAAAAATGTCAAGTTCATCCCATTTATACCTGTGGAAACTTTCAGGATTCAAAATGCTTCAAAAAACATAGGTTCGCTGTTGTTTGAAAGTGTGTCAAATCTTTCATCGGCAGTCCTGAAGGCAGGCAGGCCACGAGAACTCAAAGATTATATCTAGACTTGAACCATTTGGATATTATAAGAGCTCATAAATTATAGTTTTTCTGGAGGTTGTTTTCAAACGTGAGAAAATTTACACGTGACCGTGACGCACTAATGATAGTCTGATATATCGCGGATTCGATGATCCACAGTCTTGATTTGATACTGCTTTGTTTTTCCAAGCCTTAGTTATTTGTTTATTGACTTGTGTCATTCAGGGAAAACATCTTGACCATAAATTACTTGAAAGTGATTCGACCGTTCAGCTAATGTTTGCCTTTACAAGTCCAACACTACTCAGATACAGGGCTTACTTAATTTATGGATCGTCCCATTGTATAATTCCATATTTTCATGACACTTACATGTACCTCGCACGAGGGCTATGGGTCACCGCGGACGAACTTCAGATAGACACCGACTCCATGTATCGCTACCCAGGGAGTTTCAGTAGATACAGGCCCGGGCCCGATCCCAAAATATGGCTTCCCTGCGAGGGACCGGCTGCCCAGCTCTCTATATTACCATTGATCATGATCTATTCACGTTGAGATAATACTTATAAAACCTGGCAGCATGAGGGCTCGGGAGTACGAACCTCCCTAATAGAGAGACTATAACTGCTGTTACGAGTAACGATAGCACTTTCTTCAGACACTAAAACTGGAACAGCCCCGACACGTAGTCAGCAAAAATTTTCAACCACAGTGGTCAAGTATACTCCTTATTCCACATTGGGAGAAAAAGAATCTGCAAAATTCTCAGTCTCTGATTTTTTTGTATAAAAATTGCTTTTAGATAAATTTGTTGTAAAATGAACTCTCGCAGCGAGGAGCGCGGTGTCGTGGCATCACGTGGTTTATAGGGTCCCCTATCCCCGTGACCCACAAGCCCCCTCTCCACAGCTCCTTCGCGCCCTCCCGGCCCGTCACCAGAGCTCAGCCGGCAATGGCGCAGAATTCCCATACTCCCCCTACTCACCCGGCACTTTGCCCGGCCCAGGGTCTCCGGTCCGCTGAGCGCGCGTCGCTTCGCCAACTTTAATGGAAGCCTTGAGTACCACTGTCTTGGTGATGGATTGGCCCTCTTTGACACGACATAAAATTTCAATTAATTTCTCTACACACTTCCTTCCCCCTAACTCTCAAAACACCCCGAACCACCACCACTTTTTTTTGTGCCAATTAACTCGCAGGCAACCTTCACCCTTGTGACGGGACTGGATTTTTATTGGAGACAAAAAGTTTCTGTGTTAACACCGACCTTTGCAAGGTCCGGCCGGAGAGTACAAAAAAAAAAAACCAGTATCGAATACTCGACTCCCAGTTTTTGCTCGCTGTCTGGCTTGGCGGAAGCTGACACCTTTCCCTCCTGTGTTGTCGGCTGACTTCTCCCACTACAATTAAAATGCTGCTGTGACATTCGAAACATTCGCTTCATATCTACCTTCATTAAAAGCACGAGGGTATCGCGAATACAGTCGGTACCACAGCCGACTGAAATTACATTTACGTCTGCTCTAGTCGGATGACTGCTAGAGCCACGACTATTTCGCAATTTCTTTTCATTCAAGACTTGACTCATCTTACGTATACATGGTGTCCAAGTACGCAAAATCAAGCCGAGAGCAGATGATAGGCCAATTAATCACAGTTCGGAATCATAAAACAAAATTTAGAAAAGTGTCGTAATTTTTGGGTTTTAGTTACAGTAATGTAAATTTTGGCTACGCAATCATTAATTACCATGCTATTGATAATATAAAAAAAATATGTTTTACTTTTGGGGTAGATTTTTGTACATGACCTAATTGCGGCAACAATTTTTAATCAGGTAACTTAGTCTATTTGCACTGTAAAAAATACTTTGCTAACTTAACAAGTTATTTTTTTTATTTGGCCATCTTTTCAGATAATTTATTAAGTTAACAACGTATTTTTTTGCAATATTATTAGTAAATTTTAACCGAATAAAAATATTTTGCTGAATGTCTACAAAATAATTATTTCCCCTAAAAGTATGGAATGTTTGATTTCATTTTGTGTTGTTATAAGTAGCAAACAATTTAGTCACAGATCTAATAATATGGTGAAGGGTGGGGATTTGAAAAATCTTGAAATAATGCCTATAACTTTAAAACTGCGACACATTTTGAACTATAGGTTTTGATTAAGAACGGTTATTTATTTATTTTCTAACAACTATTCTCGGCTTGACGTCATGTTATGGGACAGTCTGTATTTAATTAGATATTTTAAGGTGCTCATTTTGCGGATTGACTCCCTGGCGAGTGGAACATAGGTGACTAAAAGAACAGATATGTAATAAATTTAACTTTATCTTATTTTTATATTTATCATTCATAAATTTTGTAGGCCTAATGGTTCACCGTTTCACTCTTCCTAAAATATTTTTAGCTAAAAAAGGTAATTATGTCATTAAGGATGATACTATCACAAGCATTAAATGGACCATTCGACCTTATGTTCAACACTAGCGCCTCTAACCATTATGGATGCCTGTAACACTAGTGCATTCTTGAATATGATACACGAATACAATGTTTTACATATGTGCACTCTATCAGTCAACAAGAAAAACAAAGACGGTTGTCGAACGAATATAAGGAATCATACATTTAATTTAATATAAAAAATAATGAAAGTGTAAGACATAGCAAATGACTGTATATTCCAACGTTTGTAAATTGAAAGACATGCGATAATGAAAACCAAGAATGCTTCAGTGAGTTAATAGGTAAAAGTTAATGACGAGGTTATCCAAGACGGCGGCGGTGATGTCATAAGTCAAAAGTGATGATGACATAGTCCAAGATGGCATCGGTGATGTCACAGATCAAAGGTGGTGATGCCATAATCCAAGATGCCAATGTATGTTCGTATAACTGAAACAGAATAGATATATACAAAATCATAGCTCTATCATATGCAAATAACAACCATTAACCAATATGATATACACACTAAAACAAATATACTCTGCATGAATTAACCAATCAGACTTAATATTCAGTATCCGCAAAGTGACTTATTGCTTGTATGTTTTCAAGTTAACACCCAAAAAGTACGTATATCCAAGGGCAGTATGGGTAAATGTAGTTTTTTAAGGTAGTTCGGTTATGCACAGGAGCTTAAAACAAGATAAAATTTTAGTGGACTCATAAAATACTCCTCGAACTTTCTTGGAAAACGGATGATCGAGACACTGGCTGTTATAAGAATGACAAATGATTATTGATAGAAAACCTTGTGATTTCATACCCTAAATAAAATAATTAGTAATGTGCCAGTGAGCAATTTTATGCTTCCAAAACAGATTTTCATTTCATTAAAATTGCTGCGTTGACCTCGTCAAATTTTGAAAATTGTATCCCTTCAATATTTAAAAAAAAGTTACATTTAACTAATTATTATAAAATTTTAGTGCACGTATTTCCAATCCATCTCATTTTCACGTTAGTTTCACCCTATAAATAAAGAAAAGAAAAACAAATTTAGGAATCAAAGATTTTGACCACTTGGACTGTCCAACACACTAATAAAACTTAATCAGGCAGAATTCAAAACCTAATGGCCAGAGCTGGAATGAAAACCAGAACTGGAATTTTCCTTGACGGTGCGAGGCCGACAATTCATCCCTGAGTCGTCAAGAGACAATCCCAGAAAGCACGACTGAGAAACAAAATATATTCGAAAGTTGTTCCTTCGAGCTCAGCGCGGGGAAATATGCGGTCTCGAGTGAAGCGTGTCGGAACTGCTCGCAAAAGACGTATAAATTGTCAGCCGAGTCGCCGCTTGATGTTTGTGTTTCAGGGCGACCGAGAGGCGAAGGATCGACTCTCGCAAAAGCTCCGGATGATTAGAGGGAAGAATGTAATAACAAAAGTGGGCGAATTTTGTGTCGCATGCATATTCATACCGCGGAGAGCGACAGATTAATGAAGCATGCGGAGGGTGGGGAGAGAGACAAAAGCTTAATTGCGTTAGTGAATGGTTTTACTGCCCTCGGTATTTGGATAACTTCAATTTGGTCTCAAGGGTGGAGCCAACGACTTTGTGGTGGAGTTGGCAGTATTTCTGGTGTTTATTAAACCAAGAAGAACACCAGCACAGACGATGGAGGATTTGGAGCATGTTTACAAAAATAAATAATTCGTGATGTTTAAAGGTTAAGTAAGGGCCTAAGGTCTCACGGTTATGATCACAGGCTTAAAGTGACAGAAATTCGTACACATACCTGAGGATTCAGTTTAGTTGGAAAAAGTACTGGGAATTGAACCCAAGACCCACTTTAAGAGAACACGACGTAGCAGTGTGACGGTGTTTCCTCCTCGCAGATTATTTTTCAATTGGAACTAGAAAGATTTTTGTAAAATCACCTACTCTTTTTAGTAGTACTTCCACTTCCAAGTTTTCCTTTCGTGTGGATAATGCTTCAATGGCTATGATGTTAAAATTCATTGAAAATTTTGTAGTGAATACTAAAGTTATAAAACAATGAAAGTCAACTAATTTTAAACGCCCTCAAAATCGCACTAATGATCAGACCCAGAAAAAGAGAAGCAATATTTTATGTTAGACTAGAAGATTTTGATAAACGTTGGAATCTGCTTATAACAAACAACAAAAATCCCAAATGCAGTTCTTCATTACAAGTTTGTATATAACCATAATTATTCCACAATTGCTTGCTCTCTATCCTTTCTGTGATTAAAAGTACTATTCGAAGACTGGAAAGTATTGTTCTTTGAATGAATCTTGCTATCGGGAAAATTGATTTAAAACGTTTTATTTTACTCACACCATTGCTAGTTTAAGCTGTATATAATAGAGAAACCCCAAGAACGGACAAAGAGATGAATATACATACACACAGAAAACAAGCCGAAATCAGCTGATGTTCCGTCATCAGGCGCAAACAGACTGATCAGTCTGTATGTGCCTGACGATGGAAGCAGATGTCAATTCCCTCGTATTTGTCTCCGCTGTCGCAGTTGTGTTGTTATCAGTGGGTTTATCTGTTTGTCGCTGTGTTGTCCGAGAACCTTTTTGTCTGTGCGTTCTGTTCTTGTTACATCTGCCTGGTTGTTGTCAACCCACTGTGTTCCTTTGTGGTGTGATATTTTTATTACTTACTCCTTCCACGGAATTATCTGTGCCTTCTAGGGATTTAACTTTTTTCATCGGTTGTTTTTGGCTAGTTTTCTGTGTGTTTGTATATTCACCATTTTGTCCGTTTCTTGGGTCTCTCTACGACATACGGTATAAACCACCAATAGAATATGTCCTAAAAAAACCTCTTTAAATAAAATTAAAAATTATTGAGTGACTACAAGGTATTCCATTTTATAAATGGTTCTATCTTTTAATTTACGTTAAAAATCCTCCAAAAAGAAAAAAGAACAGTAGCATTTCACTTTTATGAATCTTAAATATTTATTTTTATTATTTCTGCCATGAATTTCGCTCCCACTGAATGCTTTAAGAGTGATTAATTTTGGTATTAGCCTATAATTTGGAGGTACGATGCAATTACTTCCGAATGTTTTAAAACACCTATTTATTTCATTTTTATGTTTAGACTTAGAATAGAACGCGATTTGATGATTTCTGAAAGAACATTAAGTTATATGTTATTTTAAAAGTTTTTTATTTTGTTGTCATGCGGATTTATGCTGGATGTGGAATAAAATTGCGATTATATGAATACTCTACGCCCTTCTTTGGCCCTATACTGCAGTACTGGGTTTATAGGTAGGATGCAGGTCTGAATTCCTATGGCTACTTCTCCAAAAAATCTTGTGCATTCTTGCTTAATAAAAACATTATCTTTTTAAACTATTCTTCTGTCTTTATGAAGTCACTCGGTCAGATTTCATTTAACGCGTCCTGAATTTGACTTGACGCAGTTATTTTCTTGCCTAACTGCTTTTTTTGTTTAGGTACATTTACTCACCTTAACCTTAAAACTCTATTTTATTGTCCCTGAATAATTGCTTTATCTTGCCATGTTGATTAAATCACATAGTGTTACTACGTATTGTGATCTGCAACGTATATACATGATGGTACTATCTAGGAAGATTAGAATATTGCGAATACAATAAATGAAACGGTAAAGGTTTTTGTGATAACAATGGTAGAAGTTACTTTGATGAAGTAAATCAGTGTTGGCATTTTGAAAGTGAAACTTCTTTGTGCGCGATGGGAGTAAAATTGATAGGCCGAATTTCAATGCAACATTATTGTGAAACGATTACTGATGCTAAAAGGTTGCGGACGGTGCAGATAATTCCCGGGCCTCGTTCTCTTGAGCGGGCTCCACGTGGTAGCGTGCGGCTTAGGTTGAACCCTGCCAGGCTGCAGGGACAGGCGGGTCACGGTGGTAGGGAACCGCCACAGCCTGAAGGCACCCCGACTTTAGGGAGTATTTGGGCAGAGGGCAACACAACGGGGTTTGAGCTTATTGTTGTGCACCGCACCACGGGCCATATTCGTAAGAAAATGGTGTTCTTTCAAGTAGACTACATATTATTTATTACTTGTGTAAATCAGTATTGGTAAACAGTGTTATAACGAGTTTGTAAATATGTTAAGTCCAACTGAAAATATGCTAGTTCAAAAGTTTTAAACAAATCCCGTGCGTGGAATATTAATTGTTTATACTTTTATTTTGTGGCAATATGGTTTTAATGTAAAGAATTGCCGTGAGGTAGGTCCGTGCCGTTTAGTTTTCGCGTGACGATGCGGTGGATATGTTGTCATTGTTCATTCATTCGACTGCAGAACATTACTAGTCCCTAGGGAGGCATTGCAGTATGTTTATATAGCCTATTGGCAAAATGTTTTGCATTGTTACTCAATGACAAGGTGATATTTGTGGAACTACAAAATCAGTCTAGAAAAATGCTGGATCAGATCCATTCTAATCATGACATAAAATTAAATTAGAAACTTATTCATTATTATCAACCCTAACTTTGATGTTTACTAAACAAGTTTTCTTTATGGTGTGAGTATTTCAACAGTCACTAGTATTTATTGTTAATTAATCATTAGTGATTGATAATAATTATTGATATCCTGAGCAGTTATTTTGAAATGAGCAATAATTTTGTTAATACAGACACGTTTATTTAGAAATTGTCTTCTTTTTTTCTTTCTCCCTCTTTGCCGTTTTGCCCCTTATTCTTACGAGTCGAGGTTTCAATTGCCAAAGAAGTTTCATTACTATCGCATGTACTGAGCTATACGCGCTCTTTTTTTTCTTCCAAGATGGTGGGTGAAATATTTTAATGTGGAAACTGGTAAATTTTACAGTTCAAGAAGGATGATTGACAAGTTATAAACGGAGGCGCACGAGACAGCACTGATCTAAATTCATGACTGTCTCTACTCTTTCCCATTTACTAGTCTGTTACAGGAATTACAGTTTGGATTATTAGTTTTATGCTTAAATTCTATTTTGTATTCTATACCTATTATAAATTTTTAAAAGTGATATTTTTAACAGGCTCTCACCTATGAATAGATTTCACTTAAGTTTCTCTGTTTGCTGTTACCCAATTCTTGGTTTTTTTGTTTAGATGGCAGTTGTGAAGCTAAATTACGTGAAAATTTTTAAAATAAATTCTCTATGCCATGGTTAAAAAATAAGAGAACTTCCACATAAAAACAAAAAAATAAAAGAATGCGTTTTTTTAATAATATTTTATTGTGTTTGTAAATAAAGTGCCATGGTTCTCATCAACTGGTTCTATAATTTAGCATTTCATGGTTTGAATTCGTAAAGAGCGTTAATTGTTTTCATATTTGTTAAAATTGTTTTTCTATTCAACCTATTTCTCCCTACTTAACACTTCGTGACATAAATTCCTTAATGGTAATGATTGATTTGCGTTCAAATGAAATTATTATTGCATATAAATAATTGAGCATTCCTCTTATTCTAGGTAAGTCCTGGAACTCGGATGACAACCCCTGGAATATGAATCCCATGATGACGGACTACGATTTCTTTGATGGTAAGGCTTTCAAACCCCATTACTAGCACAACTTAAATAAATTCAGAACATTACAATAAATGATTAGTTATATAGGGCTAGTAATTTTGTTCCTGTGTTTGTGCTTCTTTAGGTATTTTCAACATTATTTCTTTAAGTTTTTTGAAATGAAAAACACATTCCGATGCACCATATTTTTTTTTCTTTTGTAAATGTTGTACACTGATATTAAATGAGTAATTGATTATTTTTATAGAATGTAATGATAAAATTTTAAATATATTACTTTATTTGTAGCTAAAATAGTTTACAGATTTTGTAGAAGAAAAATATTTATTTAACTTTCAGAGGCTACTTCTTGAATTTTGTTTAGAACATTTGGAATATTAATTTAAGTTGAATTAAAACTGTTTCATAAGATGTAAAAATTCAAAAAATTATAAATATTTTTTTTATTTAAAACTACAGAACATTATCTTGTTACACACACTACGCCTGAACACATCTTTAATCGTTGAGTTTCTGGTTAAGAAATGTTTCATCATCAGATCTATTTCTTTTTTAATAATACGTGTTATCATTGACTTACCAATTATCAATGTTCTTAGTGCGTTAAAATTTGATAAATTTTAAAATTTGAGGCCAGATTTTAAGTAGTTAATAAGTTCAATGATATCCATACATATTTCGCCCGATGCTTAAGTAGGTACTCATGAATACTACTTGTTTCCATTTATTTATAATTCATAAAAAATGCAGTTAAAGTGATTCATTTACTAAAGTATAATGACATATTTTATAAGGGTATTATCTAATTTAATTTAAAAATAATAAATAATATTTTATAAGGGTATTTTCCAATTTAATTAAAAAATAATAAAAAAAATAGGTTTTCATAATTTAAAAATTTATTAAAATTTATACCGTATGTAAAAATAAATTGTTATGATATCCTGAAATTAGTGTTTTTGAAATGTATTTAACAATTTTGTAAGAATGATTCATGATTTTACATTAATGTTTCCAAATTTTTTTGTTTAAATTTATTTTATAAACTGGTTTAGCAACCCAAAGCGGCACGGAATTGTTCATAAACCCGGGGCAGAAAACCTTTTGTCGCAATTCCATATACATGTGGCAAAAAATGAATATTTCTCTCGACATGAAGCTAAACACTAGTAAAGTAGCCATAATACTCATACAACGTAATTTTTTTAGCGAATATTCCACTTGCTTTTTACAATAACGTTGATGGGAATAGTTCAGCATTAACATCACTAAATAATTAGTTTTAGAATATTACTTCACCGTTTTTTCTAAACTTATCTTGCAAACATTGAATTTTTATGCCACGTTTACGGTTAAGTACTAAATTATTTTACATACTTTCAATGGAGAATTCATAAACGAGAAATTTTTAAAAGAGTGGTTGCTAACAATAATAAGAAAATATTTAACACAGGTACCCAAAGAACAATGTGACTCAGTCAATTCACAGGCTATTATAATATTTAGTTGCTCAGTTTTTTAGTCAGATCACAAAGTTTTATATTTATTTCAAGTTTCATTAATACGGGAAATAATTATATAAAATAAACAGTATTTCGAACGAGATAGTTATGATAATATTGAAGTAGTCTACACCTTTTTATATAAACGTATTTTCTTATATTAAGTCTCTCATTTATTTATTTCTTAATTTCTCTGTCTATGTTTTAGGACTTATTGGATACAGCTTATCTATAACTTACTCTATAAACACATATTTCTGAGGTGAAAGTCAATCCTACGACACAAGAGTCAACAGCCAGGAAGGATAACGAGACTACCAAAGCCAGTGATTTGGCTTTTTGAAAGATAATAATAGCCATTGTAAAACAAACGAACAACAGTAACTTATTGAAACCTAGATTAGGGAGTAGGCTTTTCAAAGGACCGCTAATTGATTACTAAACATGCTCTATCTAAAGAAAAAAAATACCTGGAAATAGGTAGTGTGGTTTTTAGAAGCTGCATTCAGTTTAAATAAAAGTATTTTTTCTTTAGAACAGATAACAATTTTTAATTATGCGTGTCATTAGTTTACCAATCACGTTTACTAAAAATTCTGTGCAGTTTTAAACAAAGAGTCTATATATTCCGAAATACATTCTGTAATACAAAACTAATGCATACACTGGTTTGCGGTCTGCCTATACGTGATTCATAGGTAGTGAATGTGTTATAGTATGTTTTGCTTTCCACAGTGATAAGGTTATATTCGTTTATTTTTGACGGTATTTATTTATTTTAAAAATTGACGTAGGTGGTTTTGAGTCTTTTCACCATGATTTATATTTTTTTATTATGCGTCCAAATAATTCACATGGCGGAGCATAAATAATACAATAGTTTCAGAGTAAGAAAAAAATCATTTGTTTTGTAATCAAATCCAAATGTGATTACCCGCGGTCCCTAAATATTGTATTAGTAGCATATGATAGTAGGTCCTGGTGCAGGAATCTGGGTGATGTACCAAGGTACCTACCGCCATCTTGGATTGTGAAGTCACAGAGACCATCTCATATGGGCTAACCTTAACCCCAGCGGCCATTATGGATGACTTCTCGTCCGACATTTTGAATACCACCATTATTTATTCCACCATTTACGATTCTGCAATTAACGATTCCGCCATTTTGGAATCAAGTGCACCACTCAATATTGTTGCACTTTTTGTTATGGTAGAACCTTCTGCCACAAAGAATTGTAATATCACATCCGCCATCTTGGATAATTCAACTTGGCCATATTTTCATTTGCTGGAGAATGACATATTGAATTATGTCATAGTGGCCATCTTGTTTCCATATGCTGGAGGCTGCAATATTGGTTGACATCACAGTCATGTGTTTCGATTCTTACGATACAGCCTCCATCTTGTTTGCTAGAGGCCACCATCTGGTTTTCGTATGCTGAAGGTCGCAAACTTGGATACCACCATCTTTGTTTCCACGGTTAGTTCCAAGAGTGCACCAGAATAGCTCTGTCTCAAGCACATAAGGTCGTAGTTACATTACGTATTTGCTTTTATGACAGTTATCGACATTTAAATTTAACTTTTTATATAAAATATATTGGAAACGATGTTGTTTGAACCATAACAACTCGGACCTCTGTGTTGGAAACATACATGATTGGCCACATGGACATTAGGACATTTACCAAACTGAGAATTAAACATGGTCTATAAAAATAACTTCATATTCTGAGTTGTATTTTTTTTTAATTTGAAGGAATAATAACATCACCTGTTTGAGGCTGAGCCGCCATATTTATTTTCAGTACTTGCTACTTAGAGTCATAGTAAACACATCTGCTAAAGGGTGATGCCACCATTTTGTTTTCAGTATTCGATATTAAGAGCACTAGTGTTACATAGAACACATGTCATGTTCTAGAGTGCTCTGCAGCCATATTAGTTTAATTTTACCCACTATGGAGCAATATAATTTACTACAGTGAGATTCGCTATCTTGTCGGTCATTTTGGCCATCATCTTGAAAATCTGTAATTATTAAACTACAAATTCAGAAAAAAATTCCAAAATTAATAACATTGATTGTCTCGATCGATTTCGTTCATTTGTTACAAGAATAAATTTTTTATTCAACTTAAAAATATAAAATATCTACAAACAATCAGGGCTTAAAAAATTGATGATATCTCGTCCGTGTGTGAATAGTCTCCCGCATATACAGAAGAAATGAAAATTTTCTGTCTGTTTATCAATCCCCCGATGTGTGCTCCTTATTGACCTTACTTTTTTTTTGTTGGATTTCTCGATGTGCTTCTGGTTATTCCTAGCAATAATTCTGCTGGTATTTTTGTTGTGCACCTGTATATAACTAAGAAAACAATCACTGCAAACATATTTTATTTTATATGAAACAAGTTTCGTTTAATTTGTGAATTTCTGTTACTAAATTAAAACTAATAATATTTTTATCATTTGGATCTCAAAACGGATTCATTATTCAGTAAATTACTATTCGTTATAACAGGCGAGAAACACTAGCATTCAAGGCAATTTCCCTTTTCCTTGAGGACTACCGGACCTTCCCTGTTGCAAATGTGATAGATAATCGCGCATCCACCAAAAATACGAGGGCTGTTTTTTTTTCAACTTCCGAAAGGCTATATAAAAAAAGGAAATTTACGTTACATAGTAATTCTACCACCAAAAGTATAGTAGGGTCTTACTTATTTTAATACATAAAAGTCAAAACTATCGAGGCATTTGTCATATCGTAACACAAGCTTATCTATGCATGTTTCGAAGAAGTTAGCCGCCAGTGAATAGAGATAACAGGACAAGTGCCTTGATCTCCCGCTCCCTCACGACACCACTGTGAGGCGGGTGGACAAATCGCGCGGCGCACTGGCTCCCGCGTCAAGAATTATCGCAAGAATATGAATAATGAGGCACAATACTCCGCACAACTAGTCCACCCGCCTCACAGTGGTGTCGTGAGGGAGCGGGAGATCAAGGCACTTGTCCTGTTATCTCTATTCACTGGCGGCTATCTTCTTCGAAACATGCATAGATAAGCTTGTGTTACGATATGACAAATGCCTCGATAGTTTTGGCTTTTATGTATTAAAATAAGTAAGACCCTACTGTACTTTTGGTGGTAGAATTACTATGTAACATAAATTTCCTTTTTTTATATAGCCTTTCGAGCGTTGAAAAAAAAACAGCCCTCGTATGTTTAATATTTTCCTCAACACAACATGTGGCAGCATCTGTTGGTGAAATGAACTACTAGGCTATGAATATTCCAAAATATAAAATTAGTAGTATAGTTTAGGGGCCCCTGCGCCTGGCTTCTGGCTGTGGTGCCTGTGGTGCCGACCGAGCTCTGACGTCACGTCCATTTCTGACGTCACGGCGGCCATATTGGATGAGTGAAACGGGACACAGCGTAACGGGACAAGTTTGACCTTGACCTTTGACCCTCAAAATTTGCCAAAAATGGGCAAAAATTGCCCAAAATACCTCAAAATTCGCCAAAATTTACATTTCTGTGGGAAAAAATTCAACAAAATAAAAATTTATCTTTTCGAGGGAAAAATTCCCGTTTCGAGGGAAAATTTCCCGTTTTTAGTCCTTAAAAATCCCAGCGGCTAGAAATGTCCATATGTAGGCTTAAGCATCCATGTCGACAGCCTCCGATAAGCCTCTGACGTCATCATGGATTATGACGTCACCGTTGCAATTTCCGTTACGGTCGCCATCTTTAACTTTTTTATTTATTATCAGATTTTAATAATTTTTTTTTTAAATTTATAAAAAAATTAAATTAATAAAATTTTAATAAATTTCCTATAAAAAACAAACATTTACGACACAGAGTTCGGAGTCCTCGGTTCGAACCCGGCGAGTGCAAAAAAATAATTCAAAATGGCGACAGGCTCCTTCCTCAATGGTGGATGCAGGCAGACTGACTCCCGCCACTTTTTTTCAAAGCATATATATCGTCACCTAGTATGACGTCGGGTCCGCCATCTTGTCTTCGATGCTGGAAGACATCATCATCATCATTGTATCGTCGGCTAGAGTGCGCTGACGCCATGTTAGTTTAATTCGTATCCGCTAGAGTGCAGTAATCATTTATAATTGCTGTGGCACCCGCCATCTTGAAATTTGGCCGCCATCTTGTAATTTGTAATTTTTTAGCTAGGAATTCATGAAAAGTTCCAAAATTCATCAAATAAATCACTCATTAATTTACATGTTGATTCGATCCGCTCCTGTCCTTGGTTCGATACCCGATCGATGTAATAATGTTTAATTTTATGTAAAAAATAATAATTTCAATAAACCATGTTCAACATTCGTAAAGAGACTCTAAATTCTCTACGACCAACATCCTATCAGACATCAAGACCACCATATTGGAAATGCGTAATTTTAATGCTAGAGATTCGGGAAAAAGTTCAATATTCATTAAATAAATTTGTAATATATATACTGATTGATTAGATCGACTTAGGTCCTTGGTTCGATCCCTGGCCGATACAAAACAACTTTAATATTTTAAAAAAGTACCACTAAAGTGTCAGGTTTGAGAAAATAAAAAACACCGCAAGTTCTTTTAAAAAAACTTTTATTACATAAATTATACACTACCACAAGTACAAAAAACACACAGACAAATTACCAAAGTTTCGTGGATCTCTCGATTCAAACAGTCTTCTTACTATACGGACTATGTCCTTTACATGACTTTAAATGTCTATTCAGTTTATCAGCTCGACATATTGGTACACCACAATTTGCACACAAAGTCGAATTAACGACTTCTATAAAAGGACAGTGATATATTTCGTGTCGTTGTGCACTTTGAATATTTGCCAATGTTTTGTTACAAAATATACAGCTTGATTCCGATGAATGTACAGCCAGTCTATCACAATTCCTGAGGTGTCGTTTTAATCTTCCATATTGTACAAACTTGCTTAAACACCTGTTGCACTGATATTTAATGCGTTCAGAGTTATTACTACACTTGTGTATTACATAATCCCGTAATTTCAAGTTTTTGATCTTCTCACAGTACGTGCAGTCGGGTGATGGAACACCGCTGGATGCTCCTTCCTTCATTAATGCCACTGAAACTGTTGACAACCATTGTAACACTGCTGACATGTTAACTTCTGAAGCCGTTGAGGTCTGCTCTGCGGAAGATGTTGCATGCGTCGAAATCTCCTGCTGTGCTGAGAGAGCAGGTGTAGCTGTAGACGTCGTTGTCATCGTGCTCTGCACTGATGATGGTAGACCTTCGATCCAGGTTGGTGAAGATAGTGGTAATGATGCCATCGAGTTTTCAAGAATAGCTAGATACAGGTCTATTATGTTATACAAGTCTAACTATCCGATCCGTTTATCACCACAGCCAGAGACGGACTGAAGTCCATATCACCAGGGTCTCACTTATATAGTCTCATCAGCTGGTACAACACATGAGTCAAAACAATAACCAGGATCATTATACTCGCACTTTACTTTCTCGGAGCATTTTTTATAATGAAGATGTAAGCTATCAAGACGTGAAATTAGTTTTTTGCACCTATTGCACTGAAATTGTATTATTTTAACATTATTAGAACAACTGCTTCTTTCATGTCTGCGAGCATTTGAGGTGATAGTAAATGATGCGTCACAGTATTTGCACTGACGCAATGTACGCTCTTAATTAGTTGAAGAATCCATTGCTGATGATGAAACTTCAGCTGATGGTGGAACAGCACATATCGAAGTCTCCTCCAGTGTTGTCAGAGGCGTTGCCAACGGGATCTGCTCCAACATCGTCGGCGCTGACGTCATGGTTCCCGTAGTCGATGGTACATTCTCCATCGAGTTCGACGTTAAAGTCGGTAAAGATGCCATCGAGGTCTCAAGAACAGCTAATTGACACGACTCATGCACCAGAAGAAACAAACTAGGTGATCCTTACACCGCCGACGTCAGTAACAAACTGAGCATCCTGCTGTCTAGGACTCGCTTATATACATGCACCGTATAGAATAAGACGCTAGTCAAATCAAGAACCATCTACAATAATACTAGAGTCAAAACAACATTAAAAATAGAAGCACCGACAACGAAAAGGCAGCTCATTTGGAAGCACCGACAACGAAAAGGCAGCACATTCGGAAGCACCGACAACGAAAAGGCAGCACATTCGGAAGCACCGACAACGAAAAGGCAGCACATTTGGAAGCACCGACAACGAAAAGGCAGCACATTTGGAAGCACCGACAACGAAAAGGCAGCACATTTGGAAGCACCGACAACGAAAAGGCAGCACATTCGGAAGCACTGACAATGAAATGGCAGCACATTTGGAAGCACCGACAACGAAAAGGCAGCACATTTGGAAGCACCGACAACGAAAAGGTAGCACATTTGGAAGCTCCATCAACAAAAAAAAAAGGTAAAAAGGAATCACAAGTTACGAGATCTAAGTCTTAGTTAGAAATCAGAATACAGGAAATAAAAACATTAAATTCTTATAATTTAAATTATTTATTTTATTTCTTTACATTATACAAATGCAAGTAAAACAAACTTTTATTTTATGTAGCCAGCTTTCCTCAGTTCCATGGATCTACGAAGCTTCTAGAACATAAGTTTACAAGACTGCGAGAATACAGGACTACAGGTCTACATGAGTACTTGACTACTTCTTAGCTCCAACAGCTCCAAATGGCTCCAACAGCTCCAAATGGCTCCAAATGCTCCAAACGACCTCCAAATGGCTCCAACAGCTCCAACAGCCTCCAAATGCTTAACACAGCTCCAAATGGCTCCAAATGCTCCAAACGGCCTCCAAATGCTTGACAGCTCCAAATGTCTCCAGCAGCTCCAAATGCTCCAAATGGCTCCAACAGCTCCAACAGCTCCAAATGGCTCCAACAGCTCCAAATGGCTCCAAATGCTCCAAACGGCCTCCAAATGGCTCCAACAGCTCCAAATGGCTCCAAATGCTCCAAACGGCCTCCAAATGCTTGACAGCTCCAAATGATCCAAATGGCTCCAATTATCGCATCTGTCTTCGTCGGCATTTTCTCTTTTGCTCCCACTGCTCCAACAGCATTATGTTATATGATTCCATGGATACTTTGTTACGTAGCTACAGGTCTACGAGGTTCCAATGCATCATGTTTACGAAGCTTCCAGAACACAAGGTTACGAGACTGCGAGGCTATAGGAGTACGAAGCTTCCAGGACACGAGGATACATGGCTACGAGACTACATGACTCTAACTGATTACAATAGCACCACTCAGTGGTGAGAGTTAGGTTATCTAATGCAAAGCAAATTGATGCAAGTAGTTCTGGCTGTCATCAACAGATGTAGCCACGTGTTGCTTGCAGGTAAATATTAATTAGTTATTTTATGTGGGATGCGGGATGCTCTCTAACGATCACAAAAGAAGGAGGGCTTCGCTAGACACCAAGGAGAAGGAAGTTCGTCTTACATGTTAATGCTTCACTGATGTCTCGTGGCATATTATTTGACTGAGTAATGGTTGTTTATTTCTTTAATTCCACCTGGTAAAATTATTGCAAGTGTCAATTTATTAGCAGAAATTCACTAATTAAATGTAACTCTGAATAAAATGGCATGACTCATTAAGTAAATATCCTTCATGCAGAGATCGATTTCACACAAATAATCAGCAGCACTCGGAGAAAATCATTAGATGTCTAGCCAGGAATAACCAGAAGCACTTGGAGAAAACCATCAAATTATTAACAAGAATAATCAGGATCACACGGAGAAAACGTAATGACAAGAATAATTGGGAGCACACGGAGAAAACCATACACATATTGAAAAGAATATTCATGAGCAAACATAATAACAAGAATAATCGGGAGCACACGGAGAAAACCACCACACGTTTTCTTTGATATCATACAATTACAGGGAAAAAAATATTTAATAAATAAAAAAAAATTTAAAATGTAAAAAATACAAAAATACATAAAATTCTGGCTTGTACTGGAACTCTAACTTTGCTCAACAGTGAGAAGTTCACATTACTCAGTCAAATAATATGCCACGAGACATCAGCGAAGCATTAACATGTAAGACGAACTTCCTTCTCCTTGGTGTCTAGCGAAGCCCTCCTTCTTTTGTGATTGTTAGTGAGCATCCCGCATCCCACATAAAATAACTAATTAATATTTACCTGCAAGCAACACGTGGCTACATCTGTTGATGACAGCCAGAACTACTTGCATCAATTTGCTTTGCATTAGATAACCTAACTCTCACCAATGAGTGGTGCTATTGTAATCAGTTAGAGTCATGTAGTCTCGAAGCCATGTAGCCTCGTGTCCTGGAAGCTTCGTAGTCCTGTAGCCTCGCAGTCTCGTAACCTTGTGTTCTGGAAGCTTCGTAAACATGATGCATTGGAACCTCGTAGACCTGTAGCTACGTAACAAAGTATCCATGGAATCATATAACATAATGCTGTTGGAGCAGTGGGAGCAAAAGAGAAAATGCTGACGAAGACAGATGCGATAATTGGAGCCTTTTGAAGCATTTGGAGCCTTTTGGAGCTGTTGGAGCCATTTGGAGCATTTGGAGCTGTCAAGCATTTGGAGGCCGTTTGGAGCATTTGGAGCCATTTGGAGCTGTGTTAAGCATCTGGAGGCTGTTGGAGCTGTTTGAGTCATTTGGAGGCCGTTTGGAGCATTTGGAGCTGTTGGAGCTGTTGGAGCCATTTGGAGCATTTGGAGCCATTTGGAGCATTTGGAGCCATTTGGAGCATTTGGAGCCATTTGGAGCTGTGTAAAGCATTTGGAGGCTGTTGGAGCTGTTGGAGCCTTTGGAGGTCGTTTGGAGCATTTGGAGCCATTTGGAGCTGTTGGAGCCATTTGGAATTGTTGGAGCTAAGAAGTAGTCAAGTACTCGTGTAGACTTGTAGTCCTGTATTCTCGCAGTCTCGTAAACTTATGTTCTAGAAGCTTCGTAGATCCATGGAACTGAGGAAAGCTGGCTACATACAATAAAGGTTTGTTTTACTTGCATTTGTATAATGTAAAGAAATAAAATAAATAATTTAAATTATAAGAATTTAATGTTTTTATTTCCTGTATTCTGATTTCTAACTAAGACTTAGATCTCGTAACTTGTGCTTCCTTTTTGCCTTTTTTTGTTGTTGATGGAGCTTCCAAATGTGCTACCTTTTCGTTGTCGGTGCTTCCAAATGTGCTGCCTTTTCGTTGTCGGTGCTTCCGAATGTGCTGCCTTTTTGTTGTCGGTGCTTCCGAATGTGCTGCCTTTTCGTTGTCGGTGCTTCCAAATGTGCTGCCTTTTCGTTGACGGTGCTTCCAAATGTGCTGCCTTTTCGTTGATGGTCCTTCTATTTTTAATGTTGTTTTGACTCTAGTATTATTGTAGATGGTTCTTGATTTGACTAGCGTATTATTCCATACGGTGCATGTATATAAGCGAGTCCTAGACATCAGGATGCTCAGTTTGTTACTGACGTGGGCGGTGTAAGGATCGCCTAGTTTGTTTCTTCTGGTGCATGAGTCGTATCAATTAGCTGTTCTTGAGACCTCGATGGCATCTTTACCGACTTTAACTTTGAACTCGATGGAGGATGTACCATCGACTATGGGAACCATGACGTCAGCGCCGACGATGTTGGAGCAGATCCCGTTGGCAACGCCTCTGACAACACTGGAGGAGACTTCGATATGTGCTGTTCCACCATCAGCTGAAGTTTCGTCATCAGCAATGGATTCTTCAACTAATGAAGAGCGTACATTGCGTCAGTGCAAATACTGTGACGCATCATTTACTATCACCTCAAATCCTCGCAGACATGAAAGAAAGCAGTTGTTCTAATAATGTTAAAAGAATACAATTTCAGTGCAATAAGTGCAAAAACTAATTTCACGTCTTGATAGCTTACATCTGCATTATAAAAAATGCTCCCAGAAAGTAAAGTGCGAGTATAATGAACCTGGTTATTGTTTTGACTCATGTGTTGTACCAGCTGATGATACTATATAAGTGAGACCCTGGTGATATGGACTTCAGTCCGTCTCTGGCTGCGGTGATGAACGGATCGGATAGTTAGACTTGTATAACATAATAGACCTGTATCTAGCTATTCTTGAGAACTCGATGGCATCATTACCACTATCTACACCAACCTGGATCGAAGGTCTACCATCATCAGTGCAGAGCACGATGACAACGACGTCTACAGATACACCTGCTCTCTTAGCACAGCAGGAGATTTCGACGCGTGCAACATCTTCCGCAGAGCAGACCTCAACGGCTTCAGAAGTTAATATGTCAGCAGTGTTACAATGGTTGTCAACAGTTCCAGTGGCATTGATGAAGGAAGGAGCATCCAGCGGTGTTCCATCACCCGACTGCACGTACTGTGAGAATATCAAAAACTTGAAATTACGGGATAATGTAATACACAATTGTAGTAATAACTCTGAACGCATTAAATATCAGTGCAACAGGTGTTTAAGCAAGTTTGTACAATATGGAAGATTAAAACGACACCTCAGGAATTGTGATAGACTGGCTGTACATTCATCGGAACCAAGCTGTATATTTTGTAAAAAAAACATTGGCAAATATTCAAAGTGCACAACGACACGAAATATATCACTGTCCTTTTATAGAAGTCGTTAATTCGACTTTGTGTGCAAATTGTGGTGTACCAATATGTCGAGCTGATAAACTGAATAGACATTTAAAGTTATGTAAAGGACATAGTCCGTATAATAAGAAGACTGTTTGAATCGAGAGATCCACGAAACTTTGGTAATTTGTCTGTGTGTTTTTTGTACTTGTGGTAGTGTATAATTTATGTAATAAAAGTTTTTTTAAAAGAACTTGCGGTGTTTTTTATTTTCTCAAACCTGACACTTAAGTGGTACTTTTTAAAAATATTAAAGTTGTTTTGTATCGGCCAGGGATCGAACCAAGGACCTAAGTCGATCTAATCAATCAGTATATATATTACAAATTTATTTAATGAATTTTGAACTTTTTCTCGAATCTCTAGCATTAAAATTACGCATTTCCAATATGGTGGTCTTGATGTCTGATAGGATGACGGTCGTAGAGGATTTAGAGTCTCTTTACGAATGTTGAACATGGTTTATTGAAATTATTATTTTTTATGTAAAATTAAACATTATTACATCGATCGGGTATCGAACCGAGGACAGGAGCGGATCGAATCAATATGTAAATTAATGAGTGATTTATTTAATGAATTTTGGAACTTTTCCCGAATTCCTAGCTAAATAATTACGGATTTCCAAGATAGCGGCCATATTTCAAGATGGCGGGTGTCACAGCAATAATAAATGATTACTGCACTCTAGCGGATACGAATTAAACTAACATGGCGTCAGCGCACTCTAGCCGACGATACAATGATGATGATGTCTTCCAGCATCGAAGACAAGATGGCGGACCTGACGTCATACTAGGTGACGATATGTATGCTTTGAAAAAAAGTGGTGGGAGTCAGTCTGCCTGCATCCACCATTGAGGAAGGAGCCTGTCGCCATTTAGAATTATTTTTTTTTGCACTCGCCGGGTTCGTACCGAGGACTCCGAACTCTGTGTCGTAAATGTTTGTTTTTTATAGGAAATTTATTAAAATTTTATTAATTTAATTTTTTTATAAATTTAAAAAAAAATTATTAAAATCTGATAATAAATAAAAAAGTTAAAGATGGCGACCGTAACGGAAATTGCAACGGTGACGTCATAATCCATGATGACGTCAGAGGCTTATCGGAGGCTGTCGACATGGATGCAAAGCCTACATATGGACATTTCTAGCCGCTGGGATTTTTAAGGTCTAAAAACGGGAAATTTTCCCTCGAAACGGGAATTTTTCCCTCGAAAAGAGAGATTTTTATTTTATGGAATTTTTTGAGATTTTTTGGCGGAATTTATTTTCACAGAAATGTAAATTTTGGCGAATTTTGAGGAATTTTGGGCAATTTTTGCCCATTTTTGGCAAATTTTGAGGGTCAAAGGTCAAGGTCAAACTTGTCCCGTTACGCTGTGTCCTGTTACACTCATACAAGATGGCCGCCGTGACGTCAGAAATGGACGTGACATCAGAGCTCGGTCGGCACCACAGGCACCACAGCCAGAAGCCTGGCGCAGGGGCCCCCAAACTATACTACTAAAATTAAGTCTCGCTGAAGGATTGTTTATTATACTATTCAAGTTGGTATTTGATTTAGAAATAAAACTTTCAGCTTGTACCTGAGCACGGGTGCAGAGCTAATATGGATTCCAGATCGATACCTACAGATTTATAAAAAGATAACCAGTGTAGTTACTGCAGCAGTGTATTTTTCCTGAGGAATAATGATTGTGTTAATAGCCCACTACGCAGAATGTTAAGCCATGATCGGTGTGGTAAGTTATTTACACGAATTGGTAGCTTAAAAAGAAATGGCAGGATTTGTAAAGCCATGCTCACTTACAAGATAGACAAGATATGGGACAAAAATGGAGCGACTACACTAAAGAAGTGTGCGCTGCATGACGACAGTAATTTTCCTTTTCTTAAATGTGATTTTGTTGATCACTCTCATGATCTAGACAGAGAACTTGAATTTAAGGACATTGATGGTTTAAGGAAGACTGAAGACAATAGAAAAATCATTATCATAAGTGAGGATACATTCAAGCCCATCTCAAGTAGATCCTCTGTACTCTGGAAAAAAAGATGGACACTTAGAAAGGATGCTTCCTGACGATAAAAGACGTCAAATATTTCGAATTCTTACCGTGATCTAGATGAAAATAATGATAACTACGACGATGATGATAGTGACTTTAAAGCTGGCGGTAAAACAGAAGACTGTAACGAATACCGGAAGCTTGACAGTAAATGTGAAATAAAGATGAAGGCAATTGCAGAAAAGACATACTTCACATCAAGGGACAACCAAATGGAATAGTTGACAGACTGAGATTTTTCTTTTCTTCTGTATGTGCGACAGACTATTCTCACACGGATGAGATATCCTTCATTCTTCAAGTCCTGAGAGAAGCAGGTTTCATACAGTAAAAATGTTTATATTTAGACTGAATGTTTGTTTGTATATATTTATTAATATTTTTGTGAGTTGAATAAAAATATATTATTGTATTTCTTTGTGACCAACTGAAAAATTATGTTTATTCATGATGTCGAATGTGTGTACGACTGTGTTTCCTAGATGACGAATGTGTGTCTAAATGTATGTCTTAGATGACTAGAGTGAGTCCAACTCTGTGTCATAAATGGAAATGCGTAGCCAAGTCTGAAGTTAGAACTGAATATGTTATGGTACGAAACCTCTTGGGCAAGTGTTAAACGTAAAATCTTTTCCAGGAATTCCCATTTCTGTAGTAAGCGTAAAATATGCTTAGTTAGTTGGCATATTATCTTGTAATATATTATATCCATACAATAGTTATGACATTTCTGAGACCTTTCTTTGCCAGCTTTAAATATGACATAATTGTTAGAAAAATATACAATTATCGAAAAAAAGGCCTCTTGGTTTGGATTCACTTGGCCTTTAAGCTTAATATTGGACATTGTCTGTTATTGTGGTTCAGAGACGCCTCGTGTATACGTCTGACATTGGATATTGCTTTGATGGCAGGCATCCCAAGTACAGAATAATAAGGTCTCGTGGTTTGGAGGCACTCATTATGCATTTTTTTTCATTGTTTTTTACTTGGGAATATTACATACTAGTACTGACAAAGAAAACATCGTGGTGCGGAGAAATTTAGCCTATATGCTTGTAGTGGGCCCTCAACTATTACATTTTGCATCAAGCAAGGATTGAATAAAACACAGGAATCGATTGAATCAATTCTTATATTAATTGCAGATTTATTTTAATTTTTTGGAGGTTTTTTCCTAATTTCTAGGTTAATTATAATGAATATCCAAGATGGTGGTCAACATGACATCGTCGGCTTATGGGATGTTAGTAGATGAGGAAATTTAGCCTCTTTTAGGATTTTTCACCAAGTTTTATTTAATAAGTATTTTTTATCGAATATAAACAATTTTGCGTCGACTAACGATCGAACTAAGGATTGGAATCGATCGAGCCAATCAGTAAATTAATGCATTTTTTTAAATAATGAATTTTTTTTTAATTTCTATGTTAATAATTACTATTTTTAAAATGGTGGCCAAGATGCCTGACAAGAGAGTGGATGTGTCAGTTATAAATACTACTGCACTCTAGTGGGTAATAATTAAACTTATATGGTGACAGCATACTCCAGCAGATGATGTGTGTATTACGTGACAATAGCGTTCCTAGTTTCTAATACTGAAAACAAAATGGCGGCAGCACCCTCCAACAGACGGCGTGTGCACTAATAGCGCTCCTAGTAGCAATTACTGAAAATAAATATGACGGCTCGGCCTCCAACAGGTGATGCTATTATTTCTTCTATTAAAAAAATTCAAGCTTTTATTAGTGCATTATTTTTATGTGTCTTATTTATCTCTCAGCTTGTAAATATCCTGATATACATTCAGTCAATGGTCCAAGCTCTCACGCTTCGAATCACTTCGCTTCTATCGTATTTTGTATTAAAAAATTTAATGTAATATCTTGATAAGGGATGTAACAACTGGTAGCATAATGAAACATTGACTTTATGTGGATTAGACAGAGCAATGCTGGCGTACTCTAGGAACAAACAGGTGAAACATGTATGGCATCATCCATGATGATAGCGACCTTCAGCAGACGAAAAAAATTATTGCGGCTGTGAAATAATCCAAAATAGCAGCTTCCAGCATACAAATACTATATGGCCTTCGTGAAATCATCCAAAATGGTGGATGTGACCTCACAATTAAAAATGGTGAATAGTTCTACCGTAAATAAATGTACAAGTATCGTAAGTGAGACACTCGATTTCAAAATGGCGGAATCCAAAATGCCTTAATTTGAAATGGCGGGATTTAAAATGGTGGATGTGGTGTCATAATTCAAAATGGAGGAATCCAAGATGGCTAATTTAGAAGTGTGGGATGATATCATCAAGATGGCCGCTGGGGTAAAGGTAAATCAATATACAAGGGAAAGGTCGTCCAAGATGGCTACCTTGATGTTACAATCCAAGTTGGCAGTCAGCACCTCAGAATATCACCCAGAACTCAGCGCCAGAACCTACTTTAAGGCTACATAGTACTTGTATTCAATCCTTTGAAAGTCCTTCTGGATTTTTTTAATTTTCAGCAGATTAAGTACAATTGGTCACTAATTTAATGGCTTTCTTAAATTAAGAAACCACCGAGGGATTATTTGGAATTGTTAATAATTTCAAAATAATTTAGGAGGTGTCGTTGCATTAATAATATCCATTTTAATTTCAGTGGACCTTTTTAATCTAACATTTGTTCAGGAACAACATTTAGCAATTACTTGTCCAGCTAAAATATTTTTACATACATATCTAATTGAAAAGTTTTATAGAAATTCAAAAATACAATATGACGGAGAAAAAAATTACAACTAGAAATTATATATAAAATTAATATTCCGAAATTTTTTATTTTTTTTATTTTCTGGTTTAGCTTATTGTCCCGTCAATTTAAAACGTGTTTCACATGATGCACCTAAGGGAACTTAAATATTTGTCGGTATTGGCTTGTGATGAGAAATCATCAGCAACGAATTACTGGTGAAACAACCAAAGACCTGAATCACGACTTTGCGGATACGTGATTTGAACCCAGGCACTCACGAATATGAACTCATGGTCTTATCGCACCACCTCGCTTCGGAGAAGATCTGTCGCTGGCACGCAGTAGATTTTGAGTATGATCTATGACAATGGTGTTTAGAACGCGTGTTTTCATTGCAAAGGAGCACTGAAGTACAAATAATAGTTTTACAAGAATTAATAAACATTAAATTCAGACATCAGTACTAACATGGATTTTTGGAGATGATTCACTAAAATAAGTTTCTGTTTTGAATAATTAATAGGCGTGTTACATTTAAATTGTCTTAAGTTGGGTATGTCCTGTCCAGCTGAGGTTTTTATATATTTCTTAATTACGTAATAAACATTTGAGTGTTCAAATTCTGGACATATATTGACATAAAATATTAATATATAAAGCTGTACAATAAATAAAATACTTCATATAATCTGACGTTTTAGATGTCACAATTGTAGCTATAATAAGAAGTAATTTATTATTTGTTTGTTTAATCCACGCAGTAAATAACGGTTGTCATTCAGTCTGTACTGAGACCAGTACACCCTATAAGTTTTCAATTGCAAGTTGGGTTTATGTTTTTTATTAAAAATCTTAGAAATAATTTACACACATAAACAAAAATACCCTAGATGGAGGGAAATAATTTATCTTAAAACTTGGCATTTCCGGTAACAAAATTTTTTCGTGATTCCAGTTTTTTAAATGAAATATAAAAAAAATAGACAAATAAGAATAATTGGAATTTTTTTCCCAAATTGGGCTACATAGATAACAACATTCTTTTGAGTGGTCATGGCGTTATTTGTCAGTTAGAATGTGTCTGGGCTTTTGCAAATTTAAGTTAAAGTACAGAATATATTAAAAGATAACATTTACCCGAAAACGTTATTTAAGATGCTTATTAAATCAGTAAATTTTGTAGCAATGATTCGAAAACAAAAATAATTCGTAAACCAATGATCTAAAACCAAAAATAATGCCATGAAAATGTACAACCCAACATAGCGGATAAGGATGAGACTTAAGGGGGTAATAGACTTAATTATTAAGTTTTTAGATTTTCCTTCTTTTTAGATTCATCTCATTCATAATATAATCACAGTTAGTTGCTTATTTATATTTTAATCAGTTCAATGCATTTTTATGTTATATTATAAGAATCTGAAAGACCGATTGTAATTTCAACTATACCATAAGCTTAGAAAATTTTATGTTGTGAAATAAAGTTTTGAGATTCAAAGTTTTTGTGTACCCTAAGTCGTTAAATTATATTTTCTTTTAGAATATCATTCATAAATAAAAGATATTGATTTTCTTACTCCTAAAATAATTTGGTTTTCCAGGATTTTCAGAAAACTTTTGAATACAAAACACTACTTACAAACGGTTATTCCATAAATTTGTACAGCATGATTTTGTGCTTTTAGTTCATGCTAGATATTTAATCGAAATTTACTTTGAATTATTTTTTTTAACTATAAAGAACTATTTAAGTGAGTTGATAACACGAAGTATAAATTATTGAAAATATTTATTTAATTTATTGAATATGAATGATGGGCAAAAACACGCCAAGCAGCTAACGGAGGAAGTAGCACATGCGTGGAGACAGGCAAACGGGCAGCTGGCCTTGGAGGCGCCGCTGGGCACAGAGTGCAGCGAGCGCGGCCGGCCAGCCGCCGCTTCCCACGATGCTTTCAGCGGCCCGCTCCTTCGAGGGGGAGGCCGGGGCTAATCTAGGCTGGCGACAGCAGTTGCGCATTCTTGGCGTGTCGGGGAGCTGCTTTTAGGGCCCCCTGTCGCGTAACGTGCGGCGAGCCTAGGGGCGCTCTCAAGGAGGACAAGCGAGGGGTCGCTGCACCCACCGCCCTTAACGACCTCCGATACACAAGGACAACCAGTCCAAACTGATGTTTGTTATCATCAAAAACACACCTTCTCACCCGGACTACATCTGGCAGGTGATTTCTTTTGAAAAAAAAAAGTTAAATAACATATTTACCACAGTAGTATATGAATGTATTTCCTGGCGCTGGTTTACGGTTCAGGAGCTTGAGAAGCTGAGAGCCGATGACCACCATCTTGAATTGTGACGCCACGGCGTCCATCTTGGTGTCAAATTTCCTCACAATTCCTCAAAAAATGACACAAAAAGCGTCAAAATTCCTTGAAATTTCCCAATTTAAAATTTTTTCCATTTTCAAAGGAAAATTTCCCATTTGATTCCTCAAAAAATTCAAGAGGGTCAAATTTTCTCAGAGTATGGCAATTTTCTTCAGAACGGGGCAATTTTCCTCAAAGCGGGTAAAATTTCCTCAGAAAAGGTAATTTTTCTTCAAAAACCCCAGCAGAGGGCATGACCTTGAACTTTACTGTAAACTTATTATTCTTTGTTTTTCAAACAAAAATTACGGAAAAAATTCAAAAAAATATATAACAAATTGTTTACTTCAAATATTTTGCTACCTAATCCATTAAAGTGCTCGTTTAGATTACGGGCGAGATAAAAAAGTAATTTATTAATAAAAAATTAAAAAATAATGGTTACATTTTAAATAAAATATAAAAAATCTGACCCAACTCACACCTGCCATCTTGGATTATAGAACCTTCCGTAAATTTTTAATAGTGATGACAAGCCCGTATTCCTGAAAATCCGTAATTTTTGGGGTAGAATATCGGGGAAAATGTTTAAATTGATAAAAAATTATTTAATTATAATTTAATTAACTTTTAGTAAAAAAACACAGAAACTCACGGCGTTCTCGGCTCGCACTTGTGAGGTCATTCGATTAAAAATAGCAATGAATCCTTCCTCCACGGAAGCCACCGGCTAATTGATCTCCAACCACTAATGGCAAAGTAGTTATTACGTCAGCCAGTACGACGTCATGCAGCCATCTTAGATCCGCTAGTGTCATGTAGTACACACGTCATCTGCTATAGTGCGCTGCTGCCATAGTAGTTTAAATTTTACCAGCTAAAGTGCAGCATTATATTTATTAGCATGGCATTCGTCCCCATCGTGTGGGCATCTTGAAAATCCGTAATTATTAAGCTAGAAACCTTGAAAAACCTCCAATATTCATCAAAAAATCATTCATTAATTTGAGGATTTATTCGTCTATTCCTATCGTTGTTTCGATCCTTGTTCAATGTAAAAATTTAATTTCAGGTAAAAAATACATATTGGATAAATATGGTGAAAAATCCTAAAAAAAAAGGCTCTTATACCTATTGTACCAGCTTCCAGCAAACTGCTTTCATCCAACTACGTCGTTATTTTAGAAATTCGCAATTATTAACCTTGAAATTCGGAAAAAAATTTAAAATCAGTAAAAATATCGCATAATAATTTATAGAATACTCTATTGATTTTCGTACTTTGTTTATTCTCGGCCAGTGATAAGAGTAAGTAAAACTTAAAATAAATCTTAAATTATGTTTCTCATAAGCTTTCGTGGAGTTTATTAATTATTCTCTATAAAAAAATTGGTTGTCTGTAAAGTCGGTTTACGGACGATAGTTTAACGTGACGTCATAACAAAACATTGATAAAATTATTGATCCAGCAGAAAAGGAAATATCATATTCGGCCTGAGACTGAGCCGTAATAGGTTTTTGCAACCAAAACGATTTAGGCATTAAAATTATTATATTCTTTGAGGAAGAAATGTTTTTTTTTTTTAAATTTTTCTATCTTTTGTATGATAAAATCTACCTCTGCATACTATTATGAATAAAATTGAATCATTTTTATTGAATTATCACTATTTTGTATGGATAAAAAGGAGTGAAATGAAATGTACAATTTAATTATTAAATTTACTTTTATTTGCATTCATTAATTCAAATATATTTATACTTTTGAAGTATCGCTCGCGGATTTATTTTTACGAGTACAAAAAAAAATTCGCATCGGCCGAGATTCGATCCGTTAACCTTTGAATTTGTATTTAGCGACGCTGACCGCAAAGACACGAGGACATATTAAAATATTGTTTAAGATGTTATATATATGGATTTATAATTATTTTGTTTTCTGTTGTGGGAGTTTTAAAAACGTATGTAGTCCGCCATATTTATTTCTTATAGTGGTAGGTGGAAAATTAAAAATATGTTGGCTGCAAATCGGTGGACGATCGTTAAATTACATAATATTAATAATTGATACGACGAAAATATGATTGAAAAGTCAACTCGAATGTTGTTCCAATCGAGTGAAAGAGAGATGCCACGCATGCGTACAATGAGCAAAACAGGACACATCCGTAGTGGGACATCCGTAGTGGGACAATTTTTCGTGCGTGCAGCCAGCGTTCATCGATTTATTAGACGTTGTCACGTCAAAAAACCACTTGCTACAAAATACTTGTCTGACGAAATAAATACTTTGTCGGCGTGCCTACCATCGAAGACTAAATATTCGATACTTGATATACCTTCCAACCAGGGCATGTAGAATGTTAGAAGTATAGGCCAAATTTCATCTGACCAAGAGGCCTTCTTCGTCAAAACATGTTATATATTTAAAAATATATATAATATTTCAAGTTAAGGCAAAGTCTTCGAACTGTCAGAACTAAAGTATGGATAGAATCAATTACAAGCAAATATACTAATTAACTTAGCATTTTTTACGCTTACTATATGACCAAGATTTCCTGAAAAATGTTTTATCAAGGCCATTAGAGTTTGAACGAGTAAATATTCAGAGCTGGCTACAGATGCCACTACGCACATTTATCGAAACGACACCTTCAACAAAAGAAAAATACACGCAATTCACATACTAGACACTCAATATACATGCAATGCACACACTGGACACGCAATTGACAAAAAAAATGGACACACAATTGGATTAAATTTCAACTTGGTAGGAAACGATCTCAGTAGTATATGTTGGCCGGTCCGGCGCCAAGGATCTGGGTGTGGTGCTTGATGCTGAGTGCCATCTTAGATTGTGACGTCATTTTTGGACTCAAAATGACTAAAAAAGACTCAAAATGACTAAAAAATTATTCAAAATGACAAAAAATCTTTAAAATTTCCTGTTTTCACGAGAAAAATTCCCGTTTTCAGAGAAAATTTCCAGTTTTTGTACTTAAAAATACCATCGACTTCGAAATTCCTAAAAATGGCTTTAATTCCTTAGTGACTAGCCGCTCTAAGTCGTACCTTGTCAATTAGGTTTTTATGTCCATCATATTTGGATTAAGTTGTCACCATGGCAATTTCGTTACGACAGCAATCTTGAAAAATCCGTAATTTTTATGCTTATAAAATCGGGAAACAAATTTAAAAATCAAAAAAAATTAATCATATTTAAAAACCAATTAAAAAAACTTTTGCAAATTTCGTTATAATCGCCATCTTGGATCCTAGAAATGTTACACATTTCGTTATGCCCACCATCTTGGTCGTGTATGATTTCATCGCGGCACATTTCGTTATGGACACCATCTTGGATTCTAGATCGTTGCAATTTCCGTTACGGCCACTATCTTGAAAATCCGTATTTTTTCCATAGAAATTTGGAAAAAAAATTAATAAATCAAATTTTTATAAAATGTTATTTAAAACATCCACTTATGACATTAGTTCGAACCTAGTGAGGTCAAAAAGAAAAAAAAATTACGATAGATCCTTCCTCCACGGAAGCCACTGACGACTGAACGCCCACCACTTATGCCAAGGTTTATTTTATCGTCAGCTATTTTGGCGTCATGTCCGCCATATTGTTTTCGTCTGCTGGAGGCCGCCATCTGTTTTTCGTCTGCTAGTGTGAGCTACCATCATGGTAGTTTTATTTTCGTCCACTAGAGTACAGTAATCATTTATTATTACTGTGGAGTCGCTATCTTGAAATTTGGACGACATCTTGGAAATTCGTAATTATTTAGCTAGACATTCAGGAAAAATTCAAACATTCATTAAATAAATTTGCAATCATAGACTGATTGATTCGATCGTCTTGGTCTGAAACTTGTTCAATAATTTTAATAATAAATGTCAGGTTCGAAAATAAAACATATCAAGTTTTTTTTACATAAATAATTGTATTACATAATTTCTATTCTACTACAGATACACTTGCGAAAGTTAACTATCTACTAAAAATTTAGTTCTGCATCGGCGTGAAATGAGTAATTCTCAGCTCCAATAAGTTTATACTAGACAGAGACCATCCAGATCCTTTACTGACAAAGTCTTCCTCTTCTTGACGGACTTTCTGGACACCGTGTTTAATAGACTGCGTCACATCGTCAGAACTGTAAATTACAGCAGCCGATGTGTGTCGATGTGTGCACACTTCTTCACTTTGTCCTCGAACGGATATGGTTTACCATATACAAAGTCCAACCACAAGTTATATTTCAAAGGACCGTTTGTTGCTACATCATCAGCAAGCTGATTGATAATGTTCTGCCTGATATCGTCAAGAAAAGTAAAAATGTATTTCGACTCGCTAAACGTATTAAGATAATAGTAGTCTTTCAATGTTCCACGAAATGCAGACTTCACCAAGTAGAAACCATTATCATTCACCTGTAATGCACTGAGTACAGTCTTGCGTTTAGTTTCATGTCCAGACGTCATATAAATCGGTTACTGCACATCTGTTTTTGTGCGTGTACGTTCACGAGTCTCCATCCTAAACCG
This sequence comes from Bacillus rossius redtenbacheri, assembly GCF_032445375.1. Taxonomy (NCBI): domain Eukaryota; kingdom Metazoa; phylum Arthropoda; class Insecta; order Phasmatodea; family Bacillidae; genus Bacillus; species Bacillus rossius. The sequence continues at coordinate 77,650,795 of NC_086331.1, forward strand.
AGGAGTCGAAAAGGCTGCTGGTAGTTCAACAGTACACACACAGACTTCGCCTTTACATTTTTTCACATGTCGTCGCAAGCTGTCATTATGTGTAAACCAAACATGGCACTCATCTCAGCGAAACTTCGTACGAGTAGGATTCTTTACATATTTGCTCCGCTCATGTCTTCGTGCATCATGGGAAATTGCGAACGACATATCACAGTAGCTGCAAGGATACCGCGATGATGAAGACGAACCTTTCAGACCAGAACCAGATACTGACGTTGCTGCGGTTGTACCAATTCCTGGCATACTCTTATGAACATCAATGCATCGCTGTTGCAGCGAAAGCCGTACTTTCTGTCGTACAGCACGACCTCTGCATGTCTTCATGTGCGTTTTCATATTATCTTTTCTCGCAAACTGCTTATGACATTTCTCTCAACCAATCATTTGGGAGGAGGATTCTTAGCACATTCTCTCTTCTCATGCCGACGTACATTACTGTTGTTCGAGAAAATCTTGTCACAGAAATGACACCGATGCTTGGAAGTCGCTGCTTCTGCCAACACTACCGGTATTAAAGTCTCTTCTGCTGGTGGTACCATGACTGTTGGAGTCTTCTCTAATGTTGATGCTGACGATGACACACATTCCATCGAGTTCTGCGTCGACGCCGTAACGCTCCGTTGTCGTTAAGGTCTCAGCTGCCAGGTTCTGCACTTCTGGTGGTAAACCATCCACCAAGGACGTCGCCATCGTCGTCACGACCATCGAGGTCCGTGGTTGGTACAACTTCCATCGACGCTGTCGTTAAAGATGGTAAAGTTTACAAGGCTATCGGACTTATGTATCAGACGAGTCAAACTAGGTGATCCTTACACCGTCGTAGTCAGTAACAAACTGAAAGTCCTGTCGCCTAGGACTCGTTTATGTACCCGCAACCAGTCGAATAACATGATAGTCAAAACAGGAACCATTTACACTAATACACTAGTCAAAACAACATTCAAAGAAGGAAGCTCATATGGAAGCAAATTCGACGAATGAAATGCTCACACAATACACTGACTGAACACGCACTGGACACGCAATGTACACGCAATAACCACGCAATATACATACCAAAAACTTAATGTACGCACTGGACACGCAATGTACACGTAATGACAACGCAGTGTACACACCAAAACACGCAATGTATACACAGGACACGCATTTAACAAAAAGGACGCAAATTTGGACGAAAATTCGACCAAAAGGAAGCACATTTAACGAAAAGGACGCACATTATGAACATAAATTCATCAAAAAAGGAAGCACATTTAACGAAAAGGATGTACATTTTCACAAACATTCAACTCAGCAGGATGCAATCACTAATTTTACGTAGGATATAATGCCTACAAAATTAATTTGCTTCAATAGCCATTGGCTCCAACAGTCATTAACTCCAATAGTCATTCGCTTCAATAATATTTTGCTCCAAAAATTCTTAGGTCTACCTGCTATTTAGCTACTAGACAATGAAGCTGAGAAGCTACGAGACTACATGTCTACAAGACTACATGGCTTCAACTGGCTACGAGACTATATAGCTAAAAGTCTACGATGCTACAAGTTTACGAGACTACATGGTTCTTAACTTTCTTTGGCTCCATTCAGCGACGAGAATTAATTTATCTCATACAAAATATCATGTTGCAAGTAGTACCGCGACCTTTTTCGGCGACTAACTTAAGGGATGTGATCTTATGTAGTCCGGGAGTGATTCTTAAGTATTTTTATTCTCTATTTTTCTAGTCGCTTTAGTTCAGATTACTAGGTAATCTCGTAGCATGACTCGCGCCGGGCTACCGCGAGCACGAGTGCAGCTCCATATGGAGTGATTTTCTTCATTCCGTCGACATCACGGACTACATGAACCAGGAAGGCACCGAGACGAAAACAGCGTTCGGAAATTGTAACAGCCACTCCAAAAAGAACGATGCTGGAAGAAATGGAAACAAAGGGGAATAATAAAACGAAAACACAAGCTGACATGATATAGGGACACTGTTGTGACATGCGCGCAGCGCAAGTGGGAGCAGGCCTCGCTGTGATAGTAGTGTCAACACAGCTACAGACCCGGTGTTTCAAATACGGCAGCCACGCCCAAAAAGGGGCGTTTGGGAAGGCCAAGTCACCGGAGCCTCGGCGCGCTGTGGTGACTCTCGCCGCCGCACTCCGCCTCGCCGAGAGGTCAGCCGCGACCGCGACAGAAGAACAGTGGAGGTAAGAAGGCCTTAAAAATTGTGTGATAGCGAGGCGATAGGGTTCTTTTTTAGTATATATTCTAGGCAGTAACTAGTTGGGGGACGACTTCGGCTCAGGTTATTAATGTAATCAAAATTCAACAGTAAAGTTGATGTCAAGGCTTTATTTAACAGTCTTTGATTCCCCAAAAGAAAGAGAAGGTAATATCAACAAGTTCGAGGCAGCAACATAACAATACAGAAGCATCTGGCTACTGAATTTGGCTCCATCTGGCTTCAATGGCTCCATCTGAATTTGGCTCTATCTGGCTACATAGTCTCCATATGCATTGAGCTACAATGTCTCTATCTGAATTGGGCTACATCGTCTCTATCTGCATTTGGCTCCAATTTATTTCAGTTGCATTTTCTTTGAACTGGTCCCAATTGCTGGAATGTTTTTATTATTACTCTTCATTTTCTTGGTCACTGATCAAGATTTTTTTACATATCTAAGATAATGAGAATACAATCTTGGTTAAAAATAAGTTGGGAATGATAGTGATCTGCTGGCAATGATGACGAGGTTAAGTCAGACATCCAGAAAACGGTTCTTCAGTAAGCCTGGAAGAAAAAGTGTGGGTGAAGTATTCTTATTAACAACAACTTTAAGTTCGATGCAGGCAGTATCCTTTTCATCTATGCAGCTACTGGATTTGATACCACATTAGTCGTCTCTGGTCAATGGAAGATTAAACTTAGCAGTTTTGAGAAATTATCTCCTTAAATGATGGGAGTCAGTGAAACAGTCATGGGTCCACTCAGCTGTTATGATTGCATAGCTAAAGCTGGAGCGTAAATTGTCTTGATATTTCAATTATTGGTGTCAGATATAGTCGTCTACAACTTAGATCGTCAGGCCTGAATTGTGTGCGGTGTCTGTAGTGGGAGAGGCGAAGGGAGAGCTAGGGAAATATGGCAATTTTGGAAGCTAGCTGAGAATAAATGTCATAAAGGTTAATGTACTCTATTTTCTCAGGAAAAAACCGTGGTGTGGTGGTTGAGTATTAAGAACACTCGCCTTCCACCAAGGCGATTCGGCTTCGATTTCGAGTTGAATTCGGAAATTTTCGCAAGTTGGATGTTGCCCTAGCCTGTGGATATTCTCGTAGTACTCCTGTTTCCCCCATCAATTCTATCCATACCACATTCTGCTCCATACCACATCTCTTGTCACCTCACGTATTTTTTAGGCTGGCCGGAACGAAAGGTATGTCCATTGGGTTGAGCAACCAGCTCCTTTTAGTGTCAGCTCCATTCCATCCATGTAGATCCTGCCCCAGGCAGGAAACTACATGTTGATTTTAATTATTTTTTTTCATCCTCTCAGAAGAATAATAATATGTTCTTTTTACCAATTTGAAAAAAATTTTAACTTAAAAGAAACTGTAACGAACACCTCAAAATAGTTGTGGGAATGATATTCGTAGGAAATGTAATATTCTTTTAAACATTGTGTAGCAGTAGATTTACTAAAGTAAACCATTATTGAGATATTTCGAATAAACCAAAAATCATTCTAAAATTTCATGATATTTTATCCATCGAAAATTGTCACTTGGTCGGCCTTTTTGGATATTAAGTGATTTTATTTTGACAACAATATAAATAAATCTTCTAACCCACCTTCTGCAAGTGACAATGTATATACTGACTGTAACCACACGACCAATGATGATAACAGGAACTATTATAATAATTTCCTGAAATGATTTCGACAAACCATTGAAAATCGGAAACAGTTCCAGGATTGAAACCCTTCTTCCTCTCGAATGCGAGGTCAGTTTTTGACCACAGCACGCACTCATTACTCCATCTCTATTTCCACCTAGAAAGTAGCCATGGATGGATATTGCGTGAAGCCGCTTTTTGTCCAGCTGATTGTTTGCACCATGTTTGCGGGCATCACATTAGTTAGAAGTGTGTTTTCATTATGGAAACAGTTTTAAAATATTTTAATAGGATTAATTGTTTTTACCCATGGATATTTTAATTCGTGCATGTAAACCTTCATCAGGCGTGACCAAGCTCAATTTCCGCAATGTTTAGGGCTTTGCTATGTGGCAAAGACGAGATAAAAAGTTATTTCAACTACGTCACAGCATGCCCATCTCCTGACATTTCCTAACTCCATGCCTTTCCCACAAGTGTGTCTGAACATCGCCCTGGGTGTAGTGACTCGCACCTGTAGGCGACCACACAGGCCTGAGGGGTTGTAGTGCTCACAGATAAGTAGTACAGTCTGTTCACATTACCTGACTAGTTGGGTCACTAGTTAGAGATGCTGGCTGATGAGTCAAAGGTCCTGTGTCTGAATCCCGGCTAGGTCTGGAATTTATCACCTGTGAAAAATTTCCTTCCCAGGTCCATGTGTTGTCCCTTCATCTATGTACTGTAGTCTTACCACAGGAAAATCACCTTGCCATGGAAACCTCAGCTGTGACGTGGCTACCACTAATGTGAAGTTATCTGGGTCCACCGTGCTCTGACACGAGTATCAAGAAATCATCATCAAATTCATATATTCACATTAGTGAACTGACAAATGGATTCTAAACTGTTCATTGCAATGAAACTTAAATAAATTGCTTCTGCCTGCATCATGATTTAACAGTTGACTATCATTAAACACCATATATCGTCTTAGATTATTATGCATTAAACCTTAGTTTTGGCTAAAATACTTTGAATTTTTGTAGGGTAATGCTCTCGAAACAGGATCGATCGTTAGTAGCAGATTAAGGATTCATTTTGGAAAGTTATATGCATTTTAGTACCTACAATAGCCTTGAACGTTGCCACAGCAAGTATTCAAATTGTTTGGTTACGAACATGCAAATCCAAATACAAGAGTATCGAGCAATTTAATCGATTACGATGGTCAATATGTATTCTATTTATATAAAACATCACTGATTAAAAAAATTATACTTTATTTTAAAATTATTACCATGAACTGTCAAAAAGTGGAACTATGTTTTCAATTTTTTTTTATGTTATAAGAATTGGAAGCTTTTTTCCAAAGTATTTCGTTTATGGCCTTTGTAAATTGTTCGTGTTTGCTTTCAAGTTTAAACAAAAATACGTGAAACTGAAAGGCATTAGCTTCAAAAATAAAAATGTTTAGCTATATGAAGTGTCATTAAAAAAAATTTTAGTTAAAAAAAAGGGGCACATAAACACCCACTAATTTATTCATTTAAGCATAGATGCACTCACAGAAGTACAGATAAAGACACGTGTGAGCTTTTTGGTTATTAAAAAATTAAGTTTAAGAGAGCCCACCATTTTCAGACTGCTACACTTGCCAAAGTGTACCCAGGTCACGCCGCCGGTAAAGTAATCCAAAGCCTCAATAGAAAAAACCTGCTCCAGCAGATGCATGTTATTGGCGTGGCTGGGGGGGGGGGGGGGGGGGGAGATTGGCGAAATACCTTCGCAACGTTGATGCCAGGCACGACTGTATCCGACGAAGTAAAAGTTTTGACTATCGAAGAACCTCCCATCACCGAACTCCGCCATTTTCCTGTTCGCGGGGTGCGAAGAGAGGGTTTGAGGTTGATACAGTGTGTTTGTTGTTACCAGACAGCATCACGAGCACGCCTTTAGTCGCGGCTGATCAAAGGTGCGCGCGCGCTAATTATTGCCTGAGGAGTCAGCAAGAGCAAAGAGAAGGCGGGGTGTTGGGGGGGGGGGGGGGGCACTGCCGTGGGCGAGCTGCTGGTCTTGAACATTCCAAGTCTGCGCTCGAACCGCTGCTAACTTACTACTTTCAACCCTCTACATGGAATTATCTACGTGGTGGGTGTAAGTACCTAGCACGGTTAAAGCGCAACCGTACTGTAATGAGTGTAAGGTGTAGCACAGTTGGAGTGGTAGGGCAGGCTGCCTCACCTTATATACTATCATCTACTAAGGATAAACTAGGAGAAGTCTTCACTCGTTGTGGATATGTAAATTATGAGCTCGGTGTGAATTTTCAATGCTTGGGCGACATTCGATGAAAAAGGTTTGCTATGCATTTTATAACCTCTAAGAGATCCCGCCATACCATTGGATAAGATAAAACACTTTAAAGTAAGTTGCAAATGAAGTGAGGTCAAACTGGCATGAACGGTATTTATTGTGTGCAGACTAAATAACCAAACAACCATGCAAAACGGTACAGGTGGTTAGTCTAGGCAGTGCTTGTGTTCCTCGCTAACATTCTGCAGGCGAGTCTTGCTCTAAACAAATAGTGGGCGACGATGGTAAGTAGATCTCTAGCTGTCAATACTGCTGAGAAGAAGGCTGTCCGTTGTCCATACTAGTGCAATCAAGCTGGCGTGGCAACACTGTGTGCTCAGTAGGGGAGCGAGGGGCTTGTTGTAACAGGGGTAAGTAGTAACAGGCTCTTTTAACTAGGATCTTAAACTTTATTACCGTATTTCTTTGACTCGATTTGACCTATAAACCGCGCCACATCATGTTGCCATAGCCAGTGTCCCGCCGGCCGGTGCAGTGAGCGGAAGTGTGCACGCGCTTCATTTTTGCCAGATAATGTAAAATTGTACTGTCGTAAAATTTCTGTTTGCGTTATTATTATAGACTAATTTTAAACTTTCTATATCTTATTTACATTCAAATTTATCTATCTCTGATAATGTGTAACAGTTTTTAAGATTGCTAAATTATTTAAATAGTTATCTTCATAAATTTTAAAAATCATACCATGGGGTTAGTTGTAACAAAATCTCGGGGCTTGTTGTAACGTGTTACAACATGCCCCAAGTTATGATGTAGATACCTACTTTATTTCCTTTCTTCTAGAATGAGGGTATATAAAAGAAAGTCAGAGCGGGCAACACAAAGCCAAGAATTGTACGAGTTAACGGCAGCTGAAGTTTTAGAAAAAAAATGCAGTATTCGGAAAGCTGGTATTGTCTGGTATGTGGTGAAGCTTACACAAATTCAAATAAAGAAGATTGGGTCGAGTGTATCATTTGTAAGATGTGGGCACATGTAGGATGTGTTACAGGATACACTATATCTTTTATTTGTATTAATTGTAGCTCAGATGAAGACTGAATTTAATTATAATGAAACCCAACAATTGTTGATTCTTATATAAGTGCAATACTTTGTTAGATATTAAAAAGAGATAATTACGAAGCATACCTTAGATATAAATAATTTAATTACTTACTGTGATTTAAAAGTGCCATGATGATTATAAGTAGTGTTTAACTAAATACAACTGTTAATTACTTACTTTTTAGGTGTTGATTACTTAAAAAGTGTATTTAAGTTCATTTTTGATAAGAATTACATAATACCTACTTTAGAAAGATGTCAATTTTGTTAAAAATAAACAAAGAATAAATGATTAGAAGTATTATTGTTTGTTTTTTTGTCGTTACTACTTGCTCCGGTAGACGTTACAACTTGCCCCAAGCACGAGGTAAGTTGTATCACCGCACTTCTTCTAGAAAATAATTTATTGTAAAATAATGACCAATAGTTATGGTATTATATTTACTTGATTTGGTAGAGGAAGAGTTACAGCATCCATCCATCTTTATTTAGTAGCAATTTAATCGATGGATCTCAAGATATATTAGTTTGCATAAAAACTGTTACAACAAGCCCCTCGCTCCCCTACAGTCGCAGAAATCTAGGATGACGGTGAGAAGCAGAGGCGCTACCCAAACTGTGGGTGACTGTGTTTGATATATCTATGATGGACAATAATGCTGAGATGGAGGTTTTCCATTGTATTCTAGAGTGGTTAGTCAAGCTGGTGTGGAAACACTGTAGACAAAATACAGTCGCAGGAACCTCGGGTGGCGGCGAGAAGCACTGGCTCTTCCCACAACAGTTGGCGACTGTGTTTGTTAGATCTCTGGTGGGCAATCATGCTGTGATGGAGGTTGTCCAGTATCCTTTAGAACGGGGAGTCAAGGTGGTGTGGAAAGATTGTGGATACAGTACAATCCTAAGAACCTCGGGTGGTGGCGAGAAACACATTATCTTCCTAAACATTGGGTGAATGGGTTTAGTATATCACTGGCGGGCAGTTGTGCTGAGTTGGAGATTGTCTGGTGTCCTCTAGTGCGAGAAGTCATGCTGGTGTGAAAATACTGTGGTCACTGTACATCCGCAGGAATTTTGTGTAGTGACGAGAAGCACATAAACTTCCCAAATAGTGGGTGGCTGTTTTTGGTAGATATCAGGTGGGCATTTAATGTTGAAATTGAGGCTGTACGGAGTCACTAGAGCAATAGAGACAAGCTGTTGTGGAAACACTACGAGCATGTTACAGTCGCAAAAACTGTAGTGATCAGCTTGATGCCCTGACGTTTTACAAACAAAGGATGGCCAAAGTTGGTAGATTTCTGGTGGAAAATACTGCTGAGATGAAAGCCTTCTGGTGTTCTCTGGAGAGTTGGAGTGAAGCTGGTGTGAAAACATTGTGGGCATAGTACACTTAATGAAAACACTGGCTCTTCCTAAACAGGCGTTGATGGAGGTAGATCCCTGGCGGTCAAAACTACTAAGTTGGAATCTGTCCGGAGTCATTGGAGTGGTGTAGTCAAGCTGGTGTGAAAACAACGTGGGCACAGTACAGTTGCAAGAACCTCGGGTGGTGGCTAGAAGCCCTGGCTTTGACATCGCCAGTCGTTTTGGTTTTCTTCGTGGGGTTAATGGTTGCAACTGTGTGTTGAGGTAGGCTCAGGAGGTCTTCGGAGAAGCGGAAGGTTGGTGGCGTATCGATAGGAACAAATCTCATCAAGGAGCACGTACATAAAGACAGGATACAAATTAGTTTCACCCAGGTTGCACACATAAACTAAATTCTTTGGATTGTTGTAGGTAGGCGAGTGGGTTTTATGCTGAACACTGTGGTCGGAAGAAGACCAAGTCACTTATTCAAGTGACTTAATCCTCGTGACTCTAAACAATCAATACCACTACATGACTCCATTTTACAGGCAATTGGTCAGGTGTACCGTAAGGGAACCTGGTTAAAAGACGCCCACAACATGCATGCACATGATGCTGTAGGTTTCGTTTCTCATTGGTCGAATGGTCTGACCGGTTACCTTCAGCCAACGCGATCTAGGTTCGATTGCTGTCTGGGTCAAGTGCAGATTAATCTCGAATTTGAAACGTGGGTGCGTTGCCGTGAACTGGCAAGTTTTCTCTTAGTATTCGCGTTTCCCCTACCAATGCATTCCATCATTGCTCTTTTGTCATACTTATCACCCCGTAGTGTCTCTAATGACCTCTACATAGACAAGACCAGCAATTATGATTATTAAGTCCACTCATTTGTGCCCTCATCTAGTGAGAAGTAATATGACTATATGGCATGCTGACTGATCACCTTCCATTGTTTTACCACAGGTGCAAATATAATTGCAAAGTGATCTTTTTAAACCATACACTATCTGTGAGCACCACACTACGAACAATATTTTTTTTTCCATTGCACTTCTATGCTCCTCCGATATTTTAGCGGGCTTCACAGAAACTCTCTTATGTACTAAGGCGTCACACTTTGGTGTTCACGGCCACAGAGGACCAGCCGTCGCAACGAGGTAGTCATGCAACGTGACTGAAGTGTTGGACTGTCCAGTTTGTATATAAGATTAATCTTTCTAGCAAGTATACTTTACAACGGTTTCTTTTAGGTTGTTATTTTCAACACACAAGTGAATCCATCTTATATGATCATATTCAGTCAACAATATTTAGATACAGATGAATCATTATTTGAATATGCTTTTTAATTAAATGTTAGTATAATATCAATAACGCATTTTCTCTTTTTCATTTGAGGTGTGATTAACGTGGTTTGCAGGTTAACAATGCGTAAAATTATCATTTAACTGTCACCAGAATTACGACAGTGTCACTTATTACCAAAGAAGCGCATATAACTTACAATAATGAAATGCCTATTTAACAATGTATTCGTCAAATAAAAAAAGCAAGACCCGTTAGTTGTTCTTAACAATTTATTAATTGAAACACTTATTTGTTTTTACTAGTAATATAAATTAAATCTCCTATTTTATAGTGGTGAGTATATTTGAAATTATACATGTAGACAGACTAGTTGTCACTTTGGTTTGGACTGCCGGACGAAGATTTTCTCAATAGCACCGTGCAAAATGTAGCAAAATAAATATATCCAGGTAAAAAATTGTCCTGCCTACCGAATTTATTATTAAATTTTACTACAAGAAAACAAATGTATTCATTAAAATAAAATTGAGACCAACCATAAGATAAAAAAAAATATTTTATTGAAAATAGAGAGTAGCCGTTTTATTAAACATTTATTTTAATGTTTTTGTAACAAAAGAGAGCAAAAATGTAATTCATAACACGCACTTTAAAAGTTACAAAGTCCTGTTACTACGGCCACACAAGATAAATGTATATAAAATATTGACAGCAAAATATTAATTAAGCCTTTTACAGATTCGCAAAACTGTGATTTTTATAATTATTTAAGTAATTATATTTGTTTTAAGTATTTGCGAATCAATAAAATGCCACGTTGCATCAAAATCTTATCACAACATGGAGTTAGTAAGGAAAAAAAACAACAGATATTGAAAGGAAAAGAAAGGTTTACAAATTAGACTTTGTCGTGCTGAGCGTAGATATTACAAACAAAGACAATATATAATTATTTTTCAAAATAAGAGTATAGGATAGTGATTTGTGGTGATCAAAATGTTGTTAAAGGGTGGATGGTTGTGAAGGAAAGGAGTAGGGCATGAGTTTCCGGAGAGACGACTGTGCAGTTGCAAGGGCTGACAGAGTTAACCTGAGAGGATTTAAGTATGAATAGTAGCAGGGATAGACATTTTTAGTTAAAGGAAATAAAACCCTTGAAATGCCATGAATAGCCTAGAGAGACTGCTTAGGGAAATTTGTCTAAGTGCCATTTCATTTGATCAAATTTTTCTTCGAAATATTTTTAATATTTATAAAATCCAATCCCTCGAATGGAAAAAAAACGTCACTACAGCACCATAACTGTAGTAATATTGATGTTATAATGGCTTTAGTACCTTTGTAACTGTCTAATGTGTACCGAAAATTATGTAATAAATTTTGGGTAATGATTATTATTCAATTAAGATAACTCGAAGAACTAATACTTGTTAATTGTCAAAAAGTAGCATTTACGTATTTTATTTTTCTTGAAATTCAAATAAACCATAAATATACGAAGTTTGAAAATATCTAACATATTTGAAATAAATACGATAGGTGAAATATCTAATTACTTTAAGTGTGAGTAAAATGTCTTTAATAACTTCACTTCAATTTTCATTAGAACATATTTTTAAAGTCTTTTTGCACGTGTCACTAAAATTAATAGCTCAAATTCAATGGATTAAATAATATAATTATTTGATTGGGCAAAACATTGAAATTAGAGCTAAAAGAGAAAACACATCGATTCATTTGGTATGACAGTTTATGATAGACACTGGTGGACAGACATAGACCCATTCAACAGGAGTATAAACAAAACAAAATAAACTGCAACACTTTACGCGAAAAGAAATATGTGGTAATATTTTAGGACATTATTTCAACCATACAATGAAATATTTAACTTATGTAAGAAAAGCAAAGTCAATATGAAACACAAATCACACAAACACATATTCATATCAACAAGAAAGAAATTTTTTATTTCAAAAATATGCGAAAAATTAGGAAAATCATAATCTTCTCACAATGTTTATTTTAAATACATACTTAACAATGCCTATAACACGTAAGTAAAACTTATAGTCTGCCTTACATTAACTTATCTAGTGTAAGAAATCCTTCAATGTTTATTTTAATTCTATGATAAATTTATCTAGAAGCCTTAATTCGTTTCGCATCAGAGTTTCACGTGAACGTAAAAGACTTCGCGCTTAACGCTAAATATATATTTATATTTTTTTCTAATGAGGAAAGAAAAATTTTGCTGGTTATTGATTTTACTATCCCTACAGTCTTGTAAAAATGTGACGTCGAAAACGCGTTGGTGAATATGCGAGACACGAAATGCTGTCAGACCTTCAGCCATGAACTATTGCAATTGTCTTTGGCAACACATTCACTGCCCTGGCGTTGCTGGTACTACACTCAATGTGATCTGTTTTAAACACAGTTCTGCAGCCACCCGCACTCGCAAGCAATAGCGGAACGTGTAGACAGACTAGTGGCAGAGAGCAGAAAAATTATGTTTCCCAAACCTTACAAAAACTGAGTGTATCTTGTAGGATGGTTCCGTTTTAGTGAGGGGCCTAGGTGCGTCTCAGTCCGACGTCTATACGCGTATTCATGATGGGGATTAGCCATGCAGAAGCATGCATTGTGTGCTTTGAGCGGGGATTGGCCAGCCATGGCAGCTATTGAATCTATGACTTACTTACATATCTTAAATGTAGATTGAAACTAAACTATGTTGTGTGCAGATGAAGCTGCATAGACACAGGGAAAATCCTAGGCACAGACATGCGGGGTGAAATTCCATGCATTAAGGGTAGGAGAATACAGGAGACAGGGGATTTCATATTTTAACACACATGTTTGTAACCAGTAAATCAAGCGCTCCTGGTGGTGGGTGGTTTCACTCACCAGTCACCCGGCCTCCAGCATATAAACTCTAGCAAGAAGAGACAAACCAGTCAAACTAGGCACTTTATTAATATAGTTTACTCTGTGCAGTACCACCAGAGAGACCTAACATTAATATACTCCTAGTCAGACGTCCGAAAAATCCGTGTCCTTGCATCTTCGGATTTTTTTTAGTTTTGTGATAAAAATAACAGTTAGGTTCGGTTAGGTCTGTTAAATAAATAACATGCTCACAAAAATACAGTTTTCGCAAGTATTCCAGATCGTAACTAAAATGAAAGGTTGGCCGAGTTATTTTAACGACATATATTATAATCTAAAATCGGGAAAATTGCATAAATTGCACCCCCCTCCTCCTTTATATCGAAAAGAAATAATGTTTCTGTTTTATTCCGAACGCTAACATGCACGAACGAGCAACCAATATTGGAATTGTTCGGGAGTGATTGGGTTTCAATGAATCTCAGGCTTCCCGTCCAGGCGCAGGCAGGATCTCGGCGGTGTGTACGTGCTCGCGCGCCTCACGCGCCTGCGCTCGTGGTGCGCGGGCTGGTGCGCGCCTGGCTCGCTCCGCCGAGCGGCACACCAACGAGAGAGCGCGCGCGCCTCACGCGCCTGCGCTCGTGGTGCGCGGGCTGGTGCGCGCCTGGCTCGCTCCGCCGAGCGGCACACCAACGAGAGAGCGCGCGCGCCTCACGCGCCTGCGCTCGTGGTGCGCGGGCTGGTGCGCGCCTGGCTCGCTCCGCCGAGCGGCACACCAACGAGAGAGCGCGCGCGCCTCACGCGCCTGCGCTCGTGGTGCGCGGCCTGGTGCGCGCCTGGCTCGCTCCGCCGAGCGGCACACCAACGAGAGAGCGCGCGCGCCTCACGCGCCTGCGCTCGTGGTGCGCGGCCTGGTGCGCGCCTGGCTCGCTCCGCCGAGCGGCACACCAACAAGAGAGCGCGCGCGCCTCACGCGCCTGCGCTCGTGGTGCGCGGCCTGGTGCGCGCCTGGCTCGCTCCGCCGAGCGGCACACCAACGAGAGAGCGCGCGCGCCTCACGCGCCTGCGCTCGTGGTGCGCGGCCTGGTGCGCGCCTGGCTCGCTCCGCCGAGCGGCACACCAACAACAGAGCGCGCGCGCCTCACGCGCCTGCGCTCGTGGTGCGCGGCCTGGTGCGCGCCTGGCTCGCTCCGCCGAGCGGCACACCAACGAGAGAGCGCGCGCGCCTCACGCGCCTGCGCTCGTGGTGCGCGGGCTGGTGCGCGCCTGGCTCGCTCCGCCGAGCGGCACACCAACGAGAGAGCGCGCGCGCCTCACGCGCCTGCGCTCGTGGTGCGCGGCCTGGTGCGCGCCTGGCTCGCTCCGCCGAGCGGCACACCAACGAGAGAGCGCGCGCGCCTCACGCGCCTGCGCTCGTGGTGCGCGGGCTGGTGCGCGCCTGGCTCGCTCCGCCGAGCGGCACACCAACGAGAGAGCGCGCGCGCCTCACGCGCCTGCGCTCGTGGTGCGCGGGCTGGTGCGCGCCTGGCTCGCTCCGCCGAGCGGCACACCAACGAGAGAGCGCGCGCGCCTCACGCGCCTGCGCTCGTGGTGCGCGGGCTGGTGCGCGCCTGGCTCGCTCCGCCGAGCGGCACACCAACGAGAGAGCGCGCGCGCCTCACGCGCCTGCGCTCGTGGTGCGCGGGCTGGTGCGCGCCTGGCTCGCTCCGCCGAGCGGCACACCAACGAGAGAGCGCGCGCGCCTCACGCGCCTGCGCTCGTGGTGCGCGGGCTGGTGCGCGCCTGGCTCGCTCCGCCGAGCGGCACACCAACGAGAGAGCGCGCGCGCCTCACGCGCCTGCGCTCGTGGTGCGCGGGCTGGTGCGCGCCTGGCTCGCTCCGCCGAGCGGCACACCAACGAGAGAGCGCGCGCGCCTCACGCGCCTGCGCTCGTGGTGCGCGGGCTGGTGCGCGCCTGGCTCGCTCCGCCGAGCGGCACACCAACGAGAGAGCGCGCGCGCCTCACGCGCCTGCGCTCGTGGTGCGCGGGCTGGTGCGCGCCTGGCTCGCTCCGCCGAGCGGCACACCAACGAGAGAGCGCGCGCGCCTCACGCGCCTGCGCTCGTGGTGCGCGGGCTGGTGCGCGCCTGGCTCGCTCCGCCGAGCGGCACACCAACGAGAGAGCGCGCGCGCCTCACGCGCCTGCGCTCGTGGTGCGCGGGCTGGTGCGCGCCTGGCTCGCTCCGCCGAGCGGCACACCAACGAGAGAGCGCGCGCGCATCACGCGCCCTGCGAGTCAGTCTGGGCGGTTTCTTGACTGGTTCAACTGTTTAGTATCATCGTTGGAATCGACTGCGGCTTTGTTGTCCAAGGTCTTATTTTGTCTCTATTTGATTTTCTTGTTGCAACTGTCTCGTCATTGTCAGCCCTATTTGTCCGACTTAGCAGTAATATTTTTGACGTGACAACGTCTAATAAATCGATGAACGCCGGCTGCACGCACGAAAAAGGTTCCCGTTACGCACATTGTTCCGTTACGCTGTGTCCCGTTACGCTCATTGTTATGTTACGCTGTATTCAGTTACGCTGTCGGAGAGTGCAGTAATAATAGGTTATGTTACAATTGACTAAACAATTATGGTGATTCATATAATTGATGATATATATTTGATAACAATTTATTTATATGAAAACTTGTTCATAATTATATTTAAACTTTAAAGCTAAACGCCAGTTTTTAAAATTTATTACAAGTCATCTACACGTGAAGTGTTTCGTCGACTGTTTATAAAGTGAAGTGAAAAGTTAATATGGTTTTCATTGCTTATTACAACAATAATTTCGGCAATAAAGGTTAATTATTGTTGCATTTTAAAAATCTGATTACTAGTTAATTTCAAGTATTTATTCTTTTATTATTAAGATAAAAATGATTCAATTTTATTCATAAAAGTATGCAATCATTTCATCAATGTTTTGTTATGACGTTGTCACATTAAACTATCGTCCGTAAACCGACTTTACAGACAACCAATTTTTTTTACTGACTAATTCTTTTCACGGTTTTTTATGTACAGTTAATGTTTTTATTATTTTGAAATTGGCTGAATTTGGCCTGCGTTTTGTGTGTTTGCATATTTATAAGTTTTGTCCATTATCGAGTTTTCTTATGACATTAAATGTAATTAGCATTGGCATGTGTTCAAAAAAATTAAATAAGTCTTCCCCTTTACATGAAACATTCAAAGAAAGAATGAATTTTTTCTTACAAACACACACATACACACATACACCACATAAATATGTAGTATCATGTCACAAATGTATGTGAAAAATAAAACTGTTACCCCCCCCCCCCCCCCCCCCAACCACCATAATTATATCAATGAAATAATTTTTCGGCAGCGTGAAAATTCGCGGTGTGACTTCACTACTTCACTTAAACATATTTTAGATGTTCAGTGTTCAATCTTTAATACTTTCTCTTTTTATTTACAACGAAAATGTGGTTCATCTCCAACTTCAAGGACGTATACATTCAGACCAGTAAGTTTTTGATATGTTTTCAACTTATTTCGTCGTGAAGAACCTGCAGGCGCAGTTTGTCGCGTGCTCGACTGTCTAGGTGGCCCGCGCCCCGGCTCTGAGCTCGTCTTCCTGCAGACGACATTTTCCACGACATTGACCAGACGTCGCGAGACGGGCGTCGCCGCGGCCGTCGGTTGGAATCGCTCACGCCGGGAGGGAAGGAAAGAAATATTCGCCGTATTAGCGGGGTTAGCGCGCGTATAAGCCGAGCCCCGAGCGGCGACTGCAGTCTGCCAGTCACTCGCGATCAGGGCCTGGCTGAGGCGAGGGTAATTGGGGGCTTTCTCTGACGGCTGCTGCGAAGGTAGCTGCTTCATCCTCGCTACCCCCCCCCTCCCCCACGGGTGCACCTGGGGCTCGATACAGCGGTCCGTCCCGGGTTCGCCTGGCCCACGGGCGGATAGATTTATCGTCCCGGAGGAGCTCGCGAATCAATCACCGACGGGATGTGTAACTGCTTCCGGTCGTCTTGCGAGACGACAGCGCCGCCATTAATCCGCTGTCCCGGCGTCACCTGCTGCCCGCTGCCCCCTCCACTTCCCACCGCCAGAAAAACCTGGCGCGCGACCGCAAGCTGGCTGTCAATCAAGCACTGTCCAAGTACATTTTGTCCTCTTCCTTCAGTCAAACGATTGTGTTAGCCTTGCGCCATTTTCCCGACCACTAACACACGCTGAACCAACCTCAGTGAAACAGATGGCTTCAAGGCTGGAATCCCGTTTGTTTGATTGTGTGCGTGTGTTGAAGGGTTGGGTGGTGGGGGGTGGGGATTAAGTATGGCGGGTATAGTTAAGCCAGGAAACCCCCCCCCCCCACCTTCCTTATCCCACCTCATTAATTAGGACACTGGGATTAAAAAGGCCCAAAATAATAAAACAAAAACATTAACAATATTAATGCAATCTAAACAATAATCAGAGAAAGGCGAACAAGAGGATCCAAATTAAATTTCAATATATCAGCAGTCAAACTTTTATTATTAAAGTATACGTGATATTTGTAATTGTATACTTGCTCAGTGCGCACTTGTGACACGTTTACGCGAAGTGAAGTGAAGCATGGCATTGTTGTGATGCAAGCATATTCTGTCCGGACACTCCCTGCCTGTCGCCTGGCCCGTCTTCCCGCCGGGCACCGACCCGTGGCCCTGGCAGGGGGTATGTGAGGCCCTGGCCGACGAGAGCGAGCCCAGCCAAGTGAGGGGTGCGGGAAGACCGACGGGGCATCGGCAAGGAGAAGTTAACGTGAAGCACAAGAGCAGCGGGAAGCCTAAGATTCACATAAAGTTCTGCCATTCCCGATTACACCCGAACAATTCACCTTCGGCCAACCTCGGGTTTATTTATGTATATTTATATTTCTCTGTTTATTTTAATGTAACTATACTAACCTAACTAACCGTCCATAGTGTTTTAAAGTGTTTTAATGTAGCTAACCTAACCGATCACTTTTAATATTTGAATTCATTTTTCTTGCGCAAAAATAAAACAAATCCCGAAGTTGGCCGAAGGTGAATTGTTCGGGTGTAATCCGTAATGGCAGAACTTTATGTGCATCTTAGGTCTCCCAAGAGCAGCGGTGGACAAGTGTGGACAGTGGTGTGCGGACACTGAAGGCATGTGCATTTATTGGGATATCTATGCAGATGTAGATTAGACTGTAACTGCAGAGAGAATTGCAATCATCAGTGCAGTTAGTAAATCCATTTTAACTGAATTTGGCTATCCTCCCGAGCCCAGTCCGTAACAGTATTGGCTGTCTGCGGTTAGTGATCCAGTTCCGCGGAGGTGGGTGGCAGGTTAAGGAGTGCCGACGTCCCAGGCGTGGTCATTAGTCCGCGGCCGGACGTCCAAGGCGGCGCCACGGAAGAAGTTGGCGGGCCTGCGGCCGCAGGTGCCTGACGGCCGCTAATTGCCAGCGCTCGCTCGCGCCCATTCATCACCTCGCCCGGCGCCCGTCAGCCCTGTCGACCGCTCCTCTGGAGGCGGTCGAGTCCCCGCGTAACGAAACAGTTACGCTCGTAGCGCAACCATCAAGAGTGGGGCGTTCGATAGCGGAGTGGAATGTGTCCATCTATGGCATGTTTGCATTATAGCTTACTCGCATACGTTATTATACCTCTGTTTGTGAAGTTTCACTTCCAACGCACGTGGCGGCCACACTTCCATGTGTTGTTTGCAATATTAAGAGCAGCTTGAAGTTAACATTTATTATTTCTATATTTTTATGCCCGACAATCCTTGCAAACTAGTTTTAGACGCTTCCTGAAGTTAAATTTGTAACTAAGTGCAACAACTACCTTATATTCAGTCTCCGTTGTGAATAAATGTTTATTTACTTTTGGTGGACACAGACTGGATAATTTAGTCTAGTTCATGCTAGACTAGAACCACGTTAGTAAAATCAAAAATACAGAATCCGTGCGTTTTCGTAAAAGAAATTTGGAAAAATTATTGACATTGTAAATTAGAATAAAAAATGGCGCCTGACAGGGCGCACGAGCTCTAATAGCGTGGGGGGTCATAAGGTCGACCTTAAATGTTATTGTTGATCACAGTTTCGAGATACAGACATTTATATCTCAGGAAATCCAGCCAGGCGCACACCTGTCCACCTACATGGCTTTACATGCCATGTTGGATACGTAATTTATTTATACACATTTTAGAATTTTCCGCAGAACAATAAAAAAACCCTTAGGAATATATTAAATATGCACAGAGAAAAAGGTTTGTTTGAATCAAACACATATTTGTTCATACACGGCGAAATAAATATTTACTACTTGGTGGAACAAAATATTTTATTAGTTTAACCAAACTCAGTAAGTAACAAAAATAATTTGTTACACCTAACCAAATATACATTTGAGTTGAAAAAATCATTTTGTTGGGTCAACAGAATCTTTCCTACTACAAAATATTTGTTTGAATTAACAAAATATATTTATTTCACCAAATATAAACAAATATTTTGTTGATGCAAACAATCCTTTCTCTCTGTGAGTTTCCCAGCTGTAGGGGCGCGTCTAGAGAGAGACAAAACAATTAGTAAATCCTGACTGTTTAAAAATATCAAATAGCGCTTGGCATGTACCTTCAAACCTAATTTTCAACTAAACATAATGTGCAGCTTTTTGTTTATTGAAATATCATAAAAATGCAATAACCCAACGTTACGTTTGATGCCACCCTAACAATCGAAAATAACTCTCTTATGTTTTAGAGGCATGCAAAATTCCAGTTATTCTCTGGCACTTGGATGCACTCTATACACATAAGTCATTGTCTGCTGCCTTTAAGGATTGTGTATGATTAGGGACCGGAAAAATTCGCGGATTCAATGACCTCTAGGATAGCCTCCATTAACCTCTGAATTTCTCAAGTAAACACGCGTGTTCATTGGGTACTAAATTGTGAGGCATCTCCACTGGGTAGCTTGTGATTCGATGCTTCTTTGGTCGATAGTCTCTCATTGGCCCAGAGAGCTCCAGTTAAACTGCGAGCCAATAGCAGAACCAACAGAATTGTACACATGTTTGGATTTCAGTCTATCCTGAAATGAATCCGCAAATTTTTCCGGTCTCTACGTATGATTGGGTATTATAAAACGTGCAAAGTTGTTATTGGTTTAATTTCCGCCTGGAAGTGTCAAACTATCCATTGTCCAATGTGAACGTTGTACAAATGTATAATGGTAAGCTTTATAGCGTGACTTTAAGTAATAACTAGAGACCCGTGAATTTCGCGGATTCAATGACCTCCAGGATAGACTCCAATATCCTCTACACACTCGGGAAAATGCCAACTGTTCATTGGCTGTTGACTTGTGAGTCGTCTCGACTGGGTGGCCTGTGATTCGACATTTCTATGAGTGAGGGTCTCTTATTGGCCCTCAGTCATCCAGATTAACAGAGAACCAATGGCAAAAGCAGCACTAAGGTATAATTATTTGAATTTTAGCATAACACGAAATGAATCCGCGAAATTCACGGGTCTCTAGTAATAACTACAGACTGGAAAAATTCACGGATTCGTTTCGCGATTAGTTAGAATTTCAACCATTGTATCTTTCCTGGTATTGTTACACAGTTAATCTGGAGGACCGTAAGCCAATGAGAAGTCATCAGTCAAAGAAGTAACGATTCCCCAAAATCCATTTCACAAGTCTTACGAATCGGGATTAAATGAACCAGTGACATTTGCCTCAGTGTGCAGAGCACTGTGGAGTTTATCCTGTAGGTCGTATAACGCGTGAATTTTTCCTTTTCCAGTCCCTAGTAATAACGCGAGTTTTGCAGGTCTCTACTAATTTATTGATATGTGTGTGTTTGTATGTGTGTATGTGTGTATTTGTGTGTGTGTTTTACCGCTCACAAACAGCGAGTTTATTTGACACTGACGTACACAATGCTCGTCGGGAGCAGTTGGACTGAACTTAAAAAGTCCTGGCAGAATATATTCGCCCTTTTGAGATTTCGTGCAATAGATGTAATCTTTGGTTTGACTAATTGAAATATCTTTGTTCGCGTTATTTGACCTAAACTAGACGGGAAAAAAAGCATTTTTTTATATGTCAACTACAATAATTTTATTCAAAAACAGTTAGAAATTCTGTTAAAATTTTTGGCAGACAATGACAAAAATTCCCCTTCCACCCTTCGATCAATGTTTAAGTTTAACTGGTTTTGAGTCGTCATGATTAAAACCGAATTACATTGCTCTAGTGCATTCCACTCATACTAACACGAACATGTAACCGAGTAGTTATGTTTTTGTTCTTGCCTCTCGGAAAAAAAAAATTACGGTGAACAAAATATGGTTAGGGATCCGGAAGTTGCGCAGATAATTTGAGGAGCTGTCTAAACTACGAGCTCTGAGCGTGCGGACAGGTGCAGAGTTTGAAGACTGGACATTGTGCGTCACCCGTCGTCAGGTCGGCTCCCGCGGTGTGGCGCAGGGTCGTATCACAGTCCTTCCCGCCCAGGTGACCCGGGTTCAGTTCCCGGCGGGGTACACTCGTGGTTGTGAACCGTTGGTCTCCTCGGGGTCTTCTGCTTCCTCCGCCGGTTCATTATGTCACACCCATCACCTTACTCCGATGTCATAGAGACGTTAAGCCTAATCATTAATTCATTTCCGACTACAAGCCGTTATAATATCTTCGCCTTTCTCATGTCTCTCCGACGTAGACGAGACGTAAATCGTTAATGCATTCATACGCGGGGTGACATATGTCTGCTTGGTGGAAGAAGCCTATCGCGGGAAACATTCTAACTACCCCGCCACCGTACACGAGGAAACGCTAGAGAGCAGGATTTGTTCAAAAGGCTGCAATGATTTTCTTGAACTGCCAATGAATTTCTGCAGAATCTATTTCGATAGACAAGAAACAAAAACGCATAGCTTATGATATTGAGAAGAAAAAAAAACAATTTCAGGCAGTTACTTACAGAACATAGCAGTGCAACTATTTAGATTTATAATATTGTTTTCAGTGTAAGTTCTGTATTTTTTTAATTGTTCTTCAGTCACACATTCGTGACAGATATGATCGAAATTTTGCCAATTTAATGGAAACTTTCCATTACTAGCATGAGCCAATATAATAAATTAGAGGAAAAAACGAATAAATAACAACCAAGATAAGAAATTTTAATTAATTGGTAAAGTAGAATGGCTTAAATACTTAATTTTACTTAAATATGTTAAACTATTCCAATTATTGTTTATGTTTTACGTCATTCAGTATTTAATTCTGCACACTAATTGCATGTATGTATGCTGTTAATTTTTATGTGGTACTTTTTTATATACATTACAACTATGAAATTTTGTTCATCGCAACATTTATACAAATATTTACTTCTAAGAAAATATTACAAAATGATTTTATCCCAAGCATAGTAAAAAATTTCTTTCAGTTTTTCTAAACGATATTTTATATAAATAGGATAGATAGTACAGTTCGTTTGTTTTTCTTAGCAGAATAGAAAATATTTTCACACGATGACTATTTACGCGATGAGCATTTCGGGATTTAATGGAATCCTATAACCTTAGGATTTGAAATAAAATGCCATTTTTGTTGGACAGTTGCATTAAAATTTACTCATTTATAACTATAAATTTAAAAATCTTTTAAACGACAAATTAAACGGAAATAGGTTAAGTTATAAAAACAAACTGAGAAATGAAGATGACGAAAGTTGATAACGTTAATTCATCTAAAGGTTTAGTAAACCGACTTAACCTTCCATCAAGGTAAAAGTTATGGTACCGTTACAATTCACCAAAAGGACAGCTAAATATTAACTGACTTTGCAACGATACACATAGATTTTTGGCGTTCTACTTGGGCTTTGATTCAAACAGAGGTGTGAAACGAAACTGTTATCCATGTCGGAAAGTGCACGAGGCCAATTCACACGCATCACGAGTGCGGCCACAAAATTATGGATATTCCGTCACTGTGTGCAAACTCGTGTAACATTAAACCCCAACGTTTCTAAGGACAACATTAGGAACGTTATCATTCTTGAATGCAGGTGCAAAACGGCGAAAATAGAGTTATGCATATGATTATGACTACAAAATTCAATTACAAATGATTTGGAATTTGAAATTTCATTACATAAAGACACTTTAGATACCGCATGTAAATTATAAATTAATCTTATGTGCATCCATCGACGACAGTGCCAATTAGCAGGTTGATGAAAATTTACGTAGCATTTTACAAGATCAAATTTTTTTTCAATCACATTCAAATTTTATAGAGTTCATTTCCTTCAACTGCCTGTGACGTCTAGGGAAAGTCATTCACTGTCACGACCTTGACCTACTTTCACGGTCAAGGCCGAAAAAAATTCCCCACACGCACGCTAACAAGAGGGTCAATCACACAGCCGCCCGAAACAAGCTGTCTACACTCGCTTCCCCGAAGCCTGAGTCCCCACCCTCTTAAGCATGCAATGTGAGATTCCAGAAATTTATCATCACGTTAACATCATCAAATCTTATAGAAAGGCATCTAATGGGTAGTAATAGTAATAATGAATCAAATCAGTTAATTTTTAAGCTATCTTTCTGCAGTTTATTAAATTCAATTACAATCGTGAAACAGACCATGGATGTTGCGAGATACTTTAACATGTCTTATCATACACATGTAAAACCTTTTCTAAAGTCCGTATGCTTCATAGCAATCATTAATATATATATATATATATATATATATATACACCTACAAGTATTGATAAAAATATTGCAAAAAAATACATGCATCACAATAGGACAATCAAGTTAAGTAAATCTCTCGTTAATACATACGAGATGTAAAACACTTCTTATTTCATTAACAGTTTAAATAATAAAAAAATAGTAATGTAAGACACTATCTAAAATACTACAATTTTAATGGAGCACTCTTACATCAAAGTTTCCAAGGCCTTTTCTGTTCATAATGCATTTCACGTTTACACGTTTGCCAAACTATCTTTTTCACGCACCTTCTTAGAATTTAATTACGTATAATTCGTAATATTTACTTTAATTCGTAGACTTGAAATTGACCGTTTGTGCACACAGTATTTTCATAAACTACACTGACTTCTCATTTAACTGTTTCCATTTTGTCACAGTTCGTAAAGGCGGAAAACATTATTTATATATAATCTGTCAGACTTTTTATTTTTGCAAGACAATTTATTCATAACGGTTCGTAAGCAACATAAACGTCCGTAGCAAAATCCGGGACCAAATCTACACATGTGAAAGCTCGTAGCTGTCCCATTCACTGCAACAGTATGCTTAGTCACAATAAAATCCGCCCTTCCGAATTAGCGTATTTTCCGTTTCCCACGATTTAAATCTTTTTATGCGTCGAAAACCTTACTTTACTCCACGGCGCAGGCGTCCATAGACGTCCCTTGTAACTCATGATGTGAGTTTCTCGCCATCGTCGCCCGCCACAGGCAGCTCGGACCTCCACTCTCGTAGCCGGCCAAATGACAAGTCCTCGGGCCGACGATAGTTCGCACCGCTGCTCGTTTGTTCCTCTTCCGTCTTCGGGCGCACTCGGCTCGTTCCGAAAACAACCGAATTGGGAATATTTAGCAAGCATCCCTCGAGAAAGCGCAAATTACAACAAGAAAAATAACCGATAATTATTTAAAAATTGTAAAAAAGAATAATTAACTTTACTTTATAAAATCAAACAGAAATAAAAATTAAAATAACTAAAATTATTAAATAGTTATTAAAAGCAGCTACAAAAAACCACTGCATATGAAGGTAATATCACTGAAAAACTGTTAAACTTCTTCATACAAAGGGAGGAATTTCAACGGTTTCCCAGTGAAATTCTACTGATCCGTAGTAGTTTTTACAGTTTCATATAAATGTTATTGCAAAGATTTTAAAGCCTAAGGACTTGAATGCTCCAATTCCTTCTAAGATAGCCTATTTGTTTCTGGAATTATCTATGTTTTCATAAAGTAAATTTGCACTTTGTCATTAACAGCAGATTTCGGGCTTCATTGGCAATACAATTTTTCCGATGGATACCTAGATATTTGATTTCTGATATGACTAAGGCACCTACAGCTTTTTAAAAAAAAATCTGTAAAGTATACTTTTAATAATACATTATGCTTTTAATAATGTTTCAATTCAGTTTTAGCCAAAATGCAGAAAAAATATAAGAAAAGTGTTTCAGTGAGCAATAGACAACGATTTGCTATGATTATGATTTATTCGATAAATATATTTCAAAAATATTTATCTTGAAAATTCTCAATCAGTTTATATTCAACTCAATATTTGAATCACAAAAGTTTCTCCTTCCTTTCACCCAACCAAAAATTAATTTAGTATATAAAAATTATTGTATTAAAAATTTAATCAATCGTTTCAAAAGATAACGCTTCGCGACTGAGTGGCGCGAGACTGTGTGTGTGGACAGGCGCGAGGAAATGGACGAACCACTGTTGAGCCTAGTTATAGTGAGGAGGGTGAACTGTGGAACTTGACAGACAATGAGTGACTTGCAAATAAACATTTTTAAGGGCAAGTGATTGGTGATCGGACATTTTTAAGTACAATTATTTATTAGTAATGTAGATATTAGTAATTAATAAAACTGTATTAAAACTTAATTGGGCATCCCTTACGAACCCAGTTCTCTACATATAGGTCGTAACAATGTTTTTGTTATTGCAATGCAAGAAATAATATTTTAAACATATTCTAACTTTTATTTAAAGGCTGGGGTGTTTTAATTGTATTTCTCAATACATATAGCATTGTTTAAACATAATTGTGTTTAACCTTCAATTTAAAATAGAATTCATTTACAAATCCATTTTCTTATCTTCAAAAATATCTTCTTAACAAGCTTTAAATGTATTCACATATATAATTTTGTAAATGTTTTATTTATTTTTTTGCTCCAGAAAATATTTACTTACGTAAAATTGTTTTGTGTTTTAAATATTATGAAGTGCTGAAGAACGCAAGCACATGCAGTGTAATAGTGATCAATACTTCGAAAGCCACGAAAGTCTTTAAATTAGTTTCTGTCGTTTTAGTATACATATATAGGTTTTAGAAATTAGATTTAAGCATATAAATTTTGATAGTGATAGGTATAAATAAAGTGGAAAATAAATTATTGCTTCTTGTGTATTCAAATAAGTACAATATTTTCGACTTGCAGAAATACTTCTTACAAGCCTTGAAATTGTACAAATTTTTAATGTAATTTTTATTTGCATGATTTTTTAACATCCCGGTAAAACTACTGCAAAGTTATTTCAAATTAATATTTTTTAAAAGTCACAAATTTGGCGTGGTAAAATTACGTAATAATGCTCAAGTGTTTTAGTAGTTTTACAGAATACACTCAGACAAAAAAAAATGTATTTATTAAGGCTATTGGTTCCTTTAATAAAGAGATTAAAGTAGCCCTTACTATTTAAACAAATAAAAATTTCTGTAACCTAATGCATTTATAAAATTCACTACATAATTGTAGTAAAGTAGAAGTATTCACTTCGCTTGTCTGATGAAGTAAAAGAATGTTCTTTTTCTCGCCAGCTGGGGACACTTTCACGACCTACGGGAAACGCACCAACACAGCAGACTTAAATTCGTTACCGGAGGCTGCCTTGTGTTTGGTATTATCGTGTTTGCCATTCTGGCTGCTCCCACATCACCGCCGCCAATATCAGTCATCTAATTATCGAGCAAGCCCGCCGGTGAGCTGGGGAGGGAGGCGTCTGTATACCGATTTACTTACGGCACGTCTAATTCAATTGCGGGTCGCCCCCCAGGGAAACAAAAATATTTGCCAGCAAATTGTCTTCGAGCACTTACTTCGCCCAACGTAGCCGCCACTTTCTTTTTTTACGAACTTATCCTTTATTTCCAGTGTCTATTTCGTTGAAGCTTTTCTCTATTTTATATAAACCGAGCGAGATGGCGCAAGGCAGTAGAACATTGGAATCGGGTAGAAAGGATCCGCGGCAGATCACGACCCAACTGACCTGATCTTGATGCTCAGTGGTTTCCGCGAGATCACTTCACGAACAATCTGGGGAGGTTACTGACTAAGCGCCAAGGCTGGGGCCGTTATTTTATGGTTTTATATTTTAACCAATTTAGTTGTAAAAAATTAATATTTCATGTTTCTTTTATGTTTATAAATGTTTACATGTCACTAATATCGTGAAAAGGAATCAAAACCAGACCACATATAATTGGATCAACTAAACATCCATAAGATTTTTAACAGATCACAGTTGAAAAAAACTTTGATTGTATGTCTTTAATTTCTTTTGATCCTGACATAGTTTAAAATTAAAATTTTATATTTCATCACTGAAATACTATTGCTACTAATGCTATTAGTGTATCAAAAAAATATAAAAAATTTTAAAGACCCATTTTTAGTGCATTTTTTCCTGATGCGTCAGATAGTTCATGCTTTTTATTGACATAACTGTTCAAGTTTTTGACTCAAACATTTTATTTACTTCTTACTTTTCTAAAATACCAAAATCCATATACGCCAGAAACTAAATAAATTCTTTGTAAATATGACCATATTGATTAATTTTCTAAATAAATGCCTATATAAAGTTTGACGAATTACAATTTACATTTCAATTGGCGAAATTTGAAAACTCGGGAAAATTGTATTGCCTTTAGTATTTTGCTTTGCATTTCGGTGTTATGCGGTGTATTGACATGATTGTTAGTGTCATTTCGTTCTCTCTATTACGATCTTGCCTACAGCTAGGAGCAATTTCTTCCACAATTCATCTGATTCGTGCTCGTTCAGTGAGTCCGCATTTGATGATGTCAATTTAGACGAGCTATGAAGACACAAAAATATTAGTTGAATAATACATATTTAGAAATCTACTTATATATTTTTATGGTGTTTGAAAATCAGCCGTAGCAGAGCGACGTGGTGCAGTGTAAGACACTGGACACGCAGTCGAGAGAACCTGGGTTACAGTCCGGCGCGAACTGCGTGATCTCAGTTCCCCGTATCCCTAATGCTGGGACGGTTCCTTACTGGAAGCTTTGACTGGCTCCTTAACAAATATCCTTTAAATGTGTTTGGCTTTATTGGCATGGCTTAGACGAGACATGAGCCTGAAACCAAAAACCCGCCTACAATCAGCTTACTCACTACGCCTGACTACGCTGCGGGTGGTATTGTTTGCAAATTGTGACTATTCATATTGCATTATGACAGAAATTGTAAGTTCAGTCACATGCGATGTCCTGTACTTTCATCAAAGTACTTATCGCAGTGGCAAAGGTTTCTCTGCGGGGACTTGGTTTCTTCCAAGTCTAGGTGAACATTTTAATAGGTCATATCTCAGCCACATTTAAAATACGATAAAATCTTTAATTTTTATTTATATTTTCTATAAAGTGAGTTTTTTATTGCCATAGAATTCTGGACAACTCGCTAGTGTTGATAAACTTTTAATTCAGTAAAGTGTGCATTAATGAGAGAAAATATTGACGGAAAACTGAAAGCATCTCTTATTTAATTCCCTTGATTATTTTGATGTTTTTTGCTTTATATACAGTATTATAATTTTAAACGATTCATTCCCCAATATTTTCTTGGACTTTAAAGGGCTTCCAAAGTATTTTTTTAAGTGGAAATTCTTTGGGAGTGATGAGAGTAAACATTTCAAGACTGAATTTTTATTCAATGATTTCGTGAATCCTTGTTGTGAAACGATTCTGACGCGAAAAGGACAGAGAATAGTTACTTAACGAAAGAGATATCAAAAGAGCAGTATGCTATATACGTCGCTGGGATCGTTTTCGTTCTCCTCTCTGTCCGAATATTCGTCCCCCGCTCCAAAAAAAAAGAACAGAAATATATAGATGGATGAAATAAGACAGAGAGGGTGCGCATGCGCTTGTTTCAGAAAATAGGTATAGGTATCCTATACAGTCAGCTGTGAATGCCTTGAATTTTATATCATCTATCAGTGCGTTTGCGTTCCTACTTGTTCAACCAGCTGCGTAGAGAGCATTGTTGAGACAGTCCCTGCATTTCCCGCATACCTGTTATGAATTTCATATTTCGTTCAGAGATTTTGCGTGTTTCAAATTACAGAACTGTTTGAAGAAATAGTAATACGCACAGTTTTTATTATGGTGTGAGTATTTCAACAGCGAGTTATGTTTATTTAGACAATTGTTTTAATTCTTTTATTTTTTTTCTCTCTCTCTCTCTCTCTCTCTCTCTCTCTCTCTATCTCTCTCTCTACCTCTCGGCCGTTTTACAGCTTACGATATACTTAAGAGTCGGGGTTTAAATAACCAAAGAAATTTCACTTCTATCATGTGTACTGAGTTACATGCGCTCTTTTTCTTTAGTTAGGTGAAAATTTTGAATCACTATTTTATAGGATGATTAAGTGACATAAGTAATATGTACTCAAAAATAAAATTTTCGCGTTTTTAAACTTATCTTGATTTAGGAATAAGTGCGTTGTATTTCTCAGTGTGCTTCTAAATATTCGTGCAAACATTTTGTTGGTTTTCTCCGTGTGCTTCGGATTGTTCCTGTAAATATTTAGTTACTTTTCTCAGTGTGCTCTTGATTATTTCTGTAAATATTTTGTTGGTTTTCTCCGCGTGCATCTGATTAATCCTGTCAGTATTTTGTTTTTTTTATCCGTATGCTTTTCATTATTCCTGTCAATACTTCTGTTAGATTTCTCCGTGTGGTTCTGGTAATTCCTGGCGAGACTTCTGCTCCTATTCTCCGAATGTTTTTAGTTATTATAAAAAATACCTACAATGTATTTTTTCGTACTGACACAAGCAAATTATTCCGCAATTTAATTTAATTGGTGAATTTCTTGTACCCAATCAGCACTTACAATTTATTTTATCAGTTGGATTTCAGACAAAGAAAGTTTAATTAGGTACTCAGGCGATTACAATGTCTTGAGACAGTTTAGAAACGCTACCGTGCAAGACGAACTTTCTTTTCCTTGATGTCTAGCGAAGTCCTTTTTCTCTAGCGATCGTGAGTAAGCTACCTGCCTCCTACATGAAAGAGCGACTGCCTGTACAAAACAGCATGTGGCGTCAAATATTTCAACAATCGGGACTATTTACAACAAGTAATTTGCATGAATTTAATTAACTCTCGCTGTTGAATGGAACTATTGGAGCCAGTTGCCATCTTATAGACTCGTAGCTTTGTAGTATCGTAGCGTGTTGCCATGTAGCCTCGTAGTCTCGTAACTTCGTAGCCTCGTAATGTCGTAGCTAGTTGGAGCCTCTTAGACTCGTAATCCCATAGTCCTGTTGCCTCGTAGTTTTGTACTTCTGTAGCCTCGTAGCCTTAGTCTTGTAATATTGCAGCTTCATAGCCAAATCGCCTTGTAGCCTGTTGCCATGCAGCCTCGTATTCTCATAGATTCGTAGTCTCGTAGTCTCATAGCAAGTTGGAGCCTCATAGACTCGTAGCCGAAGACTTGGAGCCAATGACTGTTGGAGTCAAAGACTGTTGGAGCCAAAGACTGTTGGAGCCAATGACTTTTAGAGACCAAGACTGTAAGCCAAAAACCTTTGGAGCCAAATACTGTAAGCCAAAGCCTGTTAGAGCCAAAGTCTCTTGGAGGCATTGTATCCTACCGCATCTTGCGATGAGATCGTATCCCTACGGTGAGATCGTATCCTTGCGATGAGATCGTATCCCTGTGACCAGATCGTATTCCTTAAAAGAGATCGTATCCATTCGATGAGTCCTCTTCTGGCAGTTGTCCAGTCCGAATCATCTCTCTCTTTAGTACGTTACCAGATATTTAGTTGCTGTTCCAATGTCAAACTCGATGGAAGTTGTACCATCGACGGAGCAGAACCTGATAGCTGCGGTGATGACTGCGATAGTGTTCCCGTTGGCATTGATGACAACTACGCTGACCTTAATGGATTGTGTACCATCGTCATCGGGAACCCTGACGGCAGCGACGTCGACAACCACGAAGAACTCGATGGAATGTGTACCATCGTCACAGATAACATTAAAGAATACTTATACAGGTGTGGTTCCATCAACAGAAGAGACTTTAATGCCTACAGTGCTGGCTGCAGAGGAAACCTCGATAAATGACGTTTCGCCTTCGATGGAGACTTCAATGATTGCAGTACCAATACCATGAACGATTACCACTGAAGGTTCATCGGCGTCTCCCCATAATTGATCGAAAAACAGTAATGCTCATCGACACGAGAAGAGTGAATGTGCTACTAATATTTCTGGCAAAATGTTTAGTTGTAAAACGTGTCGCAATAAATTTACAAGAAATGATAACTTGAAAAGACACTTAAAGACAGACAAAGGACCTGCTGTTCGGCAGAAAGGAAAGGTTTTGCTGCAAAAACGATGCATCGATGTACATAATAGTACTACCTGCAGACATTTCAACTCATCGGTTTCGGTTGGAGACTCGTATGCTTGCAAGCACACCAGCAAATGTGCAGCATTCGATTGCGATGACGCCTGGACATGAAACTAAACCCAAGACTTTTCTCGGTGCATTACTGGTCAATGATAATGGGTTCTACTTAGTGAAATCTGCATTTCGTGGAATTTTGAATGACTACTTTTATATAAATATGTTTATTGAGCGAAGTACATTTGTTTTTCTTGACTATATCAAGCAGAGCATTATCAATCATCTTACTGATGAAGTAGCAATTTACGGACCTTTAAAGTATAACTTGTGGTTGGACCGTATCCAATTGAGGATCAAGAGAAGTGTGCTTTCAAGACATCGGCTGCTACAATTTACACTTCTAACAATGTGAAGCAGTAAGTTAAACACGGCATCGAGAAACCCTGTCAGGAATATGAGGACTATGTGAGTAAAGAATCTGGCTGGTTGCTGTCTTCAGTAAACCGATTGGCGATGAGACTCAGTCCGTTCAAACCAATGCAGAACTTAATGTTTATTAGATTGGTATGTCCTTTAGTATACTATAAATTATGTAATATATATTTTTGTAACAATTTTAATTTTTCTGAACCTGTCATTTTTTTATAATTTTTAGATTTTTTCCCAATTTTCTTGCTAAAAATTTGCAGAATTTTAAGATGGGTGGCCAAATGGCATGTGTCCTGGCAATCAATAATTTATGCACTCTAGTGGGTAAAAATTAAACTAATATGACGGCAGTGCCATCTAGCAGACACAAATAATATGTCGTATCAAAGATGGTGTCCTCCAGCAGAAGAAAACAAGATGGCCGGCATGACGTTATACTGACTGATGTAATATCTGCTTCGGCATTCGTGGTGGGAGATCAGTCTGCCGGTGGCTTCCGCGGAGGAAGGTTCTGTCGCCATTTTTAATCAATTAGCCTCAACGGGCTCAAACTGCGGACTATATAAAGATTTTTTTTTAAAATTTAATTAATAATTTCTTTCATAAATTTAAAATTTTTTCCTGATTTTTAGCATAAAAATTACAGATTTTTAAGATGGTGCACAGTTTTTAACATGGCGGAAAATTCTTTTAATTAAAATTTTATTAATTTTTACAATTTTGCTTAAAAATTACAAATTTTCCCGTTGGCGGCCATAACTAAATGTGAAACGTTCTAGAATGCAAGATGGTGGGTTTGATGTAGGCAAGATTTTTATTAAAATTGTAATTAAGAACCTTTAATTTTTTTTTAAATTACTTGGTTACTCTGGCCGGGATCAAACCCAGGACAGATATGGATTAAGAAACTAAACGTTTGAAGTAAAGAATTTTTTAACATATTTTTGAGAATTTTTTCAGAACTTTTGGTTAAAAATTAAATTCTTTCAAATTTACGGTCAATTTCAATGTCAAGATCCCCTCCAGAGTCTTTTTGGAGGCTTGTCGACGGGTAATTTAAGTCTAAATGGGTAATTTTTTATTTTTGTAAGACAAAAGTCGTTTGAGGCATTAAATATTTCGAATTTTTGAGTAATAAAACGGGAAATTTTCCCTCAAAACGGGAATTTTCCCTCAATATAGGGACAAGATGGCGGTCGGCACCACAGGCACTACACCTAGAACCCAGTGTCAGAAAATACATTTGTATACTACTCATTTTAAACTGCATAACATTCCATATTCGAACGACGTCATGGGTAGTAAGTTAGTTGGACACGTTCTGAAGGAACAACATCAAACATTCACACGACCCAGTCATACGCAATCCGGACAGAAGGCAGAAGTCGGTGAACAGAAGACACAAAAATTTTATGTAGAAGTATATGTAGAGTTTATAATGGTACCGAAAAATAGCATACAATCCATGACTTATAATTTCTAAGTACTAACTTGCTAGCCAAGCGAACATGCTTTGTTACAGTCTGACGAATGTTCATATTTTTATTGTAAATTACGTCCCTTTATGTCATAGTTTTAGGCATATTTGCTAAGCCGCGTGATGCAAACCTCTATCTTGAAACGCTTATCTTCATAGTATGACTCGGGTGGACGTGGTTCGAGAATCTCACGATGATCTCTCATCTGAAGCTTCTCCGCTGTCTAGCAGCACCCAGGTGGTGACTTCGAGATACTTTTTTTAATTTACTTGGCTCATTATACAGTATGAGTCTGAATTGGACCGACAAACTTCGGTTGCAGGTGCCTTCCGACAAAAGAAGTTGAAAACATATTTACGACTTATGGTCTAAAGTGACTCCCAAGGTTGATATGCATTTTTGAAGTTGCAGATGAACAACATTTGAATTGTAAATAATAAGGAAAGTATTTAAGATAGCACACTGAGCGTCTGGATCATGTTAAATTGAAGTTCTACACAACACCTTAAATTTGGTCGCTTGCGCAAAAATATTTCGTTGACATAATTGGGGGCAGTAATATGTTAAGAAAAGTATGTGACAAATAAATGAAATAATTTTGCTACAACGACAAAATTCACGGTGGTTGCTGAATTTCATTCATTTGATTCAGATGCTCAGAGTTCTATCTTAAATACATTCTTTATTATTTACATTTAAAAAAATTTTCATCTCTTAAGTAAAGAAATATACCAGCCTTGGGAAGTACGTTAGACCATAAGTCGTAGATATGATTTCAACTTACTTTGTCTTGATGAACCTGAGGCCAAAGTTTGTCGGTCGAATTTAGACTCATTCTGTATACCGCAAAAACCACGGAAAAGTAATTTTCGAACGATTTGCAGACTTTTGCTCATGCGCAAAAGCACGCTGATTGTTCTGATCGAGTGAGGCAATTAGTTGATAATCTCTAGTAAGGTTCCGGAGGATGGTAATGTGTATCCAAGAAGCCTTCACGCATCGTGACACCACGACTTCTTCCCGACTCGGGACTAGCGCCGATCCACGTTCCACCCCCTCCCTACACAGTGCAAGTCACGTGCCGCGGTAACAAGGCGACTTGTGAGGCAGGCGGACTGAGCCATCTTCTGCGCCCCTTATCCAAACACTAAATCCTCGCAGGCATCGTACGGAACTTTGGTTTGTTCGCAGCTAATAGAGCAACTTCGAAAGCCCTGTTTAGTGTCACCTTGCAGACAATAGAAATAACGTTGTCCTGAGCCTAATGAATTTTATAAACGCGTGCTATAAACTTATTTCATATACAATTATGACAGTTCATACATTAATGAGGTATTTAAAAAGAAAAATCAAACCTAAATCTGCAACAATTTTATCACGGCCGATATTATAATTTTTTGTGACATACGGCATTTCGTAACCAAATTGACAATTGTTCTGTAATTGGCAGTTAAACGGTCATGGAACTTGCAAATAAGTACAGTAGACAGTTGAAAGCTACCATGTGTTGCGTTCCAAAACCTTACTTCGCATGCACACGGCGCGAATGAAGGAGTACGAAAAAACACGTACGCTCAACTCGCGTCATATTTTGTGCGACTGGTTTGAGACATTCAACTGTTCGTGAAAGGGTGCGAGTAGTATATAATAGCTGATCCTGCTGCTGGTGCCGGTGCCAGGATTAAGGATAGGATCAATGATCGACCACCCTGACGTCACGGCGGCCATCTTGGATGACCTTGACCTTAAAAAATGACAGAACTAAAAAAACTCAAAATTCCTTAAAATGTCCATATTTCGAGAGAAAATTCTCCTCTTTAGGTAAAAATTCCCATTTTATTCCTGATAAATGTCAATCTTTTGAAACTTCCTATAAGCGGCTTAAGACTCAAAAACAAGCCGCCCTATGCCGCTGAGATCAGGATATTGACGTCGGCCACCATCAGTCCACTTGTTACACCCGCCATCTTGAAAATACGTAACCATTATCCGATTTTAATTGGAACAATTATGAAATATATAAAAAATAATAATTAATTAAATTTTAATTAAAACGTGCTTATGCCATGGTGTCCTCGTTTAGAATCCGACGAGGCCATTCGTTTAAAAATTGCGTCGGATCCTTCCTTCACGGAAGCCACCGGCAGACTGACCTCCCACCATTTATACCAAGGCAGATATTACGCCGGCCAGTATGACATAATGGCAGCCATCTTGGGTCCGCCATGTTATTGATGTCTGGTGGAGATCGCCATCTCATTTTCGTCTGCAAAAGGGAGCTGTCACCATATTAGTTTAATTTTTGCCTGATAGAGTGCCAATCACCAGACCGTCATGTCATTCGTCATCTTGTCAACTGTCTTAGTTGCCATCTTGTCAACCATCTTGGCCACCATGTTGAAATTATGTAAGTTTTAAGCTATAAATTCGGGAAAATTCCAAAAATGATTTTAAAAAATCTATTGTTATAATAATGATTGATTCGAGCGATATCCGTCCTTGGTTAGATCCTTCATTACTGCAATAAATATAATTTAATTAAAATTACAAAAAATGAAAGGTTAGTGAAAAAACAACAAAATAAAAAAATGTATTACAGAAATTCTACAAGTACAAAAACCAAACAAAATACAAGCGCTTCTCGATGTCTATAGTAATCTTAGAAGGCGCAGCGAGCCCTTTATATGCCTTGACATGTGTTTTCAGGGCATCTCCACATTACAGTCTATTAACTAGACACATCCAGTCGGTGGCCAGGTACATTCATTCGATTGGTCAGGCTAACAGGTCAAGTTGGTGGCCAGGTACATCCAGTCGGTGGCCAGGTACATCCAGTAGATTGGTCAGGCTAACCGGTCAAGTTGGTGAAAAGGTACATCCAGTCGGTGGCCAGGTTTTAACGCCCCTCGTGCCCCAAAATTATAATATTTTAATTTAATAAAAAAATCCTATAAAACAGCTGAACAAAAAAATAAAGAAAAAGACAAGTATTACCAGAGGTGGCACGAGGTGGTGAACAAGACAATTTGATACTCCCGGCACACAAGCAACTTGGGAGCTAGTGGATTGTTTAAAAAGATATAGGTTAATAATAAATAAATAATGAACTACATAAGTAAATTGGTCTATAGGATTCCTGGTTTATTTAAAAAGTAATAAATTAAATCTGTTTACTATTTGTTTTAGTTTCACCAAAAAAGGTATTAACAAGTTATTAAAAGGAGGGCCGGCCCGATATGATTAACACATGTCATACTATCTTTTTAACAACAAATCAAGCACAGAAAATCAATTTAAAAATGTCCTTCCTGACATATTATAGCATGTTAGGTTCGTCCACTCATTACTGTAACAATTTCACATATTCTTATTTGTTAAGTTCTCTATGGCACTGCTCGCTGGTATTCATTTAAATAATTTCTTTCGTTGGTTGTAGGGAGAAGTTATATTTTAAAATATCACCCTGGGCTTCAAAGCTGGACGTCTGGCCGGGATAAAGCTCTTCTTAAAGAGACTCGAAGCTCGAGGTCCTTGACAACTTGATGGGTGCAATTTCGGCGCCCAAATGTTGGACCCTGTCTGAAACACAAGCCAAATTCGGACGAATTAGACCTGCTTCCAGACAGTCAAACACAGTCGGCGCGAAAAGGCCAACAAACGGGAATTCGGGGAGGAAAAATAGACCGAAGTACTCACCAAACAGGGTGTAGCTCCTGGACTCAGGAAATGTCTCGCGCCGACATCCGAAAGGCCCGGACCGAGAATAGCGCGGATGGAGCGGAAGAAACCATGATTTAGGAAGATAAAAAAATTAATAAAATTTAAACTAAAACATTATTTGTTGCCTAATTACATTGACTGACTGGCTACTACTAAATTTAGAAACTGGGATCACATTCCTTAACACCGATGACTACATTCCTAATTCGAAGGAAGAGTTCGTCGTTGCCGCGAAAAAGCCTCTCGACAGAGGAGACGCCGAGATGACGCGGTAAGTAGCCGAAGTCTAAGTGCCGCAATGGCGGACAAAGCTCCTAATTAATACGGGTGCTCGGCCCTAGGGAAAAGAGGGGTAAGGTTCAGCTCTGGACCGAAAACTTCCGGAGGTGACCGAGGTGGGCGTAACTACACCTTCAGTTGTTGTGCCGAGGGACGACCACTGCACTCTCTACCAGTGGGCACAGAAAGCTACAAAGGATCGACTTTTACAGGACACGAGTAGAAAGCATAGGGCCTTATGGCGCAGCCGGTGCTGCTCTCTGGTGGCCTAAAGGGGAAGGAAAGAAGGAGGTTAGCAAAGTCGCCACTAGGTGTCGCGGGCGTTAGCTCCACTCGCTGGTGACAAGAGCAGAAGTAACTGTTTCTGCCACTAGATGTCGTGGGTGGTCCATATGTGCACATATTTTTTCTGTGGCAAATCGTCCTTGAAGTAGGCCACTGCCTGGCGAGTTCACGCCAGGGCAATGATCCTGGGCCAAATTCTGAGAACCAAGGTGGG
Organism: Bacillus rossius redtenbacheri; assembly: GCF_032445375.1. Taxonomy (NCBI): domain Eukaryota; kingdom Metazoa; phylum Arthropoda; class Insecta; order Phasmatodea; family Bacillidae; genus Bacillus; species Bacillus rossius. The sequence goes on from NC_086331.1 coordinate 77,688,616, forward strand.
GGACTAGGGGGGTGGGGGTGGACAAAAAACGCAACGAGGCTGGGTAAGAGCGTCCCAACGTGACTTTCTATGAGTGAACCTAAGATGTTTGTGTGATGGGAAGAGCTGTTGTAAGCTCGTCTCTGAGAAGTGGTAACAACTCATCCAGAGCTGTTGTGTGCAAATTTAGTCATGCAGGGAATTAAAGTTACAGGTCCACAGGCGTGACTGCAAGCGGGAGAAAGGTCATCCGGGCTGCTAACGACGTATTTAGGCTTGCAAAAGCTCAGTTTAGGCCCCTGAGAAAAGGTACCTCGGTCCACTGCCGCAAAGTTTAACTAAGTAGTGTACACCAGCCTAACAAAGAGTAAATCACCCTTGTGTAACCAATAAATATGAAAAACATATTTCCAAAAATAATTTAAAATTATAATAAAAATAAAAAACGTGCCGAAATACCTCATTTCCGGCACAAGGTACATCCAGTCGGTGGCCAGGTACATCCAGTAGATTGGTCAGGCTAACAGGTCAAGTTGGTGGCAAGTTACATCAAGTCGGTGGCCAGGTACATCCAGTCGAGTGGTCAGGCTAAAATGTCAAAAGTTGGCGGCATGGTCCACCCAGTCGGTTACCATGCACGACCAGTCGGTTAGAAATACAATCACGCCCAGTTGGTGGCAAGGTACACCCAGTCGGTGGCCTGGCACTTCTATTCAGCGGTCAGGAATGCATGTTCAGTAGGTGGCCAGCCACATCCAGTTGGTAGCTGTGTAAGCTCCTTAGAACCGCGGTTCTAGGAAATTACATCGGCGCGCACACCAAAAACAAAAAAACGCAGCCTCGTGCTAGAACAAGGTCTCAAAGGGTTTACGAGATTGGTTTTGACCTTAAATTCCATCTGAGAGAATTAAAATCAGCGCTCAAGCGAATCATGCGCATTACATCATTACAACTCACGTCCAACTGCATTGATTACATGAGATAATTATGTAATTACAGCACATCATCTGGCGAATAAAAAAACAGGAATATGCTATGTAAAAAAATCTGGAATGTGTTATTTACACATAAACCAGTCAATAATTCTACATCAAAAATACAGAAGATTTTCTACTTACATTTTTTTTTGGCTTAGCATGTTAACAGACGTTCAAACCCCATGTGCTAAAAAGCACACAATCAAAATTTAAACCTTTTACTATAAACTATATACTTTTACTTTATACTATATACCAAGATCGTCGCCTGTGTACAGCTTCAAGCCGCCGATGCAGTTTGCTGTTACGTCGCTGCCTATGAACTTCCATCAAGTGTTTGGAAAAGTAGAATGAGAATATTAAGTCTTGTAAATAAATACAATTCACCTCTTGAACTTTGATATCCTTGGCGCCGTGGATATTAATTGCTGCTAATTTGGTTTTTAAACCTTTTCCATGACGTTGTTTCATGCTAGCTCTCTATCTAATGAACTGTGTGGTGGTCGCTCCTGGTAGGAACACTTTTAGCAGGAGGGGGGGGGGGGGGGGTATTGGCAGCAGACGTATCCGCTGCTTTGAAGTCCGAGAGCTAGCCGCTTTGCAGGCCACCCTCCCCCCCCCCCCTTCACTCCACCGCCCGTTCCAATATTCTGTACTTTTGATATAGTGACGTATTTGTACCTTGCGATTTTCTTTTTTATTTAATTTTTTTTAATAAAACTGACATGGCAAAAGGTCACATCTGCCCAGTTTCATGGTAATAGAATCGGGAAAGGCCACAAATCAGCCAAGGCCCTGTTCCGGTCAAGAGCAGGGGACTCAGCACAACTCATAATTGAATGAAAGACCTAACACCATTGTGAATACAGGAGAACCGAGCTATTTTAATGTGGATCACTACCGAGGTATTCGCCCTCAGAACATCACCTTTAGCTGTGCAAATTCTTACGTCAGAGTAATATGTAACATGTTTAGACAGAAAGAGAATGTGTTTACACACGTGCTCAAACATGCTTTGACTGATGAGCGAACATGTAGCTCCTGAATCAATCAAACCAGGGGACGTCTGTTCCTGGATATGATCAGGCACGAAATGAAGGAAAGTACGAGACTTGGCCTTACTGAATTTACGACGAATACACCCAAGTTTATGTCCCGTTGGTCTCAGTTTCCCTGGCATTTAGCCCGATAATGGCCGTTCCCTTTGCATTTGATTCATTGTCTCCTGCCGATGCCTACACGGAGATTCGTGCACTCGCTCACGACATGCCCAAAGGCGCAGCAGTTGGCACACCTGCCGCGGGTGCCGGTGACGTCGGGAGCATTCGAACCCTCAATGCCAGTAACGATGCGCGGGCCGTCATCACAAGGCTGGCTTACACTATTAGGTGCAGCACCAGCGGGCGAGAGCCCGTCCAGGCCGGTAGCACACATTTGCACAGACGATCGAAAACTAGATTTAGCCTGCGTACGAGGCGCCAGGCTAGAAACAGGGGGCGGAAATGCAACATGATATTTCCTGGTAGCTAGGAGACGTTCCTCCACCTCGCTACCCCAACACCACAGTTCCTCTGGTGGTGGGAGGCATAGATATAAAACTATGTTGGCGGGTAAGCGGAGACAGGTTTCCCAGAATAATCTGCGTCAGATCACCCTCAAGCATACCCAGTTCGAGTACCTCCGCATACGAAACTACCGAGTTGATAAAAGCAATTACCGACTCTTTAGGTGACTGAAATCTACAACAAACAAAGTCACGCTTACACATGTAAAGAACACGTGATGGACAAACAAACTGCAGAACCTGCGACTTGAATTCAGCAAAACTACGCTTATGCACAAGAGCATCAGTGATGAATTGCACATACGTGCTGCCACACTTGCTGAGTAGAGCCTTAAGGAACGCGTCCTCGGTTACTAAACTCAACTGGTTAATCCGGGCGGCTTCAATGAGAAACTCTAGCACAGTTCGAGGCTCGACACCATCAAGCATAGGGAGGCCCTTAAGCGAACTGAAAAACAATTTAAGATTAAAGGAATCATTCGCCGTCCGACTCATTCCCTCTGTGGTTTTCCGTGGCTCTGCCGCACCCGCAGTGTTCCAGGACTCTTTCACGAGCCGCACGAGCCTTACTCGGAGGTCAGCCACGGTCTCCGTGAGTTCGTACTCCAGGTCATTGTCCTTCAGGTGGTCGAGCAAGTCGGCGCGCCGCAAATTATAAATCCAACTCGTGGGAGGAGCGCTCATGGTAGCAGTACATGAAACAAATACCAAACAAAAGAAACACTCTGCCTAGCAGAGTAGCGCAGCTGTTGTAAGCTCCTTAGAACCGCGGTTCTAGGAAATTACATCGGTGCGCACACCAAAGTCACACAAACGCAGCATTATGCTTTAACGAGGACTCAGAGGGTTTACGAGTTTGGTTTTGTCCTTCGTAACAGTGTAGCAAAGTAAAGAACGTAGTGTGCAGGGCAGCGTTAGTAGCGAGGAATTATATACAAAATTCCAATTACAGTTTTATTCAAAAAAATGGTAATCTGGTAAACACTAGGACTAACAAGGCTCGCATTATGAGTCACAATTGTAGGTGTTAATTTCCACAGTATGCTCATACAAATAATCAATTAAGCTATAAGATCGTACATAAATGGATCGAATAAGCTAAAATCAATAAGGCAAAGAAAATGAGCATCAATAGATAGAATAAGTGTAGAAAATAAATACGACTTAACATTCATGAGATTAATGCAGGTGCGTCAACATTAATACACTTCATCAATGCCGCTGGGCAAAAAACTAGGCACCACACTGAGTGTACCCTAACCAGTCGCGTGTTTACACAGTCCGATCAGCCTCGGTAACAAAGAATGTTCGGTGGTGCGCAATCAAACTCAAGACATACATGTTCATTAAATAACGCAATAAACTATGCTTGATCCCGTGAACAAGAACACCATGAGGTAAAAACATGGCAATACAGAATCCTAAACTATCAAAGTTACATGCGCAATACAAACGTCACGTCCTTGGGAAAAAAACATAACAAGCTAAATGAATCACGGCCACAATCAAACCCGAGATGTAGGCCCATACAAGCAGTGAGAAAAGCCGGGAAAAGCAAGAAAGAAACGTGCATTACGCGGGAGGTATCCCAAGCGACACAAAGAAAAACTGCTAATAACAAGCATTGAACATTCTAGTTATGACACCGGCACCCAGTTACAAAGTGTGACCACGCCTCACTGTACTCACATAAATTAAACCGACACGTGGTTCCACCTATACATTGACCGAGTGAAAGGTCACAATACACAAAAAGCGAAATCGTGAAAAGGTGAAAATAGCCCGACCAAAGACCAATTCCAGCAAGGCTGAACAAATTAAGACACTAAATACTGAAAGCAAAAATATATAAAATATATGAAAGATATTTACAAGTTAAGCATTAGATTGAAAAAATTTACGACACCAGAGACGCGTCAAGTGAGACAACAAACGGCTATCGGAGCAACTGAACATGACAGCGGTGGGAAACAAAGTGAAACAACCGGAAAGTTACTAAACGAAATAGGCTCCAAAATGAAGACACGGCCTTGAATAAACACACACAACCCCTACTGTGGAGCTGCAGAAGAGGAAATAAATTAAGGGAAAAAGAAAATCACAAGGTACAAATACGTCTCTATAACAAAAGGACCGGAGATTGGAACGGGCTCTCGTGAAGGGGCAAGGAAGACCGGAGGGCGGCAAGCGCGTGGAGTTCAAAGCAGCGGTGACGTCCGCTGCAGCCGGACTCATACAGTAGGTGGTCAAACAAATTCAGTCCGTAGCCAAATGGTATTGTTTGTCGATACTTGACAAACATTTTATACAGTTCATGTGCATAGGCCAAGCGTCTCCGAATCACGAGGCCAATTTTGTCCTGAGTAAAGACTTATCGATGCGCATTCAAAAGAAGCAAGCAAATTAAAAAAAAAAGAAAGTATAATCGTCAAAAAAGGACGCACATTTAGAATTGTGTGTGAGTGGTTGCACAATGATAGAATCAAAATGTACTTTTTGTGGCAATAGGTTCGCACACATGTCCATGTCAAGTCATCGTGAAATATATCACTGTGCTTTTATCGATACTGAGAACTCACAGCTGTCTTCAGTATGTGGTAATCGACTGTCTTGTAGAAATACTTTGAAATTACATGTCAAAGAATGCCAATAACTATTTTCGCACTCCTCGAAGACTGAAGAGATCGGTAAATGCTAAATATTTTAAACAATTATTGTTTGTACTTGCAGTATTGTAGAATTCACATAATGAATATAAAAATGTATTGTTTTATTTTTTGTTAACCTAACACTTTTATGGTAATATTTTTAATTGAGGTGATATTTAACGACATGAATATTTTTAGTCTAAAATAACCTATTATGCATCGACAAACTAACGAATTGAGTACACGAATTTATTGAATCAATCATTATATTAATAGAATTTTTGATGATTTAAAAAAAGTTCCCGAATTTCTAAGATTTAATTTACGAATTTGCAAGATAGCGGCCAAGCTGGCCGACCAGATGGCAGATGTCACAACGGCCTGGTGATGGGAACTTATGCACTGTAGGGGGTAAATTTAAACCACTATGGCAACAACTATCTCGTGTAGACATAAACAAGATAGCGGATCCAAGGTGGCCGCTTTGACGTTATACTAGATGGCGTAATATTTATTCCTTGGAATTGGTGGTTGTGGGTAATCAGTCTGCTTGTAGCCTCCATGGTGGAAGGAGCCTTCGTCGTTTTTCGCCCTCACAAGGTTTGAACCTCAGTCTCCAAGGTCCATGACGTAAGTGCGTTTTTATTACTATTTTATTTTAAAAAATTATAAAGTTAATTTTTATTCCGATTTCTCTTTGGTATAGTTACAGTTTTTTTTTAATATGGTGGATGTGAATTAATAAATAAATTTAGTGAACTCAAAATGGCGGAAAAATTTATATTACAAAATAGCCGTAATGACGACATAAACCAAAATGGTGTAAAGTTATAGAATACTATAATACAAGCGGTAAGTTCTAGAATACAAAATGGTGGAACCAGGATGGTAACTCTGACGCCATAATTCCAAATCGCGGTCGTGACATTATCCAAATGGTCAATGTCATGACCTAAGAGGTTTACTGGTGGATGGTTAATGGGGAATGTAATTCTCTTTTATGACTTTTCAAGCCTTTAGCGTTTTTTGAGGACATAAAATGGGAAATCTTCCCTCAGATCAGGATTTTTTCTCTAAAAGGGAATATTTTGTTTTTCATATTTTTTATAATTATTTTTTGTGAATATTGTTTTCTAAACACTGCAATTTTAAATAAATTTGGGTCAAATTTGACAAACATTGAAGGTCAATATCAAGATTATCCAAGTTGGCGGGTGTGACTTCACAATCCAAGGTGACGTCCGGTACGTCAACAATCCAAGGTGGAGTTTGGCTAATCAAATCCTCACTCCTCCGACTTCTTGGTCAGGATATATTTTTATTTACTACTGGCTTTCATTTTTTATCAGGTTTTTGTTTGGTGGAATGAAAGAAAAAAGAGATTTATATTACCGTTTTTATTAGTTAAATTGTCTGGTCTTCGTACAATCAAACAATAAATTTATCAAATTTTTTAACTCAAACATTTAATTGGTATTATTAAGTAAATCTATATAGATGTAAAGACCATAATCAGGTTTCCTTATGGCAATTAATTACTATTTCATTTAAATGTTCTCAGTTTTTTATTGAATTTTGTGCTGGGTCCAACATTAGAATTAGGTACCTTTTTAGCAGTACATATTAGTGTCTCGTCTCCAACTTGAATAATTTAAAAGCGGTTTTTGAATTTTCCATAAAGAATAATACGAAAATTCTTTATATCTCAAATCACAGATTTTCCTAAATAAGTCATTGCTAATGCACAATTATTTACATACCTCGTCTATGTAAACAGTTCGACTTGAAAATTTGCTATCTAGTTATTTTCTAAAGGGTGGTTTTCTTTTAAACATTTGTCAGTATATATACTCTTTTTCTACAAAATCAGAATACAATTTTTCTTAAGAAAGTGATTGTTATTCAAAATGATCACTGATTTACCTGTTTAATAAATATTTGCTCCCTCTTGTTTGTATCCTATCAACGTACACTATTTGCAAACGTAATAAATATTATTTTTAAAGGTAAATATTAAGCTCCTAAAACATGGTTAGTTTGCTGTGAGCAATTTATTCTTAAAATTGCAATTTCACATTGTAACTCAAATTTAATCTCAAATGAAAAGCTGACAAGCCTCTGAAAAAATTTAGGTTTTTTTTTTTTTTCTGAAAATGTAAGTTGACTTTCTTATTATGAACCATGCATCTTTTTTTGCCTAGGAAAAGTAGTTTTGCTGGCAAGGCAACCCTGTTATATATATATATATAAAATAGCATTAGGAAAATAAAATCCAAAAGTGTAAGTTTTTTTCGTTTGTTATCATATAACAGGGTTGCCTTGTCAGCAATAGTGGTTTCGCAAAAACGTAAACCAAAGTTCCCTCAATCTAATTTCCAATATTGATAAGTTTAATTATTGTAACGAACGCAGACAGGACCGCGATACGCGCCAGGTTCGGAGCTGGCTGGCGGCCTTGCCAAGCTACTGGTGTCACGCGCCATGTCACGTGCGGCCCACTGATGTAAGGCAAACCACGCGTGTTTGGACAGATTACAAGGCTTATCCAGAATAGATGTTTAAACACCAATCTGAGTCAAAATAGGACTAACATGTTACACAGGAAATGTGAACATAATGGCCCCGACTCAGATCATCCATGGACACCCTGAGAAAATTGTAGATGTATGTATAAGAAACATTCACAACTAACGAAATGATCCTATTTAACATAGTAGAGTCATTGATAACAAAATAGTTTTTTTTACTTGTATTTTCTCCTAAACAATAATTTTTGTATCAAAATGGCCTGTTTTTGCCAAATTTTAAGGAAACTAATGGATGATAGATAATACTTTAACTAAATCCCTTGAAAAAATTCAATTCAAATAAAATTCTCTCGATATAACACTGTACCTTAGAATAACAAATATGTTTGCCTATAATTTTTTAAATAATAAAATATACAACTTAGTTTTTTTTTTAAATTTCCTAGTTATATGATACAATATACCCCATTCAAACATTTCAGTAGTTTTAAGATGTTATAATGCTTGCCTAGCAGAGAATTTTCATTTTCTTATCAAATGAATTATTTACAAATCCTTATCTCTCTTGAAACTAACCGACATTTTCCTTAACTTACCACCTAAAGAAGTGTGCGCTGATTTCCCTGCACCCTATCTGATAAATAAACTCCTGCAAAACTCGCCTTATTAAGTAGAGAGAGGTAGACTGTATACCATTAAGTATACACTTGGACTCCGTTCTCATTTGACCATAAAGTGGATAGTCACATCACAAAAATTCAAATGAGATAATCATATGCAACAAGGCTAGGAAGTAAAATGTGGCAGCAGCCAGTATACAAGTTCCTCGTGGCATCAGTAAGTTACGCGAATTCCGCAGTTCTCCGCTGACAGAGTGTTCTTGATCGAGACATTTATCATATAGAGTGTTTTACTGTGTTCAAGGTCGGGGTATTTTCAGCACGTAGCGGGAAAAATTAGGCCTTGGCTGGCCGGAATCTCGAGCGAGACTTAAAATATTTTTATTCAGTGCTGTGACCTTACATGTTTTCGATATTTATTTTTTAAGAAAATTATGGCCTAAACTGATATATTTTTATTTTACAATAACTATTATCCAGGTAACTGAAAATCATGGGTATTTTTGAGTATTTTATATTTAAAAAGCACAAATACATAATATATAAAATATATATACTAGATTTCTTTTTCAAAACATACTATTTTTTTGCAGGATAAAATTTTCGTTGCTACAACTATAACAGTATTCAAGTGTTTAATTATAACATAATAATGGGGTTCGTCTTCTTATGTACACGCGTTATAAGTTTTACTTAGTTGGCGTAACATAAAACTAATTAGTGGACCGACGGTACCTTGAAGTACCAGATGGCTGGACTATATGAAATGCCCAGCAACACAATTCTGCAAGAAATACAAGGAAAGCATTGATTTTTAATGAGTAATTATTACATAGATCAAGATAGTAATTAGCAAAATATCTTATATTGTTATTTTTTATTTTTTCTATTACTGGTACTTTGAAGTACCGTTGGGCAGTTATGATGCAATGAGGACAATAATACATAACCTCAACAGATTTGACATTTCAATATAAAAATACCACCTTTCTCATAATAATCAAAATTCTAAGTAAAATTTTAAACATAAAACAAACACATATATCAAAATTAATATTTACATTCAAAGAAACACAATACATATCATATTTCTTATAAAGTTGACACATTTTTTCATTACTGCAGTCAAATAATTTATGGACAGAAACTCAACTTTGACTGGCTTATACAAACTGCTCATCATGTACATTATTTACATGTTGTGATACTCAACAAAACAATTCTTCTTTTCATTGCAACATAAGAATATGTTGCAATGGGAGCATTTGCTATGCGGACGTGACTGAGTTTTTTTCATGCTGCACACTTCACAGCGTCCCCTTTGGTTCGTAAACTCTGGCCAATGGATGCCTTTGTTACTGTGCCGAACATCTTTCGTAACTGAGGGACCTGCACTCCTTCTCTTTGAAGGACCTTGCATTTGCTGACAGTTAGTTCCTTTTCTTTTCCCGGGAGAATCCTTCTTCCTTCCCAACTTGTGCGTCATTAACCCCATTGAAACATTTCTCCGAAATTCTAATAAAGATGGTTTTCCATGTAAGTTTGAAAAAATAACATACGCATTTACAAACGCAATGTCCAACAATCCCCAAAAAATTAGATGCCACCACTTTTTTGATCTGCGATTCAGACCGTAGGCTACTCTGAGACGGTCCGCATGATCCACGCCACCCATATATTTGTTGTAGTCAACAACAGCTTTTGGGCACTTTACCATTTCTCTTGTTCCATCTTTCTTTCTGCGTTTAACTTCTGCATCCTCTGATCCATGAAAATTTGAAGCCAGATGTACAGCCTTCGTGTCTTTCCACTTGAAATAGGCAATTCCAGTGGTAGAGAAGCTACAATCAAATTCTCCCCTCTGCAACGCCTTGTCTTCGACAAGTGATGGGAGTCCTTTTCGATTGGGGCGGACTGTCCCACATGCTAATGTCCCTTCCACTTGAAGCTTCTCAAGGAGAGGGATGGATGTAAAATAATTATCAAAGAAGACTATTTTCTTCTTGTTCAATTCTTCTTTGCATAGTGACAGAACAACCCGTTCTCCTAACCCATAGCCACTAAACTCTTCCTGTAATTCTTCATCTTTCCCTTGATAAATACTAAACTTTTTAATATAGCCTTTACTATCAGCCAAGCACCAAATCTTGTAGCCCCTTTTGATTGGCTTCATGGGGTTGTACTGTTTCATGCTTGAATGTCCCTTGAATAAAATTGTTGATTCATCAACAGACAGTTCACGTGTGCCATGATACACTTCCCTAAACCTTTGATTCAGGTAACGTATCATTGGCTCTAGCTTGTACAATTTGTTTTTATTTCCTTGTGGAATGCTTGAATTGTCATTGACATGCAGTGAGCTCAAAATAGCATCAAATCTATTTCTGCTCATTGTTTCTGACACCAATGCCACTCCTAAGTCATTGGCTGTGGACCAATAGTGCCTCCAGTTCGGCAATCTATGGTAGCCCATAAAAAAGTTGATGCCTATAAAGGCGTACAGTTCTTCAGGCTTGAGGTTCAAAGTTTTGTTGTTTTGAGTAGCATACAAATTGCTTTGATACACAATATCATTTATCATGCCCTCCACAAGTTTTATAAAAACATCTGTAGCCAACTCGCAACCTTCAAAAACACCTTCTACAACACCTTCATCTAAATCGTAGTCAGGTACAACAGTTTCATGTGTATTTAGCTTGTTCCATCTACGATTTCGCTGCGACATTGGCAAGTTTTTACTTTTTACACTGTTACCTTTTGAAGTGGTTGGCTGGGAAAGTAAGCAATTGTCCGCAACAATGTTGTCTTCTCCAGTGCCGGGAACAACACTTTCGTCAGCATCTTCTTCGTCAGACTCTTCATTTTCACTGTCATCTGGGAGTATTGTCGTCACTATCCCCATATTTTCTATTTCTCTACTAAAAATAGAATCAAACATATTATCATCATTAGTGGATGTGTCAAAGTCCGCATCAGAGTCGTTTTCGACATCTGTCAATAAACTATCTTCTGGAATGTTTTCAACCAAAACATGTGCTGTACGTTTTTTTCTCAACTTGCTAAGCAGGGGAGGCATGATTTATAAAAAGGTCACCAAAAAACAATATTTCAGCATCAAAAAATTAGTTCTGCAGAAGATAAAATGATTGTTTACAAACTGTAGCACAAAATAACTAGGTTACTTATCACATTACACTGAGTTCATCTATCTGCCCAACGGTACTTGTAAGTCCACCAACATTTTTTTGTAATAAAACAATTACCAGTATCAATAATAACATAAAAATCGTCCTATATATTCACCTGTTATTATAGAATAGAAAAATCAATTAGTTAACGTTTACCAACAGCACGAGCGCGAAATATCATAACACAAAGTCGTTCATAGATATGCTATCACAACAATGGTACACCTACCCACAATAAATAGAATTGTAAAATTCTAATACCACCAACATCAAATATGTTTTTTCCCTGTTAATAACGACGGTACTGTCAAGTACCGATGGGCTACTAAAAGGAAAATACAAACATTTGTATTTCTTATGGATGTTTCAATGTCGTGGTACTTAGAAGTACCATTGGTCAGTAAATGAAAACAGAATTTTCAATAATATGGGCCACTAAGGGTTAAAAAGAAATAAAATAACAAAAGAACTGGAGTGATATTATAAAATCGCAGTAAAGTATAAATTCATTAAAAAATTTAAATAAATATTCATTTTTCAATAGTAATGTAAACACACGTATAAGATTATTTATTTAATTTAGTAAAATAGTCGAGATAAATTTTATTTCATAATGAAAATCAATCAATTTGCTGAATGTTATTCTAATTTATTAATTTTATTTGTATATAATAATAAATGTATTAATTTAAAACGTATATAAATTATAAGATATAAATTCATTTATAAAAATACATTTGAAAAAGTTTATAAACACGATTACTATTACAATAAATATATGTTCTTAATCAATTGGACGAATATTCAATATCCACCACTAAAGTATAAAGATTAAAAGAACATATATAATATTTATTTGAATGTATTTTTTTTGTATCCTGTGAAAATTTCGTGGCATGGTGTGCGCGCATCGTAAAAACTCTCATCATTTTCTCATAACGCGCCTGAAGAAGTATAACTTCAAAAAGGCAAGAGTTATTTGTATTTCTCACTCGAGATACGACTGTGAAACACTACTAACACAAGTGTCAGCCCAGCTACGGAAGATCGTAACAACTAAACTCCCGACCCCACGGCTTCCGCGGTGTTGCAACATCGCTCTCGCGCCACAGCTCAACGGCTAGCGAGACGAACTGCACGTCTGCTCGCTCGGGCACACTTTTCTTGCATCACTTGACAGATGTATAGAGGTGCCGAAGTTTCGCGGACTCATTTGATCGCAGGCTAGAATGCAAATCTTCATACGCTAGCACTGTGTTCATGATTGGACCGCAGCTTTTTATACGCGGCCCTTGTAGCATTGCACAATGAGGATTTGTTATATACATATATTTTTTTGGGTCATAAGAATATTGATTAAGAATAACTTTGATATGAAAGATAATAATTATTTAATATGTAGATAAGGATTGTTCAGATCTGTTAAGAATTATTAATTACTTTGGTTAAATTTCATGGAAAGCCTTAAAATACTTATTTCCTTGAGATACTTAATTATTAATTTGAGGGTTAACTCCAGTTCATAATAATTAATTTTGATATTTGATAATTAATTTCAGTAATTGTTTTGTTTAAAGCAGTATAGATAATAATTTTACAGGACATCAATTTCAAACAAAAGTTTTTAATATGGTATGAATTTCAACTTTGTTTACAAAATTTTGAACATTGTATTTGAATTTGTTGGGTAATTTTAAATTCTATTGGATATTGCTAGTGTAATATCTTGAGAATAGTCTGGAAGGTACAGAAGGAAGAGCGGACAGGCGCGACACTCTGGCGCCAGAAAGTTATTTTTCACTTTGTAAATGCGTATTTGGGATTTACGCGTCACGTTGTACGCACAGCTGTAGCGACTGTCTGGAAGGGTCTCTGGAGGCTACCACTAGCCAGCCAATCAGGGCGAGCCCTGGCGTCAAGTGATGTGCCCGTACGAATCTCCTTATATGGTCATATTTTGGAATTATGTGCGCTGATTGGTCAGTTGGCCCACGGGGTTGCCTCCCTTGTTTTCAACTTTACAAGGGAAGGTAATCTCGTCGACCAAGTCACTTGTTGCTCGATCGTCGCCGAATTCGGTCGCGTCGTCGGCAAGCCGCAAGACAAATGGAAAATTACTAAGAGATAATTTAACGCCTAGGGGCTGGGGCCAGGCCGTATTTTTTAACTTAGTTAATTTTTTTCGGACAAATGTATTAGAAATTTAGGCCCTAGGCGTCGGCATCGGCCCGACTTCGTGAGATTACGGTCCGCGATCGACGGTACCTTGAGTTATGTAATTAATTAACCAAGGGACATTACTAAGTTTTTTTTTCTTTGGCGAGTGACAAGACTCCTCGACCATCAACGGCAAGATGTATGGTGCTGTGGTATGTATTTAGACATCGTTAAAATTTTTATAAGAAAAGACAAAAACTGTGCAAGTAACGAAGTTTTTTCTAACAAAATTCATTTGTAAAATTGTGTACTGAGGCCATGTAACAATGAGAAAAAAAATTTTTTTTTTAAGAAATAAACAAAGATAATTTAATAAACTCTTTTATTTCCAAATAACGCAGAACCTCAGGAACATTGTTTGTTTTGTTTTGTTACGTTTCTCTGTGTGCTTAGCCGGGCAAAACATACAACGTAACACCCTCTACGATCGTGAGCCAACGATGCCCAGCCACCGTAACAAGTACCATCGGAGAATCTCACTCCGTCCCCTGCTAATATACTCACAGTCGCTGTTACAATATGTGAGTCCACTAAAAATTACTTAAATTTTTCAGTGATAGTTTGAATTAATTTTCTGTTACCTCAAAACTCTAGAAATAAAACACAAAAAATTCAAATTTTACCATTTATTTTTAAAAATTACACAAGCCACGTATATTAGGTTAAGGCATTTAACAATTTCGTAAGCAAAGTATTTAACGATGCATGGACTGACTGCCTCGTTGATGTAGCTATTGCCTAGCCGACTCCGGTTCGGTGGTCTCGAGCACAAGAACGTAGTAGGGATCTATCCGACTGCTTATCGTCGACATTGTTCAGTAAAAATGATCAATGACGTCTGCGATCATGGCTACGACATGGCTCAGACTCGGTGGTTGTTGGGGCAGGAACACTTAAATTAAATAATAATGGCGACAGCGATCTCTAGCAGATATAAACAAGACGGTGGATCTATGATGGCCGTCATGACGTCGTACTAGCTGGCGTAATATCTATTCCTTGGCATTATTGTGGTGGGTATTCAGTTTGCTGGTAGGCTGTGTGGAGGAAGGAGCCTCCGTAACTTTTGTGCATTCACCGGTTTCTAACAGAGGTCTTCAAGGTCCATGATTTATATACATTTTATGAAAATTTTATAGATTTTATAATTTTTTTTATATTGTCCGATTTTTTGATAGTAATTAGAGATTATTTATATAGCGGGCGTGACTTCATATATCAAAATGGCGGAATTAAATATGGTGGAATATTTTAGACAACAAAATGGCGAGTGTGACGTCATAATACAATATGGTGGAGATATCGATAATTTAAAATAGCAATATGTTCTAGGAAACGAAATGACAATCCTACATCGTGGCTGTGACATAATTCAAAATGGTGGCAATGGTCAAATGATCAAGTTCATGACTTCAGAGGCTTACTGGACGCTGGTAAATTAGGAATTCAAACCTCTTTTATGATATTTCATGTCTCTGACATTTTTTGGGGAATAAAACAGGAATTTTCCCCCCAAAACGTGAATTTTTCTCTCGAAAAGTGAACAATGTATTTTTCACATTTTTTAATATTTAAACTGGAAATTTTGGGTCATTATGGTGAATTTTTAGTTAATTTTGTCAAATTTTGAATCAATGTTTCCACAATAATTGAACAAACTTGGAAGGTCTAGGTCAAAAGTAGTCATCCAAGATGGCGGCTGTAACATCACAATCCAAGATGGCGGCAGGCAATCTGAGTCCTCACTTCGTCATCTGGTGCAGGAAATACTTTTATATACTACTAAGGCAATAAATTTAAATAATTTTTTACAAATGTTTTGGGACAATATTGTGAAAACCGAACAAAACACCGAGGCAAACAAAAGTTTATATGGTAATTATGCGACATACATGAAAAAGCTCTTGAAATTCGTATTTTTTAACATTTTGAAGATCTGAAGTGTGAGGCCAAGAAGAATTTTTTTTGCCTAGTATTTTGGAACTGATTTTAGCTATATTTGAGGCGCTGTATCTAAACATGAAATTAGTTTTTTTTCTATCAGCTGTACTTTTTGAGATAAGCGAAGCTTTAAATATGTTCTTCTACACAATGGGAACCAATATCATTCAATACTAACTGCTCACTCAATGACAATGAAAGAAACATATCGCACCATAGCTTTGGTCTTACAGAAGATAAGGTATATCCTGAACTTCAATGGGTGATTTGTGTGGAATTAATCATGGTTAACTTTCTCCTCGGACAGTAAAGTTTCCACACCAAATACCCTTGTTTCTTGTGTCTCTGGGATAGAAGAGAGAAAACACACCACTGGGTTAGACCAGAGTGGCCTAAGAGAGACTGCAAGGTCGTTGGAGGAAAAAAAAAACATTATTAACGAACCCATTAGTTGAACGAGAGAAAACCATCTTTCTTCCACTGCATATCAAGCTGGGCCTTATGAAACAGTTTTTAAAGGCTCTTGATAAAGACGGATCATGCTTTGAATTTATAGGGAGAAAAATGCCTCACTTGAGTAAGGAAAACATTAAAGCAGAAATATTTAACGGCTAAGAAATAAGAAAATTCATTAAGGACCAAGCCTTCGTAAATTCCATGAATGAGTCTGAGCGAAAATTCTGGACTTAGTTTGTTGCAGTTGTCAGGAATTTTCTGGGCCAACGAAAAGCAAAAAAAAAAAAAAAAAAAAAAAACATGTTGAACGGGTAAACAAAATGCTTAAAAATTTTAAATCCCTTGGGTGCAACATGAGTATTAAGGTTTTCTATTTACTCAGCCACCTGGACTGTTTTCCTTAAAGTTTACTAAACAGCAGTGAGAAGCAAGGTGAATATTCCATCAAGATATTAAAATTATGGATGACCGCTATCAAGGAAAATGGGTTACGTACATGATGGCAGATTATTGCTAGATTTTAAAAATGGACTGTTCCAAGATATATCCAAGAAGTTCACGAAAAAAAAATCTTTCGATGTGTTGAGTGACCAGTTGATTCCTTCGATGAGTTGGTACTATCTTCATATATATATTATTAGTATATACCAATAATATTTGTATAAAATTATATTTGTATAATATAATGATGTTTTATAATATAATGATGTTTGTATAATATAATGATATTTGTATAATAAATTAATATTTGTGTGATTTAATACTAAGAATTTCATGTTTAATTTTTAGATTTGTTTCATGTTTTTAACCTAAAATAACTTAAAACGTATATTTCACTAAAACGTTATATCTTAGAAATTCTAACGTCCTAGGTAAATCCTAATGCCATATTTGAGTTCAGGGCTCCCAGTTCATATGAAATCAGCTCCAAATACCCCGGCACCAAAACCATATTTGTCTGTGATATAGCTTGCCCCAGGACAAACCTGTACAGTTTGTTACTACAAGGTAGTAAATCAGAAAATACACTTATAAGTACTTCGCTTTTAAATATACAATGTTTTAAATCAAAGAGCCAGCAATATGTTTTACCATATTTCATTATAAATTTCTGTTTCTTAAATGTGACCTGAATGGAGACGGTTGGAAACAATTAGTACATCATGACTAAAATCGTACTAAAGGAAAACTGTACCAAGTATTATAACACATGCTAGTTTCTCTCAGCATGCATTATTTAAGCTGATACATACAAAAAACCAGACACTTAAGATATCTCAGTTTTGTTTTTAAAAAATTTGGCAAAGACAAGATTTAATGTTAATATCGAGATCACTTAAACTATGAGTAAAGGCATGTATTTTTCGCAAAAATTATCTGACCTCTCATTAGACTGCAATGAGATGTGCCCGCGCTATCGGTATCTTCCTTTTAATTGGTGGCCGTCCGCTAGAGACGCAATTGGCTTGTTGCCCCCGGGTAGGGGAAACAAGGGAGTTAGTTAGAGCGACACAAGAAAACTGTGTTGTGAGAGTATCAAATTTTATTAACATGAAATAACGCAACAGAACAATAAGAATTTGAATACGATACACTCAAGTTGTCTTTTAATATTAATATCCGTTCTTGGACTTGTCCTGCTTGAATGTACCTGTAGGCTGTCAACACAAAAATAAGACATATGTCAAACATTGGTATAACACATAAAATGACAACATATTTAATTGTTACAAAATAATTGACAATCTTTATGAAGTTCTTTAGTTCGCTTTACACTATGACACAATAGCGAGACACAATGCACGTTAAACATATATATAGATGATAAATTACAATAAAATATTAAGTCTTAAGTTATTTTTAAAAATGTTATTATACGATAACATCTCAAGTTCCAGGCTGCCTTATGGCTTACAACAAAATTTACAAGTAAAAGACCCCTCGTGTTGTCGGGTCCAATATAACCGGACATTCGCCTCAAAACTCGTTGGTCGTCCTGCCCGGGGGTCGCTCGCCAAGTCGTAACCGGCCAGCCAGTGCCCTGCTTCACTAATGACGCCATGGATGGACTTCGTTGGTGAGCTGTTGTCCCGGAATCTGAAGTTACCTCGATGACTGCGAAGAGAGTTGCGAAGGACAGGCCACGAATCCCCTGGGCTGGGCTGTCACGATGTCCGCACCTGGCACACTCACTCTAGGGTCTCGTCACTTCCAAAATACACTCCTTATGACGTGGGTGTCAATACTGGTGTACTCAAGTCTAAATCGGTAGTCGTAATACTCTGCCCTCGGTTGCCTGCCTCTGTCTGACCACACTGTCACCTACATGCACTTGTCCGTACTATTGCCCATCGCTCTTGTCCTACTCTGTCTCGGACACGCTAATACCAAGTGCCCCCAACAACAACTTTCCCAACGAGTCTCTTGGTCGCCACACAGTTGACACTCTACTCGTTGAATACCTTAGGCATTTAATCTCTCACCATCTCGTTGCGCTCCGCGGGTGCTCTTTGCGAAATGGGCTAAGTCCGACTGACGACGAAAAATAACTAAGTCCAGCTTACCCTTCGCCGAGGCTAAGTCCCATACCGGAGTTCGGTTTTCGTTCGGGCAAAGTGACTGTCTTCTTGTTGGTCCAGGCAGGGTGGCGGTAGGTATTGTAGCGGCAGTGAAGCGCTTCCGCTAGTTGCCGATGTTCCGCTGATCGTCGGCTGGTGTGCTGCGCCTTAAGCGCCGAGGTCGGAGGTTTATATATCCCTCGGGTCGCCTTCCCCTATGTTATCCAACCATCCAGACCCTCGTGGTTACTCCTACTTCGGTCTGGACGGCCGGAGGGGAGAGAGGTCATGTGATCAGTCATGTGACCTCTCCTCAGTGACGTGTTACCCCTCAACTGCGCGGCTCTGGGTGGGGCGCGAGCGCTCTTGTTCAAGGAGGAACGCCTGTTCGGTTGTACACCCGCTGCACAGACACGTAGCGCAGGTGGCAGTCACTTCAGGTGCAACGGTCACTTCAGATGGGACCACTTCGTTAGGGGATGCTTAGCTACCACAACAGGCTTATTTGGCCAGCCAATTCCGGACGCGTTTGCTTACACACTGGCTATCTGTGATTCGAGTACATACAGTAAGCATGTACCTGAAAATACCCAACCGATCACGAAACACAAACGATGCTACAGTCTTTTAACAATCAAGTATTCTCGAAATATTTTCGCAAAAAATACATGCCCCTATATGTGAGGCATTTGGAGATTTTTTTTAAATACCCCAAAGTAATGTGGTACCCTAACTTAATGTAATAATATATATCATAATTTTTTTAACCAATATTTTAAACGAAGAACCGAGGGAAAGAGTCAAGAAAGAGTCAAAACGGAACCGCATGTTAACTTTACGCTCCTGCAAGACAGAAATACCTTCTATGCAATGTTATAGTGTGTGGTATTGTTGATTTATTACAGGCAGACCTCTAAGAGATGATACCATATACCTGAATGAAAAAGGGCTTCATGTACATGTTCATGGTCATCGACGTGTATAGCAAGTTCGCTTGGACCAAACCTGTTATATCTGAGATGTGACTGATATAATTACGGCCATGGCAGATATTTTGCACGTACATTGCACCTGCAAACGGATCTTGGCAAAGAATTCTACAATACGACTTTCAAGGCTTTGATGAGGATATTTTTAATCAAATACTACTCCACATTTAGTAATGTCAAAGCGTCAGCAGTCGAGAGATATAAAAGATCTTTTCGCACCGATGTATCGTCAGTTAACGGCTAATGAAATATACAAGGGGCTAGATATCTTCACAAAAATTATAACTGAATAAAACATAAAAATGAAAAGAAACTACAACTTTCGTAGAAGGTATTTCCGTCTTGCAGGAACGTGAATTTCGCGTGCGATTCCGGTTCGCTTCACAGTATGCAGCCAATTTCCCTCAGTTCTTCGTCGAAAATCTAGTTCTTCGTTGAAAATCTTGTTTTAAAAAATACAACAAAAATAAACCCCGAAAGTAAAGGATGATCACCTGCTTTGAACAGTATTTCTCAACACGAAGAATAAAGATCCACTAAAATGTAAAGTTAATGTCAGCGGCATTGAGCTGATCTTCAAGCAAAAAGGTGTTTCGAGAAAGGTTTTACTGCGAATCGGAGTCCCGAAATTTTCTGTGTGACCCACGTTCGTGAATCGCAGCCTAGAACCTACTACCGCAAAACTTTAGACCACTGCTTATTTGAGGTGGTTTCTCTGCCAAAGAGATTCAGCCTACAATATATCCCGACACGTATTTGGTGGAGAAGATTCTCAAATGAAGTAATAGACGATCCTACATCATTTCGTAGGGCTTTCCACCTCGTTTTAATTCGTGGGTAGCATAATTATGCGGAAATCGATAATTGCTGAAGACTTTAGTAAATTGCTTGTTTGTACACTTGTATTAGTATTGAATTTATAAAATTAAGTAAATCATGTTTGTAAAAATATGTTTTATTTTCTGTACTTCGATTTTTATAGTAAAATGTTAAATTGTGTGATGTATAATTCAATTAATTGTTTTAAGCTAATACAATATTTTTTCATCCACCAGTGTATCTAACCGAGGACAGGTTCAATCTAATTATTATATACTGTTACGATTTACCGCGGGTTCGTAAAGGATAGCCCAATTAAAGAAATTATTACACACACAGTTTTATCGATGGCCACTACTTATGTCACTTACAATTAATCTTATAAAATTGCCAAATAATCAATTGCACTTAAAAATGTTGCTTCACCAGTCACTCGTTTCTTACAATCCACACACCTCGCTGGGTCGCACCTCTGGCGCAACTCTCGCCGCAGCGCCCCTCGTGGATCTCCGCCGCGGGACTCCGTCGCCGCAATCCGCCGCCGCACTTGCCTTCGCCGAGATCCCACTCGACGTCTCGCTCGGAACTTTGCTTGGAACTCCGCCGCGCCCACAACACTATAACCCGGAACTGAACTCTTCGCCCTGGAACCTTCGTTCAGGGACTTCGCCGCTCTATCACCCGGAAACTCCGCCGCGGGAAAACTCCCGACTCCACTGAACTCACTCACTCCCTGACCTAGAACCTTCGTCCAAGGACTTCGCCCACTCTGCCGCACCCGCGGCACCATCGCCCCGGAAGCTCCGCTGCGGGAAGGCTCCCGCCTGAACTCTCTCTCTGAACTCCCCTGCTGAGGCCGACGTCCTCTTTTTATATATCAGCTGCCATTTCTAGAACTCACAAGCGCGGCTGGGGCTAGTCGCGTCATCCGCGCCTACGCGACTGCAGAAATTTCTCGAAACACGTGTCGGCGACTGCCAGCTGCGAGGTGTCAGACGTCTAGCTATCAGCGCCGCGCGGGGAGTGGAGGGCTGGAGGGAGGGGAAGCGGCGACCCAGGTGCGCATGGCACATCTCATGTTGCGGCGGCAGCCTGTCAGCCAGCTAGCGCTGCACCTTCGCGTGTCGCGGCTTTGCTCACGTTCGTAACAATACATTAAAAGTAATTTTTGTAATTATTTTTAAAATTCCTTCCATTAGGTTAATATTTACATATTTTCAAAATGACAGTCAATATGACGTCAGCAGCTTACTGTAAGCTGGTAAATGGGAATCTAAGCTTCTTTGGGGACATTTTGTCATATTTAATTAAATAAGTATTTTTATGCAAATGTTACAGTTTCTGGACCCCGGCCAAGGAACGAACCGAGGACATGTCTTGATCGAATAAATGAATATACAATAAATATGTTTCTATTATTTTTGTAATTTTCCAATAATTATTTAGTTGATGATTACAAATCTTCGAAATGAGAGCCAAGTTGACAGACATGATGGCGAATGCTACGATGGTCTTGCGATTATCACGTCTGCACTGTAGCAGGTATATGTTAAACCAAGACGGTAGCAGCGCACTCTAGTAGATGACATGCACAGTCCGCGACATTGGCGCTTCTAGTAGTGTGTATTAAAAACAAAGATGAAGGCTTGGCCTCTAACAGGTGCTGCTATTATTTCTTTATATTAAATAAACAAGTCCGAAAATGTGTTATTTTTATATACACCTTTTTAAATTCATAGTTTGGTTTATGTGGTCAAAGTCGTATGTTTTAAATACCAAATGCCTGAGATGCCATAGTTCGAATCACCACGATTCCTATGGATTTCATTTAAAAAAATTAATATGTCTATAAGTGTCATAACAACACTGGTAGGTAATGGAACATAAACCTTATGGTCATGAGACAGAACGATGCTGGTGCACTCTAAGAACTAACAGCAGAAACAAATATGGCGAATTTTACATCATCCAATATGGCGACAACTAGAAAAAAACAATATAGTGAATTAACATAAAACAAGATTGTAGCCTCCAGCAGACTAACAAAAGATGGTGGCACTTAGCCGACGAAAACAATATGGTAGATGTGATGTCAGAATAAAAGATGGCAGAATACAAAATGGCGGCTGTGACATCATATTTCAACTGGCGGAATACAAAATAGTGGAGTCTAAAATTAATTTGTAATATTTTTCTATATTTTTCTAAATAATAATTAAGGATTTTCAAGATAGCAGCAGTAAGGAAAATGACAATGGTGACGTCATAATTCAAAATGGTGGAGGTTGTAGAAAACAAAATAGCATGAAAAATGGCAGAATTTAAGATGGCGGATCTAAGATTTCCGCGGGGTAGAGTCAAGGTCAAAGTTCAAGGTAATCCAAGATGGCCGGTTTGATTTCACAATCCAAGATGTTGGTCGGCACCTTTGCTCCTAAGCCTGAAGCCTGTGCCAGTAGGAACATTTAAATACTACTGCTTACCTAAGAAATAAAATGTATTATTTGTTTGTATGCACAATTAGTAGAGCACAACTTACATAACAAAGATTATTTGTAAAAAGGTTTTTTTTATTTCATGTAGCCTAACTGGGAATTGATTTTTATGGTAAAATGTTAAATTGAGGTAATATTTACTTAAAAAAATATTTTTAAGTTAAAATAACCCTTATTGTCATCGACGAATTATTAAACTGCGACAGGAATCGATAGGATTAATCAGGATATTAACAAGTAATTTTTAAAATTATTTTTTATTGATAATTATGAATTTACAAGATAGCGGACACAACAATAGCTCACTACCTGGTTATTTACACTACTGCACTATAGACAGTAAAAATTAAACCAATATGGCGGCAGCATACTCTAGCAGACGAAAACAATAGAGTTGATCCAAGATGGTTGCCACTAGGTCATACTGACGGAAGAAATATATGACTTGATAGTAGTTGTAGCTGTCAGTTATTCAGGACATAAATGATGAATGACTTGTCACAATTTTTAAAGAAATGAAATTACCGGGAATCGAACTGAAGGATGTAATTGGAAATTTCATATTTGAAATAAATATATATATATATGTATTTTTTCGAATTTTTTTGTCACAATTTAAAGATTATCAATTTGGAACCTAGATGGAACTTCTCGGGAAAATGGCCCCACTTTAAGGAAAAGTGGGCTCTCTCTGAGAAAAATTGGATCTCCAGATTTTTTTATAAAAGGTGTGAATTTTTCCCTCGGTAAGGAAAATTTTCCCCTCGAAATAAGGAAACATTGAGTCACTTTGATGATTTTTGAGTTATTTTGAAGACTTTTGTGGATATTATTGCCGGCCGTGACGTCACAAATCCAACATGGCGGCTAGTTATCGACCCCATCCTCAATCCTCAACCTCGAACCGGCTTTCGGACCGGCTATTCAATTCTACCCATTGTGTATTTTTTATTTAAATGAGATAAACTTTGTAAGAGTAATATAAAAGTTTGGAATTATATTTATTATGTGAAATACAATGGTTCATATACTATATTATAATATATAATTTTAAAAATAAAATAATAATATGGTAATTTTTAAACGTTTAGGTACTCAAAACAATTCACATTTGTAAAAACGAAGTGAAATATGACTTTTCAGCAGAATAAATACTTCTTATGACCCTTTTTGCTGTTTGTAAATTAAAAAGAAACTTTTTCCTTTGCACTTTGTTACAAGTCACCTAAAGTGTTTTAAATTTTTACGTGCGAGTAAGTTTTTTTTTTTTTTTTTTCCTCGCCACTTAGCAATTCTATGTTCGGAGGCGACCAGTTTTCTTTTCGTTTCTCTCTCTGTAAAATTACAAACTGCTCGCGCTGATTCGTGGCTTGGCTGCGGTGTACTTATTGGCTCTAAAACAGGGGAGGGCTGGGCACGGGAAGAGTAGTGGGAGGGACCATCGTCCCTCAGAATTCGGATAACCTGGTTTTTCAGAGACTAGGTCGTTCAACTAACACATGTGGAGAACGGGCTTTTTGGAGAAGTGGTCATTCTTTAAAGTCGCATCTAAAAATAAATATTTGGAAACTGTCCACTTAAATCACGTGAAAGTAATCTTTGAAAAAGGTTTTAGCTTCCTAACATAAAAATTGGTAAATCCCTACGAATAGTTGTTCTAATTAGTATTATATATATATATATATTGTTTGTTAAATATAAAAATTGCCTTGTGATTTATTACAGCTGTGAGAAACGTTTATTAAATTGTTCTGAAAAAGAACTGAAATTTTATTAGCAAGTATTTCTAGAGACTGTGGCTTCACTAGCCGGGATATTTGTCCTGATATTTCTTCCAAATGATTTACAATCGCGTGGTAGCACGGTACTCAAATGCCCCTTAACATTCTTGTAGGCTGATCCAAGTTCTGAAATCTTGGAGTGGGCCCTACTGCAGTGGATTAACTGACTTTCGCCTACTTGCAGGCGACTACTTTAGGTCCAATCTATATGATAATGAAGAATGCTGCACGGAAAGAAAGAAGGGTAAAAAAATATATATGTTCACTTCGTTCCCACTCTCTTTCCTGACGTTTTCCCTTCCTTGTCGACGGCTGCGCTTCCCGAAGCTGGGAACCTTCCCCTATTCTCCCCACCCTCCCTTAGCGCGATATTGATGGCGATCTCTGGGGAAGCACCTGTTGTCCCACCCTTGTAATTAATCCAGCAATTGTATGCACGAGAAAAAAAGCAAAAAGGCGGGGAAATTTCAGTAAAATCTCGGGCCGCCATTCCAAGAAATTAAAAAAGATTCCCCAGCAAAAATATTTTTACAAATGGCAGTGTTTCAGGGAAAAATTATCAAGCGACCTCAATGGCTGTATAAAAATACTAGTAAAAATTTCACCATCAATTAACTTTAATTTTAAACAGATAGTTCTTAGACTATTCTATGAGATGTTCTTTATAAGTTATTATTGTATTTTCCAGACACCGAGTCTATTACTTACAGGAATGCTTGTTTTTAGGTAAGTATATTACGATGAAAGCCCAAGTATATATTGCAGGCGCTACCAAGGAGCGACTTAAGGAAACTTTCTATCTTGTTTTAATTTTTCTGGTCTTAAACCCCAAAATCATCGTCAACTCAAAACTTACGCATACATATATATACGCCTATAATTTTTATGGATGCGATAACTGTTGTTAATTTGGACAAATTATTTCCAGACGGCTACAAAAATATATACATGAAAAATTTCGGTTGAGTTCGATAATGGAAAAATTTGGACAAGAAGTTCATAGAAAGTTTATTTTTTAACTAATAAATCTATATCTATTTGAATTTGGTAGGCCTTCTAAGAATATTTTTTACCGTAAACTTTTTAAATTTTTATATAACCCCCATTATTAGCCTAAGGGGTGGAAAAAATAGGACAAGAAACAAAAAATTACACAAGCCGCTAAGTAGTTGGAGAATCGAATCCGTTCATAGTTACTGTAAATTTTTGTAAATAGGTATTATGTAGAACTTTGTTCTTAAATAATTTTATACGACCATTGATCACTGCAATAGGTGACCAAAATTATGTCGCAAAACAAAAAAATATGTATTACTCTTTTAATATACACTATTTCAATCGTGTTTAAAAATTTTGCAAATGTTCAAAATACTATTTTCAAAATATTTCATCTGAAATTTTTTAGTTTATTGATATCTGAAATATTCAGTGCAGTGGTAAATAAATTGTAACAGTGCTTTACATTTGTGAATAACTGAGTATGTAATCTTCGTGGGAGTTCTCTCTAGTGGCACAGCATGGAACCTATCTACGTGCATGGAGCCAATATCAAGCTCATAATAATGTCATACTTATTGAGAGTATTATATGAATTCATCGCTTATTTTATGAAAATGCTGTATGTATTTTATATACGACATTTGAAACATTTTGGCTGCATATAGTATGCAAAAAATATTCGATAGACCTATTTGAGATATTCGAGACCAAATAAGTTGCTAATGCATAACTTTTGTAGGATTTTCCAGAATTTCTATAACCTTTAAAAGTTTATATAATTTTCAAGAACTTGATTGACAGTTCTAGTTTATTTAAATTTTACTCGGCGCCACCTCACTTAGCTGGTAAACTGTTTGTAGTTGCTCGCCCAGAACTGGAACTGCAGTATTTAAATATCAGATCTGGCACAGGCCATGACTGGCGATGTTCTTGTAGAGGCCAGCCACGGTGCGGGTTGTTAGATGTGCCGTCTCCGTGTCCGTTACGCCTTCACACAGCGCCTTGCGGAAGCCTCGACAGCAGCGCTCCACGCGCCGCACATAGGGGTATTTCAACGATCCAAGCGGCCAAAAGTCCAGTTATCAAAACAATACACATTTCTACGATAATGACTACCTGAAGTGCAGGACACTTCCGAGAACTAAACCCAGCCATTCCCGCTCCCCGCTCACGCTTTACGCACCGTTACCGTCAGTCGGAATCTGATCGTATTGCTTCGTGTACGTTTTCTGTTCTCAGAGCTCTTACAAAAGCTACACTTCAAAAGTGAAATTTAATATTTTTAAGTTGATCAGTGGTGGGAAAAATCATGGATTCTCAAACAACAGGTTAGTAACTTATGATATATATTTTAATTTCTATAATTTGTTTAGGAGTTCATTTTTAAGCTCTAAAAGTAGACCCTTCCCTAGACTATATTTTTTTTTCATAAAAATATATTGTATAGGTACTTTTTTCATACTATTGGGATAGATCGGGCTAAGATTTTGTTTGCAATTCATTGGTCAATGTATTTTCTTTTAATAAACCCAGGATTTGGGCCCGGATAAGCCCGGATAAATAGAAATTTAGTGTTTTGAAAATTGTTCAGTAAATTGTATGAAAATAGTCTCCTTCATTTTTTGGCTTTAAATGAGGTGTTTATTTGTTTTAGGTTTTATGGGTACATCGACAATGAGGATCGTAACTAGTAAATACTTGTTTGACGGCATGAACAGTGAAAATTTACCTAATTTAGGTGCAAAACTTAATTTTTTGATAAATAAACTCTTATCTTATGAAGGCTATAGCAATGACCAAATTGAAACTTTAAAAATAAATTTAGCATATTTCAAATCAGAAATAAAGAAAAGATTGACTAAAGCTCATAACAAAGAAGATATTTTTCTTAAATACAATCACTCTTGGCTATAACGGACCTTTGCGATTCCCGTTGCCGACAGTCCGGGAAGTCGGCCAGGCCAGGTCGACCGAGTAAATCTTTTGGGGAGCTGAGCGAGAGAATCAAAAGAAGAAAAACTGAGTATCTTCACTCTAACTTTGACGAGGACATCATAGTGCATGCTGCTCAAGTAGAGTTAAGAAAAACTGGAAAGCGAGACGCTTCGAATGTACTCAAGGAACTCATCCGTTCGCCAACTCGCGCAACAAAGTACAAAAAGGCATAGGGTAAGTCCGGGGTAGATGGCCATAGTTTTTTTAAATGCCCAAATTAAATAAATGTATTAGGTAAAATTCCTGATTTAATTGGTAAAGCATTCATTGTATACTAAATTTATGAAGTAATATTTTTATGATAGTCCCAATTGTATAGTTTAGAAGAAAGTTCATTAAAATATTTTTAGACAACCTGGGCCATCTCACCCATAGTACCGGTAGAGATGGCCATAT
The DNA here is from genome assembly GCF_032445375.1 of Bacillus rossius redtenbacheri. Taxonomy (NCBI): domain Eukaryota; kingdom Metazoa; phylum Arthropoda; class Insecta; order Phasmatodea; family Bacillidae; genus Bacillus; species Bacillus rossius. The sequence continues at coordinate 77,716,766 of NC_086331.1, forward strand.
GCTTCAGGGACAGATGGCCAACCAAAGAGTCTGCCGAAATAATCTGTAAAGAACAATACATACACATGTTTAAAGACATAAATCAAGTGGAACCCTTTTGCTAAGTTATGAAATGAAGTGTGCTGATTGGTAACATAAAACATGGACGAAAATTAAACTTAAAAAACACCTACAGGTTATTATAGCTTTTCCACAGTTGTTGCACACATCAGTAAAGTTAGTACAGTTTTCGTGTAACCAACGACGACAGCGAACACATTTTATCCAGTCACATGTCAGTACTGTAAGGTTGTAGTCTTCACCACAACCGATGCACTCCTCGTCTTCTTGATCAAGATCGTCACTAGATTCGTCCTGCAATGTTACTTCCGATTCTGATCTGCTACTTGACGAAGTATTTCTTCTGGGTCGAAGTACTTTCCTCTGCTTTGATTTTGTGTTATATGCCTGCATAGGCATAGCCTTCTTTTGCTTCCCTAGAAATATTTTGTCCATCTTCTTTCTTTTCGTTTTCAATTGTGCAATATTTTCAGGAGATGTTAGAAGAGTAGCTTTCTGTTTTTTACGTTTCGGCGTCTGTTTTGATGTTTTTGGAATGGGCAAAATCTCAGTCAGGACTTTGGTAGGCGAGATAGCATCGGCACCACAAGTAGACGGTGAAGTAACGTTTGTAGTCATGATGCGATCTACAGTTGTGCTAAATAAGCATTTGTCTGCATTCTGACATGATGTACCGGGATCTTCAATGGCTGGGTAAGTGTCAATCTGTTCTATCTCCATGTTACTTACACCGGAAGGCGAATTTTCCTCGGTATCTTCGTTGGGAACACCAGAAGAATTTCTGGAACAGCCAGGTTCTTCTAAATTAGTTTCAAGCAAACTATGTGTTGCATGTTCACGATTTTCATTGTCTCTAGACCTGGAGTTTACAACAAAAGCATAGTCTGGAATAGCATCCACGTTGAAAGGGTAGATTCCAGTGGCTCTGAAACCTGCTATCGCATTTTCAGGTGTTGCTGCTTTTCCCCAAGTTTCACTCAGAAGCTCACCAAACTGTATCCTAGTTATCTTTCGGTTCGGATGGTTTGTTAGCCACTTAGAACAAGCAGTGTAGAAGTGATGTTTCAGAGATTTAAATACAGCACGGTCTAGTGGCTGTAAATAATGTGTTGTATGGCTAGGGAGACACAGTAATATGATATCATTCTCGTCTGCGAATTCAAGAACTTCCACAGAATTGCAGTGAGAAGAATGGCCATCCATAATCAACAGTACTTTCCCTGCAGGTTTGCGAGGAAAAAAATGGTTTTTAAGCCAATTAAAAAAAATAACTGTGTTAACATAGGCAGATTTTTCAGACATCATTACAATGCTGCCTGGTGGCATGTTATCCTCCCATTCTGGTTTTTTGTTTTTCCCCTTCATTACCGAAACTGGAGGGAGGAACACGCCCTCTGCATTACAGCATGCTATGACTGTTATTGTCTCTCCTTTTTCTCCTGAAGTAATAGTGTGAACTACTTTGGAACCTCTCTCAGCTAGAACTTCACCAGGGCGGTTATTCAGCTGCAAGCCTGTTTCGTCCATATTGAATATCGCTGATGGCTTATTAATAAGTTGGTTTTCCTCCAAGATAATTTTCAAAAGAGAAAAATATTCTGCCACTTCATTACGGTCCATACCTTGAACTCTAGCAAGTGAAACACCCTCAGACTTGCGCACAGATATATCTGGATGTCTCGAAAGAAATAGTTGCAACCAGTCATATCCGGCCTTCTCGTTTTCATTATTGAATCTATGATGGATTCCTAACTGAGTAGCAAAATTGTATGCTAAACTACGAACATCGTCTCTAGTCAGAGGGAAGCCACTAATTTGCATTTTTTTTATGTGACGCACAAGTCTTTCTTCATTGTCTTTGCCGAAACAAGAACTCGGTCCCATTGACCCTTTTGTTATATTTCCTTGTTTTATTCTTCTTTCAAGAGTTTTTCTGGGTATATTAAACATTGCAGATGCTTTGCGGACAGATGTACCACTTTCGACGGCTTCGAAAGCGTGTTTTAAATCCTCTGCTTTCCATCTACCACGAGTACTCCCCACCTTAGGAGTGTATTTATTTGGCATCTAGAAAGAAAGAACAAAAAGAAATTGCAATAATTACACGACCCTTCCTTGTTTACCAGAGTATACTCGGCCACTACCGACTTGGTGGAATATAACTACCCAAGTTATTTCGCGTGAAATATTTTTCTGTTACATACTTTTTTAGCAGAGCTAAATCGTTCTTTTAAAGTAGTTCAGTATTTCCACGACAGATTGGGCTGCAAGACAGTACCACGGCGCAGTTTGCCTTTATATTCTACACTACATCATAGATAGCACCACGTTCAAAGATGACGAGTGAGCAATCACATAGACTACATCTCGACTAGGTATCTCGGTGGCAAGAGTAACGAATTTCGTTGCTTTTAAGTATGTAGGTAGATTTGTTACACCCTACTCTATCTGTAAACTATTTACAGCATTTTGTGTTTTAAAAAATGTTTCTTTGGTGAAAATATTTTAAGTGATGATGTGCGTGCACGGATTTTCAAATAGCCTATATTATAAGCGAGAAAATTCTTTTAAGAAATAACATATTTTCATTATTATAATTGTTAAAATTTGTATTGTTTTTCCTTACATTTTAAATTTTTTGTTAAACAGTTTTTAACATCAACAAAAGTATTTTTACACAAAATTAATAAATTAATATAATAAAACAATTGTATTAAAATATATGGGTGGCCAAGTATACTTTGGTAAGAAAACCATTTCAGTAAAATAAAGATTTCATAAATTTAAAAAATGTAAGTTTTTCGTTATTCCATTAGACAGATTAAAAATTTATTTTCATAATAGAAAACGCAAGAGGTTAATGGGTGGCCAACTATCCCGAATAAAACATGGCCATCTATCCCGATTGTACGGGTGAGAGGGCGAAGGAGCATAAAAATAATGGCGAATGATGCTTGGAACCTTCAATGATTACATATGTCCGGGAAGGTATAAAAAGACCTACAAACAAGTTTATCCCTTTTTTTTACTTATTATCTTTAATTTTCAGGCCAAAATTGTGACTAGGAGAATTATTTTAGACAGAAAGTAAAAAGAAAAAGGCAAAAATACTCACAATTATAGCGCTTTTCCGATGCGTAAACAACACCTTCCACGTAACTCATCACCAACTCAACACACAGTGAATTGGGATGCATTCTAGCGCCTGGTTGCCGAACTATGACGATTGGCCATCTCTACCGTATGGCCATCTACCCCGGACTTACCCTACCATCGCACAAAGTCATCAAAAGATAAAATTAGCCCTTTGACCATCCAGGAAGTGAATCAAATGTTCATCGATGCAATATGATATTATAAGAAGCACAAATAAGAAAGGAATAAGAGGAAGCTAAATTCTTACCTACCTGAAACCCTAGAAATGCTGTTGCCTGCCGATCCAAAACCAAAGTGTTCTTCAGTAAGTGACTAAGAAAACTTGTTTTTGGATAATAGTGTTTGATGATGATTATTATTATTTGTATTAAGTATTACCTAGGGCTTATATTAACTGTATATTTTTATAATTTGTTTCTCATCCACCTACTTTGTGACTGCACAACATGTTCATCTATCTATTATTCATAGGGCCAAAACCACATTATATAGTGATTAAAAAAAGGAATATATGAATATAATTATTTTTTTCTAATCAATTTTATGGTTTTATTTATAATAAAAAATAATAAAAAATATAAATAAAAAATATTATATATTATATATAATAAAAATAATATATATAATACAAAAATTGAGGCAACACTTTCTTACTATATTGAAGATCAAAATAATCCTGGAAATTGCATTTACTATCTCTCTTCAGAAAATTATTTAATCTAGGTTTCCGTTGTACACAACAGTAAAAGAAGTCATGATTGCAACGGTACTTGACCCACGCTTCAAAAATATTTTGTTGCAAGATAATGAAAAACCAATTTTCATTTATTATTTATTTATTATTTTTATTATAAATAAATTATGGTTCTATTTAGTTTATTTATTTATTATTTAATATATTTAAATATTTTTTCATTTATTATTTATTTTATCTAAATATTACTTTAATCTTTTTATACGTGCATAAATTTGTTTAAGTGATCAATTGGCTTATATACCCTATATTGTTAAAATAATTTTTATGTTTTTTTTCTATTAAAACTTTGGTTTTTTATAAAAAAATAATTTTTTAGTCATAAATACAATTGGTTTGACTTAGTAACATTTTTTAGAGTACATTAAAACAAAAAAAAAATTGGCCGCGTAGATCGTTGAAATACCCGTATGTGCGCCGGTCGCTAGCAACGGAGATACTTTACTCGTCTCTGGTGTCAAATATAAAATGTCTATTTTAATGTTTATCATTATATTGTTTTTTACAAAATCATAAAAGCAGTTTTTTAAATATAAAAAAGCTTAAATTAAAATTAACTAAAAAGTCAACAACTTCAATGATTTTGAATTTGGCAGCTAAAAGCACCAAACTATAAACAGGCTCAAGTGAAGTAACCGATAGGTTACAGAACATCCACTAGAATTAATACAATCACATAGTTAACGCGTTCTAATTGTATCATGGTGATTGGACACGTCTTGAAGGAACAACTCCACAACATTAACACAACCCAGTCACACGCAGTTAGGACAGAAGGCAGTAGTCAATGAACAGAAGACACTGACTTATTCAGCAAGGTGCCAGAAAATAACTCGAGTTCTGCATGTCTGTAACAATGCACACGCCAGCTTATACGATCTGAAATAGTCAGCTGAAAACTAATTGCTTGCAGTGCGTTTAATTCTGCGTGCTCCTGCGCGAAATTATTCAAGCATGCTTTTTTATTGCACGTGTTACCTCGCTAGTGTTGCGTATTGTGCCCCACCACCCATTCAGCGAGGCTGTACTATCTAGAGACAGCTTGTGTGGATTGCGTTTCAGTCACATATGCAGAGAATTGCGAAAACCACAGCTAAAAAGGAAGACAACATTGGGAAAACCGTAATAAACGAAAATAGAAACTTTTAAATACATTGAACGTTTCACAGCGTAATTGGGTATTATAATATCATGGTGATTTGAATTACATTTTAATTATTTTTAAGCTAAGTATGAAAGTTCATCATATAAAAATAATGTGAATTTTAAAATGTACTTTGATACTGTATATTTTCGTACTAGAATGTTATAAAACGCAACGTAAAGTCATGGTTACATTAAAAATAACTGACAATGTCTTATAATACTTACATATGCGTAACACTCTATGTACTATGTTTATGATTGATATCACCCGAGAATGAGACCTGTATATTGAAGCATATATACAACGTGAGTCTGAATTCTACTAACAGACTTTTACTAAGGTTCATCACGACAAAATAAGTTGAAAATCTCTATACGACTTTTTAACAAAATTTATATTGTAAATAGTAGAGAAAGTATTTAATATGGAAAACTTTGCGTCTAAACTATATTAAATTTTGTGGTTGTAGCAAATTATTTCATGGAAATGATTGGGACTAAGACCTGTATTTCCACACACTTTAAGGTCGTGTTACTACCTCTCATTATTTCAATGAAATTAGTTCTCTATTATTTCTTTAGATTTAAGTGGTATTAATGTAAATGAAACATATCTATTATTTACAAATGTTGTTCAGATCCAATTTGAAAGACGTAAGCCAACCTTGGGAAGCACTAAGATCATAAAGAATGGCGGGTCACCTGACAGCGTCCGCCACAAAGACAGGAGGAGAGAGGCGGAGAGAGGCGGAGAGAGGTGGAGAGAGGTGGAGATAGGCGGAGAGAAGCGGAGAGAGGTGGAGAGAGACGGAGAGAGACGGAGAGAGGCGAAGAGAGGCGGAGAGAGACGGAGAGAGGCGAAGAGAGGCGGAGAGAGGTGGAGAGAGGTGGAGAGAGGTGGATAGAGGCGGAGAAAGGTGAAGAGAGGTGGAGATAGGCGGAGAGAGGTGAAGAGAGGCGGAGAGAGGCGGAGAGAGGTGGAGAGAGACGGAAAGAGGCGGAGAGAGGCGGAGAGAGGCGGAGAGAGGTGGAGAGAGGTGGAGAGAGGTGGAGAGAGGCGGAAAGAGGTGAAGAGAGGTGGAGAGAGGTGGAGAGAGGTGGACAGAGACGGAGAGATGTGGAGAGAGGCGAAGAGAGGCGGAGAGAGACGGAGAGAGGTGGAGAGAGGTGGAGATAGGCGGAGAGAGTTGGAGAGAGGCGGAGAGAGGCGGAGAGAGAAGGAGAGAAGTGGAGATAGGCGGAGAGAGTTGGAGAGAGGCGGAGAGAGGTGGAGAGAGAGGAAGAGAGGTGCAGAGAGGTGGACAGAGGCGGAGAGAGGTGAAGAGAGACGAAGAGAGGTGAAGAGAAGCGGAGAGAGGTGGAGAGAGACGGAGAGAGACAGAGAGAGACGGAGAGAGGCGGAGAGAGGTGGAGAGAGACGGAGAGAGGTGGAGAGAGGTGGAGTTAGGCGGAGAGAGGCGGAGAGAGGTGAAGAGAGATGGATAGAGGCGGAGAAAGGTGGAGAGAGGTGGAGATAGGCGGAGAGAGGTGAAGAGAGGCGGAGAGAGGCGGAGAGAGGTGGAGAGAGACGGAAAGAGACGGAGAGAGACGGAGAGAGGCGGAGAGAGGCGGAAAGAGGCAGAGAGAAGCGGAGAGATCCGAAGAGAGATGGAGAGAGGTGGAGAGAGGTGGAGAGAGGTGGAGAGAGGTGGAAAGAGGTGGAGAGAGGTGGAGAGAGGTGGAGAGAGGTGGAGAGAGGTGGAGAGAGACGGAGAGAGGCGTAGAGAGGTGGAGAGAGGTGGAGAGAGGCGGAGAGAGGTGGAGAGAGGTGGAGAGAGGTGGAGAGAGGTGGAGAGAGGCGGAGAGAGGCGGAGAGAGGTGGAGATAGGCGGAGAGAGGTGGAGAGAGGCGGAAAACGGTGGAGAGAGACGGAGAGAGGCGAAAAGACGGAGAGAGGCGGAGAGAGGTGGAGAGAAGTGGAGAGAGGTGGAGAGAGGTGGAGAGAGACGTAGAGAGGTGGAGAGAGGTGGAGAGAGGTGGAGATAGGCGGAGAGAGGTGGAGAGAGGCGGAGAGAGGCGGAGAGAGGTAGAGAGAGGTGGAGAGAGGTGGAGAGAGGTGGAGAGAGGTGGAGAGAGGCGGAGAGAGGTGGAAGAGACGGAGAGAGGCGGAGAGAGGCGGAGAGAGGTAAAGAGAGGTGGAGAGAGGTGATGAGAGGTGCAAGAAGTGGAGAGAGGCGGATTGAGGCGGAGAGAGGCGGAGAGAGGTGGAGAGAGGTGGAGAGAGGTGGAGAGAGGCGGAGAGAGGTGGAGAGAGGCGGAGAGAGACGGAGAGTGACGGAGAGAGGCGGAGAGAGGTGGAGAAGGGTGGAGATAGGCGGAGAGAGGTGGAGAGAGGCGGAGAGAGGCGGAGAGATTTGGAGAGAGACGGAGAGAGGTGGAGAGAGGTGGAGTGAGGCGGAGAGAGGCGGAGAGAGACGGAGAGAGACGGAGAGAGGCGGAGAGAGGTGGAGATAGGAGGAGAGAGGTGAAGAGAGGCGGAGAGAGGCGGAGAGAGGCGAAGAGAAGCAGAGAGAGGCGAAAAGAGGCGGAGAGATTTGGAGAGAGGTGGAGAGAGGCGGTGAGATTTGGAGAGAGGCGGAGAGAGGTGGAGAAAGGTGGAGAGAGGTGGAAATAAGCGGAGAGAGGTGAAGAGAGGCGGAGAGATGCGGAGAGAGGTGGAGAGAGACGGAGAGAGGTGGAGAGAGACGGAGAGAGGCGGAGAGAGGTGGAGAGGGGTGGAGATAGGCGGAGAGAGGTGGAGAGAGACTGAGAGAGGCGGAGAGAAGCGGAGAGATCCGAAGAGAATTGGAGAGAGGCGGAGAGAGGTATAAGTGGCGGATAGAGGTGTAGAGAGGTGGACAGAGACGGAGAGAGGCGGAGAGAGACGGAGAGAGGCGGAGAGAGGCGGAGATAGGTGGAGAGAGGTGGAGAGATGTGGAGAGAGGCGGAGGGAGGTGGAGAGAGACGGAGAGAGGTGGAGAGAGGTGGAGATAGGCGGAAGGAGATGGAGAGAGGCGGAGAGAGACGGAGAGAGGTGGAGAGAGGTGGAGATAGGCGGAGAGAGGTGGAATGAGGCGGAGAGAGGTGGAGAGAGACGGAGAGAGGTGGAGAGAGACGGAGAGAGGCGGAAATAGGCGGAGAGAGGTGGAGAGATGTGGAGAGAGGCGGAGAGAGGTGGAGAGAGACGGAGAGATCCGAAGAGAGATGGAGAGAGGTGGAGAGAGGTGGAGAGAGGTGGAGAGAGGCGGAGAGAGGTGGAGAGAGGGAGATAGGCGGAGAGAGGTGGAGAGAGGCGGAGAGAGGCGGAGAGAGGTGGAGAGAGACGGAGAGAGGTGGAGAGAGGTGGAGAGAGACGAAGAAAAAAGGAGAGAGGCGGAGAGAGGTGGAGATAGGCGGAGAGAGGTGGAGAGAGGCGGAGAGAGGCGGAGAGAGACAGAGAGGCGAAGAGAGGCGGAGAGAGACGGAGAGAGGCGGAGAGAGACGGAGAGAGGCTGAGAGAGGTGGAGAGAGGCGGAGAGAGGCGGAGAGAGGTGGAGAGAGACGGAGAGAGGTGGAGAGAGGTGGAGAGATCCGAAGAGAAATGGAGAGGTGGAGAGAGTTGGAGAGAGGTGGAGAGAGGTGGAGAGAGGTGGAGAGAGACGGAGAGAGACGGAGAGAGGTGGTTAGAGGTGGAGAGATCCGAAGAGAATTGGAGAGGTGGAGAGAGATGGAGAGAGGTGGAGAGAGGTGGAGAGAGGCGGAGAGAGGCGGAGAGAGGTGGAGATAGGCGAAGAGAGGCGGAGAGAGGCGGAGAGAGGCAGAGAGAGGTGGAGAGAGGTGGAGAGAGGTAGAGAGTGGCGGAGAGAGGTGGAGAGAGTCGGAGAGAGGCGGATAGAGGTGGAGAGAGGCGGAGAGAAGCGGAGAGATCCGAAGAGAAATGGAGAGAGGTGGAGAGAGGTGGAGAGTGGCGGATATTGGTGGAGAGTGGCGGATAGAGGCGGGGAGTGGCGGATAGCGGCGGTGAGAGGCGGAGAGAGGCGGAGAGAGGCGGAAAGAGGCGGAGAGAAGTTAAGAGAGCCGACGACAGATGGAGAGTTGCGGAGATTGGTGAAGAGAGGTGGAGAGTTGTGGAGAACGGCGGAGAGAGCCAGAGAGAGACGGAGCCCGGTGCCATGCTGTTCCGAGCTGTGTGCGGAGGACGAGGTCTTGGCGTCTTAACTATCGTGCCTGTTTAAGCATATTATAAATATTTTCTTACCCTGTTTTTAAAGTAGTTTGTAGTTGGACAGTGCATGGAAAAGTAGGAAGTTGAAGGAGAGTTTTAGAAATTGTACCCTCATTTGATGGAAGACGAAACAAAATTTTATAACAATTTTAGAATGACGCATTCGACATAATATGTGCTATTATTGAAACTAAAGAACATTTCCAGAAGTTAATGCCTGTTCAAGGAAGAGCAATCGACGAAACACTTGAAGTTAGATAGAAATTTTAATCACTAGTATAGGAATGGGGCCCCGAGGACACGGGTCCGGGGCGAGGAGCGAGGAGACGGTCCGTCATCTCTGACGTCAAGTCCATTTCTGACGTCACGGCGGCCATCTTGGATGAGTGTAACCGGACACAGCGTAACGGGACAAGTATTACCTTGACCTTGACCCCGGCGGCCATTTTGGATCCGCCATCTTGGATCCGCCATTTTGGATGACGTCATTGTGTTCTAGAAAATTCCTGCGATGTGTTTTCCGCCATTTTGAATTATGACGTCAACGTTGCAATTTCCGTTACGCCCGCCATCTTTAACTTTTTTATTTATTATCCGATTTTAATGAAATTTTTTTAAAAATTATAAAAAAATTCAAATAATAAAATTTTAATAAATTATTTATAAAAATTGTACTTTTACGACACGGAGCTCGGAGTCCTCGGTTCGAACCCGACGAGTGCAAAAAAATTAAAAATGGCGACAGGCTCCTTCCTCAATGGTGGTTGCAGGCAGACTGACTCCCACCACTTTTTTCAAAGCATATATATCGTCACCTAGTATGACGTCACGTCCACCATCTTGAAATTTGGACGCCATCTTGAAAATCTTTATTTATTATCCGAATTTAATGAAAAAAATTCCAAAATTCATCAAAAAATTAACTCATTCGAATTCTGATTGACTATATCGATCACCGTCCTCGGTTCGAACCCGGTGAGTTCAAAAAAAACTAAAAATGATGACAGGCTCCTTTCTCAATGGTGGATGCAGGCAGACTGACTCCTACCACTTTTTTTCAAAGCATATATATCGTCAGCTGGTATGACGACATGTCCGCCATCTTGTCTTCATCCGCTGGAGACCACCATCTTGTTTTTCGTCTGCTTTTGTCCTCAACTGTTGACATTGAACAATGACCTTGACCTTGAAATTTGACCTTGACCTTGAAATTTGACCTTGACCTTGAAATTTGACCTTGACCTTGAAATTTGACCTTAACCTTGAAATTTGACCCTGACCTTGAAATTTGACCCTGACCTTGAAATTTGGCCTTGACCTTGAAATTTGACCTCGACCTTGAAATTTGGCCTTGACCTTGAAATTTGACCTTGACCTTGAAATTTGACCTTGACCTTGAAATTTGACTTTGTCCTTGTCGACCATCATGGATCCGACATTTTATGTTCAGTACATGCTACCAGGAGCTACCACATGCTGGAGTATGCCATATTGTGTGTGTACTTGTATTATAGAGTAAATTTCCATCTGGATAATTTTATTCTAACTTGCTACAGTGCAGTAATCATTTATTATGGAGGTGCCCCCCGCCATCTTGAAATTCGGCCGCCATCTTGAAATCATGTAATAATGTAGCTAGAAAAGCGGGAAAAAATCCAAAATTCATTAAATAAATTAGTTATCCATAAAATGATTGATTGGATCGACTAAGGTCCTTGGTTCGATCCCTGGCCGATACAAAACAACTTTAATTTAAAATAAATACTAAAAAAGTGTTAAGTTTGAAAAAATAAAAACACCACAAGTTCTTTTTAAAAAAATTTATTACATAAATTCAATACACTACTACAAGTACAAAAAAATACACAGACAAATTACCAAAGCCTTTTGGATTCCTCGATTCAAATAGTCTTCTTATTGTACGGACTAAGCCTTTTACATGACTTTAAATGTCTATCCGATCCGTTCATCACCACAGCCAGAGACGGACTGAAGTTCATAGCACTTATATATAGTCTTATTAGCCGGTACAACACATGAGTAAAATCAATAACCATGTTCATTATACGTCTCGGAGCATTTTTTATAATGACGATGTAAACTATCGAGACGCGAAATTAGTTTATTGCACTTATTGCATTGAAATTGTATTCTTTGAACATTATTAGAACAACCGCTTCTTTCATGTCTGCGAGCATTTGAGGTGATAGTAAATGATGCACCACAGTATTTGCACTGATGCGAAGTACGCTCTTCATTAATTGAAGTATTCAATGCTGATGAAACTTCAGCTGATGGTGGAACAGCACATATCGAAGTCTCCTCCAGTGTTGTCAGAGGCGTTGCCAACGGGATCTGCTCCAACATCGTCGGCGCCGAGGTCATGATTCCCGTAGTCGATGGTACATCCTCCATCGAGTACGACGTTAAAGTCGGTAAAGATGCCATCGAAGTCTCAAGAACAGGCAATTACGCGACTTATGCACCAGAAGAAACAAACTAGGTGATCCGTACACCGTCGACGACAGTAAAAAACTGAGCGTCCTGCTGTCTAGGACTCGTTTATATACATTAACCGGTTTGAATAATACGCTAGTCAAATCAAGAACAATTTCCTAAAATACTACAGTCAAAACAACATTAAAAAAATAGAAGCACCATCAAAAAAAAAAGGAAGCACATTTGGAAGCACCTTCAAAAAAGGAAAAACAATAGGAAGCACCGACTACGAAAAAACAGCACATTTGTAAGCACCGTCATCGAAAAGGCAGCACATTTGGAAGCACCGACTACGAAAAGGCAGCACATTTGGAAGCACCGACAACGAAAAGGCAGCACATTTGGAAGCACCGACAACGAAAAGGCAGCACATTTGGAAGCACCGACTACGAAAAGGCAGCACATTTAGCAGCACCGACAACGAAAAGGCAGCACATTTGGAAGCACCGACATCGAAAAGGCAGCACATTTGGAAGCACCGACAACGAAAAGGCAGCACATTTGGAAGCACCGACAACGAAAAGGCAGCACATTTGGAAGCACCGACAACGAAAAGGCAGCACATTTGGAAGCACCGACAACGAAAAGGCAGCACATTTGGAAGCACCATCATCGAAAAGGCAGCACATTTGGAAGCTCCATCAACAAAAAAAAAAGGCAAAAAGGAAGCACAAGTTACGAGATCTAAGTCTTAGTTAGAAATCAGAATACAAGAAATAAAAACTTTAAATTCTTATATTTTAAATTATTTATTTTATTGCTTTACATTATACAAATGCAAGTAAAACAAGCCATTATTGTTTGTAGCCAGCATTCCTCAGTTCCTTGAGTATGAAGGATATTTCTTTGATGCACGAATAGTTTCCTGCACAAAGCGAACCATGTAGAAGTCTTAGCCGGTCAACCAATATGTTTGGATCTTTCCACGATGTGTAATCATTCTCTTCTACCACCATCTTTCTTGCACCTTTATAAATATTATGATTTCTGGTGTCTTCCGTTTTACCACCAACCTTAGGGTAACTTTCATGTTTGAGACGGTGATCATCACAAGCTTGATCAGATTTATTTAATATATCACGTCGTTTCCACCGTTTCGGTCTCAGGACACCGCCACATTCTTCGATCTTGGCAGCTTTAGGTGCTTCATCATAGTCTATGTCTTTGTCAACAGCCTCAGAGTCACTATAACAATCACCGTAGAAGTAATCGTCTTCACACAATTTACCGTAATAATTAGATGTTGATGATGTTGAAGTGTCTTCATCGTCTTCATGCTTCCTTTTTAGGAGTCCATCATTTTTACAAAGTAGGAAAGATCTACTTGAATTCGGCTGGAATATATTCTCACTTTTCACGTTAAGGATTCTTCCATTGTCTTCATTCTTCCGTAAATCATCAACCTCCTTCAATTTAAGTTTTTTGTCAAGATCGGAAGAGCCAAGAAAATTATTGTCGTAATGCAGATCACTCTTCCTTAGGCTAGTAGATTCATCGTTGTCCTCTAGCTTGTACGCAGGCTTGGCGCTACAAGTTCTGCCATGTCTTTTTAGGCTCTCTCTCCGCGTAAACGACTTGCTACATCGAACACAACTTATCATATTGCGCAGTGGATTTTTAACACAGTCATTCTTCTCGTGTTGTCTTTTATCTTTCTCAAGATAAACTCTTTACTGCAAAACTTACACCTATGTTCTTTCGATACAGCGTCAGATCCCAAATCAGAATTCATATTAGTTACTGAGACTAATGCCAGATACCAATTGAGTGTTTTAAATTAGATCCAATACTAAATAGAAATTTTTTCATATTTCATCAGCGAGAATTAATATATCTCATGCAAAAGTACTTTATGCATGTAGTTCTGCCTTTCAACAACAGATGTCGCCACATGTTGCTTGCAGGTAAATAATATTTAGTTCTTTTATGCGGGAGGCGGGATGCTCACTAACGATCGCAAAAGAAGGATGGCTTCGCTAGACTCCAAGGAAAAGGAAGTTCGTCTTGTATGTTGGTGCTCCACAGATGTCTCATGGCATAATATTAATTTGACTGAGTAATGATATGTGCTAATTCCACCTTATAAAAATATTGCAAGTTTTGATTTAGTAGCAGAAATTATCGAATTAAATGTAACTCCAAATAAAATGACATGTCTCATTAGACAAAAAAAAATCCATGCAGAGAGCGGTTTCTCAGAATAGTCAGAAACACTTGAAGAAACCACAGGAATGATTGCAAGAACACGGGAAAACCCATCAAAATATTGACAAGAATAATCAGGAGCACACGGAGAAAACCATCAAAATATTGACAAGAATATTCGGGAGCACACGGAGAAAACCACTATAATATTGACAAGAATAATCGGAAGCTTACGGAGAAAACCGCCACAAGTTTTCTTTGTTATCATAAAATCACAGAAAAAAAAAAATAAATAAAAAACACAACAAATTCAAAAACTGATTATGCTAGCTTGTGAACTTCTCATTGTTGAGCAAAGATAGAGTTCTAGTCCAAGCCAGAATCAGTTTTTGAATTTGTTGTGTTTTTTTATTTACTATTTTTTTTCTGTAATTTTATGATAACAAAGAAAACTTGTGGCTGTTTTCTCCGTGTGCTTCCGATTATTCTTGTCAATATTATGGTGGTTTCTCCGTGTGCTCCCGAATATTCTTGTCAATATTTTGATGGTTTTCTCCGTGTGCTCCTGATTATTCTTGTCAATATTTTGATGGGTTTTCCCGTGTTCTTGCAATCATTCCTGTGGTTTCTTCAAGTGTTTCTGACTATTCTGAGAAACCGCTCTCTGCATGGATTTTTTTTGTCTAATGAGACATGTCATTTTATTTAGAGTTATATTTAATTCGATAATTTCTGCTACTAAATCAAAACTTGCAATATTTTTATAAGGTGGAATTAACACATATCATTACTCAGTCAAATTAATATTATGCCATGAGACATCTGTGGAGCACCAACATGCAAGACGAACTTCCTTTTCCTTGGAGTCTAGCGAAGCCATCCTTCTTTTGCGATCGTTAGTGAGCATCCCGCCTCCCGCATAAAAGAACTAAATATTATTTACCTGCAAGCAACAAGTGGCGACATCTGCTGTTGAAAAGCAGAACTACATGCATAAAGTACTTTTGCATGATATATATTAATTCTCGCTGATGAAATATGAAAAAATTTCTATTTAAGTATTGGATCTAATTTAAAACACTCAATTGGTATCTGGCATTAGTCTCAGTAACTAATATGAATTCTGATTTGGGATCTGACGCTGTATCGAAAGAACATAGGTGTAAGATTTGCAGTAAAGAGTTTATCTTGAGAAAGATAAAAGACAACACGAGAAGAATGACTGTGTTAAAAATCCAGTGCGCAATATGATAAGTTGTGTTCGATGTAGCAAGTCGTTTACGCGGAGAGAGAGCCTAAAAAGACATGGCAGAACTTGTAGCGCCAAGCCTGCGTACAAGCTAGAGGACAACGATGAATCTACTAGCCTAAGGAAGAGTGATCTGCATTACGACAATAATTTTCTTGGCTCTTCCGATCTTGACAAAAAACTTAAATTGAAGGAGGTTGATGATTTACGGAAGAATGAAGACAATGGAAGAATCCTTAACGTGAAAAGTGAGAATATATTCCAGCCGAATTCAAGTAGATCTTTCCTACTTTGTAAAAATGATGGACTCCTAAAAAGGAAGCATGAAGACGATGAAGACACTTCAACATCATCAACATCGAATTATTACGGTAAATTGTGTGAAGACGATTACTTCTACGGTGATTGTTACAGTGATTCTGAGGCTGTTGACAAAGACATAGACTATGATGAAGCACCTAAAGCTGCCAAGATCGAAGAATGTGGCGGTGTTCTGAGACCGAAACGGTGGAAACGACGTGATATATTAAATAAATCTGATCAAGCTTGTGATGATCACTGTCTCAAACATGAAAGTTACCCTGAGGTTGGTGGTAAAACGGAAGACACCAGAAATCATAATATTTATAAAGGTGCAAGGAAGATGGTGGTAGAAGAGAATGATTACACATCGTGGAAAGATCCAAACATATTGGTTGACCGGCTAAGACTTCTACATGGTTCGCTTTGTGCAGGAAACTATTCGTGCATCAAAGAAATATCCTTCATACTCAAGGAACTGAGGAATGCTGGCTACATACAATAATGGCTTGTTTTACTTGCATTTGTATAATGTAAAGCAATAAAATAAATAATTTAAATTATAAGAATTTAAAGTTTTTATTTCTTGTATTCTGATTTCTAACTAAGACTTAGATCTCGTAACTTGTGCTTCCTTTTTGCCTTTTTTTTTTTTTGTTGATGGAGCTTCCAAATGTGCTGCCTTTTCGATGATGGTGCTTCCAAATGTGCTGCCTTTTCGTTGTCGGTGCTTCCAAATGTGCTGCCTTTTCGTAGTCGGTGCTTCCAAATGTGCTGCCTTTTCGTTGTCGGTGCTTCCAAATGTGCTGCCTTTTCGTAGTCGGTGCTTCCAAATGTGCTGCCTTTTCGTTGTCGGTGCTTCCAAATGTGCTGCCTTTTCGTTGTCGGTGCTTCCAAATGTGCTGCCTTTTCGATGATGGTGCTTCCAAATGTGCTGCCTTTTCGTTGTCGGTGCTTCCAAATGTGCTGCCTTTTCAATGTCGGTGCTTCCAAATGTGCTGCCTTTTCGTTGTCGGTGCTGCTAAATGTGCTGCCTTTTCGTAGTCGGTGCTTCCAAATGTGCTGCCTTTTCGTTGTCGGTGCTTCCAAATGTGCTGCCTTTTCGTTGTCGGTGCTTCCAAATGTGCTGCCTTTTCGTTGTCGGTGCTTCCAAATGTGCTGCCTTTTCGATGACGGTGCTTACAAATTTGCTGTTTTTTCGTAGTCGGTGCTTCCTATTGTTTTTCCTTTTTTGAAGGTGCTTCCAAATGTGCTTCCTTTTTTTTGATGGTGCTTCTATTTTTTTAATGTTGTTTTGACTCTAGTATTTTAGTAAATTGTTCTTGATTTGACTAGCGTATTATTCAAACCGGTTAATGTATATAAACGAGTCCTAGACAGCAGGACGCTCAGTTTGTTACTGTCGTCGACGGTGTACGGATCACCTAGTTTGTTTCTTCTGGTGCATAAGTCGCGTAATTGCCTGTTCTTGAGACTTCGATGGCATCTTTACCGACTTTAACGTCGTACTCGATGGAGGATGTACCATCGACTACGGGAATCATGACCTCGGCGCCGACGATGTTGGAGCAGATCCCGTTGGCAACGCCTCTGACAACACTGGAGGAGACTTCGATATGTGCTGTTCCACCATCAGCTGAAGTTTCATCAGCATTGAATACTTCAATTAATGAAGAGCGTACTTCGCATCAGTGCAAATACTGTGGTGCATCATTTACTATCACCTCAAATGCTCGCAGACATGAAAGAATCGGTTGTTCTAATAATGTTCAAAGAATACAATTTCAGTGCAATAAGTGCAATAAACTAATTTCGCGTCTCGATAGTTTACATCGTCATTATAAAAAATGCTCCGAGACGTATAATGAACATGGTTATTGATTTTACTCATGTGTTGTACCGGCTAATAAGACTATATATAAGTGCTATGAACTTCAGTCCGTCTCTGGCTGTGGTGATGAACGGATCGGATAGACATTTAAAGTCATGTAAAAGGCTTAGTCCGTACAATAAGAAGACTGTTTGAATCGAGGAATCCAAAAGGCTTTGGTAATTAATCTGTGTATTTTTTTGTACTTGTAGTAGTGTATTGAATTTATGTAATAAATTTTTTTAAAAAGAACTTGTGGTGTTTTTATTTTTTCAAACTTAACACTTTTTTAGTATTTATTTTAAATTAAAGTTGTTTTGTATCGGCCAGGGATCGAACCAAGGACCTTAGTCGATCCAATCAATCATTTTATGGATTACTAATTGATTTAATGAATTTTGGATTTTTTCCCGCTTTTCTAGCTACATTATTACATGATTTCAAGATGGCGGCCGAATTTCAAGATGGCGGGGGGCACCTCCATAATAAATGATTACTGCACTGTAGCAAGTTAGAATAAAATTATCCAGATGGAAATTTACTCTATAATACAAGTACACACACAATATGGCATACTCCAGCATGTGGTAGCTCCTGGTAGCATGTACTGAACATAAAATGTCGGATCCATGATGGTCGACATGGACAAAGTCAAATTTCAAGGTCAAGGTCAAATTTCAAGGTCAAGGTCAAATTTAAAGGTCAAGGTCAAATTTCAAGGCCAAGGTCAAATTTCAAGGTCAAGGTCAAATTTCAAGGTCAAGGCCAAATTTCAAGGTCAGGGTCAAATTTCAAGGTCAAGGTCAAATTTCAAGGTCAAGGTCAAATTTCAAGGTCAAGGTCAAATTTCAAGGTCAAGGTCATTGTTCAATGTCAACAGTTGAGGACAAAAGCAGACGAAAAACAAGATGGTGGTCTCCAGCGGATGAAGACAAGATGGCGGACATGTCGTCATACCAGCTGGCGATATATATGCTTTGAAAAAAAGTGGTAGGAGTCAGTCTGCCTGCATCCACCATTGAGAAAGGAGCCTGTCATCATTTTTAGTTTTTTTTGGACTCACCGGGTTCGAACCGAGGACGGTGATCGATATAGTCAATCAGAATTCGAATGAGTTAATTTTTTGATGAATTTTGGAATTTTTTTCATTAAATTCGGATAATAAATAAAGATTTTCAAGATGGCGTCCAAATTTCAAGATGGTGGACGTGACGTCATACTAGGTGACGATATATATGCTTTGAAAAAAGTGGTGGGAGTCAGTCTGCCTGCAACCACCATTGAGGTAGGAGCCTGTCGCCATTTTTAATTTTTTTTGCACTCGTCGGGTTCGAACCGAGGACTCCGAGCTCCGTGTCGTAAAAGTACAATTTTTATAAATAATTTATTAAAATTTTATTATTTGAATTTTTTTATAATTTTTAAAAAAAATTTCATTAAAATAGGATAATAAATAAAAAAAGTTAAAGATGGTGGGCGTAACGGAAATTGCAACGTTGACGTCATAATTCAAAATGGCGGAAAACACATCGCCGGAATTTTCTAGAACACAATGACGTCATCCAAAATGGCGGATCCAAGATGGCGGATCCAAAATGGCCGCCGGGGTCAAGGTCAAGGTCAAAGGTCAAGGTCATACCTGTCCCGTTACGCTGTGTCCCGTTACACTCATCCAAGATGGCCGCCGTGACGTCAGAAATGGACGTGACGTCAGAGATGACGGACCGTCTCCTCGCTCCTCGCCCCGGACCCGTGTCCTCGGGGCCCCATTCCTATACTACTAAAATCCTTTTTGGTTTCTCCAGCAGTTCTAGTAGATTGACAAGAAATAATAGCATTGTGTGAATGCATGTGCGTTTATAGTTTCCTCCTTTAAATGCGTTATAAATGTAAAAATAACTTAATTTCTTTAAAATCTAGTTTGAAGACTTTGTCTTTTAATATTATAAGCATATTTAGTTTAAAATGTACTGTATGAAACATTATCCGTTTGACAGTACTTAAATATAAAACTAAATTCTTCTTACCTTAAAATTTAAATCTTTTGAATATTTTATATAAATTGTTTCCTTGTACTCGGAATTCCTGTACACAACATTACTTGGATCATACAAAACCGAATACCTTCAAACGTCTTCATTAATTATATCTACGTCTATGTTCACATACTAAGTATGTCATTGATACGAATCTATCCTCTTCTTTTCTTTTGTAGCATTCACCACCATACTGAAAAAATACAAGCATTAAAATAATACATAAAATTATAAACGATTAAATAAAATTACAATTGAAAGAAAAAATAGTTTAGACAAGAAATTGGCATGCATGAAATTCCCTACATAACATCCATTAACCTACTCGAGCTAATAAAATATTGTACAAAATATTACTAATAAATTTTCATACTACAATTCGGAACCCTAGCTTTTTAATTAGTATTTGAAAAACAATACATAGAGCTCAATGTTTCTAAACTCGTTTAAAGCACAGTATAAATCACACCCTTCCACAAGCAAGCAATTTTACAGACTACCCGTCTTATCAAACAAGACATTTATACTAGCCTGCCTTCCTCGAAATATTCCGTATCCAAAATACTTCTAAAAATGGCAGACAGACCTGCTATCAAATATCTTCACTTTTATTGACCTTGCTCCCATCTATACTTCAGAGTAGCACACGACAAGAAAAAATTCTAAGGCTAATGCAGTGGTCATATTTGCTGGCAGCCACATTAGATTGCAGGTATTCTAAATCATTTAATATTTATATATTTTTAGTTTAGAAATTGATTTTTTTGATAGTATCTATTTGATTCGTTTGTACAGAATACTCTAACATACGCACGTATATATGGGTGCATATATTTATCGCTAAAAGATTTCAATACTATCTGAGAGTTAAAACACTTAGGCATCGTCTGTGATTCTTGATTGGCCAAGTTTCATTCAGTTACATATCTACTGTCAGCACACCAATCACAATAACTCAGCATGGATGCAAACATGTCCTGAATGGACCGGTCAAATAAGGCAATGGTTCCTCTTGTAGACGGCTGCCAATCACAAGGAAGAAACCGCTGGTGCCAGAATAAAATGTTGCAGTCTAATTGGCATTCAGATTATTTTTTGCGAAAAATGCCTGCCCCTACTTATCTATCATTACCTAGGCCCCACATGTCAAGTAAGCTCATGGTAGCAAGAATATATGGCTACCATTTGCTAATCTCTGAGCTCATTTAGGCAATGATTGGAGCTTTATTAGCCTACTATCGGGGCCAAACTACAATAATGTAAAATTTCAAGTAATATATATTGATTCATCCCCATTTTCTTCCGAGTCACGCGGATATCAGTGAAGTGTTACCTGTTTTTTTTTTTTTTTTAATTTATTTCGGTTGAAAGTTTAATCGAAAACGAGGTCAATAACTACAGCAACAGGCAACACAGGCCAAGTATATTGAGAAAGGTATATGCCATGACATATAGAGTAATCACCCAGAATTTTCCGAGTGGTATCGGGAAATCCACGGAAATCAAGAAATCCTGATGCCTGTGTATTTATAAAAGGCCCTTTATTGTTACAAAATTGAAAGTTATATATTTTACGTATTGTTTTGACATGTGCATTTCTATATCACGGTGAAATAAGTTGCACATGAATACATCTAATTAATATTGAACGAATGAGTTTCAATCGGCTAAAATACAGTACATATATTGGAGCATAAGCTAATTCATTTGTTCTCACGTTGCAAAGAAACTTATAATACGTTACTCGGACACAAAATTTAACGTATAATTATTTAAAATAATGCCGAGAGTGATAAATAAAGATAAATAAAATAAAAATTCGCTGTTCAAGTACCAACATTTCCGGACGCGAATAGCACACATACTTTCTGTACCTGCCGCTAGAATTCGCTGTCTGAATCGTAAACATTACTTGTCCCCATCACGCGTAGATAGCAGCATGAAGCTGACGGAAATTTTAAACTATTATAAACGGATCCTATAAAAGCGAAAAAGACTTGAAAAATCCTAAAACCCTGCTTTTGACCTGATTTTCGACAAGGTATTGTATTAAAATACTGCCCGTCTGGTTAAAATTCACTAAAAAAATTAATAATATAAAGTTTCCGCAAACGTTAGAAACATTTTAAAACACATATTAAAATACTAAATATATATTTGTATTTTTTTTTGCCTAAAGGACTTAAATCAGTTCGCAAATACTTCCTACAAACAAACCTTAATCTTATTGAGTTCGTTCAACATTATTATTACATAATATGATATTATTGTGTCATTCAAATTAAAAATTCCAGTAAGGAAGTTTGAACCCCGTCAAAATTTAGCCCATTTTATTCAACATTATTATTACATAATATGATATTATTGTGTCAATTAAATTAAAAATTCCAGTGAGGAAATTTGAACCACGTCAAAAATTAGCCCTTTAGCTTTACAACCGCGCGCTCTACTGTGGTACTACCTATCCTATTGGTGTTTCGCAATGAGAACATGTAATATAATAATTTTAATTACAGTTTTATTACGTATTTTAAAAGTTCGATTACTTTTTACTATGACTATTTTAGTTTACCAAATATATTTCAGTGTATATTCACTATCATAAAGTTTAATTTGAAGCAACAATACGTTTGGTTTGTTCCCTAATGTTCCCTAATGTTTACAAAATTGACTACATATGGGTTTATGTTGCTACACGTGGGTCCCGCCATCTCGACAATTTCAGCACCGTGGTTATACATTTCCGTTCATACGACTTCAGTTCCATACACGTAATTACGCCTTACAAATGCCGTATACCGGGAGTTAGGTGTTTTCACATCAAAATAATTACATACAAAATAAATTGACAATAATTTGTAGTATGTGTATTGTTATATTAGTGTTAACATATTTTTCAATTAAGTTCAGAAAATTTTATATAAACTTTTTGAAGCCTAACGTGACAGAAATTGTGATTTGTAACGAATTATGTTGATGGAGAAAAAATTACGCGGAATATGCTTCATGCAAATAGTAAACCAACAAATCACTGATGAAATATTAGAAATAAAGGGATGGGTAAACACATGCACTAATACCTACATACATACATGCATATAGACATATATACTTATATACAGAGAGGCACAGATTTAAAAAAATGTATCTCCCAAGTTTTTTTCCATCGATAATTTTTCTATAAAATAAAACTTTAAAAAAAAATTAATTTAATCGAGATATTCTGTATTACTAGAAGTGTTATATTTATGTCTTAGACTTATAGACTTATATGTTTTAAGTCATATTTTAGTATAAAAAGACACTCTCTAAGAAAAAATTTGTTACACCATTAATTTTTGGGAAGTGAATTTGAAAAATGTTGTTAAAAACCATTTAAAACATTAAATTAAATTAAATTTCCCTCCTTGAAGTAGGAAAATTTTGGGTCGTTTTGAAGAAATCTCAAGAAATATGTAGTGAAAAAGAAAGAATTATTTTCGACTGTTTTAAAGTGTTCTGCAATTTCTGCTTAACGAACACTTTTTTTTCGCTTTGAGGTTGCTCTGACAAAGACGGACGAATTAAAATAGAACTAAGTAGTTGACGGACATTAAGTGAAATACCCTTAAGTGACTCCTAAAATACACATTGCTAAAAAAATGTAGGTAAATGCAAATATTAATATTTTTATCTATACTCGTTATCGATTTATTAAAGTAGTTACAATTTTTGATAGTAAAAACTTCATATACAATATACAATATTTTATCATTCAAAAATTATTTTTAATGAATATCAGTTGTCAAACTCAATACTTTGACTCATGCCTTAAGTTATTTAATCTTCAATATCACAAAAATTTTCCATCATATTTACTATACAAAATTACCATTTATAAAATTTTATTGTTTATATTTTAACCTGACAAATATTCTGAGGACCTAATTCAATATTATTTAAATAAGCATGTTATCTAAAAAAATTCCTTTTAACTTAAATTAAAAAATATATATTGTTTCAATTTATAAGAAACTTGATTAATAACATTAGATAAACACAAGCTAGCACTTGCATAGGTTACATATTATGCAATGACTCCAAAAAATAATTATTTCAAAAAGGTTTGTGCAAAAATTATTCTTTTATACAAATTATGAAAATAACCAAAACTTTTTTTTCCAGAAAATATCGTTGCCAATGCGGAAGGCAATGGCAAATCATCGCAGAATCACCCTGCTATGAGAAGCTCAGGTGCATCTCGTCTTCCCACACCGCGCCACTACTTGGGGTCACAGTGCTCTGTAGGAGCAATCAGGACTTAAATCATGTCGTAATGTTAAACAAAATTGCAGTGATTACAGGGAGATAAACGTTGGAAGTTGTGTTCTTTATTTTATACTCTGCACACACCCCGCAAAAATATATAAAATAAAAATAATATATGTTTAAACCATTAATTATCTATAAGGAGAGACAAAAATATAATATATGAGTAGTATATACTGGGCGGTTCTGCGCCAGGAGTAGGAGTGAGGATTGTTATTGTCCAACCGCCTTCTAGAATTGTGCGATCACGGCGGCCATCTTGGATGACCTTGAACTTTGACCTTCAAAATTTACGAAAAAATTTCCAAAAAATAACTAAAAATTGTCCAAATATTTTCAAAATTTGCCATAGTTTCCAGTTTTTTTTTTTAGAAGAAATTCCACTAAAAAATCTCAGAAATATCCCTTTTAGTGGTAAATATTCCCGTTTTGAGGTCAAATTTCCTGTCTTAGCCCTAAAAAATGCCAATGGTTTGAAAAATTTCCCAAAGAGGCTCAAATTCCCCGGTGACACGCCACCATAAGCCCCTTAGGTCATGACCTAAACTATTAAGATGTCACAACCCCCATATTGAATTATGACATAAGCATTCATTTTATCATTAAGGCAGCTATCTTGTAAATATGTATTTTTTATGATTAAAAATCGGGAAAAATTTAAAAATTAATAAATATAAATTCCAATAAAAACTTACCGCCATCGTGGATTATGATGTCATGGCCACCATATCGAAAAATCGTTTTATAATAAGATTTTAATGGGAAAACACAACATTTATAAAAAATAATTAATTATTTTTAGTGAAATTTTACTAAAAAAATGCACTTACATCATGCAGTCCTAGGGTCAAACCTGGTATTGGTAAAAATAAAAAATGCGATGGATTCTTTCTCCACAGAAGCCACCGACAGAATGACCTCACCACCACCAATGCCAAGGTAGATATATCGCCAGCTAGTATGATGTCATGTCCACCATCTTGTTTTCGTATGCTAAAGGCTGCCATCTTGTTTTCGTCTGCTAGAGTGCACTGCCGCATTGTAAGTTTAATTTTTACCCACTAGATGCAGTAATCATTTATTATTGTGGCGCCCACCATCTTCAAATTTGTCTGCCATTTTGAAAATTTGTCTGCCATCTTGGAAATTTGTAATTGTTTCGCTATAAATTCGGGAAAATCCCAAAAATATTTTTAAGAAATATAAAATTTTAATACTAGTAGATGCGGTCAATTCCTGTCCTTGGATCGATACTTTAATGATATGAATAATGTAATTTTAAGAAGAAAATAATCTTATTTAATAAAATATGTTGGAAAGACCAAAAAGCAGCTTAGGTCTCTAGTCAACCAGCCTCCAGTAAGTCAATGAGGACAATTTTGCCCCCATCTTGAAAATCCATAATATTTGACCTTGAAATTCGGAAAACAATAGTAGTATAGGAATGTATGTCCGGAAACATGGCGCTGGCGCGTGGTGTGTGGCCGGTGGTGTTTTCCGCCATCTTGGATTGTGACGTCACGGCGGCCATCTTGGATGGATGTGACCTTGACCTTTGACCTTGACCTTGACCCCGGCGGCCATTTTGGATCCGCCATCTTGGATCCGCCATTTTGGATGACGTCATTTTGTTTTCTCGAAAATTCCGGTGATGTGTTTTCCGCCATTTTGAATTATGACGTCACCGTTGCAATTTACGTTACGGCCGCCATCTTTAACTTTTTTATTTATTATCCGAATTTAATGAAATTTTTTTTAAAATTTATAAAAAAATTCAATTGATAAAAATTTTATAAATTATTTATAAAAAAATATACTTTTAGTACACGGAGTTTGGAGTCCTCGGTTCGAACCCGACGAGTGCAAAAAAAATAAAAATGGCGACCGATCCTTCCTCAATGGTGGTTGCAGGCAGACTGACTCCCACCACTTTTTCAAAGCATATATATCGTCACCTAGTATGATGTCATGTCCGCCATCTTGAAATTTGGACGCCATCTTGAAAATCTTTATTTACTATCCGATTTTAATGAAAAAAATTCCAAAATTTATCAAAAAATTAACGTATTTGAATTCCGTTTGATTATATCGTTGTACGTCCTCGGTTCGATTCCCGGCGAGAGTAAATTGTCGATCCTTCCTCCATGAAAGCTACCTAGACTGATCTACCACCACCAGTACAAGGTATATATCATCAACTGGTATGACATCATGTCCGCCATCTTGTCTTCATCCGCTGGAGAGCACCATCTTGTTTTCGTCTGCTAGAGTGTGTCGATACCATGTAGTATAATTATCTGGTTACCAAACCTTTGACCTTGACCTTGAACTTTGACTGTGACCTTGAACTTTGACCTTGACCTTGAAATTTGACCTTGACTTTGAACTTTGACCTTGAACTTGAAATTTGACCTTGACCTTGAAATTTGACCTTGACCTTGAAATTTGACATTGACCTTGAAATTTGACCTTGACCTTGAAATTTGACCTTGACCTTGAAATTTGACCTTGACCTTGAAATTGGACTTTGTCCTTGAAATTTGACTTTGTCCTTGTCGACCATCATGGATCCGACATTTTATGTTCAGTACATGCTACCAGGAGCGACCACCTGCTGGAGTACACCATCTTGCGCGTGTACTCATATTATAGAGTACATTTCCATCTAGTTAATTTTATTCTAACCCGCTACAGTGCAGTAATCATTTATTACCGAGGTGCCCCCACCATCTTGAAATTCGGCCGCCATCTTGAAATCATGTAATAATGTAGCTAGAAAAGCGGGAAAAAATCCAAAATTCATAAAAAAAATCACTCATTAACTTACATATCGATTCGATCCGCTCCAGTCCTTGGTTCGATCCGAGATCGATGAAATAATGTTTAATTTTATGTAAAAAAATAATAATTTCCATAAACCATGTTCAAAATTCATTAAATAAATTTCCATCAATATACTGATTAATTAGATCAACTCTAAGATCCTTGGTTCGATCCCTGGCCGATACAAAACAACTTTAATTTAAAAAAAAATACTAAAAAAGTGCTAGGTGTGAGAAAATAAAAACACCACAAGTTCTTTTAAAAAAATTTTATTACATAAATTCAATACACTACTACAAGTACAAAAAAAACACTGACAAATTACCAAAACCTTTTGGATTCCTCGATTCAAACAGTCTTCTTATTGTACGGACTAAGCCTTTTACATGACTTTAAATGTCTATCCGATCCGTTCATCACCACAGCCAGAGACGGACTGAAGTCCATAGCACTTATATATAGACTCATCAGTCGGTACAACACATGAGTCAAAACAAGAACCATGTTCATTATACGTCTCGGAGCATTTTTTATAATGACGATGTAAACTATCGAGACGCGAAATTAGTTTATTGCACTTATTGCACTGAAATTGTATTCTTTGAACATTATTAGAACAACCGCTTCTTTCATGTCTGCGAGCATTTGAGGTGATAGTAAATGATGCACCACAGTATTTGCACTGATGCGAAGTACGCTCTTCATTAATTGAAGTATACAATGTTGACGATGAAACTTCAGCTGATGGTGGAACAGCACATATCGAAGTCTCCTCCAGTGTTGTCAGAGGCGTTGCCAACGGGATCTGCTCCAACATCGTCGGCGCTGACGTCATGGTTCCCGTAGTCGATGATACATCCTCCATCGAGTACGACGTTAAAGTCGGTAAAGATGCCATCGAAGTCTCAAGAACAGGCAATTACACGACTTATGCACCAGAAGAAACAAACTAGGTGATCCCTACACCACCGTCGCCAGTAACAAACTGAGCGTCCTGCTGTCTAGGACTCGCTTATATACATGCACCGTATGGAATAATACGCTAGTCAAATCAAGAACCATCTACAATAATACTAGAGTCAAAACAACGTTAAAAATAGAAGCACCGACTACGAAAAGGCAGCACATTTGGAAGCACCGACTACGAAAAGGCAGCACATTTGGAAGCACCGACAACGAAAAGGCAGCACGTTTGGCAGCACCGACAACGAAAAGGCAGCACATTTGGAAGCACCGACTACGAAAATGGCAGCACATTTGGAAGCACCGACAACGAAAAGGCAGCACATTCTGGAAGCACCGACAACGAAAAGGCAGCACATTCGGAAGCACCGACAACGAAAAGGCAGCACATTCGGAAGCACCGACAACGAAAAGGCAGCACATTTGGAAGCACCGACAACGAAAAGGCAGCACATTTGGAAGCACCGACAACGAAAAGGCAGCACATTCGGAAGCACCGACAACAAAAAGGCAGCACATTTGGAAGCACCGACAACGAAAAGGCAGCACATTTGGAAGCACCGACAACGAAAAGGCAGCACATTCGGAAGCACCGACAACGAAAAGGCAGCACATTTGGAAGCACCGACAACGAAAAGGCAGCACATTCGGAAGCACCGACAACGAAAAGGCAGCACATTTGGAAGCACCGCCAACGAAAAGGCAATGCATTTTGGATGCACCATCATAAAGACAGCGCATTTTGGAAGCACCATCGAATAAGGAAGCACATTTTGGAAGCACCATTGAATAAGGAATCACACTTGGAAGCTCCATCGAATAAGGAAGCACACTTGGAAGCTCCATCAACAAAAAAAAAAAGGCAAAAAGGAAGCACAAGTTACGAGATCTAAGTCTTAGTTAGAAATCAGAATACACGAAATAAAAACCTTAAATTTTTATAATTTAAATTATTTATTTCTTTACATTATACAAATGCAAGTAAAACAAGCCATTATTGTATGTAGCCAGCTTTCCTCAGTTCCTTGAGTATGAAGGATATTTCTTTGATGCACAAATAGTTTCCTGCACAAAGCGAACCATGTAGAAGTCTTAGCCGGTCAACCAATATGTTTGGATCTTTCCATGATGTGTAATCATTCTCTTCTACCACCATCTTCCTTGCACCTTTATAATAATTATTATGATCTCTGGTGTCTTCCGTTTTACCACCAACCTCAGGGTAACTTTCATGTTTGAGACGGTGATCATCACAAGCTTGATCAGATTTATTTAATATATCGACGTTTCCACCGTTTCGGTCTCAGGACACCTCCACATTCTTCGATCTTGGCAGCTTTAGGTGTTTCATCATAGTCTATGTCTTTGTCAACAGCCTCAGAGTCACTGTAACAATCACTGTAGAAGGAATCGTCTTCACCCAATTTACCGTAATAATTCGATGTTGATGATGTTGAAGTGTCTTCATCGTCTTCATGCTTCCTTTTTAGGAGTCCATCATTTTTACAAAGTAGGAAAGATCTACTTGAATTCGGCTGGAATATATTCTCACTTTTCACGTTAAGGATTCTTCCATTGTCTTCATTCTTCCGTAAATCATCAACCTCCTTCAATTTAAGTTCTTTGTCGAGATCGGAAGAGCCAAGAAGATTATTGTGATAATGCAGATCACTCTTCCTTAGGCTAGTAGATTCATCGTTGTCCTCTTGCTTGTACGCAGGCTTGGCGCTACAAGTTCTGCCATGTCTTTTTAGGCTCTCTCTCCGCGTAAACGACTTGCTACATCGAACACAACTTATCATATTGCGCAGAGGATTTTTAACACAGTCATTCTTCTCGTGTTGTCTTTTATTCTTTCTCAAGATAAACTCTTTACTGCAAAACTTACACCTATGTTCTTTCGATACAGCGTCAGATCCCAAATCGGAATTCATATTAGTTACTGAGACTAATGCCAGATACCAATTGAGTGTTTTAAATTAAATCCAATACTTAAATAGAAATTTTTTCATATTTCATCAGCGATAATTAATATATCTCATGCAAAAGTACTTTATGCATGTAGTTCTGCTTTTCAACAACAGATGTCGCCACATGTTGCTTGCAGGTAAATAATATTTAGTTCTTTTATGCGGGATGCGGGATGCTCACTAACGATCGCAAAAGAAGGATGGCTTCGCTAGACTCCAAGGAAAAGGAAGTTCGTCTTGCATGTTGGTGCTCCACAGATGTCTCATAGTGTAATATTAATTTGACTGAGTAATGATATTTTTTTTAATTCCACCTGATAAAAATATTGCAAGTTTTGATTTAGTAGCAGAAATTATCGAATTAAATGTAACTCCAAATAAAATGACATGTCTCATTAGACAAAAAAAATCCATGCAGAGATAGATCTCTCACAAATAATCAGGAGCACTCGGTGAAAACCATCAGATGTATAGTCAGGAATAATCAGAAAAACTTGGAGAAAGCCATCAATATAATAACAAGAATAATCAGGAGCACACGGAGAAAACTACCATAATATTGTCAAGAATAATCAGGAGCACACGGATAAATCCACCATAATACTGTCAAGAATAAACGGGAGCACACGGAGAAAACCACCATAATATTGACAAGAATAATCAGGAGCACACGGAGAAAACCGCCACAAGTTTTCTTTGATATCATAAAATTTCAGAAAAAAATAAATAATAAAAATAAATAAATAAAAAATTTAAAAAAATGAAATAAAAAAATACATAAAATTCTGGCTTGTACTAGAACTATATCTTTGCTCAACAATGAGAAGTTCACAAGCTAGCAGAATCTATTTATGTATTTTTTTATTTCATTTTTTTAAATTTTTTATTTATTTATTTTTATTATTTATTTTTTTCTGAAATTTTATGATATCAAAGAAAACTTGTGGCGGTTTTCTCCGTGTGCTCCTGATTATTCTTGTCAATATTATGGTGGTTTTCTCCGTGTGCTCCCGTTTATTCTTGACAGTATTATGGTGGATTTATCCGTGTGCTCCTGATTATTCTTGACAATATTATGGTAGTTTTCTCCGTGTGCTCCTGATTATTCTTGTTATTATATTGATGGCTTTCTCCAAGTTTTTCTGATTATTCCTGACTATACATCTGATGGTTTTCACCGAGTGCTCCTGATTATTTGTGAGAGATCTATCTCTGCATGGATTTTTTTGTCTAATGAGACATGTCATTTTATTTGGAGTTACATTTAATTCGATAATTTCTGCTACTAAATCAAAACTTGCAATATTTTTATCAGGTGGAATTAAAAAAAATATCATTACTCAGTCAAATTAATATTACACCATGAGACATCTGTGGAGCACCAACATGCAAGACGAACTTCCTTTTCCTTGGAGTCTAGCGAAGCCATCCTTCTTTTGCGATC
This sequence comes from Bacillus rossius redtenbacheri, assembly GCF_032445375.1. Lineage (NCBI taxonomy): Eukaryota > Metazoa > Arthropoda > Insecta > Phasmatodea > Bacillidae > Bacillus > Bacillus rossius. The sequence continues at coordinate 77,747,711 of NC_086331.1, forward strand.
GTTAGTGAGCATCCCGCATCCCGCATAAAAGAACTAAATATTATTTACCTGCAAGCAACATGTGGCGACATCTGTTGTTGAAAAGCAGAACTACATGCATAAAGTACTTTTGCATGAGATATATTAATTATCGCTGATGAAATATGAAAAAATTTCTATTTAAGTATTGGATTTAATTTAAAACACTCAATTGGTATCTGGCATTAGTCTCAGTAACTAATATGAATTCCGATTTGGGATCTGACGCTGTATCGAAAGAACATAGGTGTAAGTTTTGCAGTAAAGAGTTTATCTTGAGAAAGAATAAAAGACAACACGAGAAGAATGACTGTGTTAAAAATCCTCTGCGCAATATGATAAGTTGTGTTCGATGTAGCAAGTCGTTTACGCGGAGAGAGAGCCTAAAAAGACATGGCAGAACTTGTAGCGCCAAGCCTGCGTACAAGCAAGAGGACAACGATGAATCTACTAGCCTAAGGAAGAGTGATCTGCATTATCACAATAATCTTCTTGGCTCTTCCGATCTCGACAAAGAACTTAAATTGAAGGAGGTTGATGATTTACGGAAGAATGAAGACAATGGAAGAATCCTTAACGTGAAAAGTGAGAATATATTCCAGCCGAATTCAAGTAGATCTTTCCTACTTTGTAAAAATGATGGACTCCTAAAAAGGAAGCATGAAGACGATGAAGACACTTCGACATCATCAACATCGAATTATTACGGTAAATTGGGTGAAGACGATTCCTTCTACAGTGATTGTTACAGTGACTCTGAGGCTGTTGACAAAGACATAGACTATGATGAAACACCTAAAGCTGCCAAGATCGAAGAATGTGGAGGTGTCCTGAGACCGAAACGGTGGAAACGTCGTGATATATTAAATAAATCTGATCAAGCTTGTGATGATCACCGTCTCAAACATGAAAGTTACATTGAGGTTGGTGGTAAAACGGAAGACACCAGAGATCATAATATTTATTATAAAGGTGCAAGGAAGATGGTGGTAGAAGAGAATGATTACACATCATGGAAAGATCCAAACATATTGGTTGACCGGCTAAGACTTCTACATGGTTCGCTTTGTGCAGGAAACTATTTGTGCATCAAAGAAATATCCTTCATACTCAAGGAACTGAGGAAAGCTGGCTACATACAATAATGGCTTGTTTTACTTGCATTTGTATAATGTAAAGAAATAATTAATTTAAATTATAAAAATTTAAGGTTTTTATTTCGTGTATTCTGATTTCTAACTAAGACTTAGATCTCGTAACTTGTGCTTCCTTTTTGCCTTTTTTTTTTTGTTGATGGAGCTTCCAAGTGTGCTTCCTTATTCGATGGAGCTTCCAAGTGTGATTCCTTATTCGATGGTGCTTCCAAAATGTGCTTCCTTATTCGATGGTGCTTCCAAAATGCGCTGTCTTTATGATGGTGCATCCAAAATGCATTGCCTTTTCGTTGGCGGTGCTTCCAAATGTGCTGCCTTTTCGTTGTCGGTGCTTCCGAATGTGCTGCCTTTTCGTTGTCGGTGCTTCCAAATGTGCTGCCTTTTCGTTGTCGGTGCTTCCGAATGTGCTGCCTTTTCGTTGTCGGTGCTTCCAAATGTGCTGCCTTTTCGTTGTCGGTGCTTCCAAATGTGCTGCCTTTTTGTTGTCGGTGCTTCCGAATGTGCTGCCTTTTCGTTGTCGGTGCTTCCAAATGTGCTGCCTTTTCGTTGTCGATGCTTCCAAATGTGCTGCCTTTTCGTTGTCGGTGCTTCCGAATGTGCTGCCTTTTCGTTGTCGGTGCTTCCGAATGTGCTGCCTTTTCGTTGTCGGAGCTTCCAGAATGTGCTGCCTTTTCGTTGTCGGTGCTTCCAAATGTGCTGCCATTTTCGTTGTCGGTGCTTCCAAATGTGCTGCCTTTTCGTTGTCGGTGCTTCCAAATGTGCTGCCTTTTCGTTGTCGGTGCTTCCAAATGTGCTGCCTTTTCGTAGTCGGTGCTTCCAAATGTGCTGCCTTTTCGTTGTCGGTGCTGCCAAATGTGCTGCCTTTTCGTTGTCGGTGCTTCCAAATGTGCTGCCTTTTCGTAGTCGGTGCTTCCAAATGTGCTGCCTTTTCGTAGTCGGTGCTTCTATTTTTAACGTTGTTTTGACTCTAGTATTATTGTAGATGGTTCTTGATTTGACTAGCGTATTATTCCATACGGTGCATGTATATAAGCGAGTCCTAGACAGCAGGACGCTCAGTTTGTTACTGGCGACGGTGGTGTAGGGATCACCTAGTTTGTTTCTTCTGGTGCATAAGTCGTGTAATTGCCTGTTCTTGAGACTTCGATGGCATCTTTACCGACTTTAACGTCGTACTCGATGGAGGATGTATCATCGACTACGGGAACCATGACGTCAGCGCCGACGATGTTGGAGCAGATCCCGTTGGCAACGCCTCTGACAACACTGGAGGAGACTTCGATATGTGCTGTTCCACCATCAGCTGAAGTTTCATCGTCAACATTGTATACTTCAATTAATGAAGAGCGTACTTCGCATCAGTGCAAATACTGTGGTGCATCATTTACTATCACCTCAAATGCTCGCAGACATGAAAGAAGCGGTTGTTCTAATAATGTTCAAAGAATACAATTTCAGTGCAATAAGTGCAATAAACTAATTTCGCGTCTCGATAGTTTACATCGTCATTATAAAAAATGCTCCGAGACGTATAATGAACATGGTTCTTGTTTTGACTCATGTGTTGTACCGACTGATGAGTCTATATATAAGTGCTATGGACTTCAGTCCGTCTCTGGCTGTGGTGATGAACGGATCGGATAGACATTTAAAGTCATGTAAAAGGCTTAGTCCGTACAATAAGAAGACTGTTTGAATCGAGGAATCCAAAAGGTTTTGGTAATTTGTCAGTGTTTTTTTTGTACTTGTAGTAGTGTATTGAATTTATGTAATAAAATTTTTTTAAAAGAACTTGTGGTGTTTTTATTTTCTCACACCTAGCACTTTTTTAGTATTTTTTTTAAAATTAAAGTTGTTTTGTATCGGCCAGGGATCGAACCAAGGATCTTAGAGTTGATCTAATTAATCAGTATATTGATGGAAATTTATTTAATGAATTTTGAACATGGTTTATGGAAATTATTATTTTTTTACATAAAATTAAACATTATTGCATCGATCTCGGATCGAACCAAGGACTGGAGCGGATCGAATCGATATGTAAGTTAATGAGTGATTTTTTTATGAATTTTGGATTTTTTCCCGCTTTTCTAGCTACATTATTACATGATTTCAAGATGGCAGCCGAATTTCAAGATGGCGGGGGCACCTCGGTAATAAATGATTACTGCACTGTAGCGGGTTAGAATAAAATTAACCAGATGGAAATGTACTCTATAATATGAGTACACGCGCAAGATGGTGTACTCCAGCAGGTGGTCGCTCCTGGTAGCATGTACTGAACATAAAATAACGGATCCATGATGGTCGACAAGGACAAAGTCAAATTTCAAGGACAAAGTCCAATTTCAAGGTCAAGGTCAAATTTCAAGGTCAAGGTCAAATTTCAAGGTCAAGGTCAAATTTCAAGGTCAAGGTTCAAAGTTCAAGGTCAAGGTCAAATTTCAAGGTCAAGGTCAAAGTTCAAGGTCACAGTCAAAGTTCAAGGTCAAGGTCAAAGGTTTGGTAACCAGATAATTATACTACATGGTATCGACACACTCTAGCAGACGAAAACAAGATGGTGCTCTCCAGCGGATGAAGACAAGATGGCGGACATGATGTCATACCAGTTGATGATATATACCTTGTACTGGTGGTGGTAGATCAGTCTAGGTAGCTTTCATGGAGGAAGGATCGACAATTTACTCTCGCCGGGAATCGAACCGAGGACGTACAACGATATAATCAAACGGAATTCAAATACGTTAATTTTTTGATAAATTTTGGAATTTTTTTCATTAAAATCGGATAGTAAATAAAGATTTTCAAGATGGCGTCCAAATTTCAAGATGGCGGACATGACATCATACTAGGTGACGATATATATGCTTTGAAAAAGTGGTGGGAGTCAGTCTGCCTGCAACCACCATTGAGGAAGGATCGGTCGCCATTTTTATTTTTTTTGCACTCGTCGGGTTCGAACCGAGGACTCCAAACTCCGTGTACTAAAAGTATATTTTTTTATAAATAATTTATAAAATTTTTATCAATTGAATTTTTTTATAAATTTTAAAAAAAATTTCATTAAATTCGGATAATAAATAAAAAAGTTAAAGATGGCGGCCGTAACGTAAATTGCAACGGTGACGTCATAATTCAAAATGGCGGAAAACACATCACCGGAATTTTCGAGAAAACAAAATGACGTCATCCAAAATGGCGGATCCAAGATGGCGGATCCAAAATGGCCGCCGGGGTCAAGGTCAAGGTCAAAGGTCAAGGTCACATCCATCCAAGATGGCCGCCGTGACGTCACAATCCAAGATGGCGGAAAACACCACCGGCCACACACCACGCGCCAGCGCCATGTTTCCGGACATACATTCCTATACTACTAACAATCTATATACTATTTTAAAAATCACGCATTAGTGTACTAATTTATTCGATCAATAACCTACCTCGGTTCAATCTTTGGCCATTGCAAAATAAAATACACTATCACATCTATTTAACATAAAAGTGACAGGTTCAAACTAAACAAAACTTCTTTTTACAAAAAGACAATTTATTACTTAATTTCTACTGTACTACAGAAACACTTGCTGTAAATACCAGTCTAACTAACAATTTATTCTGCATCGGCTTTAACTGACTTATTCTAAGATCTAATCGTCTTACTGAAGTCACAGTCCAGCCAGATCATCTTTCTATATAGTCGTTTTCTTCCCATCAGAGTTTCTCGATACTATGTTTAACACACTGCTTCACATCGTCGGAACTGTAAATAGTAGTATTAACTGTCTTGAATATGCACTACTTTACTTTGTCTTCGAACGGAAATGGTTTCCCATATACACAGTCCAACCAGAAATTATATTTTAAAAATACGTACGTTGCTACTTCATCTGTAAACTGATTGAATAGGTTCTGGTGGATACCTTCAATAAAAGTATTTTTTTTTTGACTAACTAAACGTATATTAAATAAAGGTAGCCTTTCAACGTTCAACGAAATGCAGACTTCGCTAAATGTATTCTCTTATCATTTACCTGTATTCCACCAAGCACACTATAAGGATAAGATTTATGTCCAGGCCTCATCGCATTCGATTGCTGAACATCTATTTATGTGCTTGTAGGCATACGAGTCTCCAATCCAAAAAGAGGAGTCAAAATGTTTGCAGGTAGTTCAACAGTAAGCACATGGGCTTCAACTTTTCATTTTTTTTTGCAAACCTTCGCAAATACGTGTAAACAAAACAAGGCACTCATCGAAACACAACTTCGAACGAGAAGGATTCTTTACACATTTGCTTCTCTGAAATCTTCGTGCATCATGAGAAAATGCAAACGGTATATCACAGTAACTGCAAAATTGCCTAGTTGATGAAGACGAATCTTTCAGACCTGAACTGGATACTGATGTTCCTGCAGTTGTACTAATTCCCGGTGTACTTTTAAGCAAATTAATTAATCGTTGTTGTAGCGAAACCTTTACTGTCTGCCGCACAGCACTGCCTCTGCATGTTGTGGCCATGTGCCACTTTTGTTTAAGGTATTTCCATTTGCTTTTATGGTTAGGTTCGTTTAAGTAATTTATGGTAATTTTTGTTATTTAAGTTTAATTGTTTTGTTCTTTTAAAGTTTGTATTATTTTAAATTTATTTTAAACGTTTAGGGAATTCATTGTTGGTCATGGCCAGGTTCGGGATTGCCGAAGTCCTTTAATTTCCCAGAACAATCCAATACATGTGAGAAATAATTTATCCTAGGGTGTTTTAATTATTAAGATTTTTTTATGCTAAGATGTTTAATAAGTTTAATAAGTTTTTCAAAGGGCAGAGAGACTAATATATTTTTGGGCGAGCCTACGAGTGGGGTTGTTCAAATAAACTTTTGAAGTGACGAAATACTTGCTATGACGTCACATTCGCGGTGCCATACAGCGCCGCGCCGTGTGCACAGTTTATCGGCGCGGAAGAAAAAAGAGAGTCGTGAACCGCCCCGGGAGCTGGGAGGTTGTGTGTGTGTGTTTCCGCGGGACAAGTATACTACATGGTGGAACGTAATGTGGAGTCACCGGGGATTTTGGTTTTAGTTCGATTTAGCCTGAATGTGGGGCTGGTTTTCGAACGGTAAGCGATAAACTGGTGAAGGTTTACCAAGAGTTTACCAAGGTTTACATCGTTGAAGAATTTACACGCCGGTGTTACAAGTGTTGGCTGCTTCGCTGATTTATTCCGCTACAACTAGTGCTACCAGAACGTCAACTTTAAGCAGCGGCCAAGGTCAATGTCAGCTCACCTGTATGAGGTATTGCGCCTATCGGCTTTAAGGGCGGTCGAGAAGTGCGGCAGGCATCGCGACTAGTAAAATTGTGATGTTGCAATTTTTGCCCTGAATCCCCGCCGCAATTCAAGACACCGCAACATAAGTGCTGAATCACCTGATATTCATCGTACCAACTGACTTGTGATTAAGTGAGAAGCTTTTTTTTGTACAAAAAAAAATTGCGTTTAAGATACTTTATTTTTACGTAAACGGCGAGGCGAACACGACACATTCAGTATTTCTTTAGTGGGCTGGCGGTGACAATTTATTTAATTCTGAGATTCTAGAAGGAGTTTAACCAGCAAGAGTTAGAATTTTAATTCCTAGTGGGCTGCCCAGATAAACAATACCCGGACTTGAACAACGATACCCCCAGAGACTGTTGGTTGTAATATTTAAAGCATTATTTTAATTATAGCTTAAAATACTTTGTGTGTCAATTACTATTTTAGCCAAAATTTTTGTTAACTCTAATTTGTTTTAGCTCGGCCGGGCGACGCGCGTATGCTAAAGGAATTGTAATATTATTGGAATGTTGTTTTACTGTTATATAAATTTATAAATTTATTTACCATATTAATGGAACTAGTGTACCTACATCATGCTTGTTATCTTAACTAGTAAAAATATGTACCAAGCTGCCGAAATAGTTTTGTTTATTAGTCACCTTTTTTTAATAAATGCTGGGTTTTTCCGTGATTGTTTTTATTAATTTTTACTAAATTATTTGGCTCCACATCTTAAAGATTTTAGGATCGGTTAGATGTGCCTCGAGGAGACCTTGGTTTTGGAGAAAGTTTATTTAAACAGTAATGTGGTTTCCGTCTCCGAGGGGCCTGAATGTTCCTGGTGGATGTGGGGGACTGTGGTTGGACTTGGGTGCAAAAACACAGTAAGTCACAACTCACAATGTCTTCAAGTATCTTTTCATCTTAATCATTTCTTGTAAATTGCTTGCGACGTTGTTTGCAGCCAAACATTTTGCGAGGTAGGTTATTAGCACATTCTCTCATCACGTGTCGTCAAACATTACTGTTGTTTGAGAAAATCTTGTCACAGTAACGGCATCGAAGCTCGAAAGTTGCTGTCAAATCACCAACCATTGAAGTTTCCATCGACGGCGAAAGGTCATTCATAGAGGTGTCTTCTGCAGCCAGCAATGTAGTCATTAAGATCTCTTCTGCTGGTGGCACCACGCCTGTTGAAGTCTCCGCTAGTGTCGTTGATAATGCCAACGGGATCTGCGCCACGATCGTCAACGCTGACGTCAGCGTACCCGTAGATGATGGTTAAACTTATATCGAGTTTCACGTTAACGATGGTTAAGTTGCCATCGAATTCACAAGAAAATGTAATTACGCGAATTATGCACCAAATGAGACAAACTAGGTAATCCTTACAACGCTGCAGCCACTAACGAACTGAAAGTCCCGTCTTTTGGGAAAACGGTTATAATATCCGCAACCAATCAAATAATATGCTAGTCAAAACAAGAACCATTTACTATAATACACGAGTCAAAACAACATTCAAAAAAGGAAGCACACTCAAAAAAAGGAAGCACATTTGTAAGCAAATTAGAATAATAAATGGGCACGCAATACAAACACTGGACATGCAATGGACAGACAATACACACAAAGGACAAAGGATATGTGCAATTTCTCACACTGGATACGCAATATACACAAAATACAAATAATGAACATGCAATTTACACACAATTACATACACGTGACATGCAATGTTCACACAATACATGCAATGAACACACAATGCAAACACTTGACACGCAATAAACACACTGTAAACACTGTAAACGCATTGGACACACAATACACACAGTACACACTGGGACACACAATGCACACAATACACACACACACACAGAGCTATGAGATTACAGGACTAAAAGACTACAAGGCTTAAAGTGGCTATGAGGCTACAAGGCTACTAGGCGACAAGGCTACGAGATTAAAATTCTACGAGGCTACAATTCTATGATGCTACAAGTCTACGAGGCTACAAGTCTACGAGGCTACGAAGCTGCGAGACTATGAGACTACAGGACTACAAGACTACAAGACTACAAGGCTTGAACTGGCTGCGAAGCTACAGGGCTACCAGACTACAAGTCTACGAGGCTACGAGACGACATGGCTACAGGTCTACGACGCTACAAATGTCTACGAGGCTACCAGACTGCTGATGTTCTCCGAGTGCTTATGGTTATTTCTTAGAAATAGATCTCTGCACGATTTTTTTTTTAACTTAATGAGTCACGCTATTTTATTTAGAGTTATATTTAATTTGTTAATATCTGCTAACAAATTATCACTGAAGAAGTTTTTTATTGGGTGGAAATAAAACAAAAATCTATTACTATGTCAAATAATATGCTTTGAGACATCTGAGAAGCACTACCATGCTAAATGAACTTCCTTCTCTTTGATGTCTAGCGCAGTCTTCCACCTTTTGCTATCGTTGGTGAGCATCTCGCAACTCACATAAAATAAATAAATAATATTTACCTATAGTCAATACGTGACAACATCTGTTGGCAATAATCGAGACTATTTACAAGTTCCTTTGCATAAGATTTATCAACTCTCGGTGCTAAATGGTGCCAAAGACAGTTAGAGCCTTGTAGACTCGTAGCCTCGTAAACTTGTAGCCTCGTAGACCTGTAGCCATGTAGTCTCGTAGTTGCATAGACTGGTAGCCTCGTAGACTTGTAGCCAAGTAAACGTATAGCCATTTCAAGTCTTGTAGTCTCGTAGTTTTTTAACCTCTTAACCATGTAGAATTGTAGCCTCGTAGACTTGTAGCATTGCATCATTGTAGTCTTTTAGTCCTGTAGTCTCGTAGCTTCATAGCTTCCTAGCCTCGTAGCAAAATAGAAGCTAGGCGTAAGACAGCTGGAGCAAAATACAGCTGGAGCCAAAGACAGCTGTAGCCAAAGACTGTTGGAGTCAAATACTTTTGGAGTCAATGGCTGTTGGAGATAAAAGACTATTTGGAGCCATATACTTTTGGAGTCATTGACTTTTGAAGCAAAATACTGTTGGAGTCAAGGACATTTTGGAGTCAAAGACTGTTCGAGCCAAAGACTGTTGGAGCCAATGAATTTTGGAGCCAATGATTGTTGGAACCAATGAATGTTTGAGCCAAAACACTTTTTAGTGCTAAATACTTTTTGACCCATTGACGTTTGGGGTGAAAGACTGTTGGAGACCAAAACTTTTGGTGCCAAAGACTGTTGTAGCTAAATACTGCTAGAGACAATGGCTTTTGGAGCCAAAAGACTGTTGGAACCATAGACTGTTTAAGGCATATCATACTGCAAATTGGCGATCGCATCCTACTGAGTTGAATGTTCGTGAAAATGTATGTCGTTTTGGTTAAATGTATGTAGTCAAGCCAGTTTTATTGTATCCTACTAAATAGAATGTATCCCACCAAGTTAAATGTTTTGTCCAAAAGTGCTTATTTTTAGTCAAATGCGTGTGATCTGTGTGAGTGTGTATGTGGCTGTGTGCATTGTATGTTCTTTGCGTGTAGGCTACTGTGTGACCATTGTGTGTCCTTTGCATGTCCTGTGTGTGTGTGTGTACTGTGTCCATTGCGTTTCCAGTGTGTAATGTGTTTTCATTGCGGGTCAGGTGTGTACATTGCGTGTCCTAGGTGTAATTGTGTGTACACTTTGTGTCTTCTGTGTGTATTGTGTGTCCATTGCATGTCCAGTGTTTGTATTGCGTGCTAATTTCTTATTCTAATTTGCTTCCAAAGTGCTTAATTATTTTGAGCGTGCTTCCCTTTTTAAATTTTGTTCTGACTAGTGTATTATAGTAAATGGTTCTTGTTTTAACTAGCATATTATTAGATTGGTTGCGGATACATAAGCGAGTCCCCATTAAACGGGTCTTTCAGTTTGTTACTGGCTGCGGTGGTGTAAGGATCACCAAGTATGTCTCATCTGGTGCATAAGTCGCGTAATTACATTTTCTTGTGAGCTTGATGCCATCTTTACCATCTTTAATGTCGAATTCGGTGGAAGTTGTACCATCGTCTACGGGAACCCTAACGTCAGCGTCGATGATGGTGGCGCAGATCCCGTTGGCATCGTCGACAGCAACACCAAAGGACACTTCAACAGGTGTGGTACCACCACCAGAAGAGATCTTAATGACTGCAGTGCTGGTATCAGAGGAAACCTTTATGAATGACCTTTTTTCCATCGATGGAGACTTCAATGGTTGGTGATTCGATAGCAACTATTGAGCTTCGATGCCGTTACTGTGACAAGATGTTCTCAAAATACAGTAATGCTTGACGACACGCGAAGAGAGAATGTACTTATAATCTACCTCGCAAAATGTTTGGCTGTAACCAATGTCGCAAGCAGTTTACAATGCATGATAAGTTGAAAAGACACTTGAAGACCTGAAAAGGTCCTGTTGAGAGGGTGACAGTAAAGGTTTCGCTATAACAGCGATTAATTGACTCGCTTAAGATTGCACCGGGAATCGGTACAACTGCAGAAACATCAGTATCCAGTTCAGGTCTGAAAGATTCGTCTTCGTCAACTAGGCATTTTTGCAGTTACTGTGATATACCGTTCGCATTTTCTCATGATGTACGAAGATTTCAGAGAAGCAAATGTGTAAAGAATTCTGTTCGTACGAAGTTTTGCTGCGATGAGTGCTATGTTTTGTTTACACGTAATTGCGACGGTATGCGAAAAAAATGTAAACGTGATGTCCGTGTGTATACTGTTGAACTACCTGCAGACATTTCGACTCCTTTTAGATTGGAGACTCGTGTGCATACAAGCACAAAAACATATATTTAGCAACCGAAATCGATGAAGTCTGGACAATAATTTAATCCAAATACTGTGTATGGTGCATTACAGGTAAATTATAACGGCATCCATTTGGCGAAGTTTGCATTTTGTGGAATGTTGAAAAGGCTTCTATTATTTAAATACATTTAATTAGTCAAAAATAATGTGTACTTTTCTTGAAGATATGAAGCCGAACATAATAATTCAGCTTACAGATAAAGTAGCAACGTACGGATCTTTCTAATATAATTTGTGGTAGGACTGTGTGTAAGGGATACCATTTACGTTTGAGGTCAAAGTGAAGAAGTGCGCATTCAAGACAGTGAATACTCCCATTTACAATTCCGACGATGTGAAGCAGTGTGTTAAACATAGTATCGAGAAACTCTGTCGGTAAGAAAAAGACTATGTAGGGAGAGGATCTGACTGGTTTCCGTCTTCAGTAAACCGATTGGAGGTAAGAATTAGTCAGTTAAAGACGATGCAGAACTAATTGTTTATTGGATTGCTAACTTCAGCAAGTGTTCCTGTAGTACAGTAGAAATCAAATAATAAATTGTTTTTGTAAAATAAAAGTGATGTTTAGTTTGAACCTGTAACTTTTATTTTAAATTGATGTGATTTTTAATTAATTTTTGTTTTTCATTAGCGAAGGATTAAACTGAGTACAAACAGTGACCGAATTAATTAGTACATTAATGAGTGATTTTTTTGATTTTTTTATGAATGTTTTCCTAATTGCTCTGTCAAATCTTTTGGATTTCCAAGATGGCGGCCAATATTTTCGCATTGATTTACTGAAGGCTGGTTGACTAGGAACCTAAGCTGCTTTTAGTACTTTCCACAATATTTTAGTAAATAATACTATTTTTTCCTCAAATTACCTTTTTTGATCGGTCAAGTATCTAGCCAAGGACAGGAATAGATCGAATCAATCAATATACCTATGATTGCAGTTTTTTAATGAACTTTGTAAATTATTCTCGAATTAATAGCTAAATAATTATGAATGGCAAGAGGGTAACCAAATTTCAAGATGGCGGCGCGACAGTAATAAATGATTATTGCACTCTAGTGGGTAAAACTTAAACTTACAATGCGGCAGTGCACCCTAGCAGACGAAAACCTCCATCAGATGAAAACATGATGGAAGACATGATTTCATAGTATATGCCTATATTTCTACCTTGGCATTAGTGGTGGTTGGTCCGTCTATCAGTGGCTTCTGTGGAAGAATAATACGTCGCCATATTTATTTTTGTCGTCACCGGGTTCAAACCTAGAACGCTATGATGTGTTTATTTTTATTAAAATTGTATTAAAAACTGATTTATGAAATTTTTTATAAATTTTAAATCTTTTCTTATTGTATTCTGAAATAATTGAGTTTTTTTTTTAATTTGGCGGCCCTGAGGTCATAATCCAAGATGGCGGAATTTTAGTAATTAATTTTTGTATAAACTTTAACATTTTTCCTGATTTTAAGGATAAAAATACTGATTTTCAAGATGGAGGCCGTAATGACAATTGCAACGCGTACTTCATAATTCAAGATCGCTGTCATGCCATCCTAATGGTTTATGTCATGACCTCAGTGGCTTATGCAGTTTGTCGCCGGATAATTTAAGCCTCTTTGGATAATTTTCAAGCCTTTAAGCTTTTTGAAGGACTAAAACGAAGAAATTTCCCTAAGAACAGGAATTTTTCCCTCGAAATAGGGAAACTTTTCAAATTTTGTCGCGATTTTTTGGCGGAATTGTTTCTCGTAAAACTGGAAATGTTGTCAGATTTTGGTGAATTATTGGCGAATTTTGGAATATTTTGAGTCATTTTTGGCAAATGTTTGAAATCTTTGAAGGTCAAGTTCATCCAAGATAGCCACTGTGACCTCACAATCTAAGATGGCTGTCGGATTATCACAATCCACACTCCTACTCCTGGTGCAGGACCGACCAATATATACTATTAGATTATTTAATAATCATATTTATTGTCACAACACATATTTGAACTATTCAACTAAAACGTTTACAAAAAGTGATTAATGTTAACATATATTTTATCAAGAAAAACTATATTTTATTTTAATCAACTGCAGAATGGAAAAAAAAAGTTCCAATAGAAATTCTAAATGAAAAATATATTTATTAAGTGACTATATATTCTATGAAGATATAGGAAGATACTGAACTTTTTGACCTTAATAATAAAATTCGTGTTTAAACCCATTAACTAAATTAGCTTAAATATCATGTTGTGTATCATTACTTTTCGAAAAGTTTATTTTTCCAGTGGATAGTTGAATACATTAGCTAGCGAAAATTAGTACTAAATTTTGGCTATATGTTTTTTTTTGTTATCGTCAATAGTTTTAAAACATACACAATTTTTAATTTATACCACCTACAAGTTAAAATTTTCATTTCTGTTTTCTTATAGTATAAAAGACAAATACAGGATTTTAACAATAGCCAACCCGGAAGAATGAATTAGTGAAACTGACAAGCATAATATTACCAGATAAATTTTGTAAGAATACTTTTTAAAACCAACCTTTTTAACTAATCTATGTTTCAGTTTTTTATAGTAAAAATCAACAATCATTTCTAATTATCAGATTGCACGCATTATCAAGACAACATAATCGACTTTAACTCTTTAAATATCCTTCTGTTCTGGAAATAAATTGTAAATTGAGTTTAAATTTTTTAACTTAATTTTTTTTACAATAATTTAGTAATACTTAAAAATTTATCTGCCATTTTTAATGAAAATGTTTCTTTTAACAACTTTCTCCTAATGATTTTCTATTTATTTTGCTAAGGATTTCACAATATAACAGATACGCTTTTGGAAATATTTCAAATGTCTTGAATTACTCATCGTACTTTTAACTGATGTGCATTAGTTTAGGAATTGTAAAATCCCACTGAATCAGCATTCAAAACTATGAAATTATATATAAAAAATTTTAAATGTAAACAATTTCTGCTCAAGAGTAGAACCACTTTTTAAATACTGGAAAATTACTGTAATATTGTTATTATTCAATAAAATTATTAATTTTAAATACAAAAATTAATACTCAGCGCTAAATAAAGCCATAACTCATATTTTTAAAAAAAACGAAGCAAGGTAGCGCAGTGGCGAAACACTGGACTCGTATTCAGGAGGACGCTTGGTCATAACCGGGTCTAAACAACCTGATATCGGTAAATGTCTGCAGGCACATCCTTAGACCACCGGTTGCAAAGAAGCTAAGTCAGATACCTTCCCCGAGTCCCTTGAATTACGTGGTTGCATGCTTTCGTCTCTGAATTTATCGCTGTCTGCACGAAGTAAAACCACTTAAAAAAAAAAAAATTATGTTGAGTTGGTTTCCATGAAGAAAAAACGCTTATTGGTGATGTCAACAACTGATTACTTTAACACATTTATATCTCAATACTGTGTTTATCTTAATGTGTGTGATTGTTTGTCACTGAATATTTGCCAGTATAAATTTCTCATGTTTCTTTAACTAATTTTAGGAATTGTTATTAATAAATTTGAATAAACATTTATTCTTATTTGGTAAGTAAAAATATATATTTTTTAGTTATTTCAAATTTAATTTCTGAGCCTGTTTAAAAATTAATGTATTATATAATCTATCTCGTGACTGGATATTGAAAATTACTTGTCATAAGTTTGGTGTCGTCGTGAATGGGGATATGCCGGTAACTACAGGCAGATTATAGTGACAACTTAAATTCAAGTTATAACGTAACGAAACAGCATTTTATAAATATAATACTAGGCACAGAAATATGAACAAACAATACTAATTCAATTTTTATTTTTATTTAAGCAACTGGCGAAGTCCTGTGGCGGGGCCAAATGTTGCAGTGATGACGTTGGGGTTTGCAGCACATTCTGCACTGGAATTGTTTAAAAGGGAAACAGAACTGTAACTACTGGCTTAATACTCGTTCAAATAGCGTTCACGAGGTTTGAAACAATTTCATGGCCAAACGTCATTTTTGGTCTACAATGGATGTCAAGAAAAACTCCAGTCTTCCCCACTGGAACACCTCATTAAAAAAAAACGCTTTCACGAGATTTCAAATACGAAACACTCTCTACTAAAAAGGAAGAGAAAAAATTAAATTGTTTTATCACGTAAATATGTTTGAATGGCATATTTGTTTCATTACATAATAATACATGTTTTTTTTATAATGAAGTCATGACTGTAACGTACGGAGATTTTTCCTTTTAAGCCGTATTAATGTCTACGCCTTTCAACCCCGAGTATATTGCCTGAAGTACTCGATAACCTGATGCATCTGTTACTGCAATTGAAATGCTATACGTTGCTGAAGCATAATGATGACTTATCTCTCTCCTCCCTACGAGCAAAACGCAAGAAAGCTGCAAGCTCAGTTGGTCATTTAATATTCTTGTCATTACTATTACTACAGGGCTTTTTCTGTAGATTCATTACAATAACTCCCTTGAATATTTAGCATGGCCCCTTAAATTCGCTCAACTGACATTTACTAAAGGTCACCTAACAGCTGTAAAACATCAGGAAAAGGTTCATAATTAATATCACTTGCGTGAAATTTAACAGCTTAATAAGTTAAGTAAATATCTGGTGAGGAAATTTGTGATCCATAAACAAATGCAAGAGAGCTACTGAAATAAATTTACTGGAAAATCTCTGGATGGATAGCAGTTTCAAGAAGGTGAGGGATCCACCTGCGTGTGTTACCAACCTGAGTTCATGTTCTCATCATGACATATCGGGTCTGCGCCGACTCAGTGTCACGGACCAGAGAGGGGGGGAGGACAGTGGTGGCAGTGTTTCAAGGTCCAGGGCTGGGTGCAATCGGTACAAAATAGCGCTCTGACAGGGCGAAGTCCCGCGCGATACTGATACAACATTGTTCTTTGAACTAAGCTGCATTCAATTCTGAGACCATTTTATTTTTTGGCATGATTGTGTTAAGAAAACTATGACATAGTCAGTTATAGTTTTATTTTCAAATATTATTTTCTTGTTTGCTGAATAGTGTGCGAAAATTTGCTCATCTTGGTTATTTTCTAAGCAATATTTTGCAACACCTTACTAAACATTTATTTAATTAATGTTTAGTATTACATTTACAAAAATATTGTCACCTTATTAAATAAAGTATTTAATTTATTTTATGTGAGAAACCTTTGTATTTTTTGCACTCCAAATGGGACAAGGGTAAACTCCGGTGTTTTTTTTCTGTTCATTGGCTGCTTCTTCCTGTCTGGATTGCGTTGTGATGTCGTTCCTTCAGGACGTGTTCAGTATGAACATCGTTCAATTGTGCATCGGTATGCATTATAACGTGGCTTCAAATGAAATTGTGAATTTTCCATCTGGCCAGTGACTAAAGTTGCGATTTTTCCTACTTGTTACTCACGCTACTGCCGAGTAGCGCCTCTCCCGATCGCGATATGCCTGGGAGTAAGTCGCTCCGAACAGATCGACCGTTCTTAGTCGGAATAGCTCTTCTAACCGCACCCGCAGCTCGCTTCATTTCCTTGTGCGTTCTAGTTGCCTGTTGCGGCGCTGTATGTTGCGGATCTTGTTTCATTGCAGCTGCTGGTTTCATTTTGAGGAAACATATCGGCGGTGTACTCGGTGTTCGATGGTATCATAACTATAGTTCTAGACATCACTTCGGCGCTGTACATTATAACATTATATCATTGTATATATATTTTTTCTTAGTAATGAACGTCGGCTTATTTGGTTGCATTTTCGCGCTGTTTGACTTGACAGAATTAATGCGTGTGTGTACTAATGTGACAATTCAGCTGTTTTCCCTTTAGACTATGACCTTAAGAAAAGTCTTGCTCTCATTTGTTTCGGTTTAATACACAAATTGGGAAAATGTAAGATTTATGTTCATGACAAAAATAAATTGACAATTTAACGTAGCTGACCTTGAACTGACTTTTTGTTGTGTTGATTCTGATACTTCTTGCTCAGAATTTTTCAGGTAAATTTTATACATGTAAATTTAAAGTAATATTTTTAATTGCCACTCCATTATTTTGCTTACAAACTAATATTCAAACTGAAAAAAATTATTTATTTATAAACTTATAGTTTTAGACTGCATGAATCACGGAAACATATATTTTCATACTTAGCTTTAATATGCAAATTTTTCCAGTTTTTGTTTTATGATAATGAGTGTCTCTGTTACAGGAACACAGCTTGACGCGCCTGATATTTTTAAATAAACTTGTCTGTCCTCAAACTAAAAACCAAAAAGCAATTAATTATTAAAATTTAGACACCTTTAAATATTTAAAAAAAATGATTTTCCTTTGCTTCAAAATGATATGAAACATGATGAAAATTAAAAATGCTTACTTAAGTTTTCATATTTTCTAAAGTAAAAAAAAAAACACTTAGCTTATTTAAGATGTGTTATAAAATTATTTGTGAACTCATTAATATAAAATAATATATAATTGTTAAGGAAAAAGTTCTTTAATTCCTTACAAATAATGTAATTAAATGACAATTAGCTTAAATAGCTTTCATCAATAACTTTTTAAATAATAGAATTGGTCGACATAAAACTACTTACATATTGGTCAGTTCTAGGGCGAAAATCGTACAGTGTTAAAAAGAACGTTTTAAACGTTTTCACGAAAATACAGGAAAAGTAAATAAACGCCAATATATAATAATCTGTTGCCAACAAAAGTAAGAAAACTCATTTTGATGTTGCATGTGGTGTGTAAGGAAAAAGATAACATAGCGTTATCACTTCTTAAAAAAATAATCAATATATACACTGCAATTATTATCGTTTTGAATCAAATAATATGTGATAGGTCTACCTAAAATACACATTTTTAATGCATCCAAATAAACATAGTGAAACTATTTAAACTTAAAACTACTTTCAAACAAAACAAAATTGTGGTATTCCAAGTGCTTGGTTACTTTTCAATAAACGTTATTAATGTTGTATAATTGGGAAGCTTAAAAGTTCATCATTTTTTACATTAAAATGCAAACATATTTGTTTTAAAAAAACTAATTTATTGGGGTTTCATAAAAAGGGGTTTATGAAAAACAAGTGTTACAGGTCATTTGATGTCTCTTTATTGCTTGTGTGAGTGACCTTCAAATGTAATACCAAGAAGATCTTTAGGGTTAAAGAGTAAGCTGAAATATATATTTCAACTGTGTAAAAAATGTAGTATAAACTAAACTATAGCACATATTGAAAATCAGCCCAAATACACTGACGGAATTATCTTAATATTCTAACTAGCACTTAATTGCACCCGTATGGATAGACTGTACCAATAAAACAAAAGATAATCTCAGCATATCTGAGAGTAATTAGTAAAACAGTAAATAAATCATTTATACTTACTACATACTTATCATTGTATCACTATATTATGATCCCCGGATTTGAAGTATAGAGCAATAATTCTACCAGTTTAATAAACAAATTTCGATTAGAATTTTAGGGTTTGTACAGAATAAAGTTAAATTCCATTCTAAATGTGAATTTTTTAAATGTTTTTACCAGTTATTATTTTTATATTAAATATCTATGAATAAATAATGTATATAAATTTAGTTGGACATAAACAGATTCACAGAAAATGAGAATATAGGTAGCATACATAGATAAATATAAATAATTACAAATAAACATCGAAAATAGCCAAATATAATTTTTAAGACGTAGGCTACGGCGTATGGGAATATAGTCATTTAATAAGTACTTAACGATAAAACTTTAAAACGAAAAGAAAAAATCTGCAAATAAAAGATCATTGAGTATATTATAAATATTGTCAATAATTCATTTCAAGTAAGATTCACGTGAGTTATGTTTTGGTTGAAAATATTGTATACATATTACAGTATAGTTTCTAGATATTTTTTTCTGTCTGACAGGGTGCTTTTTTGTGTATTTGTATAACTTATGGATTCATAAATATGCAGGTATGATACTGGGAGACTATCGAACTACACCAAGTTTGGTCGACTCATAATCAGCATATAAAAATGTACACAAACAAATTATATATTACAGTTAGAGTAAAATGTTTTTGTTTACTAATTCATCATTTAAATACGAGAAAAAAATTGTAAATAAATTAGTTTTTTTATTTATGATAGGGACCATCAATACAATTTGCAAAATATCTTAGTTCTTGCGTATATATTATAATATATAGTACATAATAGTAATACAACGAATATTAGCATCCGCATTCGTGAATATACGCATATATTTGACATTCGCATTCGCCAAATTCATGCGAATATTTTGCGAATATGAATAACAGAAAAAAATATTTATTTAATGTAAAAATAATATAAAATAATACATAAATTATGAACATTAGCATTTTCGTATGAAATGATTTTTTACTCATTAAAAAAATAGTTTGGTATTTTTACTAAGGTAACCTTCCAATTATATCTTTTATCAGCCTTATAGGGAATAAAGTTTAAGACTAAGTATTAAAAATTATCAAATTTTCATTAGAAAAATATATAGTTCAAACAATTTTTCTCTTAAACTTTATTAGTCTTTACCTAAACATTATTTTGAATTTTAGTGTTTTAAATAATTCACTTGTTAAAACATTGTTATCCAAACGAACAAAAAAATTTATTCTTTGCTCCTTATTATTTCTAAATTTTCCACAAGTTAATAATCAAACTGCAGTGGAGGAATGTTAAACATCAAAAATAAAATCTTCGTAGCGTTTTCCACTTCGAGTCTGTTTCAATGCGGCGTATAAAGAAGCCCAGAACCACTAAACATACGCTTGCTAGGAACACTTGTTGGTGGTGTGACTAAATATTGCCTTGCTATCGGAAAAAGAAGCCCGTAGTTTTGCTTGTCCACCTTCCACCATGTTAGAGGGTCAACCTTATTTGCCAAGCGTTTTTTCGCTAAGTATTCTGAAACAGTTTTTTTTTTTTTTTTTGGAATTAAAAGATGAACAGGATTTTGATAACCAGTTTCAAGATGACTTTCACTTTCTCCTTCACTGTCACTCGAATCCGTCAATAAAGTTATGGCTTGCCTCAGAGATACGCGTTTAGTTTATCCAGAAACTTTAGTTTTGTTTAGTCTGGCACACTTTGCATTCGAACAACTTGTAATTGAAGGTGCGTCTGACTGTCTCCAAGCAAATCCAAAACATACTGTATGACACAGTTGGAGTCGACGTGTTTTTGAAAAAATTTACTTTATATCTTAGGTCAATGAAAGTCGATGTGATTAATGTGATTAACAATATTTCATTTTCTAAAACTGGAAACTTGCGATTGAGTTCCGTTTTTCAAACGACTATCTAATCTTCAATATATTTATCGGATGAATCAAGTTCAATAAGAATTCTTTCCAAAGCGGCGATGATGGAAACATTGGCCGCACTTAATTCTTTTTTTACTTATTTAAATGGTCTTAGTAAACCGGTAAGTTGTTCTATGACCATCTACTCTTCGGAAGTCAGTTGCGGAATTTTATTATTTGTGGATGCGTAAAGACATAAAGACTCTTTAAATTTAAAATACGCTCTAAAATATAAAATGTGATTTTCCATCTAGTGGTACACTCGTGTATAATCTTGAGGGATTTTTTTTATCAAGCCTTCGCTGTAAAGTTTCAGGCTCAACTTGAGGTGTATTTGAATGATGGAAATGTGTTGTCATCTTTTTGCACTTTGTTATAGCAGCAGCGACGGCTTTTTGCGCTTTCAGCCCTGCTTTTGAAACATTTAAAATGTTGTGTTAAGCACAGTCAATGTGTTGAACATTTAATAAGGAAAAGCCTTTTTTTTATGTTTGCGCTTGCATTGCACCTTTTCTTTAGGTATTTCTCATATGTCAAGATTCCTTCACTATGGCGACTGGCATTGAACACCTCTGCTTTTAGACTATCATTTTCATTCCGAAATCTTCTGTAATCCCATGACAAGTTAAATGCAGCAGCGAAACTCCAGAGCAAAAATCGGACCAGATGTCACAAGTAAACGATATATATATATATATATATATATATATATATATATATATATATATATATAAATATATATAAATATTCATTCAAATGACCAGCAATGCCAGTATTTTCTGGTTTACTCTACCATATGATTTATTACAGATAAATGTAGTAAAATACTAACGAGATTTTTAATTACAGGACGGTATAGGACGGACACATGTGCTTTTTAAGTCTTACGAATCCAACACATTCCACAAAACTAAATGGCAAGTCTTTCAACGCAATTATTTCACTTTTTAAATTATAAACTGCTAAATAATTTACGGATTTATCGTCCCACTATTCCTTGTTTTTGACAAATTCATGAAGCGATATTTTTTAGTGTCAAATATAGTACTGGTGGAAAGACGATGCCAAAGCAAGTGTTTAACTGCATCCTGTTTTCCTTTTTCGCTTTTTTACAATTCACTAAACAATGTTTTATGCATAGACTCTTCAAATGATTTCTCATAGCCGTTGTAGCTCTTCCTTTTCGCGAATATTCATTGCTGCACAGCTTGCATCTAGCTCGTTCAGCGTAGGCATGTGTAAAATAACTCCATATTTCACTAGAATTTTATTTACTCATCTTCAACAAATCACTAATAACACTTTAACCTCAAAATTTATTGTTTCTGTTTTTGATCTGTCGTTAAATAAACAAACGATCAGCTTATTTCGGATCAGTTCGGCAATTCCCGGAATAAGATGCAAACGGTGATAAACGTGTGGTGACTTCAATGGTAATGCCGGCGGGTGACGCTAGGGCGTATGTCAGTCGCACTTAAAATTAGTGCAAACCCAGGATTTTAAAACTGAACGTTCGCATTCGAATTCGCGAATACCTAAAAATTGACATTCGTTATATCACTAGTACATACATACAATTGGGCATCTGTGAGTAACGCAAAATATTATTGTCCAATTAAGTTAAGATGGATCTTCCGTCGCCTCGTAGTAAACTAATGACATTACAGTCAAGTTAGACTCGCTTGCCCATAGTACAAACTCGTCTTGAACACTCTATAATATTACTTACTCTCATTATTTTCGCGGCATTTAGTATGAAGTGGCAAAATTATTATATCTCTCTGACCCATTATTAGAAATAACGTAATAGATATGACTTGCTATTGTGGCGCACGTAACTCTATACGCAATATAATTCCGTGCAATTTCCTTCACAATTCGTCACTAAGTACACTTAAAATTACAGACTTTTATTCTTACTCAAATTTTTACATTTATTTACAGGCAGTGTTGAAGTGGCCCATTGGTACAACTCTACAATCGTATTTATACGTTTTCGGTCTATCACTTACTCCTGATTCAGGTTTTCTACGGTTTAAGAAACCAGCAATTATGGTTCCCACTTTATTCAGTAGCTGATTCCTTTTCCAATATCTCTGATTTGTGTTTTTATGTGTTTCCGTTTGTAATGACCTCACTGACGAAAGGGACGTAGAGTTAAATTACAATATTCGTTGCAATTGCTTCATGTTTGTTAACATTTATGTATCTGGGTTAAGTACGCTTTTAGCTTGGTATCGCAAATTTTTAGGGTGCCATATTTGAAAAAAATTACTTTATTTAGAAGAATGTGCTTGTCAGGTTACACGGTTATCGGTTGTGTACAACTCTAATCGATCACAGTGTGTATGTTACGTATGCAGGCTTGAAGCTATCCTGCAACACAATCATTCTGTATTGCCATTCATTTACACAATACAAATAGTTTCATACCTGTTGATTTTTCTGCATATTTTAGCTATTGTTTACTAACGTTAAACCAGACAATCACATGCAAGAATAATAAATATATAGTTTTAGAGTTTTGGCAAAACCTGCATAGTTTGAAAGGGAATTAGCTCAAATGGGAACATGTTCAGAACACACTTTACTAGTTCCTGATTTGAACTATTCCATTAAATTAGTTCAACGCGCTGTGTAACCGTGGGATAAGTAATAATTGTCGTGTGGTTGTTTCAGGTAAAAAGTACATTTTATACGAATTAAGCCTTTTTAAGTTAGGATACTAAGCGGTCGTTCAGGATTTTGAAAAGAAACAGTCTGCTTTTTGTTCATGTTTATTTGAACTCTTGTAATTCTTAGATGTTCCGTGTATTGCAGTTTTCGACACAAAGCCGGATCTTCGTTCCCTGTCGAACTACGGCCGTGAGTTGCTTCGTGCTGATTGCACATCAGTTCGTAGCTTCGATAGTGGCCATGTCAGTTTTGAGCCAGCATGAATATCCTTTACTACGAGAGTTGTTAAAGAATACAGGATTGTTATTTGATTCTAGAATATCAAATCTGAGCATGTAGCTTGTTAACGCCTTACTTGTTTGATGATTTGAAAATACACATTTCATGAAGCTACATAGTAGCAACTTCAGTCGAAATTTTAGTTTTCTTTACTTAAACACTGGCGGTAACAGTGCTCGTAGAAAAGCCGCAAATGTCAATATATACTCGGGTAATGACGTGAGATAATTTTATTTATAGTTCCATATTTGACAGAAATACTCAAACTTTATAAAAACAATCGTTGCAAAATATTTCTTTCAAACTATTAAACTTATTTTAGATTGATTAAACATTATAATTACGAGAATATGCTGGTTTCAACTACATAAGTTCTCTAGACTTCAGAGTTATCTGTTGATTGTTACGAATTTATTTGTTAGTTTGCGTTTGCCGTCGCTTCAGGCCGTACTCTACAAGTCCACATCCTTCTGTTGATGAAGGCTGGACTATTTCAAGCATGTAAAATAATGCAGTGTCCAAAGTCATAATCTGCGAAGAATACGGGTCCTTTAAGCGCTGTATGGCTACATTTCCTGTAATCGCAGAGGGAATGTAGAGTTACAGGGCAGTGGGTTCTGCGGAGTAGCAAACGCACGTGGCCAACGTCTACGATGCCTACAATCACATGACACGTTCACTCGAATAATAAGAGTCAGTGATGCGTACGGTACCTACAAGGGAAACCATGGCTATAATGACATACAAGACACAACTACAATATTTAAGTGTAAGTAAAAATTGTTAAATTAAAATCTTTGCTGTTATTTATGTGGTGAAATACCTTCACACATTAAGTTGGTCAATTTGTACATTTACTTGCGCAATAAAACATAACCATATTTCTTACGTTGTTTACGGAAATAAACTCGCAAACAATACATCTAACGTGTTTACCAAAACCAATTTCAAACTCATTATTGTATCGTATAGGTACTAGCATTTAAGCATTGGAAATATTTACGAAAACTTATAACATTCAATTTGAAAGTGCCGAAAACCTTGTAATATACTTGAATTTATAATGTAAGTGCTCGGGTTTTAGT
Source organism: Bacillus rossius redtenbacheri (assembly GCF_032445375.1). Classification (NCBI taxonomy): domain Eukaryota; kingdom Metazoa; phylum Arthropoda; class Insecta; order Phasmatodea; family Bacillidae; genus Bacillus; species Bacillus rossius. The sequence continues at coordinate 77,772,461 of NC_086331.1, forward strand.
ATTGCAAGCAAAGGGAAAAACAATTTCGTGTCTATACAGTGAGTAAACCTTGGTCTACGCGCATAAGAATGTTGTTTAACCTTTGTATTCTCTCAACGACTTGAAACACTACAATTTAAAACACATAATGACTACGGCCAGTGAGTGATTAACCGCGGGGAAATGTGACTGTGTCAGGCATTCAAAACGCTCGGTGAAATAAAACTCCTATGATTCTTGTTGTGGGCCGTTGAGAAGCATCAGAGTACGCTCGTGATTATTTTGAAAACAACTTTGAACGGTTCTTCCAACAGAAATAGTACCAAGTGAAAACAGTGGCCACAGTTTAACTACGAACGATGACCAAGGTCGTTCCCGGTGACCTCTGCTTGCTGAAGGGCCTTCAGAGGCGCGCGGAGATTCTGCGGTCGTACCGCTCCAGTTCAGCTTGTATACGCGCGGGGTCTTGGACCCAGGTTTTGTAGCGCCCGGGGGGGGGGGGGGGGAGGGGGGTTGGAGCGAGGGGACGAGGATACATCGGATAAGAGGACGGCCGACAAGAGGGGAATAAAAGAGTTAGGTAGCGTTCTATCATTTCTGTCGGCGAAACATGACGAATCTAAGAACTAGTTGCGAGGAAAGCTTTCAGCGGCCACCCTCCCTACGCTACCCCCCACGTCTCCTTATCTCCGCGTGCCGCTGATGTGGGGAGAATGGCCCGATATTCCAACAACTGTGATGGTCAGGGAGGGTATGGGGGACTCGTGCGCGCGCGCCTGTGTGTGTGTGTGTGTACAAGTGAAGATGTGTGGCGAGCGCTGACAGGCCGAGGCAAAATATAAATGTATATATTCTGCGAGTGGGTTAGCGTTATGTTACCCTGATAAGCGTCATGTCTCGATTTTCCACACTGAACTTAATTTTTACCACCGTGCGTGGATAATGTGCGGTTGAAATGATTTTATCGAATGTGCTCTCTGTTGATTCAAATTCTTTTTATTTTTTTACATTTTGTAGAAAATAGTTTTTTTTATCACAATATTGATTTTTATTTTAGTGCCTGGCTGTTGTAATTTTGGTAATAACATATATTAATGTAACAAAAAGTAAATTTTTGAAAATAAATGGAAGCAAGGTAGTACAAAACATTGTCAATAATACAGGTAACAACACAAAATATTATACTAAACATTTTTTGAAGATCTATTTTACAAAAAAATAAAAATTTCAGTCCAAAATATTAAGGAAACGCAATTTTAATTAAATAGCAATGGAAAGTGAATTTTTTGTGAAGCTATAAGAAAAAACTGCATTCACAACAAAGAAATTGTTGGTTTGTGGTCGGACAATATAATTTAATAGTAGCCATCAAACTTTTAACTATAATAAAATAAATCATCTTTCACAGCCGCTAATAGATTATTTTTTATAAGCTACAAAAAATTGTATTATTTTCACGATACATTTGGTGATTTTAACTTTGAAACATTAATTTCCAAACCGCCAAAAAGATTTTTCAGTGAAAATATTGTCAGTACTTCGATTCTTCGAAAAAATAAAAACACAATTGTACTTTTCCTTTATCCTCCGGAAATGATATGTCTTGGCAGAATCTTTCTGTTCGGAAAAGCTATGCTATTTTGCTAACTATCTTGTCTAAATTCTGACTACTCTCTCTGTTTTCATTGCAGACTGCCAGATGCGTAATGTTAACGTGAGAGCAGTCAACTCGAAACGAAGGAAAACACCCTCCTCTTCGTGCTTGTGAGTCTCTTGAGTTTCCAAACTATCTCTCTATCTCTCTAACTCTCTAACTATTCTCTGTCTATTTCTCTCTCATAGCCTGGTTACGCTTAGTACCCGCCCCTATTAGCATCAGTCTTGACTTGTCTTGTTGTCCAGTGGCTTTATTTTTATTAATTTGTTTTTTAATGATTTCATGCATGACAAACCCTCTTGAAAATGTAACGATGTTGCATCGTGATGAACTGTCGTATAGACGTGTGTTAGGATGGATGCTGAATGGAGCGATGGTTAATGTAGATGTTGTAACATGTCCAATACACCCATACTTAAGATCATCCGCCATTCTGCATGGCCTATTTTCATCTGTGCTGCGCTGTTTTGCCCATTTTTAACACCCCTCCCCCCTCCCCGTCCGGGAGTGGAAGGGCAATATTTTTTGTGAAACATTAAAAAAAATCCCTGAAATTCATGTTATCGATTACCGAGATCCTTTTTGAATTACATGTGAAAAAAATATACACAATTCAATAAAAAATTTTGACAACGAATTTTGGTTGGTTGTAGTAATCAGTGCGGCTCCTGGGGCTGTTTTCTTTGTGCTCGCAGCCAAACGCACGCGGCCAGACAATTAAAGTTGGAAACAAGTAAAGTGCTAGTGTTGTTGGCGTGTCGGCAGTCAAAGCGAGGTAAATTAAACATCAGCGACAGCTGGTGCTAGGCGCTCGAAGGGCGGCGCGCAGTTCTCTTTGTGGCGCGAAGGACGCTCCCGAAGCTTGTCACTCGTGGGGCACAAACTGCGCCACTCTGCGCCACTCTGCGCCACTCTGCGCCACTCTGACGCTCCGTGGCCGCGTGGCTGCCAGGCAGATCTTCCTTTCCTCTTGAGTTGTGCACCACGCCGAGTGCTCCCCGCCATTTTGTTTCTTTAACATTCGTTACATTTAATTCCCTTTATTCTCCACTTTTTTCTCTCTGATCTCTTTATTTCTCTCTATATCTGTCTCTTTCACCTCTCTCTCTTTCTATTTCTCTCTCTTTCTCTCTCTCTCTCTCTCTTGACTCAAGTGAACGCACGACAGACGGTTAGATTCTAGTCACTTAAAAAGTTTAACTATCCTGGCAGACTGCTCTCGTGACTAAGTGTATGACAGTACATTGAAATGAAGTTAGTATTGTGTGTGCGACTTACAGCTAATCATTGTCAGGACCAGGCTCTAATTTCATCTAAATAAATTATATAGACCCTTAAAGTAGGCCGTACATTTCGTGATTTCGGTGCAATTTAAACCTATTTTTACAAGAATAATTTTTATGATACTCAATATTTTGTGCATATACTTTGATTATTGCATTGCCATTGTTTACATACATTTTCATTTCTCAAATAGTTAAACTGGTCACGACACTATTTTAGTTTTACACAACAAATCCGTAGCAGGAGGGAGGATTATACAATATGAACCGAAGTTTTTACAGAATTATTTTAAGAACTGCTACTCTTTCTTGTCCTACAATTTGTTTTTAGTTCAGTTGTTTTAATATAACTTACATTTACACGATTAACAACACCCGGAAATCCTTTCTGAATATAACTAAAGAAGTATGCGAAGCTGTTATATGTATTTGATTTGATTTTATTTTTAATGCAAGATTGTAGTCCTGTTTGAAATATTTTATGTCTAGAGATAAAGCATGTTTTGCATTATAAGTAATAATTTTTAAGTATTCTTAAGATAGGTTAACATTGTAATGATTTAGTTCAGCCTGCATTTTGTCAAATAAATGTTGTATTTTGGCGTTTATAGTATATAAATTATTGTCATGTTTGTACGTTGACTCAAAAAAATAAACATTTTTTAAAAGTGAAACTAGAATTTTTGTCACTATTGAAATGAAATAAAAATCATACAATTATTTTATAGATTATAAAATATATTTTTAAAAGCCTGCTGACTGTTAAATCTATATGTAGCCTTTTCGTGTACGAATTGGTGTTAGTATATATTCATAAGTATTTTAAAGTACGTTTAAAATTATCCATATACCGTGCTATAAGTAATTGATCAATTTATATATAACTTCAATAAAGTTAATTCTATTAAATTGAATTCTATTAATTGAATGCTTAAGTACTATAATTTGAATTATTGGTGAATTTGTATGATTCTAACAAAATTTTTAACATTATGTTAAAAAACACTTATTTGCTTAAATTTTTTATTTCTGTTTGAATTAGAATATTTTCTCTTAAATGACCCATACATTGATATTGCTTTAGTTATTTCAAACTCGCAGACTGTATTGTGTAATAAATTATTTATGTTGAGGCTAATTATAAATATACTTAAAATATTCATATTCCTCCATCCCAATGCACAGGTATACATATTCACACACAAATACACGCACTGTTTAAAAATTAATTTTATTTATTACAGTATACATATTCTAAAAAATAATTTATGAAAGTCTCACTAAAGATTAATTAATAATAGATAAGTAAATATTCTATTTATGGAAACCAAAACCCATCAACAAGTTTATATCAGTTTACATAAGAATACTACAAAGAAAAGTAGGGATGTATCTCAAAAGTTACAATGTTTTTTTTCCTTTACTTAATATTATAATATATGGTCTAGAAACCTAATCGTACATAGCGAACTTACTATTTACAAGGTTAGTCTACAGATTCTAGAATTGGCTTAAAGCATTTAGCCGCAAAACCGTCAGTGCTTATGAGAAAATATAATCTTGGAATTCCTTGATAGCTCATAGTGCGATAGTTCTAGGACACGAGAACCTAAATGTGCGATTTGACTATCTGTACCTCGCGTACAATCTGGATTATATTAAATTTAAATTAATAAAGTGGTGTTAAATAAAAAATTCTTCAATTTCTGGGTTAAATAGCATATTCGTTACCAGCTTAGTCACACTCGCGATTTCGGATTATTCCATATTCATGTAATAATAATTGTATCGTGTAAATACTATGGAATTTTCCCCACGAAAGAAAAATATATATTTTTTATTATGTAGCACGATGTTTGGTCAGTTTTTGCTTAAAGTGATTTAGATACTGACAAATTTAGGAATGTAGGCGAAACTAAAATATGTTAACGAATCGGTATCTCTAAAAATAAATTTTCTGTGTTTAGGCAATTAGGTAAAACATTCAATTTAGCATTCGTAATCACTTTTACGATAATTTTCTTGTTAAAAATTGGGATTCAATAAAAAAATCACAGTGGTTTAGTAAGAACGATGTCAGTAGATGTAATATTGCTGAGCTCAGTTAGGTATTGACCAGTAGGCGTGGCAAATGCACTTGTAGCTGGATTTGTCAATCCCACTGAATACATACATATTTGTGGTTTCTTGTTTATAACATCGGTTATTAATAATGTAAAGGGAACTATGCTCTTAGTATATTGTACTTAAAAGGTTACTTATTTATGTGTGCATGATATTGATCGTCTGTATTTTGTAGTGTACCCAGTCCGCCTGTTAGAGATAAAATTAAGACGTTCTAAATGATGTTCCTAAATTGTAGTCTTGCAAATAATCCTAGTCGTCTTAGTGTTGTTTTCAGTAATTTGCACATGTTGTTTGTGATGTAAATGGAATCACCTTAAATGTTTAATGGTGGTAACAAATACAACAAGCTGACCCTGACTGTCTGGAAAGTGTAAAGACTCTAACAAACATTGAGACCTGTTTATTTAGTGAACTCATATTGCAGAAAAACAGATTTTAATATTATGTTCTTTATTTTTGTTGATGTTACTAAACCACAGTTTTTTTGGCATGCTTCAAACGACTGTGAATATAATTTAATCAAGAAGTCGAAGTTTGATCAAATAATATGTAACACAGTAAAAAGAGTGAAAATTTCTCACTCTAGAAAATATCAACAAATGCAGGCGACACTGCTTTGAGTGCATAGCAGTCTGAAAGATTTAGCCTATCGCCGAAATGAATTCGCATCATGAATAGGTCCCACAAAACACGCATTATGGGTTGCGCGTAGGATTGCCGAACTGAATTCAGCGGAGAATCTGTGGCCCTTAACATACTTTTAGCTCTCCTCTTGAGTGTTTACTGCAGATATCAAATTGAATTTGTTTTTGTACTTTGCCAAACTCTAAACGACATTTATTTTTGTAAGTATTGGTCATTGGTACGTTCATGGCCACAGGATGATTAGGAAAAGAATCCTTTGTTATTTCATCCACAACACGAAAACTACTGTATTATAATAATTACGCCACATATGCAATGTATTTTTGGTATCACATATTGTGCTACAGTGCGTACCCGTTTGTACCTGAATCTGTTCGTCATTCTTAATAGCACTTTCCTCGTTTCAAGACATTATTCTGTGACATTTGTTTGATGTAAGGTGGTTGCTACGTCTCACAGTGTTAGCATAGTATATGTGATGTACATGTCAATGCCGTGCCAGTGATCTTCGGTCTTTTTTATTTATTGATGTATCTCATGCTGTGTAACGATCTTGATGCCGATGAACAATCTTTTTGTTTTTTTCAGCTGCGCAGATCCCACAACGAGGCAGTAAGTACTCCGTACATTGCTCTCCTTTTCTGTTCAATCAGTTTTCTTTTTGTAGGCGCTGAAAATCACAAAGCATTGTAGTTAGTTTTCAACATTCCAGTGTATGTAATAACGTGTGATTTCCCTAAGTAGTCACGCGTAGTCTTTGAATTAAGTGTTTTCAGGCTGTCTTGGGCAAGTCAGAACGTTGTGAGTTCATATTGTTACGTTATAGTCTATGGTAAATCCAGTTTAAAAAGGTTTTCATAATTTATTTTTACACGAAGCGCAGTATTATGCTCTCTGAGCATCTGAATATCAAATCTGCAATAGCGTTTAAAAAATCATCACTAAAATCTAAACTTAACATTTCTACATATCGATTAATAAAGGGAAGATATAAAATTTGTAAATTTCTATTTTTTTAACAATCGAAATGGGAGTTTGAGCTCACATTAGACCTGTAACTTGAAAAATTCGTTTTCCTTTATTCACAGTGGAATATTAATTTCCATGTGAAAACGTTCTCAAGTTGGCCACGTGCGGAAAAATTCTATGTGTGTTTAAGTTTAAAATGGTTTGATTTATTTTGAGACTATTGTTAAATTTCGTACGCTTACATAATTCCAGTTTTTTTTTAAATTTAAAGTTATGTATTTTATTATTTTCTCTGTGGCAAATCTGGCTGCGAATTTTATCAGGAACATAATTAAACCTAATTAATTTTACAAACGTGGTTGTTTTTCAAACTGCTTCATCTATGTGATTCCATACAACACAATATATTTTGTTAGTTTTCACAAGCAATTCTAAGAATTGTACGCACTGAGAACTGGATTACGATACATATTTTCGAAATAACTTGCTGAATTTGTGTATCACCTTCTGCTAGCTCATTGAAGGAAAAAGGAGGCAGAACATGATCAACCAAAGTCTCGAGACTTTATAAATTTATTTTTAGAAGAATACATCAGAAAATATTAGCATGGTTTGTAAGTACTTTCTCCAAAACTTTAACATGTAATTATAATTTATGTTCCTTAAGCTCTCTGTTATCATTTAAATAATTTGTATCTAGATTACATTTTCGACTAATTTTTTATGAAATTAACGCATTCCATTCTGACTCACCCTACGTGTGTAGAAATACATTTTTAAGCTCTGAATGTTATTTAAACAGCATGGCACGTGTAGCAAGCTTGAACTTTCAGTATCATTCTACCAGTTGACAACATGTATATATACACGAGGTTCCTAATTGTGTGTATTATTTTATCTTTACTTTCTCCTCGCACAGCCAAATAGTATTTTTTTAATCTAGTTCATTTGCGAAAAAAGCTTTATTTCATTGCTTCTACGAAAGGTAAAACTAAACTGTAGACGCAATACAAATCAACCACTCAAGTTTTCTTTCTTCACCCATCGTGTACAATTCTTACAGCACTCTCACAAAAATGAAAATTACATTTTTTTTTGTCTTAGATAATTATTATTCAGCTTCGAAATTTTATATAAAAGAGATGTTGTCAGCAGTATTTAAACTTGAGTGTAGTCAGTGTATCACATATTGCAGCATTACGTAACTTATGATAGCTACCACATTTGTCACTTTCTAATGGGATTGTTGTGTAAGTAAAGGTGTGTGTTCTAGCATTTCGTACGTTGCAACCCTTTAATACGTTTAGTATTAATACTGGCCATTGACACTCAAAGTTAGCTCACCGTTAAACCACTTTCTTTGTGGCAAAGAAAAATATCCCAAAACATTTTTTGTTCAGATGAAACAATAATGTAGTTATTTAATTATCATTTTTTCACACACACACACACACATATATATTGTTTAAATGGATATTAATATTGCATTGAAGTTACAATAGTTTGGTTTGTAACACAAACTCTTCTTTTAGCAGTAGTAGATAGTAGCTAACTTTGTTATTTAGAAAGTTATTACGCTATTTTAATTACATTTAAGCTTGCTTTTACCTTAAATTTACATATAAAACAAAATTAAAGTTTGCAGGAACAACAAATCTCATTGCCTTATACTTAAACGAATGTTTGTTTGCCTTTATAAACCACTTTCTATTGTAATTCAAGCGGTTTTATAGTGTACACGTTTCAAAACTTCAAAAACCGTTAGGCATTAAAATATAAAACTTCACCCGTGACGAATAAATCACTTTGACTATGGTGGTTTTTAAAATAAAAAAAGTTATCACAATTGACTAATAACCCTAATTCATAAAAATTCTAAATTAACGGTCCCAAAACAGAATAACATAAATATGCAAAATAATAACTTATCTCGAAATATAACCCACCAGTGCATTTTCTACCAAGGGGCTACGAGCGAAGTTTCCATGGAAAGTCAAGAGTGCAAATAATGCATGGCAAAAATTTTCGATGCATCTAGAAATTAAGTGAGAACTGTTGCCAACTGTGAAATGCGTTTGTGAATCTTAGCAACATGCGGTTCTGAATAAAACTTTTTAAAACTACGTTAGAAAATTGTAATGTAAAAAGTATATCTTAATGAAGTTTCTTAAATAAATTTAAAGAAAATTTAAAATTAAAAAAAATTGGCCTGACTATGGTTTCTTTAAAAAATAAATTATTTTATATCAATTGGTTCATGCTTACGCTTACAAAGATAGATATAGTTTTAACATATTAAAAATCATATCTCTTTCAGAAAAAAAATAGGATGAGGTCAAGTATGAATGCTGGTGCATTCTACACTAAGAATTTACAATGAATCGTGCGTCTGGTTTGTCTACATTATTTAATTTTTTTAAATTGTTTTAACTCATCTGTATTTCTTCTTTCATTAAAAAGGTTTTCCAATCATCTTAAACCTTTAATAGACACAGTAGTATTGATTACTATTCTAAAAAGAATGCTTTTCAATCCGACGCTTTAAATTGATAAAGGAGATTCGTGTTTGACGAGGAAGTGGCCCTGTGGTAGATATACGACTTTGCTAATTTTTGGTGAATATGTTTGCTTGCGACGTGTATTTCCCGCCACGCAGGCAGAAGAAGGATGCTCGCCCCAGCAACAGAACCGCCGTGCGCCCGACGTGTGCCAGGCTGTTGAAGATTCAGCCACGGTTAGCTGCTGCGTTGGGCATGGTGCTGGTGAAACGTTAACTGCAACAGTTGATAACGCAGAATGGCTGTCTGGCTGGGTATATAAAAAAATATCTTGATTTGACAACATTGTTGTGCATCAAGATTAATTTTAATATTTAAGTGATATAATAAAAAAATCACCACAGAAACGTTTAGTTAAGAAGAGCATAGTATTTATCTAAATTGGCACACGGCACGTGATGTGCTATGACTGTGTTCTGCCCTTAGTCGTGCCGCTGATGATCAACTGACCGAACCACGCCAACAGAGAAACACCGAAATAAGCGCGGAATATTTGCATTCTGCTAAAGCAAATTTACTTTTCATATGGTGTCTCAAACAATTTCAAATGCTTAGTTAATTATTTCGATAGTAATAAAAAAACCTGAGAAAGACGGATTCTATTAATAAATATTAGTAAAAGAAATATTCTAAAACTGTTATTGGAATATGATTTTAATTACCAACCCTGCGAGGAATTAAGACTATTCTGAAAATGTTTACTAAATCAATTTATCATTATAGAATGCATAATATTTGAACTAAAATTTCGCTGGATAATTTTATTAATTTTAAGAGTAGTGTACCCTAGAGATCGAACTTTCTTCTTAACCTACAAAGGTAATAACTTAGATATGCGAATGTTAGACGGTACTGCTAACACGATTCGCTCCTTTCTTCCATAAGAGTGTTTTAATAACGAACAATATCTTCATGTTCTCGGGTTGGGGGTCTAGTTGGCGACCAAATATCTTCTGATTCCCAGTAATTTGTTACCCTTCGCTTAGCAGCGGATGAGAAGGAAATGATATAGCGGCTGACTGCAACGGCAAAACCTTTCCTTATCGGTGACCGAAATTCACCAACTTTTACCCGCACACAGGCCGAAATCCATTTTCCGTCCCACTAGCTCGCTGCACGAGCAGTGCCGAATTGTTATCAAAACGCAAATAATCTTGGCTTCAATGCGCAATTTACTCTGACACGGATAACTTATAACGGACGTGTAATATCTACTATTAGTGACATTTTCTTATCACTAAGTAAAACGTTTCTTTGAGCCAACCAAATATACGTTTGAATGGTTACTAATATATATTTCTGGACTGATTATTTTATTTTACAAAACAAATTCAATATATTATCAACGTTCAACAAATAAAGTTTCCTTAAAGACTGTCCATGTTTAGTTTTAATTATTTTCTTTAATATTTCTGACGTAAAAACATATTTATCACATTTTATACCATTCATTCCATAAATTGAAACTTAATGTACCGCTTTATTTATTTTTTTATGATTTCATATTAGGTAAATTGTGATGGCAACTTTTGGCTTTGCGAACGGGCGGGAGGTATGGTCCATGCAAGAGGGCGGATGAATCCTCCAGATCAAATAAAATCCCAGATATACGAAGACATGATTAAGAAAGTGCAAATCACCAATAAACTGTGCGAAGCGTCCGCAGTGGTTAAACGGTTTTTGTAAAATAATATATGTTTGTGCGATGCGCCATTTATGACATATTCAGTTCAAGCTACGGTTCGGAATTTTTGTACGGAAGCACCTTTCCAGATTTTTATACATAATTTTTTAAAATTTTCTGCATGACCTTGACCAATAATTTCCCCTACACTTTCTTAACATCCCTTTACCTTATTGCTTTCAACTTGGAATACATACAAATGTTTTTTCACTTTCAACATTTCATTTTCGATTTAATTAACGCTGCAGATTTGAGATATTCTTTAAAGAAATTTCCTCGCATTTACTACTGTATCGTTTATTAAATCTTTTCTCGATGACTTCAAAAAAATTACGCTTATATTTTGGCTTAGGATATTTATTTAACATGGTCATCCATAGCACAATTATTTTTTTACTGCTTATGTGTTTGTCACCCTCTAATCCAGAATATTTATTTGGGTAGAACATAAAGAAATCTCACCTCGGGCAAAGATTTCAAAGAAAATACAGTACAGCAGTACATTACAGTGCATAGTTTCCGATATGTTCAAGAAAAGCTTGTTAGAGTTCATGAACAGGAAGTATGAATGGACTTTGTGGGATTCAGGATTTCTCAGTGTGTTCTCGATTCTGTGGCGTGGGGTTGCGGGGACTAACATTCTGTTCCCACTCCAAGGTAAATTTTTTACCAAAAACCAATGAAGGAAATTGGTTTAATGTACGCAGTGATCATCGTAAATTTATGGATTTGTTTGTGACTTTACGGATACCGAGCTTACTTACTATGAACCTTAATCCACATGAATCATGTTGGAGCAGGCCTAAGAACCAAACTTTCAATAACTGAGTCTACAGCGTCCTCCACTTGCATTATTGTCCTGTTTACAACAGATCTCAGACATCTCAAGTTGAAATACTGCATAATTTCTACGAAGAAATTGTCATCTAAAACTACGAAACACCCCTTCTTTTATTTGTAACGTCCGTAGATTAACTGTAATTTATAAAAGTGTATCATTCTGGACAGTTAACACAAGGACACCATAAACCATGTAAAATATACAACACAACTGTTCCTATATATATGTAGCTGTCACAATTTGTGGTTTAAACTGTTCTGTCTACTGACAAGAGTAGGTAATTATAGTTCGTTCTGGGACAATAGCTGGTGGCGGTAGATCCGAGGATCAGCGGCGGCCATCTTGGATGAAGTCACTTCCGGTGGCCATCTTGGATTACGTCACCTCCGGTGACCATCTTGTATTCCGCCAATGACTTCAGAAGGCTAAGGGAGCATCCAACTTTCTGGTTAGCTGAGTCCTGGTTGCGTATGCGGCATATCCGCATCCATGCCCATTGGGGCCCCAGCCTTAAAAATCCTATTAGGATGAAGGTTGGGTTATCAAATAGGAAGAGAGATCCTCAAAACTTGTATTCCGCCATTTTGTTTTCTAGAAAATTCTGCCATTTTGTTTTCTAGAACATTCCACCGAATTATGACTTCTCATCCACCATCTTTAAAATACTCAAATATTAACTTAGAAAATCGGGACAAAAATTTATAAAAAAATATTAATTAAATTTTAATTTAAAAACTTGATGACTTCGTCATCGAGCTCCTCACTCCTGTGCGTTGCACTTTTCGTTACGATGCCATCATCATCAAACTCCCCACTCCTACCCATGTATTATAGTCTGCTGGAGGCAGCCATCTTGTTTAGTGGAGACCGCCATCTTGATTTCATCTGATGGATGTCATCATCGGGTGTAGGTTTCTAAAGTATGTTAGTGTATGTAAGGTCGAGTTTATATTTCCTGCCAGTGTTGTTATGACCTTAATACACAGAAAAATTCACAAATTTTGTTAAAAATAAATTACAAAATCCACAAAATCCAGTCATTTTGTTGTTGTGACCACCATTTATTTTTAAAGACATACAATGTATGTAGGGGTGTGTTTATATTTCCCAACAGAATTGTTATGAGCCTTATGGACAAACAATTTAAAAAAACACAGTCATTTAATTGCTGTGACCACCATTTTATCTTAAAGACATAATCATTTATAGGTTTTAACTAAAATATACGTTATCAATATAGCAAAAGAAAATTATACAACAAAAACGGAAACTATACAACAAAAATGGAAACTATAAAGCAAAAAACGGAAACTATACAACAAAAACGGAAACTATAAAACAAAAACGGAAACTATAGAACAAAAATGGAAACTTTACAACAAAAATGGAAACTATTAAACAAAAAACGGAAACTATACAACAAAAATGGAAACTATACAACAAAAATGGAAACTATACAACAAAAATGGAAACTATACAGCAAAAAAATGGAAACTATAAAACAAAAAATGGAATCTATACAACAAAACTGAAACCTATACAATAGAAAATGGAAACTTTACAATGAAAACTGCAATCATGCAATAAAAAACTGAAAATATACAACAAATGGAAACAACAAAAAACCAAACTGACAAACATTTTACATCCAAACTATTTACAGAAAAAAGATTTATTCGTCTTCTCTGATATAGCCGTGGGGGATCGTGCCTATGCCGTCTTCGCAGATTAACCATTTGTCGTCCTCCCACATTATGGCCAGCTTATTGCTGTATTCACTGTACAGCACATGCTTCCTCGACCGTATGGCTCTAACACCTGCCCTCCTTGTGCGGTGGTCCTGCAGAGCATCCAGGTAGTCACCGAATGTTATACGGTTTTTGACCACACAGCGCTGGATGCCCTTGGCCGTCTTCTCAACTTTGTCACCGCACTTGTAGGCATAGAGTTTGGCCCGCAGACTGACAAATTCCTGCATTACTTCCCCCCACACTCATCCTTAAACTTTCCAACAACCTTTTTGTTGACGGGGAGAAGCAAGGGTGGTCGGAAGGGTAGCAGCTGGTGTCGAATTCAGACATGAACTTAGGGTCGGCTTTGAGATCATGGTAGAAGTCCTGTGTCTGGATCTCGTAGAGAAACTGTCTGTATCCATGTGCGCCAGATGAATATTGTCATGGTATCTTGGTTTCATGGTATTGTTGTGGAAGTCGTACATGAGAGTCTTTGAAAGATCTAGTACGGCCAGTCTGGCATAGATTGGCCTATCAGAAATTATGGTATCATGGTGCAGGTGGACTAGAGACAAGTTCGGTTCGTACATTGTGTGGTCCTTGAAGGATGGACGACATACCAGTTTCTTGAATCGCTTCTCGGAATACACCAACTACATTTTGAGCCTCCACCTCTTGTTCTCCATTAATTTCCCGAAGGTAGAGTTCACAGCCCACTTAAAGAACTCCTTCTCAAATTCGTTGGCTGCTGCTTTGCGCTAATTCGTGTTGAGCCGAATATACGGCTCTAACCATGCAGTGGCGTAGCCAGGATTTGTGTATGGGGGGTGTTAAGAAGCATGCCCCCCCCCCCCCCCCCGTATTAAAGCGGGCGGTCTGGGGGTCCTCCCCCGGGAAAATTTGGATTTAAAGGTGTAAAATAGTGCTATTTTAGCAGTTTTCGGTACTTAAATTTAAATATTGTAATGGTAAATTTTTTATTAATTTTAATATGAAATTTGTTTGAGTGATGAATAAGAAATTAATTAAAGATTTGGTGCTAAGGGGGGGGGGGTTTGAACCCCTAACCCCCCCCCCCCCTGGCTACGCCCCTGTAACCATGCCGACTGCTCAAATTGGATGACTCTATGTATTCTTGTAACTTTTAGGCCATGCGATACTGCTTGCTGGAGGTTTTTGTAATGTACAATGTAGTGCTCTTTATTTTCCAGCATTGTCATGAGTTTTGATTGCTTTGAGCCGGGCGGACACTGATTGACAGGGAGAAACGGCAGGTTTTTGTGACTTTCATGGAGCTCGTGAGAATACTCCACGTCTTACTCGATAATGTAGCCTGTAGGAGAATCTTCTGGAATAGACATAACATCAATAGATGTGTCTGACCATTTGAAATGACGAATAGGAAGTGGTAGAGACATTGCCCACCCATACAAGTTATTCGCATCAGTATACTCCACGAATGTAGATGACTTGGATGCATCGTATGTCTCGGGCACGTAGGTGTTGTTGGCAAAACAATGACGCTTGATACTTTGCGCTATGCCCCCTCGAATATCTGCTTCCACAAACATATACATATCGTAATCAGTTAGGAGCTCTAGCTGTACCTCTGTGGTACGAAGCATCGCATCGAAAGCGAAACCATGACAATAAATGCAGTGTGAGGGGTCTAGACTGTATGTCTCCAAGCAAAGACTACGAAAATTCTGGAATACATCCACCAGGATCAGGACATCTGTATTTAGGTACAAGTCAGCGTACTCCCCCAAAGTATTACACTGAAACTTGTCCCATACTTTATGTGCATGTGTGTAATCAGCCTCGGAAATCCCAGAATCAGTTAGTATATTGTTGAAATCATCGATGGGTGGAAGACTAGTATCATCATCTAGCCGAGCAAAACAATCCACAAAATCTTAGGGGAAGACTCCCTTGCGAGTAACCAACTCTAGCTCATCAGGTGCGAAAAATTCAGCAGTACTTATCAATTTGTCAGCAGGCAAAAACTCCGCGAGCGAAGCGAGATCACGACTCATTAAACGAAATGTATCAACAAACTGGATACTGAACTTATCATGTAACTTTTTGGAAAATATTATCAGCTTCTCTTCTGAATTTGGAATGATGAAGATGTCTTTACTGTCATATCCCAACTTCCTGATAATGAAGTTCTGATCGTACACCAGGTTGTGGAAGAACACAGTCAACTTTTTTGGTCTGCACCTGAGAAGGTTCAATAAATTCACCGGTGAAGTGATTGTGGTCACGAACTTTCTTTACAGCCCCTCCGAACTTTCCACCGCAGTAGCAAGAACACCTTGCTTGCAGAAAAGCTGTGTTCTGTGCATGCGAGAGTGGAGTCATCGGAACAGAAGTAGAAAATATTTCCTGTACATCCTGTCCAATCTCTACAATGTGGGAAATGAATTTGTCCTCTGCCTCACATCCCCTGTATACTTCAGGCTCTGATGGAAGTGAAGAAGTGAGGTGTGCAGGAATGATGGTATTATCTACTTTCACATAAATGCAGTAGCTGTATGCTTTGTGCTTTTGGTACTGTAGTGTGTATGCTTCATCGGGGTTTGGGTGGCACGTATGGATTTTCTCGAGAATAGCCTCAAAATCACAATATACCACGATAGGCATTTTATCTGAATGGTGGAAGTTTTTAAACTGTAGTACAGGAGGCTGACCATTTTCATCGGGTGATGGCATTTCCATCCAAACAGCAGCATGCTGCTTACAGAGCTCACAATGTTTTTCCAAACACTGAAGACCAGTGAGCTCGCCAACCCTTTCCTGATCATCGTAATGCTTGAAGCATCTTTTACAGATATGAATAGCATTATGATGTGTAGTCGATTGGTACAGATTCAATGCTGAAAAATTATTAATGTAGGTGAAATGGGAAGAATTGTAATTGACTAGGAGCAGTAGATCGAAATGGTTTTTTTTTTTCTCTTCTGGAGCGACTCGTGCTTGTACAATCCTCTGGTTCTCGTCGATACTGTAGATGTTAATGGAGACACCAGGATTCTATTTTTCGTACAGCGGTATTTGCTTCATTAAAGTAGGAAACTCGATGTTCGTGAAGTTGAAATTTCCTTCCAGGTCATGGTAGCGCTGGTTGATACATTCAGGATGCTCGCCTTCCATGTACTTGACAAGAATAGACCACTTAAAACACATGTGGTCATCTAGGTTTTGTGGATTTGCCACTGCATGTTTTGACTCGATGCAGGTAGGTAGTTCGATGTATGAGCTGGCACGGAGTGGATCGAGCTTGTTAATTCGCATTTGAAGTCGCTTGACAACAGACAAAGTCCATCCAGACCCCTTCCCCATGTAGTCTTCATCCTCCTTGCAGATCTTGGAGATGGATTCAGTAACTGCATCCTCCACCACGTGAACTGCGTAGAGGGGAGCATTAACAGTTTTGAAGGCCCTCTTGTCTTCACTCGAATCCACAAGATTTTCGTAGTCGCACTCGAGCATGATATTGAACTTCAGTGGCCCGTTCTTCTCAATCTTCTCCACAAGCTTGCTTATTATTTTGGCCTTGACAGAGTCCAAGTACATGCAAATGTCCTTGGTAGAACTTGTATTGTTTTTTGCCACATATGTATTCAAGTTACCCTTGAACCCCACTTAGGTGGTGATGAAGCCGTGGGCATTGGCCAAACCAGCACCAGTAACCACCTTTGTTTGACTGGTGCTTAGTTTATACATTACTGCTGGCATAACTGCTGCCATCCTCTGCTTCTTTGTTGGAGGTGGAGCAGGTCCCTTGCACACCTTACGACACACTGTCGCTCGTGCTGGTAGTGGTTGTTGCCTGCCGTAAAATGTAGCAGGACATAAACTGCATTTCTGCATGGTAGAAGCAATCATAATACTCGGTAGACTGGTCTCGACGTACGGAACACGCGAAAGAAGCTCAACGCACGGAGAACTGTAACAGACGAATAAACATAATCAATGTAGCTAGCTGTTACACGAAAACGAACATAACCTTAAAATACAAAAACTCTAGTCCTCAAGCTAAAAGTTCAACCTAACCAAAAATGCCAGCAATGTACTAGTAACTCAAAGCCACAAAACCATATCCACAAACTAATCCACAAGTGAGCACTACTCACACCTATAGCAATGTAGAGGACTGACAAGATACACAGAAGTAGTCAAAAATATTCAAAGTCCACACAACCCCCTCTCCACATAAATGTTTAAGTACAGAGAAGCTTTAAGCTGAAAAATATTTAATGTTAACTCAAGATGTGAGAAAAGTAGATAACATAACCACATTTTTACAAACTTCAGCATAATTAAAATAATCCTCATGTAATGACGTCATGTACTTTGTAGTCGGCGCGGCGCGGTTGTCACCCCTCCTACACATTCCCCCTCCTTTCCCCTTTAGATACGTCACGATTCCTTCTCCTCCCAACTGGTAATTTGTGTGCTTGGGCACCAACACATTGTGACCCTGTTCTTAACGTCATGTGATCGTTATGTAGCCTTTTGAAATTTGTTCTAAATTATTTGTTTCGGCTTGCCACTTGGAAATATACGTTTGGAATTTTCCAAAAGGGTAACCATGTCAAGTTGTCTCGTGGTACGTACGGTTTTGTGGCTCAATAATTTTTCAATTCCTTTTTTTTTGTTTGTTGTAACTGGGCGAGAGACTAAGAATGTTAGGAGAGGGCTTCAACGCTCGGTACGACAGCCTAGAGTATGTGCTCGGTGGGTTGAGTGTTGAGGTGAGGCTCCTGAACATGTTTTTGCGTGGTCAATTTTGTGACTGATGATTTAAATATTTTGAGGGGGGTTTTTTGATTATGTGTTTTTTTGTTAGTAAATGAACTTTTTAAATTAATTTCTTTTAATTTATGTGTTCAAGGTAACTGGCTATAGTTTCGAAGGTATTTTTACGTGGAAGAGTTAATGAAAACATGTACGCAAACAAGGACTTGTTTTGAAAAGTAAAATGAAATTATACATAAACATTAGCTTTAAAACACGAGTACGCAAAAACGGACTTGTGAGGACTCTGAAAAATTTCTGGTCCGCTAAGATGGAGTAATAAAATTATCATTATTAAGACCATCGAATCCACAACGATAGTATTGATGACATATATTTTAGTTAAAAACCTATAAATGATTATGTCTTTAAGGAAAAATGGTGGTCACAGCAATTAAATGACTGTGGTGTTTTTAAAATTGTTTGTCCATAAGGCTCATAACAACTCTGTTGGGAAATATAAACACACCCCTACATACATTGTATGTCTTTAAAAATAAATGGTGGTCAAAACAACAAAATTGCTGTGGATTTTGTGGATTTTGTAATTTATTTTAACAAAATTTGTGAATTTTTTGTCTGTTAGGGTCATAAAAACACTGGCAGGAAATATAAACTCGACCTTACATACACTAACATACTTTAGAAACCTACACCCGATGATAACATCCATCAGATGAAATCAAGATGATGGTCTCCACTAAACAAGATGGCTGCCTCCAGCAGACTATAATGCATGGGTAGGAGTGGGGAGCTTGATGATAATGGCATCGTAACGAAAAGTGCAACGCACAGGAGTGAGGAGCTCTATGACGAAGTCATCAAGTTTTTAAATTAAAATTTTATTAATATTTTTTTTATAAATTTATCCCCGATTTTCTAAGTTAATATTTGAGGATTTTCAAGATGGTGGATGAGAAGTCATAATTCGGTGGAATGTTCTAGAAAACAAATTGGCAGAATTTTCTAGAAAACAAAATGTTAGAATTTAAGATGGCCGCCGGAGGTGACGTAATTGATGATGGCCACAAGAAGTGATGTCATCCAAGATGGCCACTGAAAGTGACGAAATCAAAGATGGCCGCCGGAAGTGACATCATCCAAGGTGGCCGCCGCGGATCCCCGGATCCCCCGCCACCAGCCACTGTCCCAGAACGAACTATAATTACCTACTGACAAGCAAGGAGAATCTCCCATTACGACTGTTTGGTGGAATGTTGCGGGCCAGCCTAGAGATGTAGGGTAGTGAGATCTTTCTACTCCGAGCCCCAGTTAGCAACGTATTTACAAAACTACATGTAAATCGTGAAGCGACAACATTGACAAATTCTGAACGTACCAAAGTTCTGAGTCGCGGGCCTGTATACCTATCAGTCGGGCAACAACAACAACAACAACAACAACAACAACAACAACAACAACTTCCCTTACACTAATCCACGTAAACGCTTGGGAATGTGCGAAAAATATAAATACGTACTTACATAGAATTTAGGTGTTCACAAATGTGTTAGACAAATTTTCGCTACTTCTAACCAGAGACAGGAAAATTGCTGTCTTCGTTTTGCGCTATTATTTAAAGCCACGTATTCTTGCAAGTACACATTTTCATTTATGAATCATTTACCAATAACAACATTTCAAGATTCACACGACCCAGTCAAAATTTCGGCACTGCCTGATTCGGTTACTTTTCTCCTAGATGGACATCGTTCGCTCACGCTAGTAGAGGGGCGTGTCCCAATAATGAACACAGTGCAAGAGAGCTAAGATTTGCTTTCTTACTTGCGACCAAATGAATCCGTAAAATTTTCATCCCTATAATAATAAGGGTAGGTATGCTAGGGATATATTAAAATTTATATTTTTTGCATCATTATTCCTGAACTGCCAGAGGTGTATGGTTTTCCCCCAAGATTATAGTGGGCTCCAAACCTCCGATTATAGTGGCTGTCCATTCAGTTCGTGTATCCGTCAGGCCCTTTTAGACTGTGATCTTGATAAATAATCTGCTCAATCTTCAGGATTGTAGTGGGTCAAATTTAATTATTTTCTCTAGGGCAGTGTTTTTCAATCTTTTTGATTTCGCGACCCCTTTACAAGTGAAAAAATTCCAGCGACCCCCCTTGTGTCACAGAAAGACAAAGAAATTATTTAATTAAAAGACTACGTTAATGGTATTTTGGTACAATTATCTACTATTCGGATCTACACTCTGCAGGAAGCCGCGAGAGTTTTGAAAGTAAGTACAATGTAAGTTGGTAAGGCTACGTGCGACTTAACTTGGACGCCAACTCGCGCGGGCCAAACTGCGTCGGCGACGGCCACGTTGCCACGCCGCATTGTCGTTGCGGCGACAGGAAGCGACCCGCGCGCGCCACCCGCCGCCGCCCGCAATGTTCTTATGTTTCAACTCTCATCTCACCCAGTTAAGCGTAGTCACCGATGAGTACGGACGTCATTCTTTCGTTTTTCACTTGCTCGGCGCGTTTGTGAAATGGATAAGTTTCTCAAAAGATCGCATCCTTCAACATCTGGTACGAGTGTCAATAGCGGTGGTGGTGAAACAAACCCAAAAAAAATAGACATTACGATGACAGTTATTTGGAATACGGGTTCACAGTCATAAATAATAAACCTCAATGTGTAATTTGCGGCGATGTTTTATCACGTGAGAGTATGAAACCGTCAAAGCTTATGCGGCATCTCACAATCAAGCATAAAAAAGAAGCTGATAAGCCGTTGGATTTCTTTGAACGAAAGTTGAAAGCTCTTAGTCAGCAGCAAAATACTATGATTCAGGTAATAAAATAGTGTTTCCCTAGTCTCCACAAAGTGTTGTTAAGATCCTCAAAACGCTAGCGATAAGTTCAAGTCGAATCTATTCTGTTGCTGTTTTTACTGTTGATGTTTTATGATGTTTATTTCTTTGTTGTTTGCATACAACTTTTTATTGTACTTCATTTTGGTGTGCAAAGGTTCCGCGTACTTATTTTTATTGACTATCCACTTTTATATTGTCTGGTTTATTTTCAGGCATCCAGTGTTAACGAGTCAGCATTATTAGCTTCAGCCGGCGACCCCCCGAGTAAGGCTTCGCGACCCCCCTCGGGGTCGCGACCCCCCGGTTTTATAACTCTGCTCTAGGGTATTACGTGATTAAACGTGAATGCATTTGAGTAGTATATAATAGTTCCTCCTGCGCCAAGGTCCTGGGTGTGGAGCTGTGTGTCCGATCCACCATATTGGATTGTGACGTCACGGCAGCCATCTTGGATGAGTGTAACGGGACACAGCGTAACGGGACAAGTAGGACATTGAGCTTTGACCTTCAAAATTCACCAAAATTGGGAAAAATTGCCCAAAATTCCTCAAAATTCGCCAAAATCTCCATTTCTGTGGAAAAAAAATTCCGCCAAAAATTCTCAAAAAATTCCACAATCCAAAAATTAGAATTTCGAAAATCCTCAAAAGTCGTTTTGCCCTAGAAAGAACCCTAATTCCTAAAAGCGGCTTAAAAATCCTAAGAGCTAGCCGCTCTAAGCCGCCGAGGTCATGACCTTGAAAACTAGGATGCCATGGCAGCCATCTTGGTTGATGACGTCACCGTTGCAAATTTTGTTACGGTCGCCATCTTTAAAATCTTTATTTATTATCCGATTTTAACGAAAAAAATTTTAAAAATTATAAAAAAATTCAAATAATAAAATTTAATAAAGATTTTATAAAAAAACAAACATTTACGACACGGAGCTCGGAGTCCTTGGTTCGAACCCGGTGAGGGCAAAAAAAAATTAAAAATAGCGACCGATCCTTCCCCCGTGGTGGATGCTGGCAGACTGACTCCCACCACTTTTTTTCAAAGCATATATAACATCATCTAGTATGACGTCATGACCGCCATCTTGTTTTCGTCTGCTGGAAGCCATCATCATCATTGTATCGTCGGCTAGAATGCGCTGACGCCATGTTAGTTTAATTCGTATCCGCTAAAGGGGAATAATCATTTTTTATTGCTGTGACACCCGCCATCTTGTCATTTGGCCGCCATCTTGGAAATCCGTAATTTTAAAGCTAGAGATTCGGGAAAAGTTCCAAAATTCATTAAATAAATCACTCATTAATTTACATATTGATTCGAACCGCTCCTGTCCTCGGTTCGATCCCTGTACGATGCAAAACATATTAATTTTAAGTAAACTATAATAATTTTAATAAATAATCATCAAAGTCCTAAATGAAGCATAGTTTCCAAATCAACCATCATCCTATAAGTCATTATGGTCACCATCTTGAAATCGTGTAATTATTTAGCTAGAGATGCGGGAAAAAGTTCAAAATTCATTAACTTAATGTGTAATCTATATACTGATTGATTAGTTCGAATAAGGTCCTTGGTTCGATCCCTGGTCGATACAAATCAACTTTAATTTTATAAAATACCACAAAAGCGACAGGTTTGAGAAATAAAAACACCGCAAGTTCTTTTAAAAAATTTTATTACATAAATTCAATACACTACTACAAGTACAAAAAAAACACTGACAAATTACTAAAACCTTTTTGGATTCCTCGATTCAAACAGTCTTCTTATTGTACGGACTAAGCCTTTTACATGACTTTAAATGTCTATCCGATCCGTTCATCACCACAGCCAGAGACGGACTGAAGTTCACATCACTTATATAGTCTCATTAGCCGGTACAACACATGAGTCAAAACAAGAACCATGTTCATTATACGTCTCGGAGCATTTTTTATAATGACGATGTAAGCTATCGAGACGTGAAATTAGTTTATTGCACTTATTGCACTGAAATTGTATTCTTTGAACATTATTAGAACAACTGCTTCTTTCATGTCTGCGAGCATTTGAGGTGATAGTAAATGACGCACCACAGTATTTGCACTGATGTGAAGTACGCTCTTCATTAATTGAAGTATTCAATGCTAATGAAACTTCAGCTGATGGTGGAACAGCACATATCGAAGTCTCCTCCAGTGTTGTCAGAGGTGTTGCCAACGGGATCTGCTCCAACATCGTCGGCGCTGACGTCATGGTTCCCGTGGTCGATGGTACATCCTCCATCGAGTTCGACATTAAAGTCGGTAAAGATACCATCGAAGTCTCAAAAACAGGCAATTACACGACTTATGCACCAGAAGAAAGAAACTAGGTGATCCGTACACCGTCGACGGCAGTAACAAACTGAGCGTCCTGCTGTCTAGGACTCGTTTATATACCTGAACCGGTTGGAATAATACGCTAGTCAAATCAAGAATAATTTACTAAAATACTAAGAGTCAAAACAACATTACAAAAAATAGAAGCACCGTCAACGAAAAGGCAGGACATTTGGAAGCACCGACAACGAAAAGGCAGCACATTTGGAAGCACCGACAACGAAAAGGCAGCACATTTGGAAGCACCGACAACGAAAAGGAAGCACATTTGGAAGCACCGACAACGAAAAGGCAGCACATTTGGAAGCACCGTTAACGAAAAGGCAGCACATTTGGAAGCACCGACAACGAAAAGGCAGCACATTTGGAAGCACCGACAACGAAAAGGCAGCACATTTGGAAGCACCGACAACGAAAAGGCAGCACATTCGGAAGCACCGACAACGAAAAGGCAGCACATTTGGAAGCGCCGTCAACGAAAAGGCAGCACATTTGGAAGCACCGACAACGAAAAGGCAGCACATTTGGAAGCACCGACAGCGAAAAGGCAGCACATTTGGAAACACCGACAGTGAAAAGGCAGCACATTTGGAAGCACCGACAACGAAAAGGCAGCACATTTGGAAGCACCACCAACGAAAAGGCAGCACATTTTGGATGCACCATCATAAAGGCAGCACATTTTGGAAGCACCATCGAATAAGGAAGCACATTTGGAAGCACCACCAACGAAAAGGCAGCACATTTTGGATGCACCATCATAAATGCAGCACATTTTGGAAGCACCATGGAATAAGGAAGCACATTTGGAAGCTCCATAAACAAAAAAAGGCAAAAAGGAAGCACAAGTTACGAGATCTAAGTCTTAGTTAGAAATCAGAATACAAGAAATAAAAAGATTAAGATCTTATAATTTAAATTATTTATTTTATTTCTTTACATTATACAAATGCCAGTAAAACAAACCATTATTTTATGTAACCAGCTTTCCTCAGTTCCATGAGTATGAAGGATATTTCCTTGATGCACGAATAGATTCCTGCACAAAGTGAACCATGTAGAAGTCTTAGCCGGTCAACCAATATGTTTGGATCTTTCCATGAAGTGTAATCATTCTCTTCTACCACCATCTTCCTTGCACGTTTATAATAAATATTATGATTTTTGGTGTCTTCCGTTTTACCACCAACCTCAGGGTAACTTTCATTTTTGAGACGGTGATCATCACAAGCTTGATCAGATTTATTTAATATATCACATCGTTTCCATCGTTTCGGTCTCAGGACACCGTCACATTCCTCGATCTTGTCAGCTTTAGGTGCTTCATCATAGTCTATATCTTTGTCAACAGTCTCATAGTCACGGTAACAATCACCGCAGAAGGAATCGTCTTCACCCAATTTACCGTAATAATTCGATGTTGATGATGTTGAAGTGTCTTCATCTTCCTCATGCTTCCTTTTTAGAAGTCCATCATTTTTACAAAGTAGGAAAGATCTACTTGAATTCGGCTGGAATATATTCTCACTTTTCACGTTAAGGATTCTTCCATTGTCTTCATTCTTTCGTAAATCATCAACCTCCTTTAATTTAAGTTCTTTGTCGAGATCGGAAGAGCCAAGAAAATTATTGTCGTAATGCAGATCACTCTTCCTTAGTCTAGTAAATTCATCGTTGTCCTCTAGCTTGTACGCAGGCTTGCCGTTACAAGTTCTGCCGTGTCTTTTTAGGCTCTCTCTCCGCGTAAACGACTTGCTACATCGAACACAACTTATCATATTGCGCAGTGGATTTTTAACATAGTCATTCTTCTCCTGTTGTCTTTTATTCTATCTCAAGATAAACTCTTTACTGTAAAACTTACACCTATGTTCTTTCGATACAGCGTCAGATCCCAAATCGGAATTCATATTAGTTACTGAGACTAATGCCAGATACCAATTGAGTGTTTTAAATTAGATCCATTACTTAAATATAATTTTTTTCATATTTCATCAGCGAGAATTAATATATCTCATGCAAAAGTACTTTATGCATGTAGTTCTGCTTTTTAACAACAGATGTCGCCACATGTTGCTTGCAGGTAAATAATATTTAGTTCTTTTATGCGGGATGCGGGGATGCTCACTAACGATCGCAAAAGAAGGATGGCGTCGCTAGACTCCATGGAGAAGGAAGTCCGTCCTTCCTGTTAGTGCTTCTTAGATTTCTCAGAGATTATTATTATTTGACTGAAAAATGATATTTTTTTTAATTTCCACCTGATAAAAATATTACATGTGTTGATTAAGTAGCAGAAATTCACTAATTAAATGTAACCTTAAATTAACAGGACTAGTTAAATAAAAAAAATCCTTCATGAAGAGATCAATTGCTCATCTGTAACCAGAAGCACTTGCAGAAAATCATCAAAATATTGACAAGAATATTCAGGAGCACACGGAGAAAACCATCAAAATATTGACAAGAATATTCAGGAGCACCCGGAGAAAACCACCATAGTATTGACAAAAATAATTAGAAGCACACGGAGAAAACCGCCACAAGTTTTCTTTGATATCATAAAAATACAAAAAAGAATTAATAAAAAATTAAAAATAATAACGAAAAAAATAAAAAAGTCCTGCTAGCTTGTGAACTTCTCTTTGATGTGCAAAGTTAGAGTTCTAGTACAAGTCAGAATGTTTGTATTTTTTTCGTTATTATTTTTAATTTTTTATTAATTTTTTTTTATGACATCAAAGAAAACTTGTGGCGGTTTTCTCCGTGTGCTTCCGATTATTCTTGTCAATACTATGGTGGTTTTCTCCGGGTGCTCCTGAATATTCTTGTCAATATTTTGATGGTTTTCTCCGTGTGCTCCTGAATATTCTTGTCAATATTTTGATGATTTTCTGCAAGTGCTTCTGGTTACAGATGAGCAATTGATCTCTTCATGAAGGATTTTTTTTATTTAATGAGTCATGTTAATTTAAGGTTACATTTAATTAGTGAATTTCTGCTACTTAATCAACAATTGTAATATTTTTATCAGGTGGAAATTAAAAAAAAATATCATTTCTCAGTCAAATAATAAAAATCTCTGAGAAATATAAGAAGCACTAACAGGAAGGACGGACTTCCTTCTCCTTAGAGTCTAGCGACGCCATCCTTCTTTTGCGATCGTTAGTGAGCATCCCCGCATCCCGCATAAAAGAACTAAATATTATTTACCTGCAAGCAACATGTGGCGACATCTGTTGTTAAAAAGCAGAACTACATGCATAAAGTACTTTTGCATGAGATATATTAATTCTCGCTGATGAAATATGAAAAAAATTATATTTTAGTAATGGATCTAATTTAAAACACTCAATTGGTATCTGGCATTAGTCTCAGTAACTAATATGAATTCCGATTTGGGATCTGACGCATTATCGAAAGAACATAGGTGTAAGTATTGCAGCAAAGAGTTTATCTTGAGAAAGAATAAAAGACAACAGGAGAAGAATGACTGTGTTAAAAATACACTGCGCAATATGATAAGTTGTGTTCGATGTAGCAAGTCGTTTACGCGGAGAGAGAGCCTAAAAAGACATGGCAGAACTTGTAACGACAATCCTGCGTACAAGCTAGAGGACAACGATGAATCTACTAGACTAAGGAAGAGTGATCTGCATTACGACAATAATTTTCTTGGCTCTTCCGATCTCGACGAAGAACTTAAATTGAAGGAGGTTGATGATTTACGGAAGAATGAAGACAATGGAAGAATCATTAACGTGAAAAGTGAGAATATATTCCAGCCGAATTCAAGTAGATCTTTCCTACTTTGTAAAATGATGGACTCCTAACAAGGAAGCATGAGGATGATGAAGACACTTCAACATCATCAACATCGACTTGATGTAAGTTTTTGGACATACGCCATTGCTAAGAACTTTTTCTGTTGAAGAAAAACTAATAAATAAAATAAATAAATAAAAATAAAAATAAAAATACTCAAAAAAAGATACAAAAAACACACAAAATTAAGCAAACAATTGCTGTTGTCAACAAGGATATGAACACCACAAAATATTCCGAAACAGGAATATGGTCAGCAAACAAAGAAAAAACAAAGAAAAATGTACTTAGAGAACGAAAAAATCCCCACAAATGATGACAACACAAAAATATTGAAACCCAAAATACGGTAAATATGGTGAAGACGATTCCTTCTACGGTGATTGTTACAGTGACTCTGAGGCTGTTGACAAAGACACAGACTATGATGAAGCACCTAAAGCTGACAAGATCGAGGAATGTGGCGGTGTCCTGAGACCGAAACGATGGAAACGATGTGATACATTAAATAAATCTGATCAAGCTTGTGATGATCACCGTCTCAAAAATGAAAGTTACCCTGAGGTTGGTGGTAAAACGGAAGACACCAGAGATCATAATATTTATCATAAACGTGCAAGGAAGATGGTGGTAGAAGAGAATGATTACACTTCATGGAAAGATCCAAACATATTGGTTGACCGGCTAAGACTTCTACATGGTTCGCTTTGTGCAGGAAACTATTCGTGCATCAAGGAAATATCCTTCATACTCATGGAACTGAGGAAATCTGGCTACATACAATAATGGTATGTTTTACTTGCATTTGTATAATGTAAAGAAATAAAAGAA
Source organism: Bacillus rossius redtenbacheri (assembly GCF_032445375.1). Taxonomy (NCBI): domain Eukaryota; kingdom Metazoa; phylum Arthropoda; class Insecta; order Phasmatodea; family Bacillidae; genus Bacillus; species Bacillus rossius. The sequence continues at coordinate 77,800,580 of NC_086331.1, forward strand.
ATAATTTAAATTATAAGAATTTAATAATTTTATTTCTTGTATTCTGATTTCCAACTAAGACTAAGATCTCGTAGCTTGTGCTTCCTTTTTGCCTGTTTTTGTTGATGGATCTTCCAAATGTGCTTCCTTATTCGATGGAGCTTCCAAAATGTGCTGCCTTTATGATGGTGCATCCAAAATGTGCTGCCTTTTCGTTGGTGGTTCTTCCAAATGTGCTTCCTTATTCGATGGTGCTTCTAAAATGTGCTGCCTTTATGATGGTGCATCCAAAATGTGCTGCCTTTTCGTTGGTGGTGCTTCCAAATGTGCTGCCTTTTCGTTGTCGGTGCTTCCAAATGTGCTGCCTTTTCACTGTCGGTGCTTCCAAATGTGCTGCCTTTTCGTTGTCGGTGCTTCGAAATGTGCTGCCTTTTCGTTGTCGGTGCTTCCAAATGTGCTGCCTTTTCGTTGTCGGTGCATCCAAATGTGCTGCCTTTTCGTTGTCGGTGTTTCCAAATGTACTGCCTTTTCGTTGTCGGTGCTTCCAAATGTGCTGTCTTTCGTTGACGGTGCTTCTATTTTTTTAATGTTGTTTTGACTCTAGTATTTTAGTAAATTGTTCTTGATTTGACTAGCGTATTATTCCAACCGGTTCAGGTATATAAACGAGTCCTAGACAGCAGGACGCTCAGTTTTTTACTGCCGTCGACGGTGTACGGATCACCTAGTTGGTTTCTTCTGGTGCATAAGTCGTGTAATTGCCTGTTTTTGAGACTTCGATGGCATCTTTACCGACTTTAACGTCGAACTCGATGGAGGATGTACCATCGACTACGGGAACCATGACGTCAGCGCCGACGATGTTGGAGCAGATCCCGTTGGCAACGCCTCTGACAACACTGGAGGAGACTTCGATATGTGCTGTTCCACTATCAGCTGAAGTTTCATCAGCATTGAATACTTCAATTAATGAAGAGCGTACTTCACATCAGTGCAAATACTGTGGTGCATCATTTACTATCACCTCAAATGTTCGCAGACATGAAAGAAGCGGTTGTTGTTATAATAATGTTCAAAGAATACAATTTCAGTGCAATAAGTGCAATAAACTAATTTCACGTCTCGATAGCTTACATCGTAATTATAAAAAATTCTCCGAGACGTATAATGAACATGGTTATTGATTTGACTCATGTGTTGTACCGGCTAATGAGACTATATAAGTGATGTGAACTTCAGTCCGTCTCTGGCTGTGGTGATGAACGGATCGGATAGACATTTAAAGTCATGTAAAAGGCTTAGTCCGTACAATAAGAAGACTGTTTGAATCGAGGAATCCAAAAAGGTTTTAGTAATTTGTCAGTGTTTTTTTTGTACTTGTAGTAGTGTATTGAATTTATGTAATAAAATTTTTCAAAAGAATTTGCGGTGTTTTAATTTCTCAAAGCTGTCGCTTTTGTGGTATTTTTTAAAATTAAAGTTGATTTGTTTCGACCAGGGATCGAACCAAGGACCTTATTCGATCTAATCAATCAGTATATCGATTACACATTAAGTTTATGAATTTTGAACTTTTTCCCGCATCTCTAGCTAAATAATTACACGATTTCAAGATGGTGACCATAATGACTTATAGGATGATGGTTGATTTGGAAACTATGCTTCATTTAGGACTTTGATGATTATTTATTAAAATTATTATAGTTTACTTAAAATTAATATGTTTTGCATCGTACAGGGATCGAACCGAGGACAGGAGCGGATCGAATCAATATGTAAATTAATGAGTGATTTATTTAATGAATTTTGGAACTTTTCCCGAATCTCTAGCTTTAAAATTACGGATTTCCAAGATGGCGGCCAAATGACAAGATGGCGGGTGTCACAGCAATAAAAAATGATTATTCCCCTTTAGCGGATACGAATTAAACTAACATGGCGTCAGCGCACTCTAGCCGACGATACAATGATGATGATGGCTTCCAGCAGACGAAAACAAGATGGCGGTCATGACGTCATACTAGATGATGTTATATATGCTTTGAAAAAAAGTGGTGGGAGTCAGTCTGCCAGCATCCACCACGGGGGAAGGATCGGTCGCTATTTTTAATTTTTTTTTGCCCTCACCGTGTCGTAAATGTTTGTTTTTTATAAAAACTTTATAAATTTCATTTTTTTGAATTTTTTTATAATTTTTAAAAAAATTTTCGTTGAAATCGTATAATAAATAAAGATTTTAAAGATAGCGAACGTAACAAAATTTGCAACGTAGACGTCATCATCCAAGATGGCTGCCATGGCATCCTAGTTTTCAAGGTCATGACCTCGGCGGCTTAGAGCGGCTAGCTCTTAGGATTTTTAAGCCGCTTTTAGGAATTAGGGTTCTTTCTAGGGCAAAACGACTTTTGAGAATTTTCGAAATTCTATTTTGGATTGTGGAATTTTTTGAGAATTTTTGGCGGTTTTTTTTTTCTACAGAAATGGAGATTTTGGCGAATTTTGAGGAATTTTGGGCAATTTTTGCCCAATTTTGGTGAATTTTGAAGGTCAAAGGTCAATGTCCTAGTTGTCCCGTTACGCTGTGTCCCGTTACACTCATCCAAGATGGCTGCCGTGACGTCACAATCCAATATGGTGGATCGGACACACAGCTCCACACCCAGGACCCTGGCGCAGGAGGAACTATTATATACTACTCATTTGTATAATAAAAATGTATAAAACAGTAACCTCGCTTATGTGTTGTATTTTGTAACTCGAGTGTTCGTAATTGGTAGAGACGTGCAATATCCACAATATTTCTGGCACCAGGTTGAGCGTCTCTCGCTTCTACATAATTAGGTCAGTGTCTTCTGTTTATTGACCACTGCCTTCTGTTCAAATTGCGTTTAATTGTATCGCATGATGGGTTTCTTGTCCTTCAGGACGTGTCCAAATACTCATGATCCAGTGAGAATACCTTTCAAATGTGTATTGATATGCACTATAGCGTCTCTTCAAACAATAACGTCGATTTTGCAGGTATCTTGTAATTGGTTGTTATTCGGTTTGACTGGTTACAAGGAAATATGTTTCGGTTGAAGCTGGCTGTATTTTAATATGCTCTTATTCTATATCCGGCGTCGCAATGTGTCTACGAAGATACATAATTATGGTAATCAACGTAGGTTTTACCAGGATTTTCTGTTTTGTGACGATCGTGTCATAGGAGTCGAGTTGGTGTGCTGGCTTCGGGTGATATTTTTTATCTGGTATATTCCTATTGGCTTAGGTTAATTGAGAGTAAATGAGATAATGCACGCATGTAGAAACGAATGGGTTACTCTAAAATTTAACGGCCTACTTTCCATATGAAGATGCCGATAACGTGTTCTATGGTTCACTTAGTTGGCAAATACTTGTAAATATACAATTTTTTTTTACTTGTATGTTCATTTTTAATGTCGAAAACATTCAAAAGGTAGAATGTTTCCCATAAAAACGTGTAAAATCCTCTTAATTCATAATAATAAATGTCAAAAGTATTATTAATTCAATCGTTTCTAAATTTCTCCTATTTCGTCTCGGCAGCGCACGAAGTTTTAAGTTTGAAAAATGTATGTACTTAAGTGGGCTTATAGATGGTAAATGGACAAGGCTGCAAATCTAAATAATTTTTTTATAATTACTTTGCGAGAATAGAAGTTCGGAGGTTTATTACATATTACATAATTTTTTTTTCCACTTAATGTAAGTTCCATCTTGGCTTCTGGTAAAATATACATACTATTTTGGTTGAAAAGGCAGCTATAAATGGTGATTGTGAAATGAGCTTGCTTCCATCTGCTCTGGTTCTGCCTTTGGATTGCCACTGTTCATCACACTTCTAGGCCAAAGTTAGAGAAAAAGAGACATTAAGAAAAAGGGAAATGAAGGCTGCGAACCAGTGACTCATAAGTGATCCAACATTATTCTTGCTCCAATTGTGTGTATAATAGTACTTGTTCCTGCTAGTTACTACTTTAAGTTGACTTTCTAAAGTGAGTTGTTCCTTAGGGAGGGTTTTGGTGATTATTTTCTTTGGAAACATTTCTGGTTATGGCTCTCTAGGGTAACTCTTGCGCAGTGTGGCTCCATATGCTCTTATAAGTTACTGAATATAATGGCTACGACAGCTGGATATCTTCGATACCTTTCAACCAAGAGGATAAACACGTCTTCCGGTCCCTGGTCCCGTGACAGTATTAGACTTAACATGGTTGTAACAGCTTATTTGCCTTATCTTTACAACACTGAAGATTCAACAAACCAAACATGATCCCTTTCCCAATTCCCCAAGACACAGAGCGCCCAAGGTTGTTTATACTTCTCCGCTTGCTGAACCTTAAACCCTAATTGCCGACTTCTAGCTGCTGGTTCCTTGATAGTGTACCCTGTTCCTATCTTTGTGTTTGTGTTCCAAATTAAAGAAAGCAATCACCCATAAGATATGTTTATAAAATTTTGCATAAAATGGTTAAAAGTAAGAAAATATCAGGGGTATTTTATATGAAGTGACATGTGGCAAGAATTCAAGTGAATTTAATTCAATATCATGGAAGTTTACCCTTAATTTTAATAGCAAGAAAAATAATTGAATCTCAAGATCCCAAACACACATATCGAAAGGAGACGTAAGGATTTTACCAAAGTTGAGTTGGAAAATGTATAGTTTGAATTAGTGTCAAGTAATTTTATAAGTGTAGGATGATGGGAATTCACATAGAAAGAATAAGCCAGATACTAGATTTTAACCAAAATGGCGTGACTTTAATGGAATTCGGGGTTGAAATGGTTTAATGATTTTTAACTTGTCAGTATTTAAACTTAGGTTAATAAAAGAGTGAAAAAAACGAATTCCCAGATGTTTTCCATCTAAGTTAATCTACAAACCAAGGATACGTACATTAAAAAATTTAATGATTAAAAAATACAAGCGGAATCAAAGTAAACCAGTAGTTAATGAAAAACGATATAGACGGACAAGGGAACGTGAGAACGCATTAAAATTTAAATAAACGCTCCCTGGCTACTTTACAGCAGCTTTAACGTTTTTAGAATTAATTTATAATCATTTTTTTAACGGTTATGTTTATATACTACATCAATTAAGTTAAATTTTTTCATCGAGCCTTTTTTGGAAAAAAAAAAACAGTAACTATCGCGCTCAATAAACAAATCAATATGTTTTCAAATTTAAAAAAATTGTATTTTTAACCAAATTTTATTTTAATATCGCCTGACTTGGTATAGACTCGTGCCTGGACTTCTTTTGAATTAACTTCTAAACACCATTAAAGGGCTTCTGTAAACATTTCTGAAGAAAATCACCATTCGTGCAGGTCATGTGCAATATAGCAATCAGACACAAAATTCGTTGCTACACATACATATATATTAATATATGTTAAATATATTACAAAACTTACTATCATTACATAAATTTAAATTATTTATTTTTGTACTGGACCTTATTTTAAAACATTTCTCTTATTGGCATTCCGTGTAATAATATAGGAAATAATATAGGAAATGAGTTTTCTTATAATGTGACTCACGTTGCTCGCCGTAGAATTGATCAATAACTCATGAGATAAAATGACCCACAGCCCCTTCTACTTAACTTGAAATTGCGTTGTAAAGTTTTTAAAAGGAACAATTTACAAGAATCTGTTTTCGCACTTACGAAAAAAGTTAGACTACGATGCGTACTTCCAAGAGAATTATAATGTTGTAAATATTGTTTTAAATTATTTTAAAATCCCTTAAAAAATAAACAAACACGTGCATTTTCAGGCTGCTGTTATCTTCAAACCTTCCACCTGAAAATCTACGAAACTACCTTAAGGTGGAGTTTCACATGACTTTCATTTTCTTGTCAGTACAACTAGTTAAGGGCTATTAATATAAATTTAACACTATATCTAGTAAGTTTTGTTGTTCTGTCACATTTTTTTTCCAAAGATATTTCCTGCTACATAATGGGTGTAAAAAGGCGCGCAATTTACAGCAACTACTAACACTTGCGCGCTTTGTACACCCAATATAAAACACTTAGGAAATATCTGTGGAAAATGTTTGTTGCAGAACAACAAATGTAACCTATTTATTATCTTAAATTTACATAAATAGATCTAAACTGGTATTAATGACGAAAAAATCGACATGGCAATTGGGAGATATAGGAACAGAAGATGCCATACTGGTTTCAATAGTTTTTGTACCAGAATTATTTTTTATGGTTTAATTTTGTAATTTTACATTCCTTAAAACATAGAACACACTTAAAGAGATCTACAAGACAAGAACTTAGTGTATTTTAATATTGTTATTATGGTTGTAGTCATTTCCATAAATAAATCAAAAACCAAACGCCACTGACTTCGCAGGATAAACTATTTGCAGCAGCCTGTCACTATTGACTACAGGCATCCCATTTAATAATTTACTATGCAATACAATTCGCTTTCCAAAAATTCAATTGTATAATCGCCGCTTGAAGTCTCGCAGACTGGCCCCAAAAATCCCTCCCTCTACACACCCTTCCACAATAGTGGCCAACAGACTCTCGTATCTCAAGATGTGTCCACTCCAGATGTTACTTTTTAATTCTTGTGCTTGGTAAAGCATACGTTAATTTTTTTCGTCATTGCTCATTATCAGGCCAAGATACTCCAACACATTTTTTCCCCCTGTATCACCATAGTTCGACTGCTTCGATTTTCCTTCTTTCCTTCTTTCGGATGTTTCAGGTCGCACTACAATAGGGGTACACGCTCCAGAATCATTAGAACACCGCCTGCTTCCTTCGCGTCAGGTTGATATTGCTAGATGTGAAGATTTTACGTTTCTCTGTGAAGACTGCCTTTACTTGGTGAAAAAAAGAACAATTGAAAAATTTCTCAGCATAACTACTGAAGGCAGCAGGAAACCATACCATGAGATTGTATAATATATTAGACGAGATCTATGAAACCACGCTGTTTAATTTGTTTACGAAAAATACTAGTTACAATGATCAGCGTAATTTTATAATTTCGCGGGTACTGAAGTTACTGACGACAATCATTTTGGAGCATTAAAAAAATACATATTATGTCTAAACCACGTGCCTGATTACATTGATTACAAGAAGCCGTAGAACTTGGAAGACGGACCCTGAGACATTTCTGCGAATATCAGGTTATCTGTGACTACAACATTGGTTGCATGCTTCGTTGATTTCTTACAATGCTGTGATTTCTAACATAGCGGAGATTTCTATAACTGCGGAGATATTCCTGCAGATTGAAAGCAAAAGTTTACTGGTCCCTGTACCAAACGTACCTCCGTCAATAGTGCGTGGGGAAGAAGCTTGATTTAATGGTTCTTTAAAATCTCCTGCTTCCGCTAAAATGTTGACAAGAATTAATAAAGAAAAACCTGCCAGAATGCCGATCACGGATGCGGTTTGTCTGCGCGCTTGACAGCCTGGTATTTACTGAATCCAGCCGATCAATGGACTGTCGGCGGTTCCACGGTGATGATGTATTTAGCGTGGGAAGGGGAAGGGGGGGGGGTTAAATAGCCTCATCAGTAGGAGATGCGGGCTTCGGGAAGACTGCTGCAGTAAGCAGATTCTTGAATATGGGCCTCGGAGCGGTGAGGGGAGGAACTTCCCCCATCACTACCCCCTCCTCCACATCTTTCACGCGCCGGCAGACGCGAATGTTGTCAGCCGCCTGTTAATAGCTACCGCACCAAGGAAAGAGCTTTGAATAATCTCTTCTTTTTTGCCTATTTTTGTTACAAAAAAATATTCATTACAAGATGACCTGTCGGTCAGAATGAGTACTGCGTTTGTATGTGTGTCACCCTCATAACTTTCCTGTCGCTTAATCGATGGTGATTTACTAACCTATCAGTTAGTTTTCAGTTTCATGTTATGACTTCTTTCTGTCAAAATTGGTTGTCAAGTACTACCACTATACTCAGGCCTTAAAAAACCAATTTTGTAGTAACGTACAAGTCATGCCTTGCTTTAAATTAGGTTGCACTGCAAAATGTTCAGGCTTTTTAATTCTTGATAAAAAAAATTCTGTCATATACTGACAATGTTACTGCTTTAATACAATATTAAAGTTCAAATTTATACTTAACATATTTCAAATAAACTTACAAATATTCCGCTTAACAAGGAAAATTTGGTGAATATAAGTTGACAAACACGAGTGAGTTTAGCAACATTTCTTTGAGATCTCTGAAATAACATTAAGTAATAACGATGCTATAAAAGTTTAAAATTTTCTATTCCCTGTGGAAATGAACTAAAACCTGTATAGAATATCTTAATTATTTCCTTAAAAAACGCATTTTATCTAAACTTTTAATCTTAACAAGTTAAAATGTATTTGCCTTTCCGGTAAAGTGCAACTGGACAAAGTATTAGATCGTCGATCAGAAACTTGAGGAAATTGTCGGGCATTTTTGGACCGGTCGCTATCTAAAGAGTCATTTGCTTCGACAGCCATGACAACTGGCATTTAAATTTTACCTTTTACTTTCATAAATGCCTCCAAACGTTGACTTTAAATAATCAAAAGATTCTTATCATGTTTTATGTTACTCTACTGTTTCTCCTAGAAGTTCAGTACTTCGGATTCATCAAAACATATATTAATATATGAAACATAATAGTAGTATATATTGGGAGTTCCTGAGCCTGGGTTCATGAGTGAAAATTGAAGACTGTCGACGCCATCTTGGATTTTGACGTTACGGTGACCTTCTTAGATGACCTTGACCTATGACCTTGACCTCGGTGGCGATTTTGTATCTGCCATCTTGGTTTCTAGATCATTCCGCCAATTTTTTGAATTCTGTTACTTTCCGCCATCTTGGAATCGATTTCCCCACTCCATAATGTTACACTTTTCGTTACGGCCGTCATGTAGGTACTGTATTCGTAAAACTATTTATTCTTTTATCTTTAACATGAACTAAGACCAAATTTTTTTTGGGTCATCGCTAGTACAATTTTTTCTTCGAATTAAGTTTCAAATTAACGCCATAAGCGCATATATAATTTATAAATTTTATGTTTTTGAATTTAAGTATATCTAAATATTTATGTTTGTTTATATAGAAAATTTTTTTAAAACGTTTCGTCATTTCAGTGAGTTATTTTTCCCCAGTCGATGTATACGAGGAAACTGACATAATTAAATAAAATCTTCAATCTACGCAAAAAAAAAGCATATTTCACTAAAATATTTTATATCAGTTTGTACAGTTAAAAATATTTCGCAGTAGAATTCAAACGGTGATAAATCATGTCGAATTCAAAACATTGAAAGCAAAACAAGGACAATATGTTCCTTAACGAGGTAAATAGTTACAAAGCATAAAATTGGTCTTGTTTGTTTGAATTAAAATCAAGTTTATGTAACTAGGATAAAAAATGAGCGAGCCTTGCAGTACTCACCAATGATTTACAAACATCTAACCTCGGTAACGAGGAAATACATGTGTTCTCTTCTTGCAAATAAACTTGAAATACGAAACTCGGACACGAAATTTAACGTACAATATTTTAACACGATGCCCAGTGTAATAAATTTACGAAAAGTATTCGTTTGAAGGAAAAACGGCCAAAATGTTAGCCCTTTTTAAAACCTAACTGTATTTAGATTTAAAAAGATGGTACTACTGATTTCTAATGGCTAGCCCAACAACAAGAGCACTGAACGCGTCTCATGTAAATGTCTCAACACTTAACTTGTGACATTCCCTCCTAGACCTGAATTATTATCGCTAGTATGTTTGAGGTTATACTTCTTTGGGCGCGTTGAGGGTTAAATTTTAGAATGCATAGGAATGGAATGAAATAAATGCGCATTACACAACGAAAATTTAACAGGTTGAAAGTACAACGCGCCTCATACAGAAATCGCTATAGCCACGAGCCGAATTCGTAAAGATGGCAGATCCACGCGAGGCAAAATTCACCCGTACATATCAACTTTCGTGAACATCAAGGATGTACAAAGCGTATTGGTGTACAAAAGTAAAAGTTATGTTAGTGAAAATATCCTGAAATATATTCTGTAAAATTTAATAGCCAAAACAAGATATAATCGGAATTTTAAAATTACCTATATTTTTTTACTAGACAGGAAAATTGTTATAGAATGTTGTCAAAGGTATTTAACCTTTTGTTGGTTCTTTAAAACATTGCGAAAGTGGGACTATCTTTTAAGTATTTTTCAAGTTAAAAGTTGCAGTTCAATAGACACATTAAACAAAATTGACTTGAAACATAAAAAAACATATTATAATATTAAGTATATGTATGTATATTTGGTTTTACTAAAACGGCAAAAATCAATCAGTAAATACTTTCTATAAACAAACCTTCAGATTATTGAGCTGATTTAACTTTTAAGATTTAACAGGAAAGATTTCATCACGAAATCATAATTATTTAACATGGCTTCGAATATATGTAAACTGACAATTTGTCGTGTCTTTACAGTATGACAAACGCTGCACTATTTCTACATTTCAGTGTTAACTAAGCATTTTAAAATTTGTGATGCGTATTAACATGACATTATTTATTTTTATGACTATAAATTATAATATAAATTATAGTTGTACTATTATAAAATTTAGTTTATCACACCAATGTGCTTATTACAGCCCCAGATTTTTGCGAAAGTTAATTTAAATGTATTAATCATGCGGGTCCACTATCTTTTAGATATTTCTAAGACTTACATAGATGGCAGCACAATGTTTACATATTTCCGTTATAATCGACTTCCGTTCCATTCACGAAATTACACCTACAAAATGCCATATAGTGAGAGCTAATATGTTTAAATTTTAATAATAAGTTTCTTGGATACATGAACTTAAAATAGCATTATTCGAACATTCTTTAGTGATCATTTTTTCAATCGGGGCTATCCTCGTAGAAATACGCCCTTTCCTGACCGAGAAGTAGTCCTGGGTCAGCCGAAATGAATTTTGAGGGCCTTTCAACCTTTGCAGCTGAAACTCCATCCCCTGTCACCACGCACGCACTAAGGACATCAAGTAAACCTCCGCGTAGTATGCTTCGCTGCAGTGCTCCACCTCTTGCGCCACGTCGGCAAACCTTCCATAAGGAGACACCTTCAAATATGGCGTTGTTATTTGAAGTTACGGTAGAATGCATACCAATATACATTTGAACTTCGCTCTCACTGGATAAGGAGTAGTTTGACACACCCTAAATGACAAGAAAACATTACAAGATTGATATACCTAATCATACGCAATCCAAAAAGAAGGCAGTAGCTAATGAAGAGAAAACACCTTATTGACTTATTTATGTATAAGATATAGTACCAGAAAAAAACATCCAAATTTGGCAGGTCTCCAGCCATAAGTCGACCATAATCCAGCTTCTTGAACACCGTTGCTCGTACTGGATGAAGGTGTCCATACTCTGATATTCCTACAACATTGTAATAACACCTTTGTCTCCGTCCTTATTTAATGTTAACTCAGTCATCAAAATCGTGTTAAATTACTGTAATTTAATCAAGCTGCACCATTTATCATTCCAAATTATTTTGCAAAATAATGTTTCTGTAAATATTTATCATGAAATGAGTGAGGTGAAGTTTAAATAGACATCACGCCAAACATTTCATGGGGAACTTCGCCTCTATAATCGCCCATGATGCAATAACACCCGGTATTTATTATTATGGTTTATACGGAATTTCCTGCAAACTACTGCATTCATAAAGCAGAAAATCTCAAGCATAATAGTTCGTGTAAAACGATTTAAAAACCGATTTCCTATTTCTAATGCCCTAACACTACTGCCAGAATGTTATGGTTTTTATGATGTTTAAAGTTGCATGGTGTTAGATAAAATACAATTTGAGGTACCACAAATTATCTTATGTAGCTTTCAACGTTCGTGTACATTGCCAAGAAGCACAAGTCATTCACAAACAGCTAAGCATTGAAATTAAGAAAATTAAATACTTGTGGTTTTCTTTTTTTTCAGGTTATTTCCTACGTCTTCAAAATTTATTCCAGAGCGTTTAGTTGAAAATGATTCACGTGATAACTTACATGCTAAATTTTACGTGACCAATGTCAAAGCCGGTTTTGGGAATATTTCGCTTCCTATCACCCCTTTCTGGACGCCATGTTGCCAACTCACTCGCCCAGCGAGTAGAGACTCCGAGAATGATTCTAACAAAACTTCAACCAACGAAATGACCTGTGGTGAAAATATACCGCACATGAACTGACGAGAACTAAAGAAGACTTACCAGGGATTGTTTTTCATGCGTTGTATTCAGAGGGGTTGTTGAAAGTGTCTATGAAGGCACCGATAACCTCTAGTTCCGTAGCCACTAGTTTAATATATGTGGGGTCTATACAGTGCCAATGCTACTGCCATCTCGGCCTATTGTAACATTTGGTTTCTGACTTTGACTTATAGAAATTTTAAATAATATAGCCTACTTAATCTCACATGCAACAACAATAATGTTCCCTGAGAAAAATGAGCAGAGAAAGAACAGAAGAGTCCTCTAAATATTTTTTTATATTCAGGATAGCAATACTAAAACTTTAGTACTAGCATCAGGATTATTTATGTACATTACATTCTGAGTCATTGTTGGTAACAGTTTCATAAGCTGCAAAAACTGTTGTTTGCTACCATCAACACTTATAAGTTAGCTGTGCCTGTATCAACAATCTTAATAAGTTGTGGTTACCAAATTTTTATACGTTTTACTCAGTGTGATCAGCTATTATAATGTCTTTATTGCATATCTTTGTTGTATTTGCGTGATATATCCTGTCAACTGGCCAATGCGCCGGTTCTACGAAAACCACCCCGTGTTTCCCAATGGCAGTCTTGGAAGCAGCTCTGGCATTAATGTGCTTGCGGGACGCCACCAAAACTTGAAAAATTTCATCACAGAGTATTCTACAGATCACGGAGCGTCTCTCTTTTGGCCGGGCATCTGCTGTCAGGTAGTTCCCAGAGACGCACTGCGAACCCAAGCCGGCGCCCCGGCAGAACGTCGTATACTCCTGTCCTCCCTCACCCTACAGCGCCCTTTTCGAATGGCTCACATAATGGCCGTTCACGGAATATGTCTCGTATATGTTTTTGTTCCCCTCTTGCTGCCCCATGCACCGGTTGCTGTATTCAAACGGGGCGCATATTGGCCCGGTGTCAACGATGCTCTCAGATTTCACTCAGAAAGCTATTATGGAAATGAAGTCGTCCGAGGAGAAGGAACGGGCCGAAAGGGCACTTGTTTCATTACGACTGGATGCGGAGGAAGGGGTGGGGGCACACATGTAGGCCCGTGACGGCACACATGGCCACGCCATCCTTCCACTCCATCTTCCGTTCCCTCTCTCGACCGGCCACCGACTCTTCACCCGCGCATCCACGGCCCTGTTATGTGTGCATCTGTGTGCTTCTTACGTGGCCGCGCAGAGCTCGACACTACTGTAACGTGTCTCATGACAAATGTCACTTAAGAGTCATTGCAGTATCCATTTCATGGTTTCGCTTTAAACATGTAGGTTTTAAACAAGGATAGAGGCTATAACAGGTGTTTCAAGGCTGATTTTAGGTACAAAAATATGTATACAGTAACGTAATTTGTAAACGTAAGCGTAATAAGCCTGTATCTACAAAATTTCACTGTGAATCTATAAGTTCAATGCTTAGTTCCATAGAGTCCAGCTTGGTGCCTAGCGTTTAGAGGCGAAGAGGGGTGTGATGCGCGAGCCAGTGTCGCCTTTAGCGCCCCTCTCACCATTAAGAGATAGTGCGCTAAGCCATTCGGCCACCGTGGCATTTTCACGGAAATAATTTTATTACAATGTTTACTAATGTTTCACCTGATATGCCAGACTGTTAGAAAAATGGCTAGTGCTTCTGGCTTGTGAACCAAGGTTCCCGGGTTATATAATTGTTCAAACCGGGTGTTGTTGTCCTATCACCACCATATTGCGAAAGGCAATGGCGAGCCACTGAAAGCCAAAGTCACGCCATAGACATGCCTTCAGGGCTGCAGTTTCATTTCACCTTCCGGTGAATTGCAAATAACTTTCATATGTTGATATCTCTGCTAGATTAATTCTACACATTATTTTTTATTTGCAAAAGTCAGGCAAATATACATAACTACTAAACATATTCGTTATGTTCTCCCACAAAAGGGTAATTTTATAAGTTTCCAAATGGGGGCAATGCGCGCAACTTTACTTCCACAGCCCCATCATGGCAATAGTTCCTCATAAATATATCCAATGGCGGGCGAAGCCGAGCACTTTAAAGTGACGGAACCTCCCGAATGATAGTGGACTTCGTACCACGTGTCTCATGTCATACCGGGGCCCACGAGCCTTAGTGGACACGGCCATCTTGGAGTCGTTGCGTCGCGCCTCATTCCTTCATTCATCCCATAGTTACCATAAAGACCATAGTCTGATTACTGATGTAGAGCACTTCTGGGATGCTACAACAACTCCTGGGTTCACTGATCTTCTATAATAAAGACCCCGCATGCTCAGGTGATCGCCACGCGTTCATTGGCTGATGACTTTCCGAGACGTTTAGACCGAGTCGCCTTTGATCCTTTATTTCTTTTTGCAAACGTAGACTTCACTAGTGACGGAGAAAAATTTTCGTAGCCTTGACAAAACCGTTTACTAGTGACAGCAAAATCTTGTCAACACTAATAAGAAACCCACTGTATGTACGTTTTTGACAGTTTCAGTGGCAAACAAACAGTTCACTTGTTTGCGCCACGATGTTCTATTGCGCATGCTCAGTCTGTAGGCTCTGTTTGGAAACAACAGCACATGTACGGCCGTTTAAACGAAGATTGCACTTCAAATAAACAAAGAGTTCTTCGTTGTTCCTAACACTCTATCTTCGTAGAAACTACGCCGAATGTCAACTTTCGAAATGTTTTCTAAAGTTCTGTTTATACTCCCAAGATGATTCTTGTTAGTCATGTGTAAACTAAGTAAACTCACCCGTAAAGTTAAAAAGATATAATATAAAAATGTAATACAAAAATTGGTAACATTCATAAACACGTAACGGAATTTATTAACCTACACAACTGTATGGGAAATTTATGACGTAAATATGGCACATTAACGATACCTACATTTGACTTCCTAAACGAATGTAGAAGAGATGCCGCCTTTGTAAAGTAAATTTATCATAAAATGATTTGTCTTAATAGCTTACATTACGTGTTTAGGAAAGTGAGTAAAGACATTGAATAAGATTTTCTAGAGTGTAGATCTAAGATCTGTGGATAATTTTTAACAAGTGTTATTCGTTAGTTTTTAAGGTGGAAATATATTGACCAGTATGGAATAACCACAACCGTGCATTAATTTATTGTTGTAAAAGTAAATGCAGGTTAGGTTAATTGTGTAAAGTAATAAAATTGTTTCAGTCTATTTTTGGGAGTGTAGGTTTTCACCAGTCGAGGTTATTGTAACTAAAATTTATATTTTGTTATGTTAGAGCACCTACATATATGAAATGTGAATTTTTTAAAGTATTAGATTTCCAGCAAAAGTTTTTTTTTAATTTTTACCAAGTGGATATGTTTTAATACGTCTCTGTAATCATATATAAATAAATTTTTATTACGTTTATAACGTTATATAACGTATATAACGTTTGATTGTTTAGGTCAGCAGCATTCAAAATACTTAAAATATAGAACATGTATGAAATCTCGCAAACGTTTTTTTAAATTTATTTATTTACTTATTTTTCATAACCTAACTAAAACTAAATGTATTTGGATTATTATTATTCCAACCACGAAGTTACATGAGCAAACGACGAAGTTTCACGAGCGAGTGCAAACCTCGGATATGTTTGGGAATGATCGGGTGTAAGTGAATGTAGCTTCTCCAGACACGAGCACTTACTTCCCTGATTTGTTCGCATCGATGGCTCCCGGCAGGCCTCGTGAGGTCTCTACCACTCAAATTTCTTTGAAATTTTAGTTTCGGGGTCTGTATCGCAAAATTAATTTTGCTATACAGATCCCGAAAAAAATTTCATAACAGTTATTCACCTAAAAGTTAGGCAAAATATGTAAGGAAAGCATAATTTTGTCATGCTACTTATGTCAGTAAATTTGCTTTCCAGACAAAAATCAGTTGGAGTAATTGCAACTAACCAATGTTCCTGTTTATTATTTATTTCAATTTTTTTTGTTTTGTGCAAGTAACCTAAAACATTATGTATAAACTATGTGAAATTCAGCCATAATGAAGCAGTCAGTGTTTTCATGATGTACATCCTATAAGTGTTATTCAAATCTAAGAGTACTACAGAAAACTCACCAACACTGACAGATACCCCAAAGTCCTCCAGCTCACAAGCAATCAGTCATCTCTACACTGATTAATAGAGCAAAAAACATCTGTGAACAATCCATTATAAAGGAGTAATTGCAGAATGTCAAAAGGTTTCTGGTAACTAGCGGTAATACAGACACAGAGATATCCACAGTCATGAACAGAATAGAAAGAGAGAGAAGTGCTGAAAAAATACAACAAATAACAGTTTGCATAATTACCATAGACTAAACGGACTACAGAAATAATATCTAAAGTACTACAAAACATAACATCAAAATAGTCCAGAAGCCAGTCAATAAACTTGAGTCATTTCTAGGCAGGGTGAAAGGAAATGAACTACCCAAGAAACTTATAGGATTTAATTAAGTGCCTTGCTCCTACAATGAACCGTACCTACAATAAGCTTTAACCAAGCCCAATTCAGTGCAAACATTTCCAACTGCAACCACATTATAATAAAAGAACCCATAGAAATAAAAAAATTCCTGATAATATCAACAATTAATATGGCTGCAGATTTATTAATATCTGCAAATATTAGTATATATTGGTTCCTCCTGCGACAAAATGCTGGGTGCGGTGCCGTGCCGATGTTCGGAATCTTGTATTGTGACGTCACGGCGGACATCTTGGATGACCTTGCCTTTGGACCTTGACCTTTGCCCTTGACTTTGACCTTGGTTTTGGCCACTATTTGAATCCCGCCATCTTGAAATCTAGTGCCCCTCTCACGATAGTTGCACTTAAATTTAGAGTAGAAACTTTCGCCATTTTGGATTCTGACATCAAATCTGCCATCTTGTTTTCGTCTTTTAGAGGTCACAATCTTGGTTGCTATAAGACCCACCATCTTGTTTATTTTTTGTTCTGCTGGAGGTTTCCATCTTAGAAAAAGTAATGTCCGACATATTGTTTCTTCTGTTTGTACCTAGAGAGTGCCAGCATGGATTTGTCTCATGCACAAGAGATCGATGTTCCATCACCTATCAATGTTGTTATGGCCCTAACAGCATATTATCACCATGTTATAAGAATATTAAATTATTTTTTATGCAAAATACATTGGAACCATGACTGCTCGGAACTCTAGGTTGGAAAAACATGCGCCTTTTACCACACGGTCATCGAGTCTTTTTTAATATGAATGAATAAAAGCATCACCTGTTAGAGACCAAGCCGCCATATTTATTTTCAATAATTCCCACTAGGAGCACTAGCACCATGTATTTATGTCTACATGTCAACATCGTCTACTAGAGGGCACTGCTGCCATCTTTGTTTTCAGTACTTTTTACTAAGAGCACTGGGGTCACATAAACACTCACATTCATCACCAGAGTGCGCTGTCGCCATATTGATTAAATTGTTACCTGTCAGTCTCCCAAACAAAAAACCATCGTGACATCCGCCATATTGTCGATTATCTCAGCCGCCATATTGAAATAAATTATAAACTAGAAAATCTAAAAAAATCATAAAATTATTAAAAAAATAGCTCAATATTATTTTGATTTATTCGAATGATTTCCATTCTCGGTTCGATCTCTGGACAATGCAAAATATATTTTTTGACGTGACAACGTCTAATAAATCGATGAACGCCGGGTGCACGCACGAAAAAGTGTCCCACTACTTATGTCCCACTACGGATGTGTCCTGTTTGCTCATTGTACGCATGCGTGGCATCTCTCTTCCACTCGATTGGAACAACCATCGATTTGACTTTTCAATCATATTTTCTTCGTTTGAATTATTAATATAATGTAATTTAACGATCGTCCACCTATTTTCAGCACAATAGGTACGGTTATTTAAAAGTAATGTTGAATATTCAAATACGTTTTGAACCAACAATGGTGTTTCACAGTTACACACAATAATTCAAATTACACCCGGGATCTTTTGCACAATGTTTTAAAAAATATTGTAACATATTATAAATAATTTTGGTGTATTTGGGATGCGTATTTGTTATAAAATCGTGTTATAAAAACGAAATAATATTATGCCCCTACCGTGAACAAAATTTTTATAAATTGTATATATCATCTGAAACTATTTTATTTCAAGTATGGCCTCGTGGCCTGGCGGTCAGCACCGCTAATATAAAGGTTGTCGGTTTGAATCCCGGCAGCTGCGAATTTTTTTTTTTGTAATTGTAAAAATAAATACGGCGCACGCAACATTTCAGAAGTAATAAATATATTTGAATTAATGAATGCAAATAAAAGTAAATTTATTAATTAAAGTGTACATTTAATTTCACTCCTTTGTATCCATACAAAATAGTGATAATTCAATAAAAATGATTCAATTTTATTCATAAAAGTATGCGGAGGTAGATTTTATTATACAAAAGATAAAAAAATTAACAAAAAATTTCTTCCTCAAAGAATATAATATTTTTAATGCCTAACTGGTTTGGTTGCAAAAACCTATTACGGCTCAGTCTCAGGCTGAATATGATATTTCCTTTTCTTCTGGATCAATCATTTCATCAATGTTTTGTTATGACGTTGTCACGTTAAACTATCGTCCGTAAACCTACTTTACAGACAACCAATTTTTTGGTTTTAAAAAGACTTATTTTATATAATATTATGAAATATCTTAAAAGCTGCATAAATTCATAATATAACAACCTTCAGTAAGCCGTTGATGACATATGGGCCGTCATATTGAAAATATGTAATTATTTCCTGAAAATTAAAAACTATATATTTAAATCATCAAAAAATCACCTTTTAATGTAATAATTTATTCGATTTATTTCCGTCCTTGGTTTGCTCGTTAGTCGATGCAAAAAGTTATTTATTTATTTATTGCTTTATTTTAAGTGGCGAGTTAAGGCCTTGTCTTACACTTAACCACATAACTCTTTATTAACTTGGTGCATGCAAAGTAAACCTGATAAATATTATAGCCTAGACATACCAAAAATTGTTATAAATACATTTAAATAGAAACTGAATTAACATATCCGTACAAATATGTAAATCACCTAAAATTAGCATATAATATACACATGAGCTACGTACTTAAATTATAATATATAATAGGCTAATTATAAAACGGCCTTTTTTGAAAATCTATATAATTCTAAAGTTAAAAGATTTAAATATATTTAGTAACCCAAACATTTATATTAAAACTAATGAAGACACAATCAATTTAAATATATATACCAATACATTTTTTTACAATAAATCATACATTAACAAGTACATTCATACATTCTCTAAAAAATTATTTATTTAATAAATAATCTTCTCTGCAAACAATGACTCCTAATTGACTGGATAAATATGTCACTCGGTATCACTATACATAAAATACTTAGAATCCATATTGGGTGCACATTTTTTTAATATTATTAGAGTGCTAACTTCGTGTACAAAGGCAATGTGTCTCCGAACCACGAGGTCATTTTCTATCGATAATTGGAATGTCTTTTAACCAAGTCGTGCCTAATATAAGAGATATAGGCCAAGTGGATCCGAACCACGAGAACCAGTCATGTACAATGTCAGGCGTATAAGCCAATCGTTTATGAACCAATAAGCCTTCTTCGTCAGTATTTGACATTCCTTTAAATAAGGACATTTCCAATGACAAGCATAAAGACCAAGGGAATTCTAACCACGAGACCTGGCCATATTCAATATCAGGCGTATAGTCAAAACGAAACCGAACCGTGAGGACTTCTTAGTCGATATATTTTATACATTACAAACAAATAGGACTTATTTCAAGCAGACAATACATAATATGTCTCCTCACTTTCATACCTACTGTATGTATAGATATATACTACTTGAAGGGGAAAAAAGCCAAATATCTAAGCATTTTTACGCTTAATATAAGACCGAGAACACCTGAAATTTTTTTTAAAATTTACAACAAGACTAAAAAATTCTGAACTATTAAAAATTCAGCCCCACGCAGACCTTACAATTCACATTAAACGAAGAAAAAAAACACACACATTCAAAACAGCAAAGAAACAAATTCCACCAAAATGCATTTTGACATACATTTATCAACTAGGAAACACATTCTCAATTAAGAAACACATTGGACAAATATTAAAATAAGGACAAACATTTTTGACACGCTTTCTACAAAATACGACACTAATTTTGTCACACTTTCGTAATCCAGGTCACACATGTGTCACTCAACCAAAATGACACAAATTTGGAAAAAATAATCTTCATCTAAGACATGCAGTTGGACACACAGTCAACAAGAAGACACAGACTTACTCTCGTCATCTAGGACACACATTTGGACACGCATTAAATAAAATGTATTCACAAGAACACGCAGTCAATCAAAAGGACAAACATTTGTATAAACTTTCGACAAATGACAAATATTTGGACACACTCTCGTCCTATAGAACACACATTGGACATGCTCTCATCATTTCGGACACACAATTGCATAAACTCGCTTCATTTAGGAAACACAAATGGACACCTTCTCCTCTTCTTGGACACACATTCATAATCAAGGACACGCAGTTGGACACACATGCGTCATTTCGGATACAAGATGGAGACACAACATATTTATCTAGGACACACAATTGGACCCATGTCCATCATGTAGGACACACATTACACAAACATTCCATGAAAAGGACACACTATCGACAAAAACAACATACAGTTTGACATTTTTGATAGGGGTTATGTTTATTTCAAGAAAAAAATTAAAATAATGATTTATATTTGTTATTCAAATCACAATGTAACACATCTACAAAAAAAGTCGTTTAAACAACATATCAATATTTTTATTCTATGGATCCGGTTTTTCAAAGGACTTGAATTACGAAGGATATCTCATCTGTGCTAAATGTCTTCCGCACATACAGAAGAAAAAAAATCTCAATCTATCAACCATTACATTTCGATTGTTCCTTGATGTTTGATAGGTTTTTGCTGCAGTTGCCTTAATCTTAATATCTCTTTCACTGGCAATGTTCCGAAAATCTTTACAATCTATCATAATTATCATTATCATTATCATCATCATTTTAGTTGTCAGCATATTCATCTAGATCACTGAAAGAATTCGAAATATAATTTTTTAACTTAAACCATATTTACCATTTATTTTTACCTCTTAGGGGTTTAATTTTGTAAAATCGTAAAATTGTGGCTAGTAATTTACGTATGTTTATTATTGGTATCCAAGATATTTTATTATTTTCGATTAGTTTCAGAGATTTAATTAATTATCTCAGAACGATATTTACCCCTTTTCAAGAAATTGTAAACAATTTTGTTATTAGTATTCGTAAATTTATTATTTTTTCCTATGCTTGATTATATTCGAAGATATCATTATTTATCTTAAAACCATATTTACCCCTTCTTCATAATCTTCTGGGTGAAATTATGTATGCATATAGCCTGGTTTTTAAGTTATCCAAAGACCTTACTAATGAAAAAACATTCATGAATATCGGTCAAGCAGGTTTCAATTGGCGCTGGAACAAACATGCCCACAGAAAAAAATTAAAAACTATATTTTTGTTTTCTGAATAAAATAAATAGCCATTTCTAAATATCTTTTCATAAAATCATTTAATGTACAGAGTCTTTGCTTTAAACAGTTTTTGTATTAGCATAGATAACATGAAGTTATTAATGAACCGGAAATTTTAATCAAAATAGGCCTGTATTGAAAAAATTTAAGACAATGCCACTAATGATATTAATTAAAAGGACTACAACACTTTCCTTCTACATTGGTCTTTTTTGTGTTATTAAATAATCATATTAATTATTTTGATGTTTACTTTCACATAACATTACTTAAGTTCATTACACGTCAATTAACTAATACAAAGGCTTAATTCCAATTTTTTGTACGTCATATTTCTTAAAAAATTCCATTCTTTTACCCGAAGTTGCAGGTAAAATTACGCATTGTGGTAAGTCTAGTTTTTGTTAAATCACTGCAGTACAAGTGGTAAAATACGTACAAGTTTTATATTGAAGTAATATAAATCAAGTGGAACGTGAACAGCGACAATTACAACTCAATATGTTGTTATTTAACCAAATTGTAGGCTTTTATTTTAAGGTGCGCCCTAATCTCTCACTTTCCCCTACGCAGCGCCGTGGTCCCGATTCAGCAATCATGGTGCAAAAAATCCCAGCACGGCTATTATTTAAAGTTTTTTAACAAAAATTGATACAGAAACGTTTTGAAAGAAAGTAATTACATATGTAGTACTTTTTTAATACAAAAATGGCGGAAACACTATGGTGACAAATATTCATTATTAAAAAGTTTAAGTTTTATAATATATTATATGTTCAGAAATGTTTTAATAAATAAAAAATATAATAAATACTAAAAAGACAAAATCAAATATATTAATCTGATCAGCAAATACAGTAAAATGAATTAGTATTCTATATTTACATATCAATGGTTTTCATCTGATGTGGTATCATGGCAAATAATTTTCTCTGATTCGTCTTCCGAATCTTCTTCCTCGCTATTTTTTCAAGAAATCATAAGATTTTTCAAGTAATGTTTCACCTTGTCAGTTAATTTTCTTACGTTTTTCTTTGGAATTGGACCAGCAGATGTGACAACGGTCTCTGAAGAGAGCAACATCCTGTGAAATAAGTCCTCAATACTTAATCTTCTACTTGTTTTTCTGGTGAAAAGTTGTCTGTTGTTCCGGATATATTTGTTCCTGGCTTCCTGTGCCTCTTCAAAAATTCCCCAAGAGACAAAACGGCATTTTTATACCTAATCAATGGACAATCTACTAAAACTTTATGAACAGTCAGCGTCAGTTGGTACCAGCCGTAGTTTTTCTCTTATAAAAAGAGAGTCTTTAAGCAATATGCTTCGAAATTATCTGTATTAATTTCACTTCCACAGGATAGTTCAAACAATATGACTTAAAAAGTTTTATTAATTCCTGGTCCACACTAGTTGCTTTAGAAGCCCTAATTGTATCAGCGAAAAACCTAAAAACAGTGTTTCAGTCGCTTGTTGAACAGAAACTTTATTTTTGTTGATCTGGTTTTAGGTTCATAACTACTTATAATTTCTTGAGTACACGCTCTCTTTGTTCTCTCACTGCTATTTTTTCTTATCTCCGCGGACTTTTCATTTTGTACCTGAAATAAAATAATTCTAAAAAAATGATTAAACGTTAAAATTAAAAATAGCTATACAAATATTTTTTTACCTAGTATTTAATAAATGGCCAAAACAAATTTCAAAAATCGTATGAAGGCATGTAGGGGCGATATTCGATACTCTCATCCGTAGGGTTCGTCTGATACCAAATTGGCCACTGTAACATACTGGTCTCTGCTAAGGAAGACAACACTTTCCCGTTTATTATTATCAATTGTATTTAAAGTCGATTTCTACTCCTCTGAATTGAAACCTCCCTTTACATTAAAAATATTTTCCTTTCAATTTTTCACCGATAGTTTCAACAATCCTACCAGCAATGTGGTTCAATAAATTCTGAATTGTAACTTTGCAGCACCTTTCTGTAGCAATAATAGTATTTGGATAGGCCAGGTGTTTGGCTTCAGTAATATTTGTTTATAGTTTACGTATATATCCGCACCTTTATTTTTTGTTACTGTTCGTAAAAAATTTTATAACCTCTTCGTTAATTTTGCTTCAACGAGAAGACATAATGCCTCTTCTGGAGAAAATTGTTTAAAATTTCTTTTTTTATATTTGCGCTACAAAATCTTAGAAGATCCAGGACTTTTACTAGCGTAAAGCTTAACGCAAGCTCATCCAGTACGATTGCCTTTTCTTCGTAGTCAGCTGGAAATCCCTCTGGCTGCTTGAGGAGTTGTAAAACTGTCGACTTCACCTTTCATAATAATCCTTTTTTGTTCGCTCTTTAGCTTCTTCGAACATTTTTTTTTTTGAATGACCATGCTTCACCTAACTAGTAAATGGATAATTCTTTTCTTTTGTCTCAGTGACAGTTAATAAAATATATTTATTTGTTTAAATCTTTTCTTTGAGCGATAGGACCTTTTCATATATTTATATACAAATAATAAAGTCCCTTGACTGTTTCTTTAAATTTTCTTCATCAGTCAATCTGTAATTCTTGGTGACTTTTTCATAATATCAATCAAATTATTTCGATTACATATTCAACTTTCCTAAGGCTCTTCTTGTAGGCACGTTTCAGTCCTAAACAGAAAATACAAAAAAAAAAAAATACTAACTACTCGATTCAAAAAGAACGTTACCTGACACATATAATTATTACGATTTGTCTAGGTGAATGAATTATTTATTTAATGTTCCTGCTCAGTTCAGTCATTGAGAGGTCATTTTCAATATTAAACGTGAAAACATTAGTAATCAGAAAATAGATATGTAAATGAAAACATAAGTCTTACCGAAAATGATATGGTCTTCATGTAGATTATTGTTTACACACAATAACTTCACACATTCACAACTTAACAAGAACTGAACACTGGAGATACTTAAACTATACTGCAGGATTCATCAGGGCTTTTCCAAAGAGTGATCCCCAGAAGGAAGACAAGGAGTAACGGGAGGTCAAGGCACTACGACCTCACGCATGAGGTACCTGAGGGTAGTATATAATAGTCGGTCCTGTTACAGGATTTGGGGTGAGTATTGTGTTTGTTGGCCTCCATCTGCGGTTGTGACGTCAAGGCGGCTATATTGGTGACAAATTTCTTAAAAATCTCATAAATGATTGAAAATTCATAAAAAAATACCCTATTGTAAAGGAAAAATTCCCTTTTTGGGGGAAAATTTCCCATTTTTGTCCTCAAAAATTCTGGAGAGGCCAAAATTCCTCGGAGAGGGACAATATTCCTCACAGGGGGGCAATATTCCTCACAGAGGGGCAATATTTCTTGGAGAGGGACAAAATACATCATAAGCCCCATCAGAGGTCATGACCTTGACCTTGACCGTAAACTTGAAATCTTTAATTTTCAAACAAAAAATTCTGAATAAATTCCAAAAATTAAAAAGTTTACTTCCAATATTAAGTTACTAAATCGATTTCGGTCCTAGGTTCAATTCCCGGCGAGAGTAAACATGTAATTTATTAATTAAAAATTAAACTAAAACATGATTACAATCTAATTAAAATTAGAAAAAAATCTTTATAATGTAAAACCCGCCATATTGGAATATAGAGCATTGAAATTTTCGTTAAGGTCGTCATCTTGAAATTCAGTAATTTTTATCTAATTTTTATGGGGAAAAATTTAAAATTTATAAAAAAAATATTATAATTAATTTTGATTAAAAAAACCTTACGGAATCCTTGATTCGAACCAAGCGAGGTCATTCGATTAAAAATGGTGACCAATCCTTCCTCCACGGAAGCCACCAGCAGACTGACCTCCCACCACTAATGCCAAAGAAGATATTAGGTCAACCAGTATGACGTCACGGCCGCCATCTTGTTGACCACCATCTTGGATCTGACATATTGTTTTCGTCTGCTAGAGTGGCTGCCGCCATATTAGTTTAATTTACGCACTATATTGTATGAATCATTTATTGCCACGACGCCCGCCATCTGGAAATTTAGTCACCTTGAAATTATGTAATTTTAAAGCTAGAAATTCGGAAAAATATTCCCAAGTCCATCAAAAAATCGTTTCTTAAAATATAATTGCTTTGATCACCTCGGTGCGATCCTTAACTGATGCAAAAAAAGATAATTTATAAAACATTACCAAAGAAGAAAGTGACATTTTCTAGAAAAAAAAACACAAAATTACAAAGAAAAAAATTTATTATGTAATTTCTACAAGTACAAAAACAAACCAACCTTTAGCATTTTCCGTTTTCTACAGACTTCTAAGAAGCAAAGCAAGACCTTTACATACATATTTTATGACAATGACAGTCGATTAACCAGACACATCTAGATGTTGGCCAGGTATGATATTGACGGCCAGAAACATTCAATTTGTGACCAGGCATGCACAGACAGCGACCAGATGCGTCCAGTTGTAGGCCAGAGACGTCCAGTTGGTGGTTAGGCATTTCCAGTCACGGCTAGACACATCCAGTCTGTAGCCAAGAAGTATTTTTTGTTTATAATCAGCAAATATTTTAAACAGTTCGTGTACAAAATCATGCGCATAGCTGTTTCGTTTTAATCTTCGGTTACAGTTCAGAATTTTTAATTTATTTGGAAATTTTGTAAGGGTTAAATGCGTAGCAGTAACTTGTAACTTTGCCGCAGTTGTCAGTTGAAAGTTGGAGTGTTTAGAATGCAGATGCCAATCAAACTGGGATCTCCCATAAGGAAGTATGTTTTACATGTTAATTGCATATTTAAATAAAGAATATGCATTTGCTATACGTTTTAATATTCAAGCAAGTGTAATTTTTTGTAATTTTTTTATATCCAGTAATTATTTTTAAAGTAAGTAAACAGAACTTCGTTTTGTTTTGTCATAAGCTAAAGGCCAAAATATACTGCTGTTAATTGTAACCTTTATATACAAGAGCATCGTTTACATATAATAAAATATTTATGAATTATAATTAATGGAATGTATTGTCATCTATGTATGAATGCTATATTTATATGTGGTTATTTTTAGATTGCACTTTGTGCCCAGAATGTGATTTTAATACTAAAAATCTTTTGAGACATTACTTATTTATGTTAGAATTTAAATACTTTTTTAAGAACATATCTTTTTTTGATTCTTACTTGTGGTTGCTGCAAAATTTGTACCCCGTGTAATGCTTATAAGGATAGCTAACATATGTGGTGGATTATTTACAGATGGAGTTACATAAGAATCTTAACATAGATTTATTAATAACCATAATGAACCCCAAAAGGATTCCCATATTTTACTATATATGAGATATAGATTTTAAGTTTTAGCAGAAACATAACGGTTTTGAGCCTTAACCTTCATAACAACCAGGCGCAAAACAAAAGAGAGGCATTCTCTCTCACCACTTCAGCTTAACTGACCAATGTGGAGAAATTTAAGGCATTCGTACGGATTAAGCACTTACCACACACCCAAACGAATATAAAAATATACTCTGGAAAAGAAATTCAGAAATTTAGATGGAATGAGGAATTATATTATATTATGTACGAAACTCCCATTTAACATAATAATAATGGGTTCAACTACTACTAGCGCCGTTAATTCGCAAGCCGCCGTGAGCTTCACTTGAGGTGGGTTTACTATTAAAAGTTATGAATTAAGAAATAGTCGTGTACTTAACATATGACTCTATGTATTCTAGTAGAATGCTTGATCGTCGTATGCGAATCATATGCTGACTTCAGAATTAGAAGAGGTAGTTATATTTTATATTTTTCTTTAACTAAAGGGAAGCGACAGTCAGAGCACAGTAGACTGTGTTGTTGGCGGGAAATAATGTTTCATCGGGAAAGCAGATCTAGATCTTTTATGAAAGTAATAGGAAATACGGAAATACTAACATCATTTTTAAAAAAAATTATAAAATACTTAGAAGAACATTGTACGATTTTTTTTATTAAGCTCGGATTGGAATATTTATTTTGTTTTACGATTGATAATTCTGATGTGATGCTGGTTAATTTTTGTTATTACACGAGTAGTAGGTATATAAATATGTATTTACAATTCATGAATATATTTTCTTATTGTAAAGTTATTGTATGGGGTTTGGAATAGACGATATTAACATTACATAAACTAGTATTAAATATTAAAGTAAAATATTTTGTGTACGGATTCTAGGTTAATAGCTGAAATGTTGTAAATTTAGGTTCAGTCGTAGCCATGTGTCTGGTATTTCAAGTAGATACATAACCAATTTCACCATAGATAAAAATAGTACGTTAAAAATTATTAATCATCGAAGATTATAAACATAAATGCACTTCAAAATGCAGACTATACCTACGAATACAGAATTTCAACTTTAGTAACATGGATGCTTACTCTCCAGTTTTTATTGACTGGAATTAACGACCCCTAATTAAATAATAAACTGTATATTTCTTAACCATGTGCTCGTCGGCGTACAGGTTATGTTTATATTCTTAAGTTTTTTTAATTTTTAACCCACCTTAAACTGACGAGACATGCCAAGTGAAAGAATAGGTAGTAGCCAGAACTATCTATATGACCGTGGAGGGGTCCAACTCCCGGCTCTGACTTGTCGTTAGTATTTGAGAATACCACAATGAGGCTGCCCACAGGCGGAAGAACCCGTCATTGCATTGGTGTGCCAAACGAAAATTTAAAGCAGCAAAACTATTCTGAATGAACATAATAAAATTAAATAGTCCTAGCAAGACATTATAACAGTTATAAAAAATTAACAATCCGGCATTACTATGATATTAATGCACATAATCTCATTAAGCAATATTTTGTGCTTCTGTAGCGCAGCGACAAAGCACGCGCACCGAAGTGACTAGATACGTTTTTTTTATTTGGTTCAAATCCCGTCAGAAACAAAAATTTTGACTTATTAATATAAATTAATATAGCAGCAAACAAATTTAACTTTGAGCAAATTGGATTTATTAATTTTTTAGTGCATAAAATTTCTGTAATAACATTTAATACAAAGCTCACAACGTAACCATGAGGTCTCCGTGAGGCATTATACAACTCGACAACGGCCTCCCGTGCTTTAACAAGATTACAACTAACACTTTTAAGCACGGCCTCCAGGGAGTTGTCATCGGATGCGGGTTCCAGAGGCGGCAGTCCCCACATGCTCAAGAGCGGGTGGGTCAGCTCTCTCCCCAGGAACGGAACTGAGGGTGGGTAACCAGTGGCGGAATGCACCGCGGAATTAAGACCAACGTTAATGAAATCAAGGTCACTGTCCCAAAGTGACTGATCCTCCCTATAAAATGCGGTGAGAACACTCTTAAACACCTTATTAACTCGCTCCGACTGATTCCCTTGAGGGAAATAGGCACTGCTGTAAATGGGCTTAATGGCCCATTGAAAACACATGTCCTTGTACAGAACAGAACGGAAATAGTGTGCGTTGTCACAGGTGATCATGGCAGGAGCACCAAAATATTTTCATACCTGTTCACGTAAAGCCTTCACAATGCTAGCGGCCTTCATGTTTTTTTAAAGGAAACAGAATCACAAATTTAATAAAAATATCTAAAATTACTAAAATGCAATTATTACCCTTTTTAGATCGTGTAAGGGGGCCGAAGATGTCGATATGGAGCACATGCCACGGAGCAACAGGCGCATCAGCACAATACATGCCCACTTTGGCACACTGTGGGGGCTTTGAGACCTGACAGTCCCGACAAGAACGGACGTGTTTCTGTACATCCGCTCGCATCTCTGGCCAGGCTAAATGTGCACTAATGCGACGGAAGGTTTTATCGATGCCCAAGTGCGCACCTAACAAGGAGTCATGGAAATATTTCATAACCATGGAGCGAAGAGTGGCCGGAACAACTGATTTCCTTTGTTTACCGGACTTTCCGATATAATACACTACACCCTGCTCCTCAATATAAGGCACGGCTTTACCGGCATGTAAATCCCTTCGGATCTGCACACACAACGGATCCTCGTGCTGGCATTCACGAATGCTTAAAAAGGACTCTGGGAAAATCTTACACACAGCAACGCTAATCGACTCGGTCTCTACCGGAGACAGACACTGGTGTAAAATTCTTCCGGAGAAAACATACGCGAAAGCGTATCGGCAACCACAATTTCACTGCCTTTAAGGTGGTGCAATTTAAACTTAAATCGTGACAGCCGAATACCCAGCGTCCGAGTTTACCTAGCTGGTTGGGGTGGTTGAACAACCAGCTAAGAGCCTGGTTGTCCGTGAACAGGTCAAATTCATGACAATCAAGGTAGGAAGCGAATTTTTCCACGCCAAATAGACACGCCAAGGCCTCTTTCTCGTACGTGCCTAAACGCTGTTCACCGTCAGTTAGAGTCCTACTGGCAAAGGCTATAGGGCATAACCTATCATCTTCCATGTGCCCAAGAACAGCTCTTTCTGCCATACTAGAGGCTTCAACCTGCAATGCAAACCTACGTTGGAAGTCAGGAAGAACCAAGACTGGGGGTGAAGACACTAAAGCCTTCTGTCGAACGCCTTTTGCTGAGTGTCGCCCCACACGAATTCAGCGTTTTTCTTCCGCAGCCTGTTCAATGGACCGCACACCACGGCGTAATCCAGAATGAAGCGTGCGTAATAACCAGTCATGCCTTAAAACTTCTGTATGCCCTTGACATTTCTAGGGCGAGGAAAATTTACGATGGGCGAAACCTTATCGAGATCCATGATAAGTTTACCTTTTGAAATTATATAGCCTAAACATTTTACGTGATCCTTGTCCAAGTGAATCTTATCAGGATTGACGGTTAAGTTGGCAGCTCTGAGGCGATCAAAAAACCTCGCACAAGTGCCGATGATGTTCCTCCCAGGAAGCGCTGTACACGATAATATCATCAATATAATTGAAGACCGACCTATATTTCAAGTCGCCTAGGATATGATCGAGCACACGGCTCATCGCCTGGCTACCAAAAGACACGCCCATAGGCACTCGATTGAATTGATACTGGCCCCACGGAGTAGAAAATGCGGTATATTTTCTACAGTCAGGGTGCAAAAGACATTGGTGTAAACTTGCGTTTAAATCAATGACTGAAAAAACCACGGCTCTTCCGAGGTGTTGCAGAGCGCTCTCAACCGTCGGTAATTCATAACTGTCTTCTATAATTTTATCATTTAACGGCTTGAAATTGTGAACTAACCTGAACTAGCCGGCATCTTTCTTAGCAACAAAAAAAGTCGGCGAACAAAAATCAGAAACGGAAGGTGAAATTACTCCTGCGTCTAACAGACCATCAACAATGGTCTTCATTTTCTACAATTTAGGGGGCGAAACTTTGTGACCTTTAGCCTTAACAGGAGTCGTATCCTTAAGGTGGAATTTGTATGGCATGACGTCACACCTGCCTATTCGCTTCGTGATTACGCCAGAGTACAAACTCATGACGTTCGCTATCGCAGTGTCTCTGTCAATGACATCTGACCTCTCGGGGCAAGACATGACTATAGGTATGGAGTCCTGGTGAATAAGTCTAATCTTTCTAGAAGGATTAAAGCTGAAAACTATTTCCTGATTTGCCACGTCCAAGACGCATCGCGTCTTTCCTAAGAAATCCAACCATAGAATAAGTTGATGACATAATCTGGGAACGACACTAAACCGCCAGTTCCCCGAGAAACCAGCAATTTTCAAGTGCAATTCGAACTCAACATCTGACTGTACTATCTCGCCGTTAGCCACACAGATTTTGACATCAGATCCGGAAGTCACACGGCTTAACAATTCAAACAGTTCGTGACTAATTAAAGAGCGAGTAGCTCCGGAATCAACCAAGGCGGGGAATAAATTACCGAACAAACCAACACTAACAAAATTACGAAACACGGGATGAGAGGCCTTCTTCATACGTCGACCGAGGAATCCACTCGCCCGCCCGGTCAACGCCCGTTTCGCGGACAGTTTGCTCTAAAATGCCCGGTGCGTTTGCAACGGAAATATTTCCGCTGATCGCGGCTCACAGCGGGCTGCGTGCACTCAGACACCGCGTGGCCGAAGTTGCAACAGTTGGCACACCTGGGGTGAGCAGAGCCGGGGCCGGGCGCAGGGCGGCTGCCTGCAGCTCCGCGCGCCTCGACAGAGGGAGCGCTTACACCAGCCGCGCAGTCAACGACCTGTGCCAGGCCAGAAAGCGGACTCAAAAGAGTCTGGGAATTCGAATAAAAATACTTAGGTTTAGAACTATTTGCGAATCCGCCACGCCCAGGCGTGATTACTGGGTAATCCTTCTGATATTTCCTCACTGCAAGGAGCTTATTTTCAATGTCACTGCTCCACTTGCGGAGGTTAGTTAAACTAGTGGGTGGGCTAAGCATGGCACTGTTCTGTAGCACCAGCGGAGACACGTTACCCAGGATGGTCTGAACTAATTCAGACTCAGAGAGGTTCAGTTCCAAAACCTCTGCATACGCCGCTACAGAATTGATAAACTGTAGCAAAGGTTCATTGGGCTTATGAAACCTGAACACATGTTCACGTTTGCACGTTTCTAACACTCGTGGAGGACAGGCAAACTGTAGCACGGAAGTTTTAAACTGTGCGAAAGTACAGTTCTGCCTAATGGCGTCAGTAAGCAATTGCAAATACGCAACTCCACAGAGACTTAACAGTGCTTTCAAAAGCTCAGTCTCACTGACTAGATTCTGACCAGCCAAGCGTCCCGCTGCGCTTAAGAAATCAAGAACCGCACGCGGTTCGCAACCATCCAGACGGGGAAGTAACTTAAGGTTAGCATAGAAAATTTTTTCATTGAATTGATAACTAGTAGGACTTGTACTAGCGGGGGCACGGTACCTCCTGTGACGACTCCCAGGCGCCTCGCACGTGACGAACCAGCTGGGCTCGGAGAGTGGCCACTGTGTCGCCCTCCTCGTCTTCATTCAGAACCTCTATGAGCTCGTCCCGCCGCATACGGTAAATCCACCCGGTTGCCGGAGTCCCCATGATGCATGAAAAAAATTAAATACACACGTTAATACACAATCCCTAGCAGAGTAGCGCAGTTGAAAGCCATTACAAAGCATTAACTAAGCGGATTCTGGACATGGCTTTCAACTGCCAGGACAAGATATCAAGGGGTAACGGGGAGGGACTGAATTTCAATATTCAGCACGGATCGTGTATTTTTAGGTGCATTTAAAGGTGAAAACACAAGAAACCTGAGATTCCAAAAAATACATGATATAAGGATACATTAAATTAATGCACATCTCAATAACAAATACTTATAGACGTGCAAACAGCCCTAGAGAAAAACAACTCTTTATAAGCTTCAATAAGAATTACAAAACTTGCACGCGTGTGTATGCACGCGGGACAACAGAAAGGGGCGCATAAATCCCTAACAACAAGTACAAATCACACTTTTCTACACATTACGGATTAACAAAGATGCTTCACTTAATTATTACCGTACGTTTGCGTACAAGAACAAAGGAGTACATTTAAATACAGCAACACGGAAATTAAAAAAATTTAAACTAACTGTGAAAGGGTAACATATCCCGTTAAGCTAATGTAGTATTCCCCATAAATATACATTGAAGTGCAGGCAGTACGACAGGAAATCAAGCCCTATCACGCTCAATCGAATGGTACTAGGCCCATAACTATGCTGACAAATAAACGGTAAACGTTAATATTGATACCATACTTAATAGATAACGTAGGAACGGTTACAAATAAATAATAAGCGTACAATGGCTTATTAATTCCAAAACAGAATAATACTAAGACTAGAACAATTGCAAACGAGTCGACCTCGCGGGGCAGAATAGTCAAAATAATGAATTTCCAAAAAGAAACTTTTACATCCCAAGCACAAAACATTATATCCAGACGTAATTTTTGAGGTGGCGGCCGAAAGAGAATATCTAAAAGACAAAATAAATTTAAAGTTCGCAAACTACTAACAAACTATGAATAGGGCCACCGCCTAACTCCCAGAAATAACTTGAACTTTTTTCCCCGGAGATCGCTCCCTCGACCTATCAACGAAGTGCCCTAAATGAAAAACAAAATTTAATAAGACCTTCAAACGCCGATTCATCATATTGCCATCCGGAGCAGTAAGCGTGGGCGAGGCCAGAAACAGAAGTTTCTATAACTCGCTAAGTGCATAGTAATTCAGGTGCACCCCACACTGGTGAAGAAATTTGAATCGACGGCAGGGGTGCGTGTCTTGTGGGATAAGTTTGGCACACGGGCCTGTGTGTGCGCTGGTAGGTTGTGTAATGCTAGAAAAGTTACGTGTACCTGATTCGGCGGGGGAGTGCAGCTCCCCACCAGCTAGATCGGCTAACTGTCGTGATGTAGTGTCGTGTTGATGTGCATTAGAGGCTTGTCGGTGTGCTGTAATTTCAAGTGACCTAGTTAAACTCGGGTGTGGCGTGTAGTGTAAAGCTGTGCGCGCCGCTCCTACGAACCCCTGGGAACACACAACATGCAAGGGTAGTTAGCCCTTTAGTGCATGTAACAGGTAGTTCAGTCCGACACTCGCGCAGGCATATAATCGTGTGGTCGTGTTGTTGATACGGTAAAAGAAATTACATGGATTAGTAAACCTCTGGCCGCCTTAAGGACCGAACTATTGCGTTCCAACATAGCTCGGTCAAAGTTAGGCTAAGCCAGTATTGCTGTAGCTAGCCCCCAGGCTGTTGTCTTCTAAAACCTGTAAAATAGAGAGTGGAGTTAGTGAATTTTATTTACAATGAAGATCGTCCTGCTTTATTATTTGGGCGGAGAAATGCCCTCGTCCAAACTTTATTTTTTTTTTATTTTTAAGACCTTCAGAGAGCTGAGCAACCTCTTATAAAGGCTCTGCGCGGACCACCGCGCATGCGCCAACCCCGGGAGGGGAGGCTAGAAGCAGAGCACATCACAACAGGGGGAAGGGAAAAGGTGGCCCCGGCACGCTATTTGAAAGTAGCGGAACCTGATCGCTGCATTATTAATATTTATTAAGATCATTATCGTCTCAGTTTTCTTCATAAACTTGATCAGAATTATTTATTTTATAACGAAGACAGGATAAGTCTGAAGATAAATATTGTTTTCTGGATAATTTTTTTTTTTTTTTTGTATTCTAACATGTTTTCCAATCATATTCTAAGGAGAAATGTAATACTTTAAATAGTTTACCATTTTAACAAGTGGTAACGTTAGTTTCATTAAAATATCTTCCATCGTGTTGGGCTCAGGGCTTCATCACATATTTCGATCATGCCAGCCATTGGTTTTGTCACCAGCTTCAGAGTCACTGTCACTATCCTCGCAGAAGTCAGCGTCTTCACCCAGATTACTGTAAGAATTCGAAATCGTTGACGTTGAAGCTTCTTCGTCGTCTTAAAGCTTAATTTTTAAGAATCCATCATTTTTACAAAGTTCAGAGGATACACTTGAATTAGGATTGAATGTATTCTCACTTTTCATGTTAACGATTCTTCCATTGTCTTAATTCTTCCAGAAATCATCAAATATTCTGATGATTCAAGACGGCGGTCGTGACGTCCTAATCAAAAATGGTGATTCTTTAAATTTTTTATTAATTTTTAATTTTTTCCTGTATCTTAAACATAAAATATATGAATTTTCAAGATGGCGGCCGTAACGAAAATCGCAACTATCTAAGATCCAAGATGGCACTGTGTGATATAAGAAATTTGTATTAATTTTTAAAAGTTGTATTGAGAATTTTTAGAATATAATATTAATAAATTATATTTTTACTTCGCCGGGAATCTAACCAAGGACCATAATCGATTAAGATACTAAATATTAAAAGTAGCAAATTAAAAAAAAAAATAGAATTTTTCCTAATTTTTTGGTCAAGATTTAAAGAATTTGAACTTTACGGTCAAGGGCAATGTCACCCAAGATGGCCGTCAAAGGCTCTTAGGGTGGCTTGTCGTTGGTAATTTAAGCTTCTTTGGGTAATTTTGGTTCTTTCTAAGGCAAAATTCAGTTTGCGGTTTTTCGAATTCCGTATTTTCGAATTTTTGAGGAATAATACGGGAAAATTTCCCATAAAACTTGAATTTTTCCCTCGAAACAGGGAAATTTTTAAACATTTTGAGTCTTTTTGAGTAATTTTTGAGTAATATTTTAGAAATTTTGAGTCCATGTTGGCCGCCATGACATAAAATCCAAGATGGTGGTCGGTAAGTCTGGCACCAAGCCTATAAGTCTGGCACCGATTATACTTTTATATTCTACTGATGTCGTGTAGCAACTAAATATCTGGGTAGAAATAAACATGTTGCTTTCAATTTAACCAAATACTAAAATGACACAAAATTGTAAACCATTGGTTCAATTGTTTTCTAAAAATTTTTTTCTAAACTTCATCTACAAAACATAATTCATTTTAAGTGAAAAAAAAAAAAAACAATCAAACTCTTGAATAAATAAGATAAAATTTTCATTGATGGGCTAATTTAGAATTGTATTGAATATAATATTTTTTTTAATAAGCATACAAGATAAATTGCGTTTGATTTAATGTAGGATACTTGTGATATTTACCTAATCGTAAACATGAATTTAATTCATCGATGTAGTCCACGGCCACAGTAATAAATGTGTTTGTTCGTCTTAATAATTGTTATTGCCAAGTCATACTTTTTAGTAGGTTAATTTAATGTTCTTTTATTAGTGTGTTGTATAAAGTTTTAAGTTTTTTGGTAAAATTTTAAAAAACTATTATTTATTTTATTTAATAACCAAGAACACGCAGCGTTTAAGATAAGTGAAGTCTCCATTACAAACTAAAATTCTAAGTGAAATAAAACCACCTCGCATTCGTAACAATTGTTTGTTTAAACATCAATAATATATGGAAATTCGCTTCCTTGTAAACGTATTTCAGTTACAAAGACAATATACACAGATATAAAAATATTACTTTTGTATTTATTGTAAATTTTAAGTTAAAATTTAAAAAAAAATTCTGTAGGCTAAACTAGTTTGAAATAACAGAATAAACGGGCAGAAATATGTATTAAACGTTATTACAGCACTGAGAGAAATAAATACAATTAATAATAATTTTCTGCGTAAGGTTCAGTATATTTAATGCAATAATAATACATAAAATAAATTCAAATTGCAATGACAGGGTTTGAAAACCTGCCTTAAGTTGTATTTCATGTTTCGTTCATTGACACCATGCAATCTACCGTTGTACAACTAACACACACAAACTAAAACCTTGAGATGCTACCTCTTAAATGTAATATTGCTAGTTTAATCGAGAATTCTTAAAGTTGTTTTTATTTCATATAAAAATTATTTAATTTTACAAAATATATAGGGTAGTTTCACTACGACAAAGTTTAATTTGATACACCAATATTTTTGGTATGTTTCCATAAATGTCCACAAACGCGAACATATAAGGATGCGTGCTGCCACACGCGCGGGTCCGCCATTTTGACAACTTTGGCTCGTAGGTGTAGGGAAAAGAATAATGCTAATTCCCTGTATTCCCCGCCTAACAGTCGGAAGCGCTCAGAGGCTACGACAAGTAGACGGGAGTCTTTATGTTGCCTACCCGTGTTTTGGAATTTGAGACTACCGAAACTGGTGGAAGTTGGGTTGTTATGAGCGGGAGTCACGACTAGACGAAGCTAGAGCATTTTAAGCACCCTAGGACACTAGGGTGCTCTAACTTGCCCCCTACATGAAACTAGCTGCAGAAAGGTACGCGTGGTCAGTCACTAAAACTCCATTTAAACAGCCAGCGGTTTACTCAACAGTCCATAGAACAGTCCATACTAGTAGAGGTGCAAGCAACAAGGAACATCCCACGGTATATTATGTCTGGCAGTTGGGACAAGTGGCCTGGTTTCGATTTCCGGTTGGGGAGAGAATTTTCCAAACTTTCTCCCTGGGTTGAGGACTTGGTGTTTGTGATATTCCATTCACCTTCATCCCGCGAAAGGAAATGGTAAACCACGGCGGAATAATCCTGCTTTGGCAAGCATAGGGGCGTCACGGCTGTCATCACCATGGCGATGCCTGTGCTCACGACACCAGTAATGGGAAAACCCAAACATCATCATCAGTAACGTAAAACAAGTAGGGACCTGCAAAATTCGCGACGAGGATCAACTACTCACTTCTACATGAATAAGTCAGTGTATTCTGTTCATTGGCCGCTACCTCCTATCCGGATTGCGTGTGGCTGGGTCGTGTGAATTTCGTGGTTTTGTTCCTTCAGGACGTGTCCAGCTAGCTACCCATGATCCAGTGAGAAATTCGTGCAAACATGTATTGGTATGCAATGATAGCGTGACTTCAAGAAATAACGCGAATTTTGCAGAACTCTAATAATTAAACCTTAAACTATAAACCCTACTAAACATTTTTCAGCACTTATACCAATTCAATCTGAATGATTTTTTTTTTCCTTTTTTAATACTAAGAATCCTAATATAATAGCATTATTTGTATTATCTAATACTGGTTGAAAAGGACCTGTTCTTCATTTAGACGTAAATAACTCTACATTTGATAACTTCAAAGATATGCATCATTTAAAAAAAAAGTACGACAGTGCAGTATATAGTTACAGATATTTTGTGAAAATATAAATTGTTTTGAAGATAATTTTATACCGCCAAAATATTTCTTCTTAGCTAGTTTGAATGACTTTAGTTTATATTAATTTCACATTATTTGTTTACGAAAATGTTTATTTTAATACGAGTTTTAAAAAATACATATTTCTAAACTACACAATCTTTATAGTCTCCAAAAACATCGGTCTTATAACAAAATCGGTCGAAGTACGCTCAATTCCCTAATTATTTTCCAGAATTTTATAAATGAGTGATATAAATTTCAAATAAGTTAAACTACTTCAAATACATTAATTATAATTAAAAATTACATTACTTGAAAATGAAAAAAAATAATGTTGCTAAAAATAGGTGTAAGAGTTGATTTGGTCATATCGTATGTGTATTTAAATCAAAACTAGAACTGTTTTTAATGATACGTAAAGTATAGTGGTCCCGAACGTTCAAAACTATAGTGTAGAAAAAACTTTCTCTCTTTAACGCATGGCCTACTTTCTGTAAAGTATCTTACTGTTTATATTAATTTTTAATTAAATTATTGCATGCTTAACACTTCTATAATATGTATAAAAGGTAATATTTTCTATTTACTTTAGTGTAACCTTTTAGTGTTGAATTAGCTATTAAGACACAGCTTCTTGAATAAGAAGCTTCGTTTGCACAAACAAATTAAAGATTTAATGGTATTTAATAATGCATGGAAAAACAAGAGCATGCTGAATGTGTTTTAAGATTTATATTAGAGCTTTCTTGATTTTAATGTCTGTTTCCATGTCTTGTACATTGGACACGTGACTAAATTACTCTAATAATTCAACTATTGTTATGCCAAATCGTTTTTTTTAGGTGTGTTATTGCCATGTTGTACATTCCACGTGGTGCAATATGTAACTTTTATCCCTCAGTGTGAGCGTGGAGCTCATTCTACAACGGTGCAAACACATGTGGCTAATACTATGCAAACACAACACTGAAGTGTACACGGAAAACAATAAAAATTTGATTAATTCTTAGCCCTTTTGTCGAATACGGGAATTCGCGTAGCCAAAACTTTTTTTTGTGCTTAGAAAAATTATATTATACAAATAAGGTAAGGGCGTACAAAATGACATACTAGTTGTAAAATCAGTCATCAAATGTTTATTTACTATTAATTTTGAACACTTTATTTAGCTTTATATTCTTTGGTTCATGCTTAATTAAAATTATACAGATAAATCAACATATACTAATAGCAAAATAATTATGAATAATTTTTAAAAACTTGGATGAAAACCATTTTGTCCGCCCTAGGCGGGTAAAATGACATACGTTGTTCGGACAAAATGGCATACCATATTTTTACTGGAATTCAGTCTGGAATTATTCCGCTATGCAAAGTTCACAAATGAATCTCTTCGTCTGTTTTGGCACATCTGCACACGATACATGAGCCCATTTTGTGCAGCTCATGCACCTTAGCCAGACCTCTTTCGGCCTTGACCTAGAAAATAGGTCATTGCAGTAAATTGCAATCATCCTCCTCTTGGGCAAGATGAGAAGGGCTCGTGAGAGACGAGAAATCATCTTCACTGTCCGAACTAAATTCCAAGACTTTTGTAACCTTTCTCGTTTCTTTTCCTTTGGAACAGGTGTAGAAGCGGATTTTGCTTCAGCCCCTTCTGTATTCGGCGTTGAAGTGAGCAACAATACCGTTGGTTTCTTCCATGGTTTCTGTTACCTTGTCCAGCTACATACATTCCTTGCAACACTGGATATAGCACGCTGACTGGCACATTGATATTCAGATCTTGGGGTATCGACCTAGATGACGAGGGTGTAGTAGGTATTGCAGCAGCTGTCTCTCCAGATTGGTATGTTGAGAGCGTGCGCGGGTTGTCTACAGCTGATGTGCTTGCAACTATCTGTGATGACGAAATGCTTTATCCAACCTGAGAAAAACCTGTTGAGGGTACGCATAAGTTTTTTGCTGCCGTTGAATCTTCTTCAGGCTCCACCCAGTTTTGTTGCATGAGGATGTTTGTCGTCTCAGCAGGCTGAAACAAATGATCTGGAAATATGTTTGGATCAAAAGGCCAGAGACCGGTTTTTTGAAACCCGTTGACTGCATTTTGCACCATTGCTGCTTTACCATAAGCTTTATTGAGTATCGCACCTATTTAAAGGTGAGTAACCACTCTGCCTGGATGACTCTCTATCCAAGTGTTCACTTCTTGATTCAAATAATTCTTCAGTGGACCATAGAAAGATCCGTCCAATGGTTGCATGTGGTACATGCAATGAGGTGGCAAGCACACCATAATGATTCCATGTTCTTTTGTGAATGTTAAGCTTTCATTACATTTATGAATGATATGCCCATCAACTACCAAAGGAAATTTGTTATCAAGGCTTGCTTTTACATGTGACTGAAATTGCACCAATCATTTATGAAATACATCTGTGGTCATTGTGGTCATCCAACATGATTCCTGTGCAATGCCCAAACTACCGGTTGGAGCTTCATCTATCAATTCCTGTTTAATGATTTTTCTTGGATAAATTAAGCACAGCGGGATATATTGGCCATTTGCACTCATGCAACAAACAACTGTCACACCAGATCCCTTTTCAGCACTAGTTAAAGCCCCAACCTGCTTACGCCCAGTGGTAGCAAAAACTTTTTGGGGTCTCTGAACTGCTGATAAAGCAGACTCATCGACGTTGTAGAGCCTATGCGGTGAAATGTTATTGCTCTAAATTATGTCTTGGTAGGTGTTAAACAGTGCTACTTGCGTCTTGTTGAAGGCTTGGGCTCTCGCAGCTATAGTAGCTTCTGGTTTTCTTAAAGATATGTCCGGGTGTCTGCGTCGAAATCCAGCCAACCATTATTTGCCTGCAATTTTTTTCATCATCAAAATTATTAGGACCATTTTCACGTCTGCAAATTGGTAGGCTAATTCCAGCACTTCCTTCCGTGTAGATCCAAACAACCTCGTTTTCAGT
The DNA here is from genome assembly GCF_032445375.1 of Bacillus rossius redtenbacheri. Taxonomy (NCBI): domain Eukaryota; kingdom Metazoa; phylum Arthropoda; class Insecta; order Phasmatodea; family Bacillidae; genus Bacillus; species Bacillus rossius. Next base: position 77,842,226 of record NC_086331.1, read on the forward strand.
AGCTTAATATGTTCAACCAGCTCTCGTTCCATCTCATATGTGAAAACACTCTTGTACCTACCCATGCCTAAAACAATAAGTTCCACGATTAAATTCGCTTTTATCATGCTTACAAGCCACGAAAGTCTAGAAAATATTAAGTAGGTAGATAGTCATGCATTTTGATGTTGGAGCAAAGACTTTATTTTGTTCCAGTGCATGTCTTCTAAGAGTCAATTGTGGGATTTTAAACACTTTGGAAGCCATCAACCAGCCCTTCTCTTTTTTCCACAGCTTCAATAGCCTTTACCATGGAGGCTTTATCCAAACCCTGTCAGTCTGTCTTTCTAGAATAGTTGTGAGGCACGTTCTATTATCTGGAAAAAGAAAATAAATAGGTGGGTCAAACGAAATACTATGTAATTTTATCCTAACAATAGGTGTTTCATTTTTTCCACCTTATAACCTCAAACATTAAAAAATGAATCCGCAAAAATTCCTTACCTCTACTAATGCAGTGTAGAACAATTTATGAGTTAAAAAAAGAAATTTTTACAATAAAAAGCTCTGTCAATGGGTAGTTAATGACTGTTTTTGAGGAGAAATTTATTTATTTTTTTTGTTTAAAGGGTGTATTTTTAAGAAAAGGCCGATGGCATTGACAGACTCACTATAACCAAGCTATTTTCTCACTGTAACTGGTCGTGCGAATCAATTTTTTTTGTAGTGAACAGTCATAACTCACTTATGTTGTTAGACTCTGCCGAGAATGATGCGTTGCTCTGGCGTGAGAAGGATTTCGTAAGCAGCCACGATGAATGTCACTGTCATGACATCTTAATTGTAGCGAATACTCAATCAAATCGATTTTAGCCAACAAAAATTTGCAAATTTGATTATTATCATCTAAGTTGCCCATACGGTATTTGGCTTGATAATAATAAATAAATAGTATATTGATATGTGCATTAGTCACTTGCATTTGATATGAAACTTGCCAGCTTTTGTTACTACCGGGATCACAGTAATGAAGTGGGACCGACATCTGTAGCACAGTTCCATGCTAGCCAGCTTGAGTCCGGGTGGGCCATGAATTCAAATTTGTAACTGTCGAATTAAATCACTACACTTGAGGCATTCCCTAGAATTATCTAAATACAAATTAACAACAACCAACTTAAGTTTTTAAAAGGGGATGGTTGGCTCGTTGGGTATGAAAAAAATTACCAATCATTTTAAATAAAACATATGAAAAAGGGGGAAATCACTCATTCCCCAACTAGGTGATTCCCAGTGAGGACAAAGCTGGATTTTTTGAAAGTGGGAAACGAGGCGCACATGCCGTTAAAATATGAATATTTTCTAGTATACTCCTTTGCACTACATCAGTGCAATGCGTCGTTTATCCAGCTTACCACAGCACCCCTTGTCTGTCTATACTGACGTCAATGTCAGCGAGTCGGTCAACTGTGATACTTTCTTTCAACTAGGAAAAGCGTTCCTAAATATCATTTACCCCCAAACATCTTAAACAAGAAGAGAAAATTAGATAATCTAAAGGTAATGAGTCTTAAATTAGCAGCGTTTCTACAGAATGATTTGACCATTGGCTGATGATATGTACATTTAAACGTATAACTTACAGGGTAAAGTTTGCCATTAAGGAAACTAGTGTCAGAATTTCGCTTGTACATTTATGTAAGTTTTAATTATTTGGCTAATTCTACTGACAGCAATTTTACTTTAGTTACATCTATGTTGAAATAATTCTGCTCAGATTTTTTTTTCCATCGTACCTAAAAACACAACCACACAGTATTCCACCACACATATTACATGTGTTTGATGTAGTGTGATCTAGTTGTCATAATACAAAGCGAATAAAACTTTTCAGTCTGACTTTTTCAATGTTAATCGTTTGTTTGTTTCTGAGTGGGCATAGGGGCAAGACACTGGACTCGCCATTCAGACGACTCGGGTTTTAATGCCCGTCTGGCCAGCCTAGTTTCTGTTTCCGTGGTTTCCTGGAAATTCCAGGCAAACGCGGGGCCATGAGATCGTTCGCCTCTGGTCTCTGTCGGTGTGTGTTGCCGTCTTTAATGCAATATAAATATTTGTTTCTGACACGCTGTGAAAACAGGGACCTAGGTTTTTGAGTAAGTGTATTTTTTGTGCAATGACAGGGTAACCCAAAGTGGAACATCCGGTGTCTGTAGACACCATGCTAAGCACTTCCCGTAGTGATTTGTTTAGGCATGAACTTTTGCTTTCTAGATGTGATCTTCTCAAAACCTCGCACCATTTTTCTTTGTGTTGTAGTTATTGTAGTAGTCACAGATACCGGATGTTTCAAAACAGACAACTTTAGTTTTTATTTTTACGTTTGTTACAATGAATGGTAAGTAACTTTGTGAAAAGTTGTGGGCATAAACTCTTGCAAATCATTTGTCTGTCACAAGAAAACCAAATTTGACATTGAAAATATTATGTACAAAACATAAATAAACTTCATATTAGTTATTGTTGAAAGAATAAAGTAAGAACAAAGGATTTTTTGCTCAACTGTCGTTAATTTTTCATGCGATATTTCAAACACATTTCTTTAACATGTATCTTGGACCCACCCCATTGCTGGTTTATGCTGGTATACATCACTGTAAATGTTTTGTGCTGTTACAAGGATAGTCCTTGGAAACCCAGCTGTCAAATATATCATTTATAAAATTTATAGGCAGAGCTTTGTACCAATGGCAATTATACAATGCTCTACCTTGTATTTTTACAAGTGATATCGTTGGCAACTGGGCTTCGAATGATTTTCCTGGTAAAAAGTACAAACGATTTTTAAAGTGTATATAAAAACCTTAGGACTGGACAGCAAATATGAACACGTAAACACACGAAAAAACAAGCCAATATAGCTGATATTAAATGTTATATGCTTAAACAACATAGAAATGTCCGATAAACGAATTTAACCAGACAAGTTACAGCACACACGAACACGATAGGATGTCAACGACGAGAGAGTTGCAAAAAGATCAGTTAATACAGAAAAGCAACAACTCCTGACAACACGGTGACGCAGAGACGAATAGAACGACGAAACCAAACATAAATGTGGACGAAAGAACGACGATAGCACACCAGAACGTAGTGGGCTTTCTATGACACTCGCGCACACATATTTCCTTTTCCGTTTTCTTTGTTGTTTGTGAGTTTCTGTGACAGATCAATGCTTCGCAATGGCTGGAGTCGATGATTCCTCCCCGAGAGACCATATCAGCCCTGGCACCGGGTGTCCCCGGAGCTGAAGGAGCTGAGGTATTTGAGTGAGCTGAGCCCCGCTCTAATCTTGCTCTGCTCGCATGTTTCAGCCTGCAAGAGGAAAGAAGACCCGCAGAGCCAGCCAGACCACACCCCCGCGCCCAAGAAACCACGTTTGGTTTTCACCGACCTACAGCGCCGTACGCTACAGGCTATTTTTAAGGTGGCTTCATGGTTTTTCATTGTGGGTGAGGGGAGGGAGTACACTGTGTCCGGTAACCGAGAAGTTGTCACCGGGATCCGCGCTCATTACCAAAAAACAAGGCATTATTGCTTAAAGCAAGCTGGAATCCTGTCGAGCCTTCCTCAAGTCCAGCGAAGCCAGGTCCAAAGAGTTCGGTATCTCCTGCACGGGGAATGAAGAATAATGCGTCGGACGAGTTCCTCTAAATCCAAGTTGCAATGAGCATAATTAGTGTGAGAATGGTTTGTTCGTTCACTAAATTATGTTGGAAACCCAAACTGCAATCACGAACATCGTCGGACAGGAATGAGCATAACGAGTACATGGCAGTAATAAAAAGTTTCAAGAGATTTGTTTCACTCTTCCGACCTTTATGGTGTTTGCTTGTTGTAAAAAGTAGAATAAGATTACTATTGTTATAACATCAAAACAAGTGTCTTAAGGCAACTGCTAATTTCAATACATAAAAATTGGAAATTCCTCATTCGGCGAATATTCAAGGCAAATATTTTATTATTAACTACTAGACTTAAAAAAATTCAGACGAAAGTTAACAAGACTTTCAAGTAAATTTACATTTAAAGTTTTTGTTACTGAGTATACATATCATACTCATCTCGTACAAACGTCTTATTTACGTCTGGAAGCAGCACAAGTTGGTGGGATTTCAAAACAATAGAAATATTTACAAAATGTTGAAAGTACTAAGTATGTTCATAGCTTCATCACCAAGCTTAGTATATTCTATGATATTAAACTGTGCACTAGAAATACTAACCAAAAACAACGTTAATTTTATGTATTGGTGAAGCGAAGATTTTTACTCATTACATTACGTCCTTAATTTCAAATCACAATTCATCGACAAAATGTAATTTTTCTAGTCAGTAGCAAGGAATCAAACCAACCCTGTACTAGAGCGAATGGTGACAAAGTCCAATCAAATAATATTATCCTGAAGCTGATGTAATTTCGAACGCAATGGCTGTGTTACACAACTGGATAAGTAAAGCATTTTAAGTAATAATGAAATATATATGCGGAGCATATTTCAATTTTTTGACGAATAAAAAATACTTTCCAGCAGTAACATAAAATTATTTCCCAGACAAGCAATAATAAAATAAAGTGAATTAAAAAATTATGAAATATGTTATAGTTCCATTTCGTAATATATATGTATATAAATATTTCTAAAGACGTATTCCGAACAAAAATATTTTATGACAATGATAGACTATTGTAAGTATTTATTTTTCAAATAGAAATAAATACACATTATAAATCAAGAAAATACCATTTACACACGTTATTGCAGAATGCCTTACCTTTTTTTACGAGGTATTAAATAATATAGTTTTATCATGAGATTTTTTTTACGAAGGAAATATTATTAACTGAACTATCTTAATATATTTATATATTATTTCAAAATACTTAAATTGAAAATTTAAGGCATGATTCGTTTAAGATAAATATACAGTTTCAAATTCCACAAAAATATTTGTTTCCAGAAACTTCTTGAAATTTCGCCTTGAACAAAAAAGTTATGAAACACAGGCCAAGGTTTCATCCAGAAGAATACGATACGTTGTCTTCATCTGAAATACCCGTAACATTTATATTTTATATTTCATAGAGAAAGTTGGCATACACGAAAATGAGAAAAAATTCTCTAACTTTTTCGACACAAGACAGTCCAATGGTACATTGCTGAAATCGAACGTAGTCTGGAAGCGATGATGCTTACTTTTAAAGAAAATTATTAAATTTCAGTCTTTAACAAGACAGTGACCAATACCAAAAATATATTTCAATGGTCTCCAGTATTTGAACATATTTTAAGTTGTAAATTTTATTATTTTATTAAAATGCATACATTAAACACTTAAAATGAAGGCTTCAGAAAGCTTAATGGTATTTTAGTAAAAACCTTCGTTCGGTTAACAACTAACCATTATATCTATGACTTAAAATTGCAGAAATTCTGCGTGAAGTTTAAAGTTCGCGGTTCGTTGTTCAGATGATAACGCTGTGTTTAAAACACATTTTAGCAAGTACAATAAACAACAAGCAACGAGTGAAATATTGTGAAAATACACTTCGAAATATGAAGAATGAAAATTATTAGGGAAAATTTATCTGAAAGTTTCGTAGATTTTGGTATGAGAGTGTTAAAATATTTTTAATGAAACTGAGACTTCACTGTAAAAAGAAGATTAAGTGAATTGAAATAAAATTTGCGTGCTCAAGAAAGGTTTTTAAATAAATGTGAATTACATTTTTGCAATGAAATATTTATTATTATTTGTTCTTCTTCAAAGATCCAAATGAATTTCACGTAAAAGGAGAAGGGTACAATAATTTAAATGTGAACTTAACAACCACGGTGGTATATTAGTACAGTGGAAGAGAAATAACTCTACGATATTCTGAGAAGAAAACAAAACTTTATTCCGCCTATAGTAAAAACAAAATACAGTACTATTGTGAGTTGAAACTACTCATAAGGTTTTTCCAGTGTATTCTTCCTTTTTTGACAGAATATAACTATTTCCTGAATCCACTATTACGTATGTGAATAACTGCTGTACACAATATGTAAATTGGAACTAAAAATTATATAAAAATTATTATATAAAAAGCTGCTGCAAGAATATAATAATAATATGATAGACTATAGTCTTTCTTGATTTTTAGTACAAATTTCAAAAATTGTTTTTGTGACATATTTTCAAAATCTTCAGTTTTGAATTGTGATTTTATTCCGAGTATGCAGTGTAGATTAATCCATCATTTCTTCTTATGTGAGAGCAACTGTCCAATATTAGTTCATTGTTACTTGAAAACATAGTATCTGAGATTATGGTAGATTACGTAGTTATATAGCTTGTGATCACTCCAACTAACCAACTATCTTGTAAGAATTGTCAAAGAATAAGCTAAGAATATTTCTGGAAGTGAAGGAAGTCTGCTGCAAATAAATAATTTCAAGATATTTTAAAGTTTACATTCAGAATGTTTATTTAAAAAAAATTGCTGATTAGATTGTTTGAAAGTGTGTGATTTAATATCCTTTTGGTTTTGATGTTGCTCTTTAAACGAATCTCATTTTAGTGTTACAAGCAAGCATAAACTATGCCTTTTTATTAATTTGACGTGTTTTTTTTTTGTGTTGGCCATCAAGAGTCTGAAGGGCACGATACATTTTGGCTCATTCATTACTGAGTTACCAAAACTGCGAACTGCTAGATCGAGGTTTTCGACATTCCCAGTGTGTTTTTTTTTTTTTTTTTTTTAAGAAATGCGGTGGAGAAGATTATCAATAATTACTGAAAATAAATATTTAATGTCAGTGCTGTTCCGTTATGTGATACAAGTGGTGCGCATAAAATGTCTACAAGTATTTTTATAAACTGTGATCCAAAAGAATATCAAGCGCGAAGCTTGGTTTACCAGAAAGGGAATTATATAAACAAAGTTTATAATCTGCATATTTTCTTCAGTTTACGATCAAAGAGAGAGAGATCAAGAAATCTTCTCGGAGTCCCTAGTTATTTCTTTGAAAAAAGCAAAGTGTAAACGAATGAAGATTATAGTACGAAAAAAAATCCTAAAACCTGCAACATGATATACTGAAGATACTCGTCGTTACTTTGAAGCTAAAATAACAAATCTAATGCCAGATTTAAGTTAGGCAAGTCAGTGAAAACTACGAAAAAAGCTATAGAAATTACAATAAATATTTATGTAATTTATTTCATGGTTTCAAAAAATAACAGTACTTTAACTCACCGAGCAGTAAATCTTTGGTTTTTTCAGTATAAATTATTTTTAATTTAACACATACAAAAATTTTTCTTATTTTCTTCTTATCCTGAAGAATGATTTTTTTTTATGTTAGGTGCCACGTTTATTAAAGGTAGGCGTAATGTTTTAGCATTTTCTGTATGTGTCATCAAATTTAAGTTTTAGGGCTAAATAACGTTTTTCATAAGAGTTACTTTAGAAGTCACACTAAACAACAAGCTTCACGTCCAAAACTGTGCTGCGGTGCGAAAATGCCATTAAATGAACTGTCGATAAAAAAAATTATCTGACAAAGAATTGTAACAGTTTTATTTGGCGTGAGTGGATGTATAATATAAGAAACGTAATTTGCGATCAAACGTGGCATCTTCAAAAATAAAATAATAGAATAGTTTGCATATTTCTTTTGCTTATATGATTATCTTCATATGAGTGTAATACTTGCATCATCCTACAGAAGAAAGAAGGCAAAGATTTAGGATTGATTGTACATGGAAAATGTAAAAAGACATTCGGGGACATCATTGAACTAAAGTTATTAATTAATAAAGATGTAACTGAACCCAAGAATTGTCAAGATACAATTTACACCAGCACTTCATTCATTAAGCAAGATGGTCCAATACAGAGATATTAACAGATGTGATACTTTAAAATGTGACTTCCAAATTGTATTCGTAATGTACAATTGAAAACTTTTATTTAACACTAGCTTAGTATTAATGGTTATTGCGTTAAGCTTCCGTAGCTTTTAAAGTGAAGGTTTTTTTTTGGGTCATTTATACACATTTTAAATATATATTTGTGTTTTTTTAATACCAACAAATTTTCAATCAATTTGCTGCTACACAGATGTCATTAGTGAACTTCAGGCAGTAAAAATTCTTTCAAATAGAATTATTTTACTACGTATAATGTTTTGCAGTGAATTTCTGTAAGCTTTGAAGAGTCCTGTGCAAAATTACAAATCTGTGTTTATGTGTTTGAGATGACAGCACCAGGCTCCTCCGAGGCGTACCTCTATTCTGATAGAATGGTTTTGCTCAAAATATCTCCTTTTTTTCAGAGGACTCTTCAACGTGTGATCTTTGTCCCGCGAAACGCTATGCGGCTCTGCGCTGGGGATACCGAACTCTGCACCTGAATTCCAAAACACAGCACGTTCGCCATGATAAAGAGAGTTCACAACGCCATTTGTACTCTTTCACTTAAACACGATTCTAAAAACTTCTCGGTTACCAAGAATGAACACAAAAAATGTAAGTAGTTTTAATCCTTTTGATATGTTGCGATGATTTGCAGTTACTGATGGACAGAAATTTTAGTAACTTTGTATTTGCACAGAAACTAATAACTAAGTCTTATATTTAATTTTAAAAAATTAAACTTATGTCTCCTCTTAAGGAGCATGCTATTTAAAAAAATATATTATTTAAATTATTTTTCTACTTCAGGCTTGTTTTACAATCATTCTGAAAGTAACTATGAAGTTCATTGTAACATGAAATCACCTATTTCAAAATCTGTGGTCCAATACCTCTAAAGTAAATTGGAATTACGGACTGGAAATCAGGTGAAGAGTTAAGGTATAGAATACTGTGGACTACTGTTTTTGTCTATGCAGTAAACTTATCATAATATACATTAAAAATATAAACCGTTTTATAGAAATAATAAATTTAGTAGTCTAAACCAACAATTAACGTCGTGTCTGGAAAATAAAATTATAACGTATTGACTTTTAAGACAAGAGAGAAAGTTAATAAAAATTTGTGTTCACAAGATTGAAAAATTATGTTTAAAAGGGACACGAATGTTGCCAAAAATTCATTAAATTTAAATTTTCTGAATTAGCAGAACAGGTCATACTCTATTCTCAAGTTGCTAACATATTGTGTGATGTAAAACGAGAGGTGGTTTGAAAACATTTTAATAATTGATATATTTCTCTTAACTTATTACTTTACTAGTTAACTTTTAACGCTTCGTACAATTTTCCAGAAATTCAATTAATCAGTGCTGTATTCGTTTATTAAATTTAACTGACACTAGGTAGCTCAAAAGTAATTTTTTTTAATTCATTAATATAAAGGTATATTAATAATTAATATTTCTTAACGATTTTACTTGAAAAAAATATATATATATTTACGAACATGCGCTTGAGTGAATATGGTTGAGTTGTGGAAAATAACTCTCCAGTTATTAATAAATACATTAGCCAAGTACGTTGGCCATATGTTTGGTATCATTATGATCGTGGTAAAGATTGAGCCTTGATTGGCACGACGAATAGCCTAAGCAAACTCCAGTTATATTATTGAAAGACGATAAACATGACTCTTCAGTGGGTAGACGGGCGTATTTTTTCCCGGAAATTGCAAGGATAATGATAAGCGCTCTGTCCTTCAGTCGTCAGACCCCATTATGTTTGTTTATGAAAACTAAAAGGGGGCGTGGGTCAATGAAAAATTGGGAAAGATTTAGAAATTTGAAAGGCTGATAAAGTGTCATACAGTAATGCTATTAAAGTGACCCAGCTTAGTCACGCTTCGGAGCACTAGAATGTTTATATCATAGCTCATAGTGCTTAGGAAATATAAAGTTTCTACTGTCTTTTTATGTTTAACTTATTATTAGTACGGCATCTCAATTTAAAATTTTGTTAAATGAAATAATAACTTTCGCGGAAGACATGTGGTTAGGCTGTGCTGAATATAGTTAAGGTTATTACGAAAACATATTAACAGAAAAAAATGCACCGAATTTCAATCCATTTTTACCCAAAAATTGGGTAATTTAGAGATGAAATAAAATTAAAAGTAAATGATTTTACGTTGCATATTGTATTAACCTTAGTGAAACATTGCTTCTATATCAAGATTTACAGTGTATGCTTAGTTCCCTGGTATTATAAACACATGAAAACTTTAAAAAGAACTTCTAACCAGTGACTAAAAGTGCATTATTTTAAGCTTATTTTTACTGGCATAAAATTTATTGTTTAGCTAAGCACAAATTAGAAAAAATGTGGCAACAATGCAGTGGCTTTTCACATTGTGATTATCTGCCGCGTGTTATAACGACGGTTAATAACAGACAGGAAACATCAACAAATCCTTACGAGCAAGCTATCGCGTTGTGTCAAATAAAATTCATTAGAAAAATAGTTTTTTTAATTAATGAGAGGTAATTAAGATTTAACCAATTGATACAGTATCGGCACAGTTAAAAATGTGTTAAAAAATCGTAGCATTAAAGGTGACAGAAATAAGTAGTATATAATAATTCTACCTAGCCCAGGCCCTAGGGTGCATGATGTGGAGCTGTGAGCTGACCGCCATCTTCAGTAACCTTGAACTTATTATTTGACCTTGACCATTACCCCAGCCGATATATTATATGACCTTGACCCAAGCTTCGATCTTGGATTCTAGAAATTTCTGCAATTTGTATTCGCCTGCAAGAGGGCACAATCTTGTTTTCATCTACAGGAGGACACCATTTTCTTTCTTCTTCTGGATGCCGCCAACTTGGACTCGTCTGTTGGATGCAGACATCTTTATTCTGGAGTATGTTCCTATAATGTACCAGTGTCGCTCAGTCTCATGGTTTAGATCCATTATATTTAATTAACATATCTGCTACTAGGAGTACTAGTGTCACATATTGCTAGATCATGCAACCGGTTTTTTTAATGATTGATACTAGTATCACTAGTGTTTTGTATTGCACACATAGTCAACAAGAGTGCGCTACCTCCATATTGGTTTATTTTTACCCGATAGATTGAAATTACTTCAAATACCAGTTCGTCACCTATCACAGCAGTCACCATCTTAGCGAAAATCTTGGGTCGCAATCTTAAAAAGCCATAGTTTCCACACAATAAAATTCGAGGTATTCGAAAAATTATAAAAAATAATGTATTTTATATATAAATTAATTTCATCAAATACCATAATTACTTCAATCGCTGGTCAATAAAAAGTTATTTTGGCGCAACTAACTTGTTTATGATTTATTTAATTAAATAAGATAAAATTTCTTCAAAGGGCTTAAGGGGCCCGCCTCGTCAGGGGTGTATGTGTGTTAGTGAGGCGGGATGATAAGCGCGACGCTCGCTGGTGCTTCCAGCGCGGTATAGCCTCTAAGCACAAGTGTCTGAACTGGCGCGCATTCGTCTCGTCGTCACAGGATAACTGTGAAATTTGAGCGGTGACCGTAACATTATATGGCGGAGAAATGAAGATAAAGGTGTTATGCAAGCCCCTTAAGTGCTTTCAAGAATCTGTACTGATTGTTTTATGCCTAAAAATTACTCTGAAAACACGCGTTTTAGGCATTTTAACGCTTCTAAAAATACAATTTAAAAACTTAATCCGAAATTAAAAGTACTTTTCGGCCCTCAGCGAACTCTTAAATGCTATTCGTAAATAGGCCCCACTCGGATATCTTGAGTATTTTTTAAATCGCGTTGTTTTTCCTGAAGCTCTGCACACCGTATGTGTTCCCAGGTAGGCGGGCTCCTTAAAGGCTTAAAAGCTACCAGTAAGTTGCCAATGTCATATTGCCTGATATTATGAAACTACATTACTATCATTATCAAATTTAAAAAATTTAAAATAGCAAAAATAATTTATTTTTAAATTAGTTGATTAAATTCATCGAATACGGTCTTTGAAGAAATCTTTGGTCAGTGCTTTAACTAATGCATGCTTAAATTCACTGTTTGAATTAATTTTTTCTCATTACATTTTGACAAACATACTATCATCCTCACATTGAACTATGATTTATACAAGAAAAATGTCCGATTATATATATATATATATATATATATATATATATATATATATATATATAATTGTAAATACACAAACCATAAAGACTGTATTCCATGAACCTTATTACTTATGGTACTACAGTACCAACTACAAGCATATAGGCCAAGTATATAACGTCTTCGTGTTCGGATACTTGGCAAAGCTTTCAAACAAAACATGATAAATATCGAGCACATAGCTCAAGTGTCTCTGAACTGCCAGACCTACAGTACTGGCATAACCTGACATGCTTAACGATTATGGCAACGGCACTGATGGTTAACCTAGACACCGCCTAAGTTAGAAGAAGTGCGGGATGATCCTTCTTGTCAATGGATCCCCTCTGATGTTTCCTCTGACGGCCCAGAATCATATTGGTTAAATCTCGCATTTGGTGTGGTGCTCCTATCACTTGCAGAGAGCTCGGAGATTTCCCCAGCTCTGAGAAGAGCTGACGCAGTGAGAGGCTATAGCTCTGGTTACTAGCCTGGTCAGCTAGGAGGGGTTGGATAGGCCTTTACCGGACCACGTGTTCCGTGGGTGACTGAGGATCTGGATAGGCGCCAGTAGTACTTATAAGGTCTAAGGGCTAAGGACACAGTCATTTCTGGTTAGCTGAGTGAACTAGGGGTACGAGGTTGTTATGATGCTGGGATGGGTAGCCTCAGCCTCTCATCATAGCCAACTCTCTAACGGCTTTCCCGATTCGCGGATACGGCATATTCCGTATCCACGCCCATGGGGGCCCCGGGACGGAAAGGGCTTAATCTAAGAGAGCCAGGCTACCAAATAAAAACGGGGAAACCCCTTCTACATGTAGAACCATAATAAATAAGGTCCACAGAATACAGCCTCTATTGTAGGCATAATGACAATAACACATTGTTACGATCGCAGACAGGACCACGACACGCGCCAGGTTCGGAGCATGCTAGCGGCCCTGCACGGCCCCTGGCGTCACGCACCGTGTCACGTGCAGTCCACTGACGTAAGGCATGCCACGCGCGCCTGGTCGGATTACACAGGTCCTTGCTACGCGCTTCCCCCGCCGCTCCCCGCACATCGCCCTTCCTCGGCGCTGTTATATTTCGCTGAGCGGCCTTGGGAATTCCGCGGCGTGAAGGAGCAACACTTTTCTGAACTTTTCGGGTGTTGGGTTGACCCAGGATGACGCGACTCGTCACAGCTCCGCGAGTGAACGGAAGTGTGACATCGGCGAAGAGGGTGAGATACCCCCTCGATAGTGTCGTGACGTAGAGCGACGGGATCGAGAGAGTGCGACTGAGTGGCGCGAGACTGTGTGTGTGGACAGGCGCGAGGTAAGAGACGAACCACTGTTGAGCCTAGCTCCAGTGAGGAGTGCGAACTGTGGAACTTGACAGACAAAGTGACTTGCGAATAGATATTTTTAAGTGCCAGAGACTGGTGATCGTACATTTTTAAGTACAATTATTTATTGGTAATTTGAATATTAGTAATTAATATAACTGTAATTGAAAAACCTAATTGGGTTATCACTTACGAACCCAGTTTTCCCCCAAATTAAATCGTAACAATATTTATACGGTTCGACACTTGTTTTATTTAGCATCAGAATAAATTATTTTGATTTTTTCATTCCCTAATGAAATATTAATTTAGACGATTGTGCGGTCAAATGTGCATCATTTTTGATAAATGTTCGTCCGAATGTGCGACCTAGATAATTAAATTGCATTTTAATTTGCTTGATTTTTAATTAATGAGCTTTAAATTGTACATCATTTTTGATGAATTTACGTACCAATGTGGATCCTCTTTGATGACTGTACGTCCAAATGTACGTCCTTTTTTATGAATTTGCATTCATGTGCATCATTTTAAAAAAAAACGAACATTCAAATATGTTTTTTAATGAATGGGCGTCTAAATTAGCGTTCGTTTTTATGATCGTGCATCCTTTTGGATGAATATCCGTCATTCTCGATGACTATTAACGTTTTGGATTATTGTGTGTCTTTTTTGTGGAATATGAATTGTGCGAAGTCAAGTTTTAGTCTGAATTGTTGATTCCATGATAATTGTAATGACATTTACATATTTTTCAGATGGATATTTGTCTTGTATTGAGACATTGTTCGTAGTTAGGATGATTAGAATACTCGTCGAAATGTAATGGATAAAATTATTTTGAAGCCTTAATTGCTTTTAGCACTGACCTAGGACAGCAATCTGTGAAAAATATTAATACATAATAAGCAATTACTTTAAGTTGATTTTCCCCGAATTTTCTTTTTATATTGTTACGAAAATGTGAGGCGAAAACTGGGATCGTAAAGGATAGCCCAATTAATTTAATTCAGTTTTATTAATTACTAATATCTAAACTTTAAATTTAAACAAAAATCTCTGTCCGTAAAATCAGTCTTACGCCGATCAATCACACACTATCCTGCCCACTAAAGCTCCGCTCGACAGTGGCCGCTCCTCTGCTAGCCTCTGTCCGTTCACCGCAATCCTCGACGACTACCTCAACACTCACCAACGCCGCGCCGCAGCACTGTCCCGGACTGTCGCTACTGTCGCCCAGACTCGCTACCGAAGAGGCTCTCGAGAATCTGGTGGGTCACCCTCGCTGGTATCGCTACCCTAAAGAGACTGTTTATTGGTAGCCAGGTTTTAAGCCGCCGAATAGTCGCTCCGATGCCACCGCGTGGGTATCACCGATGTGCCTCACCGGCAGGCAGATACTCTCTCGTCCGATTCGCTCGCCAAGGGCCACTCACCCTCTTCACCTCACTCTCGCTTATAGCACGGGTATCGCCAGTATCCCTCCCCGAAGGAAGAGACTCTCTTCGCTAATCTGCTCTTCTAAGGCGGGATTCGCTGCTTTTATACTTTGCCATGTTTCTCGAATGGTCTGGCACACCTTTGATGTGCCGCGTCATCCGTGTCGATCCGACGCTCGAAACACCCAGAAAAGTGGCGTGCTATTTATGCTATTTATGCCACTCTCCGCGGTGGCTTCTGGGAGCCCGCGAAACTCTCCGGGCGCTTGAAAGGTCAGTAACAACAGCGCTAAGGAAGAATGGTGCGCGGGTAGCGAGGACTCTTTTGCATGCGAGTCACACGTTATGTCAACAGGCGGCGCTTCACCATGCCACACCCGGGGGGCGCCGGGCCAGATGACCGTGAGAAAGTCCATTGGCCTGCCTTGCACAGCCATTCTCCCAGTACGTTTGTAACAATATTTATATATTTTCAAGATGTTAGCCAATATGACATCGAAAGGTTACTGGTGGATTTTTAGGTGCTTTGGAGAAATTTAATCAATTTTAATTCAAAAAATCATTAATAATGGAACTTTAGATGGAAATTGATCAGATCAATATATTAATAAATTATTTTATTTTTATTTTTTCCTAATTTTTGTTTAAAATTACGAATTTGCAAGATGGTGACCAAGATGGTCAACAAGATGGGGGACTCTGTTATGGCTGCTGACGACCTGGTGTTTGATATAAGTTTGCCATAATTGGGTGCAGAAATAAACCAATATGGTGTAAATGCTTAGCAGACGATGTATACTATACACTACACTATCTCTCCTAGTGATTAGCATTTAAACAGACATGGTGGTAGCGTGCTCTAGCAGAAAACGTGTATAATGAGCTACACTAGTATTCCTAGTAACAGGCATTTAAATTTTAAAATGCTGGCCACCAACAGGAGTGGCTATTTATCCTCCATATAAAATAGACTGAAAAAAGATGGCGGCCCCCAGCAGACAAAAACTTGAATGCGGCCTCCAACAAACGAATTCATGATGGCGGAATGTTCTAGAATCCCAAATGGTGGAACTTCGTAAAATCCAAGATGGTGGGGTCAAGGCCATCCAGAATGGGGGCCTAGTTATAAGTAAAGGCTTCCATATTGTTGCCGTGACTTCGCAATCCAAGATGGTGGTTTGCTAACAGCTATACATACCCTGCACCCTAAGCTCGGAGGAACTTTTACACGCTACTGAAATGTCCTGCTAATGTAGACTAACTTACTCTTTTGAGCGTGTGCCAAAAAACTGGTAAGAATATATATATTAAAAACCTTACACGAACATAATTACAAAATCAGTTTTAAATAACTAGATTAATTAAAAGTTGTTATGTTCAAGCCAGTTTGTTTAAACAAGAGAAATAAAATCTTTTACGTTGTAGCATGAAAATAAAATAAAAATAATATAAGCACGTGCGTATGTTAATATTTTTGTCAAAATTGATGGATAGCTAGCAATAAAATTTCTAGAAACTATAATTCTACTATGTATTGGTAATTACATAGCAAAAAGTAAAAATATAGCTTCAGAATTTTGGTTCAAGTTGTAATTTGCGATAAATGTTTAATTAAATTCAGCACAATTTATGATGTAGCTGATTACTATTAGGCATCTCTTATCTCTTTATACATGCGAAACAATATGAATAACTTATTTTTTTCTTATTCTCAAATCTTTTCTGTTCTCTAAACATGCGTTACCTTTAAGATTTATTTTACAGTTTTAGAATTTTTAATGAATCATTTTTCAGATTAATATTTCTTTGGTCAATGGAAAAATTTAATTAGATTCAGCTCAGTTATGTGTCTTAAGTCTTTATAAAATTCATTTATAAATGTTTTAACTAATTAATACAGTAACGTGACTTAAATTTCTCATGGAAATAACATAATTAAATTTTTTAAATATTGATGAATACACCTTTTAATCTCGAATCTGTCAAGAATGGTTACCACATTTGTTTAAAAGTCTGTAATAACTCATAAATGGGAACTATTCTTATTTTATAAATAATTTTTGGTAAAGGAAATAGAAGTCTCGGTTGGAAAACAGAAAAAAAAATGTTAAACACCATCATCATGAAAACATATTTACAATTAAAGTACAGAATTCCATTTCAGTTTCTCCCGAAAAATTTTGATTTCTTATACATTTAAAAATTTTGAATTAAATAATCTTACCTTGCCTTTTGTGTTAATATAACACCATCGTTACTCTTATAGCCGGATTCACAATATGTTATTAGGGTCTTGGTTTTCATACCACATGATAAATTCAAATAGAACTGGTAGCAGTTGATTATTACTCTAATGGTTCTTGACTTAATTAAACATGTTCCGAAATCAGTGTTTTGCCAAGCAATGTTTAAAATAAAGATGGCAAGATTGAAGTGACGTTTCAAATGTTGAATGGCTGCCAACTTTACTTTATATTGACTGCTACAATTGGCAGTAAAGCATCATCATTGTCCAACAGTATATTGTTTATAGTGTGTGCCGACTAACGGCTAAGAATATAATTATATTAGTTATATGTGAATAACTATAGTAAAAAAAGTTATGATGTGAAAGACAAGTGGTGTGTTATTACTTCAGTCTCTGAGTATCAAACTAGTATGTGTGTTATAATAATTTACGTCCCATAAACATTAAAATAAATTTCAATTATTAGGTCGTAGTGTAACTGGCAATCCCTTAATATTAAATAAAATAAAGATCATTTTGATAATTATAATTATATTTCTATCATTCTATATATTTCCTTCGTTATTCGCCGTAACAGTAATCAATTTTTTCTAGGAGAAACATGAATGGTTAATTGATTTTTTTAAAGTCCTATTACAATTTCCGAAATATCGATGGACTTTAAAAATTCTTGCAGATTATCTGCATGCTTATTTAAGTATATAATTAAATAGGCACGCATTTCTGTTGTAACGTTTAACTTAATTTACAGTCCGATAACCTATATCAAAATTTTAAAGCATCTACAACCGTCAAAAATTCATAACATAACGTCAAGTTAGCCTAGAAGAAGCTATATCCTTATACACAAATTACTCATAAGACTTTTACGCTACACAGCGGAACATCAAATACGTCAAGAATGGCTACCATAATTCTTTTAAATGTTTTGGTTAGCCTAGAAGTTGGAACTATTTTTGAGTTTTAGATATCATTGAGGTTAAATTAAATTTTGACCGGAATTTTTTTTGCATCGAGCAAGGAACAAACTAAGATGTCTTAAAAATGACCTGATCAATTTTTACACCTGAACTTGGTTCGCCACAACAGAGGAACCAAATTAAAAGTTAAATATTACCACGCTGCATCGATTCTTTAATTGAAAAAGAACCCGTCCGCTTTTTTTTTTTTTTTTTAATTTTTCATCTGGGAAAAAAATTTTGCATCCTTATTTTTTTTGTGTCTGACATGTTCATGGTTAACTATGACTTTCAAATTACACAACTTTCTATAAAGTGTAAAACCAATAACACAGAAATACCACGAATAGAATAAACATTCATTTTTTATTTATTAGAAACATACAACGCGTTAATATTACCCTCCAGAAAATTATTAGGGTTTGTATCTGAACAAAGCATTACGCTATGGTAAGACGGTCCCTACCTAAGCAACCTCTACATAAGAGGATGATATATGGTGAAAACCAATTTTTGAGTTTTGACTTTAAGGATCGCCTGAGCTTAACCATTCCCTTGCTGAGGGTATGTTAAGGAGACGTTGGTGAAAACGGCAGTAAATATTCTGTTAGTTAAGTATGGAGAAACTAGCATCTTTGCTACAGTTTATATATTAACACTTCGTGAAAAACTATATTAAATGATTTTTCTACGTCTAGGAATGTAGACACTACATAAACCCGGACATTGAATTCGCTTGTTATTTCCTCAGTGAGGCAAAATATCTGTTGTTCTGTTGAGTGTGCAATACGGAAGCCAATCTGCTCGATAATAAGAATATATTTTCCGTGTGTGTCTGTTGAGTCGGTGTAGTAGTATCACTCGGCTACTTTCTAAAAAAAAAAGTGTATTGAGTAGGCCGATCGGCCTATAGTTTTGTGGCAGATTTTAATTATTCCGTGGTTTGTGGAAGACAATGACATTACCTTCTTTCCATTGGGAGGGGAAGCAATGTAATGTTAACATTTCACTGATGAACGCAGCTAAGTATTCCATGGCTTCGTTTGGAAGACGACAGCCTGAATGCCTTTTTACCTTGGGGCTTTTCTGGCCTTCGTACCCTTGATTACCCTTTTAATTTTCCTGTGCATGAGTTGGGTACGCCCTTGCCGACATGGCCGAAGCATTGGTAGTTGCTGCACTGCGAGGGGCCACAGGGTGGCGGTAGTACTCAATGCATATGGGCTTGCCCGTAATCGTGAGCATCTTGTCGATGTCGCAGGTCTGAGGGACCTCGGCGACCAGCTTGTCGCACTTCTGCCTTGTTTGGGGGTTGTCTAGGAACCAGAAGGACTGGACGGGCAGTCTCATGTTCACGAACACCTTGGTTATGAACACGGCCAGTGTGCGTTGGTGCATGCCACGGAACATGAAACGTTTTGGAACTTCATCCTTCTGGAGAAGGATGGAATGTTAGGCACCAAGGCCTTAAGGAGCCCGCCTCGTCAGGGGTGTATGTGTGTTAGTGAGGCGGGATAAAAAGCGCGACGCTCGCTGGTGCTTCTAGCGCGGTATAGCCTCTAAGTGCAAGGCTCTGAACTGCCGCGCAGTCTTCTAGTCGTCACAGGATAGCTGTGAAATTTGAGCGGTGATCGTAACATTATATAGCCTAGAAATTAAGATAAAGGTGTAATGCAAGTTCCTTAAGTGCTTTCAAGAATCTGTACTGGTTGTATTTCGCCTAAAAATTCCTCTGAATATATGCGTTTTAGCCATTTTAACTCTTCTAAAACTACAGTTTAAAAACTTAATGCGAAATCAAAAGTAATTTTCGGTCCTCAGCGAACTCTCTTAAATGCTTTTCGTAAGCAAACCCCACTCGGATATCTCAAGTAGTTGTGAAATCGCGTTATTTTTCCTGGAGCTCTGCACACTGTATGTGTGCCCGGGTAGGCGGAGCCCTTAAGGGCCTTAATCGCAGTTCGCGTTCGCGGTTGTACCCGGACCATTTTTTCCTGAAGGAACGATTTCAGAGCACCGTGTACCATTGGGTGATTGTGTCCCTGGTCCAGGAAAACGTAGAGCGGCTTAATCTGCTTTTTTGGTCGAGATGTGCCGCACTTCGGGTTTAGCAAGTGCACTGGTCTCTGTATTGTCTTAGTCAGTTAGCAGCTCAGCTATACCTCACTGCGCGCACGAAGCTGGGGGGCTGTGTAGCACAGTGCTACACAGCTGTCGGTCACTTCTGCTCCGCTTCGTCCTCACTCCAGCGAAGCCATAGAGTCATTCACAGCTCCCTGGGGACGTCCGCTTGGCTAGGCTGCTACCTGCTCTCTCCATCACAATGCCATCCGGGGCCTTTAGTGTGAGCAAGGCCAGAAACCAAAGTTTCTGCTACTGACTATATGCAATGTATTTCAAGATGCACTCCAGATATTTGTTCAAAAGATTTAGATCAACGGGTGGGTTGCGTGTTCTGTGGGATAGCTTTGCACATGTGTCTGTGTGTGCGCTGGTTTTTTGTGTAGGTATACTATAGAAGGTTACGTTTTGTTCTGCGCCGGGGGGATGGAAGGAAACCCGTCAACAGATAGTTCGGCTCTAACTAGTGTGTTGGTGAGCATTAGAGGCTTGAAAGTGTGCTGAAATTCAAGTGGTTAGTTAAACTCGTAGTGGCGTGTATTGTAAAGCTGCTTGAGCCGCTCAAACGAAACCCTAAAGACATAGGCATGGGTAGCTATCCACTATGTGAAAGTGAAGGTTAATCAGGCCGACACTTGCACAGGCACATAAACGTATGGATGGGTTGGTGTTCAGAAAAGAAATGTACATGTTGTTAGACCCTAATGGTAGCTGTCGCGGCTGTCGAGCCGACAAGCAAATAAGTCAGGAGAGGAATAGGCCGCTTATAGTAGGGATGCACGACCTCCGTGCAATCAAAAATCCAAAACCAATTAAAAACCAAAATTTAATTTATTATTTTTATTCATACAAATGCAGGTAAAACAATTAATTATTCACTAAATTCTAAGCACATACAAAGAATAATTAAACATCACATTATTCGCTTTTTCAGATTCCTCATTGCTAAAATCCATTCTTTGCTATTTTTCTACCAACAAAGTTAAAGCTACGTTTCTGAAGATACCATATCGCTTGCTATGGAAGTATTCATTTACATTTACAGTCTGCTGTTAAGTCAAAATTAAAAACAGAGCCGGCGGTTAGTCACGACGTGAAACATGTGTTGTTGTCACATTTAAACTAACCATTGCGTAACAAATCACCTATCTCTACGCCAGCGAAAATAAGTTAAGAAAAGTCTAGTTCTAATCAATGGTTACATATTCTGTTTCAATTGATCATAATAAAATATAACATAGACTAAAAAAACGCATTGTAAAAATGGGTCACAATCTGTTTCATTTTATTTATTGTTTAGTATTGTTGGTTATCATTTACTTGTGCTGCATTTTCTTATGTATGTAATGTTAATAATGATTGAAAATACTACAGTTATCAATACATATAATAACCATTCATAGCAAGCACATCCTATTTACTAAGTGTAAATCTTGAATTTATCCTGTGGTCTTAAAAATGGAACAATTTACTTCATTCTACTAAAAGAGTTAATGTTCAATAGTTTCATTAACAATATTTTTGCTGCGCTGAATAGATATAGTAATTGCTTTGAGACTTACACCCATATGCAGAGATCTTTATTTAGGCTACATTATAGAATGAAGGCACCGTCCTTTTTCTTTAAATACCGTGCAAAGTCGCTAAAAGGCATGTTCGCTCCTTTACTTCACTAAGTAAAGGCTAACATCGTCCTAAATAACGATAAAAGGGGGAACATCACACGAACTTATGTGAATCTCAGTGACATCACGGAAAAGTAATAAGTTGTATATGAATGGAGCTACAGCGTCTGGTTTCTGATTGAGGTGTGAGGTGGGATCAATGACTGACCTCTGATGTCACGACAGCCATCTTGGATGACCTTGACCATGATATTTAACCTCTGTCGCCACCTTGGTTTCACCCATCTTGACATCTAGCGCCCCAATCACCAAAAATTGAAACTTTCCTAACGTCCGCAATCTTGGATCTGACATCACAGCCACTTTTTCGATTCTGACACAGCCGCCATTTAGTGATTGTCTACTAGAAGTCACCATCTTGAATGATGTCATGATCGCCTTCTTAGTTTATATCTGTTATGTTGGAGGCCACCATCTTGGATAGCGAAATCGTTGTTTCTGTGGTTTGTTCTTTGTGAGTGCCAGCATCGAACTGTCTCATGCACTTAAGGTAATGTTCCATTATCGACCACAGTATTGTGGACCTTATCGGCATAATAAATTAAGGTTTTTATACAAAATATGCTGGAAGCGAAATGAATCGAACCATGATAGCTCGGACCTCTGGGGTGTAAAACATACTCCTTTGATCACAAGGGCATCGAGATATTTACCAGACTGAGAATTAAATAAGTTATTAAAAAATAACACACATATTCGGACTAGTAATATATATATTTAAAATTTTAAGTAATAATAGCATCACCTGCTAGAAAGTTTTGCCAACATTTTATTTTCAATACTTTCTATCAGAAGGGCTAGTTTACTCACATCGTCTGCTAGGGCGCTGCCACCATCTTGTTTTCATTAATCGATACAAGGAGCGCTAGTGTACTGTAGCGCACACGTCATCTGCTAGAGGGCGCTGCCACCAGTAGAGTGTAGTAGTATTTATTACCAAGTTTTTCACTATCTTAAAAATCAATAAATATTTACAAATAAATTCGGGGAAATTTCCAAAAACAAAAAAAAATCACTTATTAATTTAATGATTAATTCAATCTTTATTCGAACCTTGGTCGATAAGAAAATGAAATTTTTAAAAACCACATTAATTTGCCCAAAAGTGTGACAGGTTCGTGAAATAAAAAAACAAAAAACGAATAAAAAATTATTAAATGAATTCTACATGTACAAACATAAAACAATCATATTACAAGCGTTTCACGATTTCTAGTCTGCTTAGAATTCAAAGCATGCCTTGACATGTGTTTTCAGAGCAGTTACACATGACAGTCGATTAACCAGGCACATACAATGTGTGGCCAGGTTCATCCAGTGGGTGGCCAGGCAAATCCAGTGTTGGCTAGACACCTCCAGTTAGTGTCCAGCTACATCTTGATGTAAGTTATTCATGCCAAGTTGTTGGCCATGCACATCAGTCAGTTGGACAGGCACGCACGTCCCGTCGGTTAATCAAGCTAACATTTTCAGTTGGTGGCAAAGTAAGCCCATTCGGGCCAGGCATGTCTAATCAGTTGCCAGAAAAGCAAATCCAGTAGGTGGCAAGACACGTCCAGTTAGTAGCCAGATGCATACATTCGGTGGCCAAGCACATCCAGTCTATGGCAGGCACTCCAAATAGGTTGGACAGACAGACCTAGCAGGTTGGCCAGGCACAACTAGTAGATTGGTCAGGCATGTTCTTTAGGTGGTCACGCACATACGGTTAGTAGCCAAGTGGTCTAAGTTTTCGATGCTCGGCGAACATTTTAAACAGCTCATGTACAATGTTAGGCGTATATACCAAGAATATCCGAACTGAGGGATTTTTTTTCGTCAGTACTCGGCCAAAATTTTTAACAGGTCATTTCTAATGTCAGGCGTTTAGACTAGGTATCTCCAAACCATTAAGTCCTCAGTATTGAGTACAGACTAAACGATCCACAATCAACGAAAGGGAAGCAAATTCGGAAGGACAATAAAAGAGAGGCATTTTTGGAAGCACATTTAGAAAAATAAAGTACATTTGGAAGCACAATCTTAAATAGGAATAACATTTGGAAGCACAATCGACAAAAAAGAAGCACATTTAAAAAAGAAATCAAATTTGGAAGCACATTAAAAAAATAAAGAACATTGGAGCTGCTAACCTAAGCTGAAATCTAAAAAGTGTGCTGCCCTGGGAGGACGCTGAGAAAAGCACTCTGGGTCACGAAGTCAGACACTGTTAGTAGTCGCGTCCGTGGCCCGAGGCGGGAAGAAAAATAATGGCTAATGACTGGCTGGCGAAATCACACCGGGTTCTCGGGTGCAGCGCTAGGAAAACATCGTGGACTCTAGTAGAAAAGATCTGATCAGGATGTACAATGGGCTAACAAAGTTTATCTCAGGGGCTTTAGGTGAAAAATAAATTTGTGCCAATTATTAAAATTTGCGGCACAAGACGACATGTGTGCTACAGTACACTAGCGCTCCTTGTATCGATTACTGAAAACAAGATGGTCGCAGCACCCCTAGCAGACGATTAGAGTTAACTAGCGCTCCTGGTAGAAAGCATTTAAAATAAAATGGTGGCAACACTTTCTAAGAGATGATTCTATTATTCCTTCAAATTAAAAAAATACATATACAAGTCCGAATAAATGTGTTATTTTTTTAATACATTATTTAATTCTCAGTCTGGTAAATAACTCGATGCCCGTACGGTCAAAGGCTTAGGTTTTCCAATCCAACGGTCCGAGAATTAATGGTTCGAATGAGCTCGCTTCAACAGTATTTTGTATAAATATTAAATTTAATATGCTGATAAGGACCACAATAACTGTGCTAGGTAATGGAACATCTACCTTATGTGCATGAGACAGATCGATGCTTGCAGTCCCAAGGAACACACAGCAGAAACAAAGATGTCGGTTGGCTAGGTTTTGTTAGCGTCATTAAAAATAATATTAAATATATTTTAGCTATATTAAAAATAATATTAAATAGAAAAGAAGATGGTTGGGTTAAGTTAGCTACATGTTATATTGGCATTCTTAGCCATTCGTTCAATACGTTTTACATTATTTCTAAGAAGCTAACCTAACCAACCATCCACACAATTTTAACCAAATACATCTGACTATTCTCACGATTTTAACCTCATCTAACTGCTAGTTTAACTCGCAAACTACTTTAAGTGGAAAAAAACTCTTCTACGGAGTTAAGTAATAATTTGTTCTGCATTAAACTTCTTGTGTGTAAAAATAATAGTTTGCTGCTGAACAATAATTATTTAATATGTGGATTTATTAACTTCATGTTCAAAATATATTTAACCATTTATCATTCATCTACCCGAGGAAAAGTTTCACAGGCTCTATTGAATCGTTTAACCACTTTATTTTAAAATCACCATTTACTCGGCGGAATTAGAAGGCATATATCCAAAAAAATGATTTATTCATTTCAGTTTCTGCTAGAACATAATTTATGCTACAACCCAGAAATGATACAAGCACCTTTCGAACAAAACAAGCCATATGCTATTTTTTTTCAATATTCGTAAATTACGCAATTAATTAAAGAACGCACTAAAATTCTATACATAGCATTTTAATGATGTAAAACGTAAATAATACGAGTAAAATTGTAACCGCAAATATCTACATCGCACACTCGTGTTTATAATTTCCAAATATACCTACGAATTAAGTTATAAAACTCTAACACTCACGAAAATATTTAACTATATATTTAATCATTATGTTAAAAACACGTCAAACGTAAACAAATGTCTGGGCTAGATTCTGTAGTGATTTACAAGCAGCACGAGTCCAATTCCTGTCTAATATAACATAG
Organism: Bacillus rossius redtenbacheri; assembly: GCF_032445375.1. Classification (NCBI taxonomy): domain Eukaryota; kingdom Metazoa; phylum Arthropoda; class Insecta; order Phasmatodea; family Bacillidae; genus Bacillus; species Bacillus rossius. The sequence continues at coordinate 77,867,955 of NC_086331.1, forward strand.
ACGTTTTACTAACCAACTTGGTTTTTCTAAAACTCGCCCCCCCCCCCCCCCCCAAAAAAAATTTTTTTTTTCAGGTAGCCTCAAACCTTGGATCTGGTGGCCTAATTTCTTTCCGCTTCCTTTTCTTTAAATTTAGGACACCTTCAAAAAGAGAGGTTTAAGGTTGGTTCTTGTAGGGTAGTTAAGGCTACCTTTTTTAGTTTTAAGGAGCCTAGAATAAAAAGGGAGATCTCTGCAAAAGGCTGTTAGCCTCAGAAGGCTGGTGAATATTCGAAAGAAAATTCTTGGAAGGATGCACTGGGGAGCAGGACTGTGTGGATGTTTTCTGGTCCTAAGCCGTATCTACCTCATTTGTCCTTAATTTCTTAGCTCTGAGCTCACGAAGTAATGACGAATACGATCACGAATAGCTTATATCTCTCTCAACAAAACATGTATCGTACAGAAGAACTTATCTCTTTATAAAGTTTGCGTAGGCAGAGAAATGAATTCATTGCCATCCGTGTACCTAAGATATTAAGTCCCCTTGTTTATACGCACGATTCAAGTGATTCTATAAGAACAGATTTCAGTTGTTTGAAACAGATAACACTTTGGTTTAATGTGAAGTTTAAAGTTCCCTTTTCGCGAGTCTAGAATTCCTGATGCAAGCACATCTATTGAACATCTTTAAGCCCTAAATATAATTCAACAGAACCGTAATACTTCTAGTTATTGATGTCCTTATACTTATTGAACTTCGATTTTCAGATCAGCCGCTTTATCTTCTATGAAAAATTATGAATTTTTAGTAAGTAATTGGGCACGAGCCTTTCAATCAGTGATTTTGTTTAACTACACATGAAAATCGGTTGCCAACTGTGATATTTAGAATTAATTATTGCCATAACACAAGCAAACAAAAGCATAAAGAAAATGCACCTCTAAGAACTAGTACCTAATGATTTGATAGAATGTAATTGTTGAGTTTTGTCTGTAGATGAACTGACAATTTTTTCACGCAGTGCTTTGCTATGGGAAAATTCAGTTGTTCAAACCACGTACTGCTACTAGCTGAAGTTTGTAAACCCGGCAACATCGCGGAGGTAAATTCGACGTCGGTCGCTAGTTTTACAAGCAAGGTGTTTCTGCGGTGATTATTTATGGCTTACCGTAATATTTCAGTAAAAAATGTTTGCCAGAAATATCCTTTAGTTTGGGAAGGAAATTTTATATACCTAATTCAAATGGTAATAAAAAGATTGTTTTTGAACCAACACTTAAATAGACTAATGGCTAAACAGTTCATAACTTATGGTTTACATATTTATGTTTTCGTTTGAGACTGATGTGCGCAATAGTCAATAATTGCAGTTACCATTACACATAATTGTTAAAAACAATAGCATATACATGTCACAGAGAACACTATAAGAGGTTTTTTTTTTTTTACTTGAAGTCGCAGGAACCTGAGTAACTTCCACAAAAATAACCTTTTTTTAACGCTAAAATTTAACAATATGTGTAGGCAATTATGTTTTCCACGGTTTATGATTTGTTGTGAACTAAACTTAAATAACAGTACTTTGCATCCAATAACTAAATAAAGTGTATGTAACAGATAATTTTTCTTTATGGGAAACTCTATTCAGCTAGGATTAGGTAGGTCTATTTCATTTGTAGGTATTCTTCAACAACAAAGTATTGTTTGATACAACAAAATATACATTGAAATGGTTGCGGAATTTTTTTTATAATTCAGTATTACGTAAGTAAAAATTACGGGATAGAGTATTTTTTTCATAATAAATAATACAGTAAAAGTTATCAAAATATATTTTGGCTTCAAAGATATAAATCAGTTTTTTCGCAAAACTAAAATCAAAATTAATAAATTATATTCTAAAATTTTATCACAAATAAATAATCTGTTGTGAGTTCAGACAAATAGTTATGTTTAATTCATTATGTACATATCTACTTTAGTCTGAATTTTCAAACATCTATTTTTGATTTGTTAGGATACTAATGTTCTCTGCGTAGCCTACATCCTTACCGTTTTCTTAGCTTATATAAATGGAAAGTATCATACACTTGCTATTTTATAACAAGTCCACAAGTATTCTCTGCATAGCGTTACCACTGATAGTTGCGTGGATGGAGAAAAGTATAAAAGTATTTGTTATAAACACAGCTTACATTTATAGCCATGTTTTATAAATGCATTTTAAGTTCTGTAACAATAGTTAAGTGTTATGTTCCTCCCAGAAGTTAATAAGTTGCATGTGTGCAACTAGTTATAAAGGATTGTTAATTTAGCACATGTTTTTAAATGAAAATATTTTTTTTATTTATTTTGAAAAGTAATTCAACATTCGGAATAAAAAAATTATTATTTTAGAAAGTTTTTTGACCATTGTGAGACACCACAACTGATAAAACAAAGTGGCCTTATGTACAGTACAAATTTATTGGTGTTTAAAATACAGTAAGTAAAGGTATAACATTATTTAACGGTAGATTTTCATTGTAGGCACAATTAAAATTTTCCAGACATGACAAATATTGACGTATCAATAACAGAGATCCATAAAAATTAATGCAAAAAAGACTGATCATTCCAATTGAACTACTGGTTAATATGATATTATAGGAAAATGAATGTGAAATGCAAGGATTTTTTTCGATCGTATGACAACTACGTCAATACAGACTGCTGAATTGTGATTAAAATGTGTTACAAATGTGCAGTGTAAAAAACATGTTGTAGATAAGCAAAGTTGCTAGTTGAGACTTAAACAGTCGTGATCTGCACCATTACTGAGAATGTCACCCCGTTGACATCTGCTGAGATGTCACCCCGTTGAGTGCTGCATCTCGTCTCATTCTAGTGCCTCTGGAGCATTTGCTTACACCACATAAATGTATTAAATACGTATATACTTTAACGTAATTTGGAATAATACAGTTTGGAAATCAAAACACTTTTCAAGCGATGAACAAAACCAGAAAACACGTTCACATTTTTTAGCACAATTGGCAAAATTTTATTCCTGAAAGTTGTTTAGTGAAATTGTTTCATTTAAAGACTAAGGCCCTTGTCTGAAAAATCTGTTTTTTTTTCATGTTATTATGGATTTTTTCGAGGAAATTTTTAGAAAATGAGAATACAGAAGATGAGATACATGCATCACTATCTGCGTGAACACAGAAAACTAGCTTCCAATGAGTGGCCATGAAATAATCATTAAAAAACTATTAATTATAGGTTCATACCTTACTTTCTACAAATAGTATCCTGTAGAAAATTTATAACAAGGCGTACAGTCAAATAGCCTCAAGAATTTGCACTCAACAAAAATATTGACATGAAATTCGATAACCAATGGCAAGCCTTAAGATTAAGCGAAGTGTTGTTATATTCATTTTGAAGCTATATATTATAAACAAAATTATTTTCAAGGAAATTTCATAGTTTTATTAATTATCATGATGGCGTCATGCATAAAATCGTGATATTTGCTTCATATGTTATTTCTTAGCTTTTAAATAATGCCACAACGATAAAGAAGAATGAATTTGTTTACAACTTCATAATATTTCTCCTGTTGTTTCTATTTTCCTGGGATCATCTTAATTCCTACAGTAAAATAGAAAATGACTAACAGTTTATCACGCGAAGACATGACAATGTATGTTGCTATTCACTTTGAAAAAAACCATTATAAAAAGGCTCATGTATACGAAGTCCGTGTAGATAATACTGTCGTAAAATCATTCAAATCTTTGAAAGTATGAAAGGCCTTTGTATAAAATTTGAAGCTTCTGGCAAAAGAATAAGTGATTTCATTAAATCAGTTTTAGTTGACAAAGATCCATACCGCTTTCTGACTACCTTGCATAAAAAAAATGATGCTCCGGATTGTATGACACATCTAGTGATCAGTTTGTAACTGATAGTTAAGTGGAAGTGTCTGAGAAAATTCATCTACGAATTGATGACTCCCTAAATGTACACACGTGAGATGTTTGTCTTCCTGAAACTGTAAATACATAAGACGGACTGCTTACGCATAGTTGTCTCTCACTGCGTCAGTTGCCTTAAATTTAAATAATTATTGACTTACTTTAATGGTTCTAGAAATCTCATTTCATCGGAATACATCCTAAACTGCTATATGATTACTATGCTGTGAAAAATATACAGTTCAAGTTATCCGAAACACCATTTGTACTTTCTGTGAAATGTTTATACTACTCTAAGAAAGCTTTATAAAAAAACATATTGATTATGTCAACTTTGCAACAGATTGGATGATTTAATTCTGGCAGCAATGGGCACAAATGAGCTCACTTTCTTTCTTAACTTAAGGATGGTATTCAAGTGGCAAAGCTCAGTTTTTCAAGAGAGAAAGACAGGTGATACCAAAAAAAGGCAATACCATAAAAATACTTTTGCCATCAAAAGTTCTTTAAATTTTTCGGAAAGTTGGTTATCAATGTCACTGCTACGACAGAATTTGTCCGATAGTGGATTTCAAGAATTTATTAACACGTCAGCATTTCGACTGCCCAGCCCTGATTTCACAAGAATAGCATTAAATCCCAGTCTCGTCTAGAAGAAGGTAACTTGTTTTAACTGCATAAGAAGATATTCCGGGTGAAGCAAATCGAATGCTGACTGACGAAATGAAAGCACATGTAAGCTTCACATTCCATCAAAGATGCATTAAAGAAATCATTTGGATAAATCATTTATTATCATATATTCTTTGAAAAATGTTTTAGTTAAAATGTCACTGTGTGTGGAGATTTTATCATTTGAAATGCATATGTATAATGAGTTTATAATTTTATTATAAGTTGGATAAACTAAATTTATTTAGGACATGTTATCATGAGAGACTAATTGAATATAGTGAATGGTATTACTGGTGGATTGTTGACGATCCATGTTAGTCATCATAATATGATCACAGTAATTTTATATCAAGGAAAAGGTGGACGAGCTGTTGTAAATGTTTTTTATGTAGTAAGTAAGTAATAACACATTATTTTTTTTTGCAATATTACGCTGCGCTCTCCAGAATACTTATGGCTAGTACACTTACGATGTCGCGCCGTTGCATTGACTTGTATGTCTACTAGTGTCTGCAGGACGACTGTAGGTCAGCAGGCCATCCAACTACAGCTGTCTCGCAAAGCCACATTCCAGAGGAACGTGACGCTCTTTAACTAAAATGAATTTAATTGTAGGGCAAAATTTATGAACCATAGAGAAATGTTAATTTGCCAGTCACGCCGTGTAGACTGATGAATTGCAGTGCAACGTATTCCAGGGACAAGCGTTGTAAAAGAATAAACGTCAATTTTCTCATTGTGATTTCCTGAGAAAGAAAAAACATTCTTCAAACAATTCCCAGGAATAACTTACGGCACAACATGAATACTAAAAAAAAAGCCTTAATTTTGAAACTTTTTAATCCTGATTAACTAAGTGTAGATTTAGAAAACTTGCAACATTTCTATCAATAAAATTGTGTGGTTGGAGTTGTGAGTTGCATGACATAAATACCGCACACTCAGCTAAACAGGCGTCTGCACATCGAGACTTGTCTCATTTGAAACTGGAGTGTAAAATCTAACATCGTAATAATGACAATCACACAGACAATTTCAGGGCAAATGTTCTGATGCAATATCTAAAACGGATTATCGAAATTTCTTATATGGCGGCATAATTGAAAAAAAATGTTGAATAAATTATATCTAACGGTGAAATTTATAGTAATATAACCATTTTCATAAAATGGGTTATCTATTTTGAAAACAAATGTTTATGCGGTACATCGATAAGAATTTGTAGAAAGTGATGTTAGGTATTATCAGGTTCATATATCTGTCAAACTTTTAGGGACCTGTTTGTTGCGATATCTAATAGTCACAGGTTATAAAGTGTTATGCGTTAGGTAAATTTAATTTGCATTATATGTAATACATAGAACTACATAAACTTAAACCAATATTGACACATTCAGAATTTTCGAGGCTTTGACTACTAATGAAATTTACTCGATAGTGAAATGAGTTGTAGTGCGGAAATAACTTATTCTAATAATAACTTATATCCTAAATGTTCTTGAAAAATCAGATAGAGTACTTATATAACGCGAAAACTAGTCGACAAGTGATACAAGACTTGGAGTCAAATAGTCCCTGCTGGAAGTGTGCGTTTGTATAAGCATCGTAATGAAGCAAGTGTAATGAAATCCTTGACTTGTAACTGGACGTGGGATCGAACAAAATTCATTTCAGGTACAGTTGGCAAAATTATGATTTATCCTATTAATATCTACAGGAAGGAATATATATTATTGCTCGTTAACTTTTACTATACTGTTAAATCATAAGTAATATACTAACAAGACAAATTAAGACATAATTTACATAAAATGTAAACCACGCAGTTTATTTTCTTTGTAAGTATTTCACAAACACGTATAATGTCTTAAATGGTCAGTGAATAACTAATAAAACTGCTACATGAAAGAAATATGATTTCCCGTTCACAAAAAAAAACAAACAGAAAAGTGGCCTTAGCCAGATTAGTGGCAGGCAGAGATTTGCCAATCAGTGCCTAGATAGGGACCAACTAGACGTCACGCCACCTATTACTATTGGTCACATCCAACAGACAACGAAGACAATTAGACCATAAGCTTCTTTTTCAAAGTATCGCGAGGATAATTAACGAACTCTCACGCTTACATCAAAGGAATCAGTAGGTAGTTTATCTTCGGTGTAGGCGCTACATGGTCACAAGCGTTCTGCGAATTGCGAGTGCTAAGCTGTCTAGATGAAGAGCAAAGAAGTTTTATGTTTTTAATTAATATTCTGCAGCGATAATAGACTGTGAAACCACTTTTTTGTACAAAATTAACTGGTTCATAAGGCGCTCAATAATAAATACTACTCTTATTCGTTGACATTCGAAGATTCAATAAAATTTGTTAAAATTTAAGAAATTAAAAAACATAATATATGCCAAATTAAATCAAATTCAGCACACAGTCTTCTTAATAGTGCTTGAAAATTTCCAACAGTTTCCAACCATCCTGAAAAAAATATTTTAATACGTAATTTATTACAGTTTAAGTTTATATTTACATAGCCTTTCATTGACATCTGCCACTCTTACTCTAACGTTGACTGACATAATGATGATTTTATTAGTCGTAATTGCGTGTCACTAAGTGGTTCAGCAAGACAGTGCTACCATTGAAACGAAAAAAGAAACTAATATCGAACTTGGAAATTTATGTTCTCACAGGAGGCGTCATGAAGAATAAGGCGCATTTCCGACAGGTTTTGTAACGACTCGCTCAGCCCGTCAGTCCTCATATGACACTGAGCTGCCTAAAGTAAATATCAGCTATGTGTTATTAAGCCCTCGCTGGCATTCAAATTCCCATGTGGCAAATGGAGTTATGCTGTAGGCTACTTATTTACTTTCCACGATAATTTTTATCAGGTTATATTATGTACTGCTTGGTTCTCAAACATGTTCAAGCATAATATTATGTGTTTCTTTGAGATGGTTTCCGTGAGTGCACTAATGTTAGGTTACATCGCGAGATTTTTTTTCAATCAAGAACTTCCTAATGTGCTTAAATTTTTAAATAAAATGCACTGTTTTGAACAAGGAAACTAAAAAAATTGCAACAGCAGACAAAAAGTGTCTGATGATTCGTCCGGCTGTTATTTGAAATATTTAACTGTTTTTCACGTTTGTTCAACGAGAGACGTTACACGAAAAATACGCCGCGTTGGAAAGCGCTCATGAACGCAGCCTTCGGAATAACAGAAAACTTGAAGGTAGTTGTTAACAAATGCGTAGTCAGTTTATTTACCACATAGGAGGATGGCTAAATTAAACACATACCAGGAGGAATTGACTAAATATTTTAGTTAACAATGTTTTAGATATTAAAAAAAACATCATATTACGTAAAATAAACCACGTGTTCTCGTGATGACCCCTCGAAGATGTATAATTGGAAAACAGATGGTGACAACGGCAAGCAGTCGGGCGCAGGTGGTCACGTGTCGCGCACGTAGGGATCCCGCGCGTGGCTGTGCGCGGCCGTGCTTGTAGTCTTTGGGGGAAATACGTTAAGAAAATATATCTTTCCGTCAAGAGAAAGAGTATTTGTCATCAACCTGTGAGCATTAAATACACTTGGTTTGAAAAAAAAAACGTCCTCGAAGTCGTGCGACTTCTTAACTAACATCAGCTGATCCATCATCTGATGATGCTGGTGTTAATGATAATAACGATGATGTTGATAATGATTATGATGTTGGTTTATTTATTCCCTCAACCATCGCTACAGGCAATGGTTCACTTATCCAGGCTGAAAATTGAACAAGAGTTGTCCAAACAAAAAACTGCTCCCAGTTGCGAAGTCACAAGTTCAAATTGACAATCTACACACCTCTGGGTGAGTAACAAATATAGAGTCAGTAATATTTGTGAAAGTTTAATTTTAGAATAGAATAGGTTTAATTACTTACCATGTGAAGTTGTATGTGAATATCATGAAAGTTTGTATCTCCAATAGATGGTCATGGAGGATTTGTAACTTATGAAATTAAGTCAAAACCATCCAGAGTTTGTAAAGCCTCACGCCCCTTCAGGGCCACTTGCCTTAAGGTGGCAGTGCCTCTGCAACCACGGGAATCACAGCACGACAACAATCGAACAGAAACATCGGATGAAAATTACATTTGCGTGGTTGGTGTTCAGTACAATAAAGCAGAATTCCCTACAATGCTGAATGCGAGTATTGACATAGTAATTTACAATTAAGACACAGAAAATATTTACGAGCCATCATACTTGTGGGCCTCGCCACGGCAATTATATAAAATCCCTTCTGGATCGACTTAACAGACGTAGGTAGATTTCAAAGATCATAATTATGTAAGTTCAAACAAAAAGGGCCAAAGTCAATTTTAATAAAATGAAAATTTTCCAGTCCTGTATGATCAATGTAAGCCTGCAAAACTTTATTAACGGAGAAACAGGCAGTGTACATTTTCAGTCGCAATAAATTTAAGAAGCCGAAAATGTTAAGTCACATACACAAGAAGTATAAGAAACGGTGAGTGTACAGCCAAAATCGTATGAAATCTAAGAAGCCGGGAGTGTACATTTGCAGACGCAAATAGGCTAAGAAACCGGAAATTTACGGTCGCATATGCAAGAATTCCGAGAAACAGAATGTGTACAGTCGCAGTCCCAAGAAAGCTAAGAAGCCGGAAATGTAGAGCCTCTTAATCAAGAAGGCTAATAAACAGAGAGTGTTAAATCTCTACTCAAGAATGCTGAGGAACAGTGAGTTTGCTGTCGCAGTTGCAAGAATAAGAAGCCAGGAATGTACAGCCACATACGTAAGATGGCTAAGAAACTGATAGTGTACATTCAAATAAGCAATAATGCTTTGAAACAGAAATTGCACTGTCGCATACGCAAGAATGTTGAGAAACAGGGAGTGTTGTACCGCCACAGTCACAAAAAAAGTTAAGAAGGGAGTGTAGCATAAGAAAGAAGGCTAAGAAAAATGAGAGTGTGCTTTCACATGCGCAAGACGGCTTCGAAAAATTATCTTATTCATCGCACACAATGAGGATGGAGCTACCACACACAATTAACTGGAGAACTTACTAACATCTTCTCGAGCTGACGCCGAACAAGATGTAAAGATTCGTGCCGCCGCCGTGCGTCACCTGGAATGTAGGTACAACTAGAGGCTCTGCTTTGAATTTTGCATTGCTGCTATACAATCGTTATTGTTGAAACTTATTTCAAATTACTTTTTTTTTATATATTTTTATACTCTGTCATTTCACGATGTAAGAACTATCATCTGTCTGACCTTGACACATCAGAATAAAATTTTAATTATTTTTTTAGGCTTTTCTTCTGCATACTCCTAATTTTCAAAGCTCAAAACATTTGTAATCATGGTATGCTACAAAATCTGATAATGAGAACTACTTGGAACGTGGTTCATGCATACAGCACATTACTGAGATCCAAGGAAACAAAATTTGTTTTCAGTCTTACCTGAGAGTTCATAGTCTGAAATACTATCAGTCATTTTTAAACGTAAAAAAAATCCATGATGGCAAGTTATTATCAGTGAAGTTTAAGGAGTTCTTACTGGAAGCGTACTTGGGATGCAATTACTTTAATTATAACAAAAACGTGACGACATGAAAATAATGATTGTGCGAAGACATTGCGCAAAATGATAAATATAGCAGGACATTTTCTCGAAGATTCAAATGAAATGTACACAATAAAACCTACAAATATGCGTTGATTCTTAAGATCGGAGGTGGCGATAGGACTCCAACATAGAAAAATTGAAATCGGTATAGTTTCCTCTAAGAATATCAATATGTTCAAAAATATGAAGATGACAATTATGCCTCTGGTGTCACCAACAGTTCGGTAGTAAAATAAAGTGAAGTTATGAAGAATACAGCCGATAATTATTAGAAATTATTTATGAACGCCTCTGTGAACTACAAAACAATAGAATCGCCCTTAAAAGTTTGTGTTTGGACTCTGCTTATTGGCTCTGGGAAGAACTGTAAACATCGCAATAAGGAAGTTTAATATGTCAGTGGCTACAATATCATGACGATAGCAATAACTATGGTGCTGACTGTGATAGTTATATCTGTGATCATAGAATACCGTAAGTGAAAGTTCAGAGATGCTGAAAGAGGACAGGAGAAACGTGTATTACACAATTGTAAAGCCTTTAAACTGTTGGTGGTCGGTTGACTGATTCACAAAGTGCCAAAAATGTATGTGTACATTCACATAACTACATTAATTTTATCTATAAAACTACTAGGAAAAAGCAATATGAAAACAATTTTTATTTATTGCCAGTGAAAACCGTATTGGCTGTACAATTTATATTAACTGTATAAATTGACAATAAATTAAATAAAATTCCAAACTAAAAATAAACATGACTTTTATTTCTCGTGACCTTCTTTAAGTATATTAAAACTATGGTTGGTTTTAAACATACATCAGTTGGCAAAAATGATTCAAATATAAATGTTTGTGTGCAACATGATTTTGGTAGCCAAATGCCAATCAAAATATTGGTAGATCGGGAATTTGTACTTAAAATAAAAGCATTTTTGGTTTTTAGTTACTTTGCAACTTTAATGTAGCTGAGAGCGTTTTGATACCTCCCGTGTAAATAAGTATTTAAATTTTTTTTTGTAATTGAAATCGTATATTAATGTAAACCATTTTCTCTTGGACTCCAATGATATTCAAACTCATGTTGGGCGGTAGCAGGGTTGGCGGACAAGGGAAGTGGGGGAGTACTTCACAAGCAAGAATGAATGAATGGATGTCTCATCTAAATCGAGACGATGAACATTAGTATATAAAAGTGGCACCGAGCTCTGGAGCCGGAGCATGGATTGTGAATTGTTGTCCGCCAACTTGGATTGTGACGTCACTTTAGCCATCTTGGTGTCAAAAAATCCTTAAAATTCCTCAAAAAAGGCTCATAAATCTACAAAATTTCAAAATATTTCTTTATTTCGAGGGAAATTGTCCCTTTTCGAGGAAACATTTCACATTTTGGTTCCCAAAAATACTGATCGCTAGAAATGTCCCCAAAATGGCTTAAATTCCCCATCTATCAGCCGCCAGTAAGTCTCTGGGGATCTTTTACCTTTATATCTTGACACCCGTAGCCATTTTTGATGACTCCACCACTGCCATCTGGGATTCCGAAATTTTGGATTCTAGAACTTTTCTTTATTTTTTTCCCTAAAATATTTCGTTATTTTGTTTTCTAGGACGTTCCAACATCTTGGATTCCGCCATTTTGAGTTATGACATCATGTCCACCATATTGAAATTATGTAATTATTATACAATAATCAGAAAAAACTTAAAATTTATAAAAAAATTATTTTATAAAATGTTCATTAAAATACATTATGAAGCTTGGAGAACTGGTCACAGGCCCTTCTTCCACTAAGGCTAACAGCAGACTAGCTCCCACCAATTTCGTCAAGATAGATATTACACCAACCAGTATGACAATAGGACGGCCTTCTTGAATCCTTCCATAACATTTTTAGAACTTTCCGCAATATTGTTTTCTATAATGTTCTGTCATATTAGATTGTAACATCACGACAAAAATCCTAGTTGACATTGACTCTGACCTTTGAACTTAACATTTGAACATGATTTTTTATTTTGACCTTGCCCTTTGGCCTTGACCTTTGCCTTGACTGACATTATGGATTCTAACACTGTTGTTTGTAGAATGTTCCACCATGTTTGATTCCACTATCTTGTTTTCATCTGATAAAGGTTGCCATATTTGTTTATAGTTCTTGCTACTAGAAGCACTAGTGTCACGTAGTGTACACATCGTCGGCTAGAAGGGAACTGCCACCATATGTTTTTTCAATACTTAATACTAAAAGCACTAGTGTCACATAGTGCACACATCTTCTGATAAAGTTCACTGCCTCCATCGTAGTTCAGTTTTACCCATTTGAATGAAGTAGTATTTATTACCAGATTGACATAGCTTCCGCCATCATGTTAGCCATCTTGACCGCCATATCAAAAATCTGTATTTATTAACCTAGAAATTCAGAAAAAATACAAAAATAATCAACAAATCACCCATTAAAATATTTATTGATTCGATCGATTTCAGACCTTAAATCGTTCCTTTGTCGATGAAAAATGTAAATTTACAATGAAAACCTATATAACAAAATAGGGTGAAGATTTCGAATAGAGCTTAAATTCATGATTTACATGCCTCCAGCAAGCTTCTGATGTCTTACTGGATGCCATCTCGAACATCTGTAATTATTAACCTAATAAAATCAAAACAATTTTAAATAATCAAAAAACATATTTTATTATGTATGTTATTTCAATATAATTCCGTACTTTGTTCGATTCTTGCTCAGTGCTAATAGTAATTAAAATGTAAAAATCATTTTTAAAATTATTTTTTACATTACATTGTGTTGCATTTATTCATCATTCTTACTACGAAAAATTACTCAATATGACAACTACCGAAATTAATATAGGCCTATACGTTACACTATATATCTACGCCTACCATAAAGGCTGTATTCGGTGCACCTTATAATTAATTACTAAAATGCCAACTATAAACGCTTTAAAACAAATATGACATATTTCAAGTAGACAAGAAAAGAGTCGCTGAACTGTCAGACTAAACAGTTTATATATAATATATTACGAGCAAATACACCAACTAAGCATGTTATACACCTACTTTTGGACCGAGAATCTCCCGAAAGTTGTTTTACGCTAATATTAATATTAAGAGATTGAACCAGTAAATAATCTGTTGTTACATTCATATTTAACGATAAGTACACATATTTGGACGAACATTCAACTCGGTATGATACGATTGTAGGATATTGCAGTATAACATTCCATCAGTATGATACGATTATTAGAATACGATCTCAGGATATGGTAGGAACGCTTCCATCAGTAGGATACGATAGGTTACGATTCTTAGAATACCAACGCAGCATACAGTAGGATACTATTCCATCAATAGGGTACGATTAATTTAGTTGGATACGATCGGTGGGATATGATCGTAGGATACAATAGGATCCATCTCCATCTAGCTACAATGGCTACATCTGTATTTGGCTCCATCTGGGTACAATAGCTCCATCTGCATTTGGCTCACTGTGGCTAAAATGACTCCATCTCACTACAACGGCTTCAACTTTATTTGGCTCCAAATGATTTCCATTACATTTTCTTGATCTGGTCCCGATTGCTGTAAAGGCTTTATTAATACTTTTTTTATTATTGGTGACGATTTTAAACATCTTTAAGTCAGGCGTTGCATTACGTGAACTCAGTCTTAGTTTGAAATCAGATCACGAAAAATGAAACACGTGCAAGTAAAACAAGTCAATATTGAATGTATCTCGCACTGCTTTTGTTCACGAAGTTTAGACCATGTTTCTTTGGTGATGGATAAATGTTTGGCATTTAGCGACCTGGACAACCAATATGTTAAGATCTTCACATGACGTGTAATCAATCACGTCTGCTGCTGTCATTTTCATTTTATGTTTATTATAAAAAAATTTAGATCTCTGAATCTTCTGTTTCAACATCAGCTTCGAAGTCACCATCTTCATCGTTCCACGATCATCATAAGCTTGATCAGAATAATTTATTTTAACGTGTCGTTAAATTGTTTATTATTAACATTATTGTTTTGATTTCAGCACTTCATCACAATATTCTGCCTAGGTAGCTTCGAATTCTAATACATTGTTTTCATTTTCTGTAAAGCTGTTGTTATTGTCATGGTTTTCAGTATTATTATTTAATTATTCAACTCGAGTAACAGAAAATTCATCAGAGTATTCTCTAAGAAGGGCAATTCCTTCATGACTCATCATAGGAAACAAGTAAAAATTTTCTTCCTGTAGTACGATATTTTGTTCCCGTTTCTTTGATACTGTAATCTCATTAAATTTCAATATAGGCGATGCTGATGTACAAGTGTGATGATTTATACCAGTTACACATAATTCAGCCCAAACACTGACTTTTTCCCAGTAGACGAAAAAAAATTGTTTTGATGTGTTTTTCTAACTTCTCACTATGTACACTCTGAAAGCCGCACTTGCCACATATTCGCGTTATCTGCAAAGGACTTTTTGCAACAGGCAACAGTGGGTACTTTGTCTGCATGAGAACAGGAAATTGCATTGTTCATGCCTTGTGCGTCTCCATGGCAACGGGCATCGCGCGGCAGTGGCGTACCCACAAGGAGGGGCATGTATAATGAGCGGTGCAAGAGTGATCTGCCTGTATACTGCCGTAGCGAAGTACGGGTACATCAGTTATACGTTACGTGCACGAGTCGGGAAACCATCGGTGCTATTCATTTTCTCTCCGGTACATTATACAACTTTTAATTATAAGTAGTATAATTGATAGTAGTATACGAATGTATGTTCTGGAACATGGCTTCTGGCTGTGGTGCCTGTGGTGACACCCGCCATCTTGGATTGTGACGTCACGGCGGCCATCTTGGATGACTTTGACCTTGTCCTTTGACCTTGACCTTGAATTTGATCCTCAAAAATCGCCAAAATCCGCCAAAATTTGGCAAAATTTGCCCAAAATTCCTCAAAATTCGCCAAAATTTCCATTTTTGTGAAAAAAAATTCCGCCAAAAAATCTCAAAAAATTCCACAAATTAAAAATTTCTCTTTTCGAGGGAAAAATTTCCCGTTTCGAGGGAAAAATTCCCGTTTTTAGTCCTTAAAAATCCCAGCGGCTGAAAATTCCTAAAACTGGCTTAAGCATCCTTAACTCAAGCCTCAGTTAAGCCATTTATAGGATTATGACGTCACCGTTGCATTTTCCGTTACGCCCGCCATCTTTAACTTTTTTATTTATTATTCGATTTTAATGAAATTTTTTTAAAAATTATAAAAAAATTAAATTAATAAAATTTTAATATATTTTTTTTTAAAAATTGTACTTTTTAGACACGGAGTTCGGAGTCCTCGGTTCGAACCCGACGAGGGCAAAAAAAATTAAAAATGGCGACCGATCCTTCCTCACAGTGGCTGCAGGCAGACTGACTCCCAACACTTTTTTTTTTTCAAAGCATATATAACGTCACCTAGTATGACGTCATGTCCGCCATCTTGTCTTCATTGCTGGAGACCACCATCTTGTTTTCATCGGCGAGAGTGCGCTGATGCCATGTTAGTTTAATTCGTACCCGCCAGAGTGCAGTAATCATTTATTATTGCTGTGACACCCACCATCTTGAAATTTGGACGCCATCTTGGAATTTTGTAATTATTTAGCTAGAAATTCGGGAAAAATTCCAAAATTCATTAAATAAATCACTCATTAATTTACATATTGATTCGATCGATTCCTGTCCTTGGTTTGATACCCGATCGATGCAATAATGTTTAATTTTATGTAAAAAAAATAATAATTTCAATAAACCACGTTCAACATTATTAAAGAGACTTTAAATCATCTACTACCATCATCCTATCAGACATCAAGACCACCATATTGTAAATTCGTAATTTTAATGCTAGAGATTCGGATAAAGTTCAAAATTCATTAAATAAATTTATAATCTAAATGATGATTGATTAGATCGACTTAGGTCCTTGGTTCGATCCCTGGCCGATACAAAACAACTTTAATTTAAAAAAATACTAAAAAAGTGTTAGGTTTGAGAAAATAAAAACACCACAAGTTCTTTTAAAAAAATTTTATTACATAAATTCAATACACTACTACAAGTACAAAAAAAAAACACTGACAAATTACTAAAGCCTTTTGGATTCCTCGATTCAAACAGTCTTCTTATTGTACGGACTAAGCCTTTTACATGACTTTAAATGTCTATCCGATCCGGTCATCAACGCAGCCAGAGACGGACTGAAGTTCATATCACTTATATAGTCTCATTAGCCGGTACAACACATGAGTCAAATCAATAACCATGTTCATTATACGTCTCGGAGCATTTTTTATAATGACGATGTAAGCTATCGAGACGTGAAATTAGTTTATTGCACTTATTGCACTGAAATTGTATTCTTTGAACATTATAAGAACAACCGCTTCTTTCATGTCTGCGAGCATTTGAGGTGATAGTAAATGATACACCACAGTATTTGCACTGATGCGAAGTACGCTCTTCATTTATTGAAGTATTCAATGCTGATGAAACTTCAGCTAATGGTGGAACAGTACATATCGAAGTCTCCTCCAGTGTTGTCAGAGACGTTGCCAACGGGATCTGCTCCAACATCGTCGGCGCCGACGTCATGGTTCCCGTAGTCGATGGTACATCCTCCATCGAGTACGACGTTAAAGTCGGCAAAGATGCCATCGAAGTCTCAAGAACAAGCAATTACACGTCTTATGCACCAGAAGAAACAAACTAGATGATCCGTACACCGTCGACGTCAGTAACAAAACTGAGCGTCCTGCTGTCTAGGACTCGCTTATATACATGCACCGTATGGAATAATACGATAGTCAAACCAAGAACATTTTACTAAAATACTAGAGTCAAAACAACATTAAAAAAATAGAAGCACCATCAAAAAAAAAAGGAAGCACACTTGGAAGCACCTTCAAAAAAGGAAAAAAAAAAAAAATTGGAAGCACCATCAAAAAAAAAGGAAGCACACTTGGAAGCACCTTCAAAAAAGGAAAAAAAAATTGGAAGCACCGACTACGAAAAGGCAGCACATTTGGCAGCACCGACAACGAAAAGGCAGCACATTTGGAAGCACCGACAACGCAAAGGCAGCACTTTGGAAGCACCGACTACGAAAAAGCAGCACATTTGGAAGCACCGCCTACGAAAAGGCAGCACATTTGGAAGCACCGACAACGAAAAGGCAGCACATTTGGAAGCACCGACAACGAAAAGGCAGCACATTTGGAAGCACCGACTACGAAAAGGCAGCACATTTGGAAGCACCGACAACGAAAAGGCAGCACATTTGGCAGCACCGACAACGAAAAGGCAGCACATTTGGCAGCACCGACAACGAAAAGGCAGCACATTTGGCAGCACCGACAACGAAAAGGCAGCACATTTGGAAGCACCGACAACGAAAAGGCAGCACAGTTGGAAGCACCGACAACGCAAAGGCAGCACATTTGGAAGCACCGACTACGAAAAGGCAGCACATTTGGAAGCACCGCCTACGAAAAGGCAGCACATTTGGAAGCTCCGACAACGAAAAGGCAGCACATTTGGAAGCACCGACAACGAAAAGGCAGCACATTTGGAAGCACCGACTACGAAAAGGCAGCACATTTGGAAGCACCGACAACGAAAAGGCAGCACATTTGGAAGCACCGACAACGAAAAGGCAGCACATTTGGAAGCACCATCATCGAAAAGGCAGCACATTTGGAAGCACCGACAACGAAAAGGCAGCACATTTGGAAGCACCGACAACGAAAAGGCAGCACATTTGGAAGCACCATCATCGAAAAGGCAGCACATTTGGAAGCTCCATCAACAAAAAAAAAAAAGGCAACAAGGAAGCACAAGTTACGAGATCTAAGTCTTAGAAATCAGAATACAAGAAATAAAAACATTAAATTCTTATAATTTAAATTGTTTATTTTATTGCTTTACATTATACAAATGCAAGTAAAACAAGCCATTATTGTATGTAGCCAGCATTCCTCAGTTCCTTGAGTATGAAGGATATTTCTTTGATGCACGAATAGTTTCCTGCACAAAGCGAACCATGTAGAAGTCTTAGCCGGTCAACCAATATGTTTGGATATTTCCATGATGTGTAATCAATCTCTTCTACCACCATCTTCCTTGCACCTTTATAAATATTATGATCTCTGGTGTCTTCCGTTTTACCACCAACCTCAGGGTAACTTTCATGTTTGAGACGGTGATCATCACAAGCTTGATCAGATTTATTTAATATATCACGTCGTTTCCACCGTTTCGGTCTCAGGACACCGCCACATTCTTCGATCTTGGCAGCTTTAGGTGCTTCATCATAGTCTATGTCTTTGTCATCAGCCTCAGAGTCACTGTAACAATCACCGTAGAAGGAATCGTCTTCACCCAATTTTCCGTAATATTTCGATGTTGATGATGTTGAAGCGTCTTCATCGTCTTCATGCTTCCTTTTTAGGAGTCCATCATTTTTACAAAGTAGGAAAGATCTACTTGAATTCGGCTGGAATATATTCTCACTTTTCACGTTAAGGATTCTTCCATTGTCTTCATTCTTCCGTAAATCATCAACCTCCTTCAATTTAAGTTCTTTGTCGAGATCGGAAGAGCCAAGAAAATTATTGTGGTAATGCAGATCACTCTTCCTTAGGATGGTAGATTCATCGTTGTCCTCTAGCTTGTACGCAGGCTTGGCGCTACAAGTTCTTCCATGTCTTTTTAGGCTCTCTCTCCGCGTAAACGACTTGCTACATCGAACACAACTTATCATATTGCGCAGTGGATTTTTAACACAGTCATTCTTCTCGTGTTGTCTTTTATTCTTTCTCAAGATAAAATCTTTACTGCAAAACTTACACCTATGTTCTTTCGATACAGCGTCAGATCCCAAATCAGAATTCATATTAGTTACTGAGACTAATGCCAGATACCAATTGAGTGTTTTAAATTAGATTCAATACTTAAATAGAAATTTTTTCATATTTCATCAGCGAGAATTAATATATCTCCTGCAAAAGTACTTTATGCATGTAGTTCTGCTTTTCAACAACAGATGTCGCCACATGTTGCTTGCAGGTAAATAATATTTAGTTATTTTATGCGGTATGCGGGATGCTCACTAACGATCGCAAAAGAAGGATGGCTTCGCTAGACTCCAAGGAAAAGGAAGTTCGTCTTGCATGTTGGTGCTCCACAGATGTCTCATGGCATAATATTAATTTGACTGAGTAATGATATGTGTTAATTCCACCTTATAAAAATATTACAAGTTTTGATTTAGTAGCAGAAATTATCGAATTAAATGTAACTCCAAATAAAATGACATGTCTCATTAGACAAAAAAAAAATCCATGCAGAGAGCGGTTTCTCAGAATAGTCAGAAACACTTGAAGAAACCACAGGAATGATTGCAAGAACACGAGAAAACCATCTAAATATTGACAAGAATATTCAGGAGCACACGGAGATAACCACCATAATATTGACAAGAATAATCGGAAGCACACGGAGAAAACCGCCACAAGTTTTCTTTGTTATCATAAAATTACAGAAAAAAATCAAAAATAAAAAAAAACACAACAAATTCAAAAACTGATTATGCTAGCTTGTGAACTTCTCATTGTTGAGCAAAGAAAGAGTTCTAGTCCAAGCCAGAATCAGTTTTTGAATTTGTTGTGTTTTTTTTTTATTTTTGATTTTTTTCTGTAATTTTATGATAACAAAGAAAACTTGTGGCGGTTTTCTCCGTGTGCTTCCGATTATTCTTGTCAATATTATGGTGGTTATCTCCGTGTGCTCCTGAATATTCTTGTCAATATTTAGATGGTTTTCTCGTGTTCTTGCAATCATTCCTGTGGTTTCTTCAAGTGTTTCTGACTATTCTGAGAAACCGCTCTCTGCATGGATTTTTTTTTTGTCTAATGAGACATGTCATTTTATTTGGAGTTACATTTAATTCGATAATTTCTGCTACTAAATCAAAACTTGTAATATTTTTATAAGGTGGAATTAACACATATCATTACTCAGTCAAATTAATATTATGCCATGAGACATCTGTGGAGCACCAACATGCAAGACGAACTTCCTTTTCCTTGGAGTCTAGCGAAGCCATCCTTCTTTTGCGATCGTTAGTGAGCATCCCGCATCCCGCATAAAATAACTAAATATTATTTACCTGCAAGCAACATGTGGCGACATCTGTTGTTGAAAAGCAGAACTACATGCATAAAGTACTTTTGCAGGAGATATATTAATTCTCGCTGATGAAATATGAAAAAATTTCTATTTAAGTATTGAATCTAATTTAAAACACTCAATTGGTATCTGGCATTAGTCTCAGTAACTAATATGAATTCTGATTTGGGATCTGACGCTGTATCGAAAGAACATAGGTGTAAGTTTTGCAGTAAAGATTTTATCTTGAGAAAGAATAAAAGACAACACGAGAAGAATGACTGTGTTAAAAATCCACTGCGCAATATGATAAGTTGTGTTCGATGTAGCAAGTCGTTTACGCGGAGAGAGAGCCTAAAAAGACATGGAAGAACTTGTAGCGCCAAGCCTGCGTACAAGCTAGAGGACAACGATGAATCTACCATCCTAAGGAAGAGTGATCTGCATTACCACAATAATTTTCTTGGCTCTTCCGATCTCGACAAAGAACTTAAATTGAAGGAGGTTGATGATTTACGGAAGAATGAAGACAATGGAAGAATCCTTAACGTGAAAAGTGAGAATATATTCCAGCCGAATTCAAGTAGATCTTTCCTACTTTGTAAAAATGATGGACTCCTAAAAAGGAAGCATGAAGACGATGAAGACGCTTCAACATCATCAACATCGAAATATTACGGAAAATTGGGTGAAGACGATTCCTTCTACGGTGATTGTTACAGTGACTCTGAGGCTGATGACAAAGACATAGACTATGATGAAGCACCTAAAGCTGCCAAGATCGAAGAATGTGGCGGTGTCCTGAGACCGAAACGGTGGAAACGACGTGATATATTAAATAAATCTGATCAAGCTTGTGATGATCACCGTCTCAAACATGAAAGTTACCCTGAGGTTGGTGGTAAAACGGAAGACACCAGAGATCATAATATTTATAAAGGTGCAAGGAAGATGGTGGTAGAAGAGATTGATTACACATCATGGAAAGATCCAAACATATTGGTTGACCGGCTAAGACTTCTACATGGTTCGCTTTGTGCAGGAAACTATTCGTGCATCAAAGAAATATCCTTCATACTCAAGGAACTGAGGAATGCTGGCTACATACAATAATGGCTTGTTTTACTTGCATTTGTATAATGTAAAGCAATAAAATAAACAATTTAAATTATAAGAATTTAATGTTTTTATTTCTTGTATTCTGATTTCTAAGACTTAGATCTCGTAACTTGTGCTTCCTTGTTGCCTTTTTTTTTTTGTTGATGGAGCTTCCAAATGTGCTGCCTTTTCGATGATGGTGCTTCCAAATGTGCTGCCTTTTCGTTGTCGGTGCTTCCAAATGTGCTGCCTTTTCGTTGTCGGTGCTTCCAAATGTGCTGCCTTTTCGATGATGGTGCTTCCAAATGTGCTGCCTTTTCGTTGTCGGTGCTTCCAAATGTGCTGCCTTTTCGTTGTCGGTGCTTCCAAATGTGCTGCCTTTTCGTAGTCGGTGCTTCCAAATGTGCTGCCTTTTCGTTGTCGGTGCTTCCAAATGTGCTGCCTTTTCGTTGTCGGAGCTTCCAAATGTGCTGCCTTTTCGTAGGCGGTGCTTCCAAATGTGCTGCCTTTTCGTAGTCGGTGCTTCCAAATGTGCTGCCTTTGCGTTGTCGGTGCTTCCAACTGTGCTGCCTTTTCGTTGTCGGTGCTTCCAAATGTGCTGCCTTTTCGTTGTCGGTGCTGCCAAATGTGCTGCCTTTTCGTTGTCGGTGCTGCCAAATGTGCTGCCTTTTCGTTGTCGGTGCTGCCAAATGTGCTGCCTTTTCGTTGTCGGTGCTTCCAAATGTGCTGCCTTTTCGTAGTCGGTGCTTCCAAATGTGCTGCCTTTTCGTTGTCGGTGCTTCCAAATGTGCTGCCTTTGCGTTGTCGGTGCTTCCAAATGTGCTGCCTTTTCGTTGTCGGTGCTGCCAAATGTGCTGCCTTTTCGTAGTCGGTGCTTCCAATTTTTTTTTCCTTTTTTGAAGGTGCTTCCAAGTGTGCTTCCTTTTTTTTTGATGGTGCTTCCAATTTTTTTTTTTTCCTTTTTTGAAGGTGCTTCCAAGTGTGCTTCCTTTTTTTTTTTTTTGATGGTGCTTCTATTTTTTTAATGTTGTTTTGACTCTAGTATTTTAGTAAAATGTTCTTGGTTTGACTATCGTATTATTCCATACGGTGCATGTATATAAGCGAGTCCTAGACAGCAGGACGCTCAGTTTTGTTACTGACGTCGACGGTGTACGGATCATCTAGTTTGTTTCTTCTGGTGCATAAGACGTGTAATTGCTTGTTCTTGAGACTTCGATGGCATCTTTGCCGACTTTAACGTCGTACTCGATGGAGGATGTACCATCGACTACGGGAACCATGACGTCGGCGCCGACGATGTTGGAGCAGATCCCGTTGGCAACGTCTCTGACAACACTGGAGGAGACTTCGATATGTACTGTTCCACCATTAGCTGAAGTTTCATCAGCATTGAATACTTCAATAAATGAAGAGCGTACTTCGCATCAGTGCAAATACTGTGGTGTATCATTTACTATCACCTCAAATGCTCGCAGACATGAAAGAAGCGGTTGTTCTTATAATGTTCAAAGAATACAATTTCAGTGCAATAAGTGCAATAAACTAATTTCACGTCTCGATAGCTTACATCGTCATTATAAAAAATGCTCCGAGACGTATAATGAACATGGTTATTGATTTGACTCATGTGTTGTACCGGCTAATGAGACTATATAAGTGATATGAACTTCAGTCCGTCTCTGGCTGCGTTGATGACCGGATCGGATAGACATTTAAAGTCATGTAAAAGGCTTAGTCCGTACAATAAGAAGACTGTTTGAATCGAGGAATCCAAAAGGCTTTAGTAATTTGTCAGTGTTTTTTTTTGTACTTGTAGTAGTGTATTGAATTTATGTAATAAAATTTTTTTAAAAGAACTTGTGGTGTTTTTATTTTCTCAAACCTAACACTTTTTTAGTATTTTTTTAAATTAAAGTTGTTTTGTATCGGCCAGGGATCGAACCAAGGACCTAAGTCGATCTAATCAATCATCATTTAGATTATAAATTTATTTAATGAATTTTGAACTTTATCCGAATCTCTAGCATTAAAATTACGAATTTACAATATGGTGGTCTTGATGTCTGATAGGATGATGGTAGTAGATGATTTAAAGTCTCTTTAATAATGTTGAACGTGGTTTATTGAAATTATTATTTTTTTTACATAAAATTAAACATTATTGCATCGATCGGGTATCAAACCAAGGACAGGAATCGATCGAATCAATATGTAAATTAATGAGTGATTTATTTAATGAATTTTGGAATTTTTCCCGAATTTCTAGCTAAATAATTACAAAATTCCAAGATGGCGTCCAAATTTCAAGATGGTGGGTGTCACAGCAATAATAAATGATTACTGCACTCTGGCGGGTACGAATTAAACTAACATGGCATCAGCGCACTCTCGCCGATGAAAACAAGATGGTGGTCTCCAGCAATGAAGACAAGATGGCGGACATGACGTCATACTAGGTGACGTTATATATGCTTTGAAAAAAAAAAAAGTGTTGGGAGTCAGTCTGCCTGCAGCCACTGTGAGGAAGGATCGGTCGCCATTTTTAATTTTTTTTGCCCTCGTCGGGTTCGAACCGAGGACTCCGAACTCCGTGTCTAAAAAGTACAATTTTTAAAAAAAAATATATTAAAATTTTATTAATTTAATTTTTTTATAATTTTTAAAAAAATTTCATTAAAATCGAATAATAAATAAAAAAGTTAAAGATGGCGGGCGTAACGGAAAATGCAACGGTGACGTCATAATCCTATAAATGGCTTAACTGAGGCTTGAGTTAAGGATGCTTAAGCCAGTTTTAGGAATTTTCAGCCGCTGGGATTTTTAAGGACTAAAAACGGGAATTTTTCCCTCGAAACGGGAAATTTTTCCCTCGAAAAGAGAAATTTTTAATTTGTGGAATTTTTTGAGATTTTTTGGCGGAATTTTTTTTCACAAAAATGGAAATTTTGGCGAATTTTGAGGAATTTTGGGCAAATTTTGCCCAATTTTGGCGGATTTTGGCGATTTTTGAGGATCAAATTCAAGGTCAAGGTCAAAGGACAAGGTCAAAGTCATCCAAGATGGCCGCCGTGACGTCAAAATCCAAGATGGCGGGTGTCACCACAGGCACCACAGCCAGAAGCCATGTTCCAGAACATACATTCGTATACTACTATTGATACCGGAAGAGGAACAGGATGAACATTATATCCATCTTTAGCCTCATTAACAGGACATAGTGTAATATCAGTAGATCTAACTATTTTCTCATTACATATAGCAGGCATTTCATCTATTCTTGGTGCAGTAAATTTTATTTCCACAACTATTAATATAAAATCACCAGGAATAAGACCTGAACAAATTCCTTTATTTGTATGATCAGTAGTAATTACAGCCATTTTATTACTATTATCATTACCAGTATTAGCAGGAGCAATCACTATATTATTAACAGATCGTAATATAAATACATCATTTTTTGACCCATCAGGAGGAGGAGATCCAATTTTATATCAACATTTATTTTGATTTTTTGGACACCCAGAAGTCTACATTCTAATTCTCCCTGGATTTGGTATAATTTCACATATTATTTCCCATGAAAGATGGTAAAAAAGAAGTTTTTGGTAATTTAGGTATAATTTTTGCAATAGCTACTATTGGGTTTCTAGCCTGCGGGTGTGTTCTGAGCAGTGGCGTAGCCAGGATTTGTGTATGGGGGTTGTTAAGAAGCATGCCCCCCCCCCCCCCCCAAGCCGTAATAAAACGGGGGGCCGGGGGTCCCCCCCCGGGAAAATTTGGATTTTAAGGTGTAAAATAGTGCTATTTTAGCAGTTTTCGGTACTTCAATTTAAATATTGTAATGGTAAAAATTTTATTAATTTTAATATGAAATTGTTTGAGTAATGAATAAGAAATTAATTTAAGATTTGGTGCTAAGGGTGGGGGGGGGGGGGGTTGAACCTCTAACCCTCCTACCCTGGCTACGCCTGTGGTTCTGAGGCTCAATTCTGAAATGCATTTAGCCTCGTCTTGTGACACCCGCACCTACCCGTCTTCCGACAAAATCCGTATCCTCAACTGCCAAAAACACGGGTAGGCGACATCAAGACTCACGCTTATTTGTCGTAGCCTTCGAGAATTGCAGACTACTAGGGGTACCACTACTGTTGAATACTGGGAAATAGGTTTCTTTCCTGATACACCCACGAGCCTCAGCTGGCAAGATGGCGGACTCGCGCGAGTTACAGCATGCAACCGTATATGTTCGCGTTTCTGGAAATCGGGAAACGTACCCAAAATTTTGATTTGCCGAATAAAACTACCTATGTCATAGTGAAACTACCTTCGCATATATTTTGTAAACTAAAATTATTTTTAATATGAAATAAAAACAAATTTAAGAACTCGTGATTAAACAAGCTTTATTATATTTATTAGATAACATCTCAAAGTTGTAGGTTATATGTGTCTGTAGCACAGTGGTAAAGTGCATGGTGCCAATGAACGTAACATGAAGGCCAACAAACCCTGTCATTAGTAGTATATAAATGCATGTTCCGGCACTTGTTCCTGGTTGTGGTGTGTGGTGGGGTCAATGACCGACCGACCTCTGATGTCATAACGGCCATTTACTTTGAATTTGACCCCGACGGCCATTTTGTATCCGCCATTTTTGACCCACCATTTTGGATTATCCATTTTGTTTTCCACTATTTTTATTTCTGCCATTTTAAAGTATGAAGTAATAATTGCAATTTACCTTATGGTTGGATTATTGTAATCGAATGCCCCACTTTATAAATTTGCACTTTTCGTTACGGCCGCCATCTTGAAAATCTCTAATTATTATTTAGAAAGTCGGAATTTCTTAAAATTAATAAAAAAAATAATTACTTAAATTTTTATAAAACGAACTTGCTCTATTTTTAAAATGGTCATCCATAATTAAATTCTGTAATCGTTATCTAATTTCAAAGGGAAAAATTTAAAATTTATAAAAATTTCATTTAATTAAATTTTAATGAACAAATTTATTAACAGTTACTGGGTTCGAACCCGGCGATGTCATTCAATTAAAAAAGCATATGGATCCTTCCTCTATAGAAGCCACTGGCAGGCTGAACTTCCAACCACTAATGCCAAGGCAGATATAACATCAGCTAGTATGATGTCATGTCCACCATCTTGTTTTCGTCTGCCAGAGACCACTGCTACCATATTGTTTTCGTCTGCTAGAATGCGCTGCCGCCTTATTAGTTTCAATTCTATCCACTAGAGTGCAGGAATCAATTATTACTAGGGCATTAACATTTTTAAATTTGTCCTCCATATTAAAAATCCGTAGTTATTAAGCCATAAAAAAAGGAATAATTTCAAAATTAATAAAAAAAAGTTAGTGGATAAAATATTAATTGATTCAATCGATTCCTGTCCTTGGTTCAATCCTTGACTGACGAAAAAATTTTTATTCTAGGTAAAAACTAATTTTTTGTTAATTATGTTTAAAATACTAAAAGCTGCTTAAATTCATCATCTACCAGCTTCAAGTAACCCGATGATAACTAATGGCCGCTATCTTGGAAATGCGTAATTATTAACCCAGAAATTCGGAAAAAAATCCTAGAATTCATCAAAAAATCGCTTGTAAAAATAATGAATGATTAAATTTATTCATGTCCGCTGTTTGATTCCTGTCATTGCAGAACTAATTAAGTTGGTTAATTATATATTAAAATGTCTAAGGTCCAGGGTTCAATAACTAAACACATCACATGAAACAGCAGGACAGATAAGGAGTTAGCATACAAAGTGCCAGTCACTCATGTGGTAAGGACCATGTGATCGATACCCAACCGCCAAATTTGTATTATTTTTTCTTGCCTCATGTAGAAAAATAACTTCCAATACATGTGTAGTTTAAAGTATTCACATTCGACTAGTCAAAGTTCCTAAATACAAGCTCGTTTCCACAAATATTTTAAAAAATTCTCGAGGCTAGAGACAGAGGCTGTCCGGACAAGGCCCGTCCGTCGCTGCGTGCCGCGCGCTGCGAGAGACTTGCGAGCTCGCAGATGTGTCGGGTGGCAGTCCACCTGGCCGCTAGGCCTCGCTTCCCAGCCATCACGGCAACACGTAAATACAAGGTTGAAATCATAACCCGGTACATGTAAAGTACTTGTTGGAACGGCTTCAAAATACGAAAAACGGAACGAATGTTGTAAACTAGCCTACGAATGTAACATTTGCACCCGGAAATTTTTGTAGTTCATTGACCAGAATCGAATCCAGATCATATGCCACAAAAAAGACGTCGCCACAAATAATAAGAAGCAACAAATCTTTAAACAGGCCAAGCGTCTCCGTACAACAGGTATTTTTCGAGGATTTTAGGCGAAAATTTTAAACAGGCCATGTTTAATTTCAGGCGTTTATAAATTTAGATAAATGTTTGCATATTTAATTTGATTACATATTTAGCAAAGCTATATAAATTTTATGCATATGCATATTTGTAACAGATATATTCTAAGCATATTATTATGCGAAACATAGTATTTATATCGTCTAAATATAACATTCACTGAGCTTAATTTTTAAGGCTTTTTTTGGTTTCCTCCATGTTATCCTGATTATTCCTGTCATTTTTTGTTGGTTTTCTCCAAGCGTTTCACTGAGTGCTTCTGGTTATTTCTTAGAAAAAATCTCTGCATGAAAAAGTTTTTACTTAATGAGACATGCAATTTTTTTTTTCCAGATTTTCTATTGATTAGTAAATTTCTGTTTTTAAATCAACACTTACAATATTTTTATTATGTTTAGTTCAAACAAAACATATATTACACAGTCAATTAAAATGCGTTGAGGTGCTGAGAATAATTATCATGCAAGACGAACTTCTATCTCCTTGATGTTAGCGAAGCCCTCTTTCTCCTGTGATCGTGAGTGAGCATCTCGCGAACCATATAAAAGAGTGATTGTCTAAACAATATATAAAACAAAGAGATATATTAATCAGGCGATAACTAAGCCTTGAGAAAGCTTAGAAACACTGCCATGCAAGACGAATTTCCTTTTTCTTGAAGTCTAGCAAAGCCCTTCTTCTCTAGCGATTGTGAGTAAGCATTCTGCATCCTACATAAAAAATAAATAATATTTACCACTACGCAACACATGGTGACATCTGTTGTTGAAAAGCAGAATTACTTGGCCACGAGTCTTTCAAAATTGCAAATAAACTCTCGCTGATGAAATATTAAAAATCATATTGAAGTATTTGTTTCTAATTTAAAATCACATTATGCATCTGGTATAAGTCACAGAAGCCATTTAGCAAGTGAGAGTTTTCGACACTGGTTGGATCATTTTCTTTTTAAAATTTGAAATATAATTTCTAAGAATGTCAAAAATAGTTAGCGTGGTTCCAAAAGCATTAATGTCATTGTCGGCATAAGTGTCGGTACTGTGACATTTCGTTCACTAAAACAAACAAAAATCGACGTCATCAGAAAAGCATTTGTGCAAAGAGTTTTTTTTTGCAGAAAGTGCTATGTTGCGACAATTGCTACTTATAGTTTGGGCAAAGTGATACATTAAAAAAAACACATAAAAACCTTCAAGGTACACTTTTCGTCTCCTGAGAAAAAGTCTTTGTTTGGACCGAATGTACGTGGAAATGACAAAAATTATCACACTTGAACATCTGCATCGCCTGTAATGAAATGTAATGAGATTCCAGCATCAAGGAAACGACATCAAGATACAGTACTACATAAAGAAAATAATGACAAGTTTCCTAAGATGAGTTATGAAGGATTTGATTTTGCTGCAGAATTCTCTGATGGATTTTCGGTTACTGAAATTGAAGGATTAAAAATTATTGCCAGAAATCGTGGCAGCAACTGCGGCTTTACATAAAATGGGAACAAAATAGGAGAATCTGAAGCTACCAATTATGATGCACTGAGACCAAAAATATGGAAACAACGTGATAAAATTAATTATTCTGCTCAACCTTACGATGACTATAGTGATCTTAAAAATATTAATAACAAACATTCCAGGAAGATGACGATAGCAGAAGAGTTGGGTTATATGTCATGGGAAGATCCTAACATATTAGTCGACAGGTTAAGCCTTCTATTTTCTTTCCTTAGTGAAAGAAACTACTCGCACCTCAACAAAGTAGTCATCATACTTAAAGAACTAAAAAATGCACGCTACATGCAATAATGGGCTGTTTTACCTGCTTGTGTATAAAACTAAAAAAATAAATAGATAATTTGGATTTTAAAAAAATATTGTTTTATTCTTGTAATCTGATTTCTAAGACATTTATACTCGTGGTTTACTACCAGTTGTATACCTGTGATGTGATCGTATCCCTGTGGCGAAATCGTAAGCCTGTGTTTATCCCTGCCATGAGATTGTATCCCTGTGCCATATCTCTGCGATGAAATCGTATCCCTGTGACGAGATTGTATCCCTGTGACCAGAATGTATGCTTGTGGTGAGAACATATCCCTGTAGCGAGAATGTATCCATGTGGCGAGACGTATCCCTGTGGCGAGATCGCATCTCTGCGACGAGATCGTATCCACGTGGCAAGATCGTATCCTGGTGCTGTATCCCTGCGACGAATTCTTATCCCTGTGACGATATCTTATCCCGGGGATGAGATCATATACTATTCAGTTGAATTTTCGTTCAAAGCTACGTACTTTTCATTAAATGCACGTAGTCAATCTATCGTGACGGCTGAATTTTTAATGAATCAAAGCCACTTGGTTTTGTTATATATTAGATCCATATAAATTGGTCTGACAGCTCGAAGATTTTCTTCTGCTTGAAATAGGTCATCACTTATTTTAAAGGAATATCAATTATAGAAAAAAATAAGTCATTTTGTTACGTACTAACTTGGCCTGTACGCCTGGCATTGTCATGACCTGGCCTCTTGGTTCGAAGACACTTGGCATAATCGCCTGACATTGCATATGGCCAGTTTAAAATGTTCGCCGAACATCATGTTACTTTGGAAACGCTTGGCCAGTATGAAGATTTGTTGTTTCTTATTATTTGTAACAATGTATTTTTTTTGTGGCATATGGCCTGGGTTCGATTCTAGTCAATGAACTACAAAAATTTCCGGGTGCAAATGTTACATTCGTAGGCTAGTTTACTACTCTCGTTTCGTTTATCGTATTTTGAAGCCGTTCCAACAAGTACTTTACATGTACCGGGTTATGATTTCAACCTAGTATTTACGTGTTGCCGTCATGGCTGGGAAGCGAGGCCTAGCGGCCAGGTGGACTGCCACCCGACACTTCTGCGAGCTCGCAAGTCTCTCCCAGCGCGCGGCACGCAGCGACGGACGAGCCTTGTCCGGAAAGCCTCTGTCTCTAGCCTCGAGAATTTTTTAAAATGTTTGTGGTAACGAGCTTGAATTTAGGTACATGTATAGGAAGTTATTTTTCTACATGACGCAAGAAAAATTAATACAAATTTGGCGGTTCGGTATGAATCACATGGTCCTTACCACATGAGTGACTGGCACTTTGTGTGCTAACTCCTTATCTGTCCTGCTGTTTAATGTGATAGTGCTTTTTTTTAATGATTGAACCCCGGACCCTAGATAGTTTAATATATAATTAATCAATCAAGCCACGGGCGCTCTCTACAACAAGAGTGTCTATTCGCTAGACATTCAGAAAAAAATTATGACCATTAATGATAGTGCCGGCCTTTAAGTCTAGTTCATTCATGTGGCCAGTTTTTGTAGCCTCGTGTACAGGAGCTTGGAAACTGACGAACTGTGGTCAAGAGCGACTATCTGCATTTAAACTAACGCCTGTGGCGTGAGAATACTGCAATGAAGCCTACAGGCGAGAGAACCCGTCGTAGCTACCGCTGAACCGAAGTGGTCAACATTGCGAACCCATGTGTTGCAACATAAACCTATTATATCCCGATTGTAAATACTGGGGGACGCACTAATCGTTT
Source organism: Bacillus rossius redtenbacheri (assembly GCF_032445375.1). Taxonomy (NCBI): domain Eukaryota; kingdom Metazoa; phylum Arthropoda; class Insecta; order Phasmatodea; family Bacillidae; genus Bacillus; species Bacillus rossius. Next base: position 77,899,559 of record NC_086331.1, read on the forward strand.
TGGTGTGCCAAATTGAAATTTTTGAATTCAAAACAATACTCGAATACAAAACGTAAATATAAAAAGTCATAGAAAGGAGAAATCGCAACTCTAACAATACGTTAGGAATTGAGCATTACTCCTTTGATTACCAACAATCTCTATGCCATTCGTTTATGTCATCTCCAGATCCATACGTAGTTATTTTTGAAAGGGTTTCAAATTACACAACCGGAAAAATTTTTATTTATATATATGAATATCATTCTATACAAATTGTAATTTAAGCTAAAATTATTAATTTTTTCCGTATAACATTGCTGTAATAGTTTTAATAAATAACTAAGACTGTTGGTTGAGTTATTTCATACTACGTAACCTTTATTTATTACTTATAAAATATAATATAACCACAACATTCTTTAACAAAAAGTTAACTTTAGTTAAACACACCTACGTTTGTAAGTAAATAAGTTTCCTTATATATACACGGATAAACGAATTATTACTAGATACTGTACCTAAGTTAGTCGGAAAAGCGAGTTGGTATTATGTCACTAAGAATTTAAGAATGATGGGCATTACTATTACGTTAAAATATGCTTGTTCCTTTGTCTCATTTGGTAAGATAACTATTTCACAATATTTGAAATAAGTTTATTACGTAAGGAATTACTCAAATTAATAAATATATATATATATATATATATATATACGTTAGCATTCTATACTCGTAATTTTAAATAAACAAAATATTGCTGTTAATTATCTTGTTGTGATTGATTAAATGTATATTTGAGTTATATCATTTTAAAAAACTTACATTATATCATAAACCATTTCCATTATATTATTTCCACTTTAGTGTAGCAGGAAAATTCAAATTTTGTTCAGTTAAAAATTGCACAATATATTTTTATATACATTATGTTAAGAAACCATTCTTTCATTTTAGTCAAATGAGGTTTAGAAGAAAAAAAATTAACAAATATACATTTACCAGGTTGGTTACATCATTTTAAATTCCACTGCAGAAATGTTCGTGTCAATTCAGTTTTCAGTAAAATTACAACAATATTTTTTTTGTTTCTACTCATATATGTGAATTCTTTGGTCGACAAATAGGGAGACTGTTTTTCTGTTGGGACATTATGTATCGTGTGAGTGAAGAACCAAATTCATTCTTCTCTACTTATATACAAATTGTCATGCCCACTATTATATCTATGGAGATGACAGACTATATGGCACAAATTAAACATCTAGTTATGTGGGCTTAATCGTAAACTTTAGTCTATCTGCTCGTTGATATGTCACAAAATTTATTTAAACACAAATATTATTCTGTAAACTGTGATTATGATATATAATCAGTAATTCCTTTTAAAAGACTCAGTCTATCTTGTGTAATTAATTTTTTCATAAGAGTTATAACACGATATAATTAATTTATAAAATAAGATAAGTAATTAGATTATATTTCCAAATATATAATGTAGTAACGTTTTCTTTAAGCTTCCATGTTTTTAAAACCATAAAACATCGCTGCTGATGTTGTACGACTAATAGAGCTTCACAAATCTAAAGCTTGTTAATTTTAATTTTACATAATTCTACACTTTTGACACAGAAATAATTATTTCACTTACACAAGAATGTTATTATGCAACCAAAGCCAAAGTGAGAAATTGTATTGTTTAATGCTTATATAAATTTATTTTTTCCCTCAGTATATTTTATTTTCTATAGTAGCTATATGAGTATAAATTTCTGTAAATTTAACCAAATGATGAAAAAAACAAAAATTGTAAGCCATTAATTCTAAAAGAATGTCGTAAAATATAATGCATTTAACTCATAGAAATAGTACACGTCCACATTAATAAATGTGTCCATTTTAATAGTACAAATTGACAAGTCATACGTTTTAATAGTTTGATTTAATATTAGTTATAACTTATTAAGCTATTTGATTAGTTGTAATATACCATTATTTTTTGAAGTAATAACCTATAAATCAATAAAGTTAATGATTAGTGATGTCCTAATCATAAACTAAAATCCTTAGTGAAAGAAAACCACCTCTTATAAATATTAAAGTTTCGTTTGAATATAAATAAAACACGGACATACACTTCCTTGTAAATTTATTTCGGTTGCAAAGTTAATATAAACTTATGATTTATTAAAAATTTTTTTTTACTGTAGGTTTTTTAAAATCAAACTTTCAACAATTCGGTGGGCCTAACTAGTATGAAATAACAGAAAAAACGGGCAGAAATATGAATTAAAATTTATTACAGGAATAAAAGAAATAGATAAAATTCACAATAACATATTTTTGAAAGGTAAAATATATATAATGCAATAGAGAAATACATATAAATTAAATATAAAATACAATGACAGGGTTTGAAACACGTCTTGTTGGCCTACATGTTACGTTTATTGGCAGTTGGTACGCACTTTTCTGTTGTGTTACAGACACACATAACCTTAAATTTTGAGACGTTGCCAAAAAAATATAATTAAGCTAGTTTTATCTCGAATTCTTAAATTTGTGTTTATTTCATACTAAAATTATTTAAGATTTCAAAATCTATTCCAAGGTAGTTTCACTATGACAAAGTTTCATTTGACAAACCAATACTTTTGGTACGTTTCCCGATGTCCAGAAACACTAATATGAATGGGTGCATGCTGCCACACGCGCGGGTCCGCCATCTTGCGAGCTTCGGCCCATAAGTATATAGGAAAAATACACAATTTACCAGCATTCAACACTAGTGGTACCGCATAGTAGGCGAAAGTCTTGATGTCACCTGCCCATGTGTTTTTTTCTTACATTTGAGAATACGGATACTGGTGGAAGACGGGTTGTCGTGAGCGGAAGTCACGAAATACGAAGCTAATGCATACCAGAATTGAACCCCCAGCATGCTGGACGAGACAGCCTTGTGGCCCGCTCAATGATTCTACTAACACACATTGTGCGGTATAAGACACAGGAGGAAACTACGCGACAATTGACGATGTTGTGACGGCATTTACCGTAACCTTTGATTGCGAACACACATTTAGAACGTTGTTTATCACTACAGTACATTCCACGTGCGTATCAGTCGGTGGTGTAAAGCGAATAAAAGGTTAAAGATGTAATTTAACTGTAGATAATAGTTAGGTATTATACGGTGGAACGATTCCCTTTTAACATTGTTGAGTGTGTTATCAAATCGGTTAAATTAAAACTGAAGTTTAACGCAAACAATAATGTAGGTTAGGAACTGTTTAAGTTAGAGGTTTTATTTTGCTTTGGCAATGCTCACGTTTGGAAACATAAATGCCACAAAATAATTCATTACATCTTAATTTTAATAATTGCGAAACAAATAAGCGGAAATTATAATTGTTTGAAACTAAATTAAAAATACTAAAAATGAGTATTATGTTATCAAAGAAACATACCTAACAGTCATGCTTTACAGCCAAAATATTTTATTTAAGGTACACACAAATTATTCAATGGTTCTTTGCCTTATACAACAATGCTAAATACGGTTACACATAATTCTCGCGAATTATAAGGAAATACACGCCGCTTGTTGGCTCGTAATCACATACACCGTCACATGCGTGTTCCAGAAGAGGCAATCCGGGCTCGATGCCCAGCGGGGTCTAGCCAGGACATTTCGCAAGTGTGAAACGTGGCGGACGTTGCCGTGAGCTAATGGCTTTTCTCGGGGTTCTCCTGTTTCCCCCGCCCCAGAATACCGTCAACGCTCCATGTTAATCTCATCGTCCATGATAGTATATAGAAGGTGCACCAACCTCTGGAGCCAGAGCGTGGATTTATGGTTTTCGTCCGCCATCTTAGAGTGTGACGTCATGGCGGCCATCTTGGTGTCGAAAATTCCTCAAAACACTAAAAAAAATCCTCAAAATTTCTAAAAATTTCATTAGTAGAAGGAAAAATGCCTCTTTAGAGGAAAAATTTCACATTCTAGTTACCAAAATGGCTGAAGGCATGAAATGCCCCCAATGCGGTTTAAATCACCCATCTATCAGCCGCAAGTAAGCCGCTGGGGACCTTCATACTTGACATTAACACCGGCAGCCATTTTGGGTAACACCACGACTGCCATCTTGGATTCCGACATCTTGTATTTTAGAAAGTTCTACATTTTGTTTTCTATAACAGTCCGTAATTTAGTTTTCTATGATATTCAGCTGTTTTGTTTTCTAGAACATTCCACAAACATGGCTTTACCATTTTTGATTATGAAGCCATGTCCGCATATATACCTAAATAAAGTAATTATTATCAAAAAAAATTGGGGCAAAAAAGAAGTTTATAAAAAAAATAATTTATATAATTTTAACAAAAAACACATACAAAATGAAGCTTGGACAGGTGGGTTAAAACCAACGAGATCAATCGAATAAAAATAGCGACATAGTCTTCCTCCACAGAGGCTACCAACGGAGTGGCACCCACTTATTTATCCAGGCAGATATTACACCAACCAGTATGACATCATGACGAACAATTAGAATCCAGCCATTACATATCTAGAAATTTCCGCCATATATTTTCTAGAAGGTTGCGTGGAATTGGATTCTGACATTATGAAAACCATCTTGGTTGACACTGACTTTAACCTTCCCTATGACATTTCACCTGGACCTTTAACATTGACCATGGCATTTTATTTGAAAATTGTCCTTTTGAGTTGACCTTTGACCTTTACCTTGACTGACATTATGAATTCTACCATTTTGGTATGTAGAACTTTCAACCATTTTTGATTCCCACATATTGATTTCATCTGATAGAGACGCCATACTTGTTTTTAGTTCTTGCTACTAGAAGCACTATGTTCTCGTAGGTGCATATAGTTAGCAAAAAGGGAACTGCCACCATATGTGTTTTCAATTCTTGCTACTAGAAGTGCTAGTGTCATGTAGTGCACACATCGATTGCTAGAGATCGCTGCCCCCATTTTGGTTTAGTTTTACCCAGTAGAGTGGAGTAGTATGTATTACGTAGCATCCGCCATCTTATTAGTCATCTTGGCGAACATATTGAAAATCTTTTATTATTAACCTAGAAATTCTGAAAAAATACAAATAATCATCAACAAATCACCCATTATAATACTTATTAATTAGATCGATTTAAGATAATGAATCGATCCCTTTTCGACGAAATAAATGTAAATTAAGCATAAAAACATCTATAATAAAATAGGGTAAAAATTCTAATACACCGGAATTCATAATTTACAAGCCTCTAGCAGTCTGCTGATATCTTATTAGCTGCCAACTTCTACATCGGAATTATTTACCTAATAATATGAAATATTTATAAAACAATCAAAAACCACATATTAATACATATGTTATTTCAATAGAATTACATCCTGTTTTCGAGTCTTGCTGTGGTATCAGTAATTAATTAGAAAAAATCAGTTTTTAATATATTTTTTCTATTACCTTTTATAGAGTTTATTCATCATTCTTACTACGATAAATGACTCTATACAAGACAACCACTTAAATGAATAAATACTTTTCACGGAATATCTATGCCTACCATTGAGACTGTATTCGGTGCAATATATAATTAATAGAGTGCCAAATACAAACATATAGCTCAAGAGTCTTCGAACCATAAAGTTTTCTTTGTTGTAACAAAGTATATGCAATATGTCAAAGTAAAAGCCAAATGACAATAAAATAGAACGAACACCTCTAAACCACGAGTACTTATTTTCTATACTTTGAATACATTATAACCAAGTAATGTCCAATATAAGACATATAGGCTAAGTGTATCCGAACCATAATTTCATGTCATGTACAATGTCAAGCGTATAGGCCAAGTGTATCCGAAAAACGAGGCTTTCTTTGTCGCTTTCAGTACTTGGTATTCTTTTCAAACAAACCATTATCATTTAAAACGACATAGAACAATTTTTCCGAACCAAGAGTCCATATTTGTCGATACTTGTTACATCTTTCAAACAAATATGACCTATTTCAAGAAGACAAGACAAGAGTCTCTGAACTGTCAGACATAAAATTCGAATAAAATCTTTTACAAGCAAATACACGAGCTAAGTATGTTTTACGCTCGCTATAGAACAGAGAATCACCTGAAAATTGTTTCACACTTATTGCAAGAGCAAGAGGTATTGAATAATTAAAAAATCGGTAGTTACTTCAGATTTGACTACGCATATTTAACACAAAGGACACACATTTGGACCAAAATTCAACTAGGTAGGATGCGATTGCAGGATTTGGCAAAATATGATCCAAACAGTAGGATATGATGTGTAGAATACGATCACAGGATACGATTCCATCAGCAGAATACGATCTTAGGATATTGTAGGATACAATCCTATCATGATACGATTGGTAGTATACAATCGGTAGGATACGATCGGTAGGGTACGATCGGTAGGATACGATCTCAGGATACGGTAAGATACGATCCCATCAGTAGAATTATGTCGATAGGATACCATCGCAGGATAAGGTAGGTCACGATCGGTAGGATACAATTTCAGGATACGATAAGAACCGGCTACATCTAGCTACAATTGCTTCATCTGCATTTGGCTCCATATGGCTAGAATGGTTCCATATGCATTTGGCATCCCTTGGATACAGTGGCTCCATCTGAACCTGATTCCAAATGGCTACAATGGTTTCACCTGGCTACTATGACTCCACTTGCAATTGATTTTAATCGATTTCAATTACAATTTTCTCGAACTGGTCCGGAGATCTGTAATGGCTTTGTTATAACTTTTTATTATTTATGAAGATTTTTAAATTTTAAGTCAAGTGTTGTATAACGTGAACTCAGTCTTAAATAGAAATCATATCACGAAAAATAAAACGATATTCTTAAATAATAACATTTTAATATAAAAGCATAATGGATTCCTCGGGTTTACCCGATGTGAGCATCCATTCCGTGTGGTGCCTGCTGCCATACTGACCCCCACCACTTTTTTCCATAGAATATAAGACTTTAACATCAACCTTCCCCAATTTTTTCTAACAGCAATCACCCTTACCCCCGCTGGCATTTTATGCTATAAATACAGGCTCGTTAACCCGAACCCCTTCTGTTTGCTACAGTTCCTCGCCCTGCCCCAGCCATGTAGCTGGGCAGGCATAGTAGTTAGCAGAGATCTATGACCCTGAACTTATAACTTTAACTTTTACCTTGATATTTGACCTTGAATTTTTACCTTAAACCATGACCTTGAAAAAAGAACTTTGCCTTGAACTTTGACCTTGAACTGTGACGTTTAATATTTGAAATGACCTTTGACATTTAAAATGCCCTTAGATATTTGAAATGACATTTTACATTTTAAATGCCCTTTGAATTTGACATTAACCTTGACCTGGAAATTTCTACTTAAACTTTGACCTTAACATTTGAACTCGATTAACATAATGTATTACACCATATTGAATTCAACCATCACAACATTGAGTGTCCCACACCCTAATGTTGCACTTTTAATTACGGTAATATCGCCACCGACTATGCCACTTCTTGACATCGCATTTATCGTTACGTTGACGTACCCATCAATAGCCCAACCATTTGATGTTACACTTATCGTTATGGTAAAACATTCCAACATCTTGGAATTCGACATTTTGAATCACGATGTCATTTCAACCATTTTATGTTCGTATACTGTAGGTCATCATCTAGGATTCTGATTGTACAGCCACCATCTTGTTTTCGTCTGCTAGAGCCTATCATATTGAATTGTAACATCACAGTCACTTTCTCCGATCCCGTTGTCATAACCTCCATATTATTTTCGCCTGTTTGAGGTCATACATCGTAAATGATGTAATGTCCACTACCTTTGATTTCAGTACCAGTTGCAATGAGTATTAGTGCACACATTGTCTGCTAGAGTGCACCGTCACAATATTGGTTTAATTTTTACCAACTAGGGTGCCAACAGATGCACAGATTTTGTTGGGGCCAATGTTGGCAAGGATATCGACGAAGCAGATCCCGATGACAACGACGAGGTCAGCACCAGAGGTCCTGATGTAATCGGAGCCAACATCTCTTGAGATCCCGATGTTGGATTTACCTGTTGCCTCGTCTCTGCAAGAGACTTCAATGCATGCATAATCAATAGCAGACGAGACCTCGATACCTAAAATTACATACGTTTTCGTGAATAAAAAATTTTATGAGCAATTTCCAGCTCCTGTATCAGCCATCACTAGCTCAGCATCTCCGTTATCCAGTAATATGTTCTGTCATCGTCAACTGTGAAATATCTAGCTTATGTGACAGTACAGACATTGTTTATTGACACTCCAGCAGTTTACTTGGAATTACCGCACTTTCACAACCTATGATGACTCAGAATGTACCGACGAGTCATCTGTGTAGTTACCGTGACAAAAGTTTTAAACATTGTCAAAATGCAAGATGACATAAAACCTTTCGCTGCCAAAGGAACGATAATTGGTGAACATTTCCAAATAGCAAAGGTGGTGTACATTTCACACAGAAATGTAATTTGACTAGATATTGTATAAGCAACGTTTATTTGCAAGCTATACATCGAATAATTGATGTTAATGGCGAAGGATTTCTATTATCTATAACAACTGCATCATCATATAATGAGGCCTTTAAAGGCTTATTGAAATCAGCTGCCTTTACTTCTTCAGTGGGGGTGACGTCAAGGTAAACTACAGCTATAGCATCGGAATATGATGGTTCGCTTTGTTAGGCTGGTGTATGCTACCTAGTTAAACTTTGCGATAGTGGACCGAAGCACCTTTTCTCAGGGACCTATCTGATCTTTTGCATATCTAAGACATCGTCGGCAGCCCGTTTGACATTTCTCCCGCTTTCAGTCATGTCCCTGGCCTGTAACATTATTTACCTGCATGACTTAAACTGCATACAACAGCTCTGGACGAGTTGTTACCATTTCTCAGAGACGAGCTTACCATAGCTTTTACCGTCACGCATACGTCTTAGGTTCTCTCCTCGATAGTCACGTTAGGATGCTCGTTCCCAGCCTGGTTGCGTTTTCTGTCCCCCCTTAGTCCACCTACCCCCCTTGATTCTAAGAATTTAGCCCAGGATCATTGTCCTGCCGTGAACCCCGCCAAGCGTTGGCCGTTTTCAAAGACAACTTGCCATAAAAAATATGTGCAAGGATGGACCACCCACGACATCTAGAGGCAGAAACTGTAACTTCTTCTCTTGGCGCCAGCTCGTAGAGCTGACGCCCGCGACACCTGTTGGCGATCTTGTTAACCTCCCCCCCCTTCTTTCCCTTTAGGCCACCAGAGTGCTGCACCGGCTACGCCATAAGGCCCTATGCTTCCTCCTCGTGGCCTGTAATAGTCGATTGTATGTTGCTTTCTGTGCCTGCCGGTAGAGACCGCAGCAGTCGCCCTTCGGCGCAAACAACTGAATTCGTGGCTACGAACACCTTCGGTCACCTCCGAGAGTGTTCGGTCCAGAGCCGAACCTTCCCCCTCTTTTCCCTATGGCCTACCTCCCGTTTTAATTAGGAGCTTTGTCCGCCACTGCGGCACTTAGCACTCTGACTTAGGCTACTTACCACGTCATCTCGGCGTCCTCTGTGTTAAGAGGCATTTCGCGGCAACGACGAACTCGTTCGAATCAGGAATGTAGTCAGCTGTCTTAAGGGATGTGATCCCAGCTTAAAATTTCTGTAGTAGACAGTCAGTAATAACAATTAGAACACAATTCATGTCTTAGTTTAAAGTTTATTTAATTTTTTTATTTTACTAAATGTTGATTTCTGCCGCGTCATCCGCGAAATTCTCGGTCCGCGCCTTTCTGATGTTGGCGCGAGACATTTCCTGAGCCCTAGTGCTACACCCTGTTTGGTGAGTTACTTCGGTCTATTTTTCCTCTCCGAATTCCCGTTTGTTGGCCTTTTCGCGCTGACTGTGTTTGACTGTCTGGAAGCAGGTCTAATTCGTTTGGAATTTGGCTTGTGTTTCAGACAGGGTCCAACATATAGGCGCCGAAATTGCACCCATCATGTTGTCCAGGACCTCCAGCTTCATTTCTCTCTAGAAGAGCTTCCTCCCGGCCAGATGTCCAACTTGAAGCCCCGGGTGATATTCTAAAATATAACTTCTCCCTACCGCCAACAAAACAAATTATTTAAACGAAGACCAGCGAGCAGTGACATAAAGAACTTAACCAAAAAGAATATGTAAAGTTATAATAATAACTATAATATGTCAGGAGAGATACTTCAAATTTCTGTTTATGTGATTATTCAGTTGTTACAAGTATAGTATGACTTGTAATAATATCGGGCCGCCCCTCCTTTTTGTAACTTATTAATAGCATGTTATTGTGAAACCAAAACAAAAGGAAAACATATTTATTTAATTTATCTTTTTACCAATCTACTTATGAAGTGTTTATTTATTTATCATATACCTTATTCTATTTAAACGATCCACTAGCTCCTAAGTTTCCTGTGTGCAGGGAGTATAAATTTGTCTTGTTCACCACCTCGTGCCCCCTCTGGTAATTAATACTTGTATTTATTTTATAATTTTGCCTAGCTGTTTCCTAGGCCTTTTTTTATTAAATTAAAATAATATAATTTTAGGGCACGAGGGGCGTATCAAAAACATGTACAAATACTTTTAAAGGTGAAATAAATATGTTCTACTTAATAGCATTCTTACATAGTTACTTTAAAATGTTTTGGTGTCAAAAACGTCCCTGTGGTGGAGAAAACATTAGCATACTTGGTTCTTCGAGTTAACACTCTCATATATATATATATATATATACACACACACACACACACACACACACACACACTACAATTTCAACTCGATGTTGTAAAAGATTAAATTATATGTAGAATATGTTCAACTGGCATATAGAATTCGTATATTGTTTACAATCAATGCAAAATACATATTCCAATCAAAATTTATTTTAAGTTCATTTTTAGAGTAAAATATATATACAAATATTTCTTACGGATTCCTATACAACTGTTCAGGAATTTTACACCTCAAAACACGCAGATGTTGATGTCAGATCCCTCCCTACCATTACAAAATTCATAATGTTGTTTCAAGTAAAATTTCCGTGTAACCTGTACACCAGACTTCTTACACGGATTTTTTACACGGCGAAGATTGTTTTTATAGCCATTATTTTCATGGAATCGTGTACTTCGTCGTTCAAAACTTTTACTGCATTAGCAGGTATCGTTACAACAGCGAACCATCATATTCCGATGCTATAGCTGTAGTTTACCTTGACGTCACCCCCGCTGAAGAAGTAAAGGCAGCTGATTTCAATAAGCCTTTATAAGCCTCATTATATGATGATGCAGTTGTTATAGATAATAGAAATCTTTCGCCATTAACACCAATTATTCGATGTATAGCTTGCAAATGAATGTTGCTTATACAATATCTAGTCAAATTACATTTCTGTGTGAAATGTACACCACCTTTGCTATTTGGAAATGTTCACCAATTAACGTTCCTTTGGCAGCGAAAGGTTTTATGTCATCTTGCATTTTGACAATGTTTAAAACTATTGTCACAGTACCTACACAGATGACTCGTCGGTACATTCTGAGTCATCATAGGTTGTGAAAGTGCGGTAATTCCAAGTAAACTGCTGGAGTGTCAATAAACAATGTCTGTACTGTCACATAAGCTAGGTATTTCACAGTTAACGATGACAGAACATATTACTGGATAACGGAGATGCTGAGCTAGTGATGGCTGATACAGGAGCTAGAAATTGCTCATAAAATTTTTTATTCACGAAAACGTATGTAATTTTAGGTATCGAGGTCTCGTCTGCTATTGGTTATGCATGCATTGAAGTCTCTTGCAGAGACGAGGCAACAGGTAAATCCAACATCGGGATCTCAAGAGCTGTTGGCTCCGATTACATCAGGACCTCTGGTGCTGACCTCGTCGTTGTCATCGGGATCTGCTTCGTCGATATCCTTGCCAACATTGGCCCCAACAAAATCTCTGCATCTGTTGGCACCCTAGTTGATAAAAATTAAACCAATATTGTGACGGTGCACTCTAGCGGACAATGTGTGCACTAATACTCATTGCAACTGGTACTGAAATCAAAGGTAGTGGACATTACATCATTTACGATGTATATATGTATGTATGACCTCAAACAGGCGAAAATAATATGGAGTTTATGACATCGGGATCGGAGAAAGTGACTGTGATGTTACAATTCAATATAATGGGCTCTAGCAGACGAAAACAATATAGTGGCTGTACAATCAGAATCCTAGATGATGACCTACAGTAGACGAACATAAAATGGTTGAAATGACATCGTGATTCAAAATGTCGAATTCCAAGATGTTGGAATTATTTACAATAACGATAAGTGAAACATCAAATTGTTGGGCTATTGATGGGTACGTCAACGTAACGATAAATGCGATGTCAAGAAGTGGCATAGTCGGTGGCGATATTACCGTAATTAAAAGTGCAACATTAGGGTGTGGGACACTCAATGTTGTGATGGTTGAATTCAATATGGTGTAATACATTATGTTAATCGAGTTCAAATGTTAAGGTCAAAGTTTAAGTAGAAATTTCCAGGTCAAGGTAAATATCAAATTCAAAGGGCATTTCAAATGTAAAATGTCATTTCAAATATCAAAGGGCATTTTAAATGTCAAAGGTCATTTCAAATATTAAAGGTCAAAGTTTAAGGCAAAGTTCATTTTTCAAAGGTCATGGTTTAAGGTCAAAATTCAAGGTCAAATATCAAGGTAAAAGTTAAAGATATAAGTTCAAGGTCATAGGTCTTTGCTAACTACTATGCCTGCCCAGCTACATGGCTGGGGCAGGGCGAGGAACTGTAGCAAACTGAAGGGGTTCGGGTTAACGAGCCTGTATTTATAGAACAAACTGCCGGCGGAGGTAGGGGAGATTGCTGTGAGAAAAAATTGGGGAAGGTTGATGTTAAAGTCTTATATTCTTTGGAAAAATGTGGTGGGGGGTCAGTATGGCAGCAGGCACCACACGGAATGGATGCTCTCATCTGGTAAACCCGAGGAATCCATTATGTTTTTATATTTAAATTTTATTATTTAAGAATATCGTTTTATTTTTCGTTATATGATTTCTATTTAAAACTGAGTTCACGATATACAACGCTTGACTTAAAATTTAAAAATCTTCATAAATAATAAAAAGTTATAATAAAGCCATTACAAATCTCCGGACCAGTTCGAGAAAATTGTAATTGAAATCGATTAAAATCAATTGAAAGTGGAGTCATTGTAGCCAGGTGAAGCCATTGTAGCCATTTGGAGCCAGGTGCAGATGGAGCCACTGTATCCAAGGGATGCCAAATGCATATGGAACCATTCTAGCCATATGGAGCCAAATGCAGATGAAGCAATTGTAGCTAGATGTAGCCGGTTCTTATCGTATCCTGAAATTGTATCCTACCGATCGTGACCTACCTATCATGCGATGGTATCCTATCGACATAATTCTACTGATGGGATCGTATTTTACCGTATCCTGAGATCGTATCCTACCGATCGTACCCTACCAATCGTATCCTACCGATCGTATCCTACCGATTGTATACTACCAATCGTATCATGATAGGATTGTATCCTACAATATCCTAAGATCGTATTCTGCTGATGGAATCGTAGCCTTTCGTATCCTGTGATCGTATTCTACACATCATATCCTACTGTTTAGATCATATTTTGCCAAATCCTGCAATCGCATCCTACCTTGTTGAATTTTGGTCCAAATGTGTGTCCTTTGTGTTAAATATGCGTAGTCAAATCTGAAGTAACTACCGATTATTTAATTATTCAATACCTCTTGCTCTTGTTATAAGTGTGAAACAATTTTCAGGTGATTCTCTGTCCTATAGCGAGCGTAAAACATACTTAGCTCGTGTATTTGCTTGTAAAAGATTTTATTCAAATTTTATGTCTGACAGTTCAGAGACTCTTGTCTTGTCTTCTTGAAAAAGGTCATATTTGTTTGAAAGATGTAACAAGTATCGAAAAATATGGACTCTTGGTTCGGAAAAATTGTTCTATGTCGTTTTCAATGATAATGGTTTGTTTGAAAAGAATACCAAGTACTGAAAGCGACAAAGAAAGTCTCGTGGTTCGGATACACTTGGCCTATACGCTTGACATTGTACATGACATGGAATTATGGTTCGGATACACTTAGCCTATATGTCTTATATTGGACATTACTTGGTTATAAAGTATTCCAAGTATCGAAAAATAAGTCCTCATGGTTTAGAGGTGTTCGTTCTATTTTATTGTCATTTGGCTTTTACTTTGACATATTGCATATACTTTGTAACAACAAAGAAAACTTTATGGTTCGAAGACACTTGATCTATTTGTTTGTATTTGGCACTCTGTTAATTATATATTGCACCGAATACAGTCTCAATGGTAGGCATAGATATTCCGTGAAAAGTATTTATTCATTTAAGTAGTTGTCTTGTATGGAGTCATTTATCGTAGTAAGAATGATGAATAAACTCGATAAAAGGTAATGGAAAAAATATTTTAAAAAATGATTTTTACTAATTAATTACTGATACCACAGCAAGACTCGAAAACAGGATGTAATTCTATTGAAATAACATATGTATTAATATGTGGTTTTTGATGGTTTTATAAATATTTCATATTATAAGGTTAATAATTCCGATGTACAAGTTGGCAGCTAATAAGATATCAGCAGACTGCTAGAGGCTTGAAAATTATGAATTCCGGTGTATTAGAATTTTTACCCTATTTTATTATAGATGTTTTTATGCTTAATTTACATTTATTTCGTCGAAAAGGGATCGATTCATTATCTTAAATCGATCTAATTAATAAGTATTATAATGGGTGATTTGTTGATGATTATTTGTATTTTTTCAGAATTTCTAGGTTAATAATAAAAGATTTTCAATATGTTGGCCAAGATGACTAATACGATGGCGGATGCTACGTCAGTCTGGTAATAAATACTACTCCACTCTACCGGGTAAAACTAAACTAAGATGGAGGCAGCGATCTCTAGCAAACGATGTGTGCAATACATGACACTAGCACTTCTAGTAGCAAGTATTGAAAACACATATGGTGGCAGTTCCCTTTTTGCTGACTATATGCACCTACGAGACCATAGTGCTTCTAGTAGCAAGAACAAAAAAGAAGTATGGCGTCTCTATCAGATGAAAACAATATGTGGGAATCAAAAATGGTGGAAAGTTCTACAAACCAAAATGGTAGAATTCATAATGTCAGTCAAGGTAAAGGTCAAAGGTCAACTCAAAAGGACAATTTTCAAATAAAATGCCATGGTCAATGTTCAAGGTCCAGGTGAAATGTCATAGGGAAGGTTAAAGTCAGTGTCAACCAAGATGGTTTTCATAATGTCAGAATCCAATTCCACGTAACCTTCTAGAAAATATATGGCGGAAATTTCTAGATATGTAATGGCTGGATTCTAGATGTTCGTCATTCTGTCATACTGGTTAGTGTAATATCTGCCTAGATAAATAAGTGGGTGCCACTCCGTTGGTAGCCAATGTGGAGGAAGACTATGTCGCTATTATTATTCGATTGATCTCATTGGTTTTAACCCACCTGTCCAAGCTTCATTTTGTATGTGTTTTTTTGTTAAAATTATATAAAATAATATTTTTTTATGAACCTCATATTTTTTCCATTTTTATGGTTAATAATTACTTTATTTTAATATGAGGACATGACTTCATAATCAAAAATGGTAAAGCCATGTTTGTGTAATGTTCTAGAAAACAAAACAGCTGACTATCATAGAAAACTAAATTACGGATTGTTATAGAAAACAAAATGTTGAAAGTTCTAAAATCCAAGATGTCGGAATCCAAGATAGCGGTCTTGGCGTCACCCAAAATGGCTGCCGGAGTTAATTTCAAGTTTAAAGGTCCCCAGCGGCTTACTTGCGGCTGATAGATGGGGGATTTAAACCGCATTGGGGACATTTCATGCCTTCAGCCTTTTTGGTGACTAGAATGTGAAATTTCTCCTCTAAAGGGGCATTTTTCCTTCTACTAATGAAATTTTTAGAAATTTTGAGGATTTTTTTAGTGTTTTGAGGAATTTTCGACATTAAGATAGCCGCTGTGACGTCACACTCTAAGATGGCGGACGAAAACCATAAATCCACGCTCTGGCTCCAGAGGTTGGTGCACCTTCTATATACTATCATGGACGATGAGATTAACATGGAGCGTTGACGGTATTCTGGGGCGGGGGAAACAGGTGTACCCCCGAGAAAAGCCATTAGCTTACGGCAACGTTCGCCACGTTTCACACTTGCGAAATGTCCTGGCTAGACCCCGCTGGGCATCGAGCCCGGATTGCCTCTTCTGGATCACGCATGTGACGGTTTATGTGAGTACGAGCCAACTAGCAGCGTGTATTTCCTTATAATTCGCGAGAATTATGTGTAACCGTATTTAGCATTGTTGTATAAGGCAAAGAACCATTGAATAATTTGTGTGTACCTTAAATAAAATATTTTGGCTGTAAAGCATGACTATAAGGTATGTTTCTTTAATAACATGATACTCATTTTTAAGTATTTTTAATTTAGTTTCAAACAATTATAATTTCCGCTTATTTGTTTCGCAATTATTAAAATTAAGATGTAATGAATTATTTTGTGGCGTCTATGTTTCCAAACGTGAGCATTGCCAAAGCAAAATAAAACCTCTAGCTTAAACAGTTCCTAACCTACATTATTGTTTGCGTTAAACTTGAGTTTTAATTTTTCCGATTTGATAACACACTCAATGATGTTAAAAGGGAATCATTCCACCGTATAATACCTAACTATTATCTACAGTTAAATTACATCTTTAACCTTTTATTCGCTTTACACCACCGACTGATACGCACGTGGAATGTACTGTAGTGATAAACAACGTTCTAAATGTGTGTTCGCAATCAAAGGTTACGGTAAATGCCGTCACAACATCGTCAATTGTCGCGTAGTTTCCTCCTGTGTCTTATACCGCACAATGTGTGTTAGTAGAATCATTGAGCGGGCCACAAGGCTGTCTCGTCCAGCATGCTGGGGGTTCAATTCTGGTATGCATTAGCTTCGTATTTCGTGACTTCCGCTCACGACAACCCGTCTTCCACCAGTATCCGTATTCTCAAATGTAAGAAAAAAACACATGGGCAGGTGACATCAAGACTTTCGCCTACTATGCGGTACCACTAGTGTTGAATGCTGGTAAATTGTGTATTTTTCCTATATACTTATGGGCCGAAGCTCGCAAGATGGCGGACCCGCGCGTGTGGCAGCATGCACCCATTCATATTAGTGTTTCTGGACATCGGGAAACGTACCAAAAGTATTGGTTTGTCAAATGAAACTTTGTCATAGTGAAACTACCTTGGAATAGATTTTGTAATCTTAAATAATTTTAGTATGAAATAAACACAAATTTAAGAATTCGAGATAAAACTAACTTAATTATATTTATGTGGTAACGTCTCAAAATTTAAGCTTATGTGTGTCTGTAACACAACAGAAAAGTGCGTACCAACTGCCAATAAACGAAACATGTAGGCCAACAAGACGTGTTTCAAACCCTGTCATTGTATTTTATATTTAAATTTTTATGTATTTCACTATTGCATTATATATATTTTACCTTTCAAAAATATGTTATTGTGAATTTTATTTATTTCTATAATTCCTGTAATAAATTTTAATTCCTATTTCTGCCCGTTTTTTCTGTTATTTCATACTAGTTAGGCCCACCGAATTGTTGAAAGTTTGATTTTAAAAAACCTACAGTAAAAACAAAATAATTTTTTAATAAATCATAAGTTTTTATTAACTTTGCAACCGAAATAAATTTACAAGGAAGTGAATGTCCGTGTTTTATTTATATTCAAACGAACCTTTGATATTTATAAGAGGTGGTTTTCTTTCACTTAGGATTTTAGTTTATGATGAGGACGTCACTTATCATAAACTTTATTGATTTATAGGTTATTACTTCAAAAAATAATGGTTTATTACAACTAATCAAATAGCTTAATAAGTTATAACTAATATCTAATCAAACTGTTAAAACGTATGACTTGTCAATTTGAACTAGGGTTGTCAACCGTCCCGTATTGTACGTGATTTACCGTATTCTGTGACTAAAAGAATTATCCCGTACGTAGGTAGGACGGGACGTTTATATTTCCCGTATCTTGTTTAAAGTTCAATTCACACACCTGCATAAAATTGAAAAAGTATTTTTCCGCCTGTGCCGCACCACCTGTTATAGACTATGTATTGCGACATTGCGAGGCTCTGTTTACTCCGCAGTTCACTGGCCACCAAAAAGTTTATTATGACGCCGACAGGTAGCATCATTCGTTCGCGCTTAGTCTGTTATGTTTATGTTATATTGTGTTGAGTTGAAAACGGATAAAGTTGAGTAAATCGGGTAAAGTTCAGTTGAAAAAAATGTGCGATTCGCCACCGCGAAAAAAGAAACGGCTGTGCGTTTATTTAGTTCGATGGGAACATAACTATAAGTGGCTAAAATGTAGTGATAATAGTTACAAAGCCATATGTGTGCTTTGCAAAAGAGAGTTTTCAATAGCACACGGCGGCGGAAACGATGTAAAACAGCATGCTTCAACATTGTTACATAGAAACACGGTTCAACAAGCAAATACGAGTGAAAAAAACTAAGATAAACAGTTATTTCGTAAAACAAGGCACTAGAGATCAAAATTCTGCTGTAGCATCTGAAATAGCTCTATGTTATCACAATATGAAGAAAGGTTTAAGTTATAACAGTTTCGATTTTAATACAAAATTGCTACGGTATGTTGTTAAGAATTTTGTGAAACATTGTTTTTTGTTTCTTGCATGTTGTATATTGTGTACTTTATACCCGAGATGATATTTAATTTAAAGTTGGGTTTGTTTAATGAAATGAAAAATGGGAAAATATATGTTAGGCATACATTTATTAAAATATATTTTTTTAAGTTGCTTGTTATGGTGTCCCTAGTGGTGGTTCTAATCTAAGGGAGGCGGGGGAAGGGCTAAGTGGCTTTAGCCAGCTCCCCATCCCCAATTTTTTTTCCTGATCACATTTTGCATTGGAGAGAGTTGAAGTTAGTTTACCAATATACAATCACATATGAGTTGTCTAGAATTTTTATACTTTGTTAACTAAAAATATATTTATGTAGGTATTAAATTCATCACTCAAAAAATTATGAGGCCAATACAAAAAATTTTAATATTTCAACCAGGTGCATAATTTATTTTCAGATACAAAAACTGCTAAAATAGCACAAATTTGCATCTAGAAATTCAAATTTTTCCGGGGGAGGGCGACCCCCCACTCTATTAGGTGGGGTTCAGTGTCCCTTATGGTCAGGGTGAAATAGTTGGTAACCCTAATTTGAACTATTAAAATGGACACATTTATTAATGTGGACGTGTACTATTTCTATGAGTTAAATGCATTTTATTTTACGACATTCTTTTAGAATTAATTGCTTACAATTTTTGTATATGTTCATTATTTGGTTAAATTTACAGAAATTTATACCCATATAGCTACTATAGAAAATAAAATATACTGAGGGAAAAAATTAATTTATATAAGCATTAAACAATACAATTTCTCACTTTGGCTTTGGTTGCATAATAACATTCTTGTGTAAGTGAAATAATTATTTCTGTGTCAAAAGTGTAGAATTATGTAAAATTAAAATTAACAAGCTTTAGATTTGTGAAGCTCTATTAGTGGTACAACATCAGCAGCGATGTTTTATGGTTTTAAAAACATGGAAGCTTAAAGAAAACGTTACTAGATTATATATTTTGAAATATAAACTAATTACATATCTTATTTTATAAATTAATTATATCGTGTTATAACTCTTATGAAAAAATTAATTACACAAGATAGACTGAGTCTTTAAAAAGGAATTACTGATTATATATCATAATCACAGTTTACAGAATAATATTTGTGTTTAAATAAATTTTGTGACATATCAACGAGCAGATAGACTAAAGTTTACGATTAAGCCCACATAACTAGATGTTTAATTTGTGCCATATAGTCTGTCATCTCCATAGATATAATAGTGGGCATGACAATTTGTATATTAGTAGAGAAGAATGAATTTGGTTCTTCACTAACACGATACATAATGTCCCAACAGAAAAACAGTCTCCCTATTTGTCGACCAAAGAATTCACATACATGAGTAGAAACAAAAAAAAATTATTGTTGTAATTTTACTGAAAACTGAATTGACACGAACATTTCTGCAGTGGAATTTAAAATGATGTAACCAATCTGGGTAATGTATATTTGTTAATTTTTTTTCTTTTAAACCTCATTTGCCTTAAATGCAAGAAAGGTTTCTTAACATAATGTATATAAAAATATATTGTGCAATTTTTAACTGAACAAAATTTGAATTTTCCTGCTACACTAAAGTGGAAATAATATAATGGAAATGGTTTATGATATAATGTAAGTTTTTTAAAATGATATAACTCAAATATACATCTAATCAATCACAACGAGATAATTAACAGCAATATTTTGTTTATTTAAAATTACGAGTATAGAATGCTAACGTGTATATATATATATATATATATATATATATATATATATATATATTTGAGTAATTACTTACGTAATAAACTAATTTCAAATATTGTAAAATAGTTATCTTACCAAATGAGACAAAGGAACAAGCATATTTTAACGTAATATTAATGCCCATCATTCTTAAATTCTTAGTGACATAATACCAACTCGCTTTTCCGACTAACTTAGGTACAGTACCTAGTAATAATTCGTTTATCCGTGTATATATAAGGAAACTTATTTACTTACAAACGTAGGTGTGTTTAACTAAAGTTAACTTTTTGTTAAAGGTTTTTGTGGTTATACTATCTTTTATAAGTAATAAATAAAGGTTACGTAGTATGAAATAACTCAACCAACAGTCTTAGTTATTTATTAAAACTATTACAGCAATGTTATACGGAAAAAATTAATAATTTTAGCTTAAATTACAATTTGTATAGAATGATATTCATATATATATAAATAAAGTTTTTTTCCGGTTGTGTTATTTGAAACCCTTTCAAAAATAACTACATATGGATCTGGAGATGACATAAACGAATGGCATAGAGATTGTTGGTAATCAAAGGAGTAATGCTCAATTCCTAACGTATTGTTAGAGTTGCGATTTCTCCTTTCTATGACTTTTTATATTTACGTTTTGTATTCGAGTATTGTTTTGAATTCAAAAATTTCAATTTGGCACACCAAAACGATTAGTGCGTCCCCCAGTATTTACAATCGGGATATAATAGGTTTATGTTGCAACACATGGGTTCGCAATATTGACCACTTCGGTTCAGCGGTAGCTACGACGGGTTCTCTCGCCTGTAGGCTCCATTGCAGTATTCTCACGCCACAGGCGTTAGTTCAAATGCAGATAGTCGCTCATGACCACAGTTCGTCAGTTTTCAAGCTCCTGTACACGAGGCAAAAAAAACTGGTTACATGAATGAACTAGACTTAAAGGCCGGCACTATCATTAATGGTCATAATTTCTTTACTGAATGTCTAGCGAATAGACACTCTTGTTGTAGAGAGCGCCCGTGGCTTGATTGATTAATTATATATTAAACTATCTAGGGTCCGGGGTTCAATCATTAAAAAACAGCACTATCACATTAAACAGCAGGACAGATAAGGAGTTAGCACACAAAGTGCCAGTCACTCATGTGGTAAGGACCATGTGATTCATACCCAACCGCCAAATTTGTATTAATTTTTCTTGACTCATGTAGAAAAATAACTTCCTATACGTGTACCTAAATTTAAGCTCGTTACCACAAAAATTTTAAAAATTCTCGAGGCTAGAGACAGAGGCTTTCCGGACAAGGCTCGTCCGTCGCTGCGTGCCGCGCGCTGGGAGAGACTTGCGAGCTCGCAGAAGTGTCGGGTGGCAGTCCACGTGGCCGCTAGGCCTCGCTTCCCAGCCATGACGGCAACACGTAAATACTAGGTTGAAATCATAACCCGGTACATGTAAAGTACTTGTTGGAACGGCTTCAAAATACGATAAACGAAACGAGAGTAGTAAACTAGCCTACGAATGTAACATTTGCACCCGGAAATTTTTGTAGTTCATTGACTAGAATCGAACCCAGACCATTTGCCACAAAAATACATTGTTACAAATAATAAGAAACAACAAATCTTCATACTGGCCAAGCGTCTTCAAACCAACATGATGTTCGGCGAACATTTTAAACTGGCCATGTGCAATGTCAGGCGATTATGCCAAGTGTCTTCGAACCAAGAGGCCAGGTCTTGACAATGCCAGGCGTACAGGCCGAGTTAGTACGTAACAAAATGACTTATTTTTTTCGATACTTGATATTCCTTTAAAATAAGTGATGACCTATTTCAAGCAGAAGAAAATCTTCGAGCTGTCAGACCAATTTATATGGATCTAATATATAACAAAACCAAGTGGCTTTGATTCATTAAAAATTCAGCCGTCACGATAGATTGACTACGTGCATTTAATGAAAAGTACGTAGCTTTGAACGAAAATTCAACTGAATAGTATATGATCTCATCCCCGGGATAAGATATCGTCACAGGGATAAGAATTCGTCGCAGGGATACAGCACCAGGATACGATCTTGCCACGTGGATACGATCTCGTCGCAGAGATGCGATCTCGCCACAGGGATACGTCTCGCCACATGGATACATTCTCGCTACAGGGATATGTTCTCACCACAAGCATACATTCTGGTCACAGGGATACAATCTCGTCACAGGGATACGATTTCATCGCAGAGATATGGCACAGGGATACAATCTCATGGCAGGGATAAACACAGGCTTACGATTTCGCCACAGGGATACGATCACATCACAGGTATACAACTGGTAGTAAACCACGAGTATAAATGTCTTAGAAATCAGATTACAAGAATAAAACAATATTTTTTTAAAATCCAAATTATCTATTTATTTTTTTAGTTTTATACACAAGCAGGTAAAACAGCCCATTATTGCATGTAGCGTGCATTTTTTAGTTCTTTAAGTATGATGACTACTTTGTTGAGGTGCGAGTAGTTTCTTTCACTAAGGAAAGAAAATAGAAGGCTTAACCTGTCGACTAATATGTTAGGATCTTCCCATGACATATAACCCAACTCTTCTGCTATCGTCATCTTCCTGGAATGTTTGTTATTAATATTTTTAAGATCACTATAGTCATCGTAAGGTTGAGCAGAATAATTAATTTTATCACGTTGTTTCCATATTTTTGGTCTCAGTGCATCATAATTGGTAGCTTCAGATTCTCCTATTTTGTTCCCATTTTATGTAAAGCCGCAGTTGCTGCCACGATTTCTGGCAATAATTTTTAATACCTTCAATTTCAGTAACCGAAAATCCATCAGAGAATTCTGCAGCAAAATCAAATCCTTCATAACTCATCTTAGGAAACTTGTCATTATTTTCTTTATGTAGTACTGTATCTTGATGTCGTTTCCTTGATGCTGGAATCTCATTACATTTCATTACAGGCGATGCAGATGTTCAAGTGTGATAATTTTTGTCATTTCCACGTACATTCGGTCCAAACAAAGACTTTTTCTCAGGAGACGAAAAGTGTACCTTGAAGGTTTTTATGTGTTTTTTTTAATGTATCACTTTGCCCAAACTATAAGTAGCAATTGTCGCAACATAGCACTTTCTGCAAAAAAAAACTCTTTGCACAAATGCTTTTCTGATGACGTCGATTTTTGTTTGTTTTAGTGAACGAAATGTCACAGTACCGACACTTATGCCGACAATGACTTTAATGCTTTTGGAACCACGCTAACTATTTTTGACATTCTTAGAAATTATATTTCAAATTTCAAAAAGAAAATGATCCAACCAGTGTCGAAAACTCTCACTTGCTAAATGGCTTCTGTGACTTATACCAGATGCATAATGTGATTTTAAATTAGAAACAAATACTTGAATATAATTTTTAATATTTCATCAGCGAGAGTTTATTTGCAATTTTGAAAGACTCGTGGCCAAGTAGTTCTGCTTTTCAGCAACAGATGTCACCATGTGTTGCGTAGTGGTAAATATTATTTATTTTTTATGTAGGATGCAGGATGCTTACTCACAATCGCTAGAGAAGGAGGGCTTTGCTAGACATCAAGGAAAAGGAAATTCGTCTTGCATGGCAGTGTTTCTAAGCTTTCTCAAGACTTAGTTATCGCGTGATTAATATATCTCTTTGTTTGATATATTGTTTAGACAATCACTCTTTTATATGGTTCGCGAGATGCTCACTCACGATCACAGGAGAAAGAGGGCTTCGCTAACATCAAGGAGATAGAAGTTCGTCTTCCATGATAATTATTCTCAGCAACCTCAACTCATTTTATTTGACTGAGTAATATATGTTTTGTTTGAACTAAACATAATATAAGTGTTGATTTAGGAACAGAAATGTACTAATCAATAGAAAATCTGAAAAAAAATTGCATGTCTCATCAAGTAAAAACTTTTTCATGCAGAGATTTTTTCTCAGAAATAACCAGAAGCACTCAGAGAAACTCTTGGAGGAAACCAACAAAAAATGACAGGAATAATCAGGATAACATGGAGGAAACCAAAAGAAGTCTTAAAAATTAAGCTCAGGGAATGTTATATTTAGACGATATAAATAATATGTTTCGCATAATAATATGCTTAAAATATATCTGTTACAAATATGCATATGCATAAAATGTATATAGCTATGCTAAATATATAATAAAATTAAATATGCAAACATATATCTAAATTTATAAACGCCTGAAATTAAACATGGCCTGTTTAAAATTTTCGCCTAAAATCCTCGAAAAATACCTGTTGTACGGAGACGCTTGGCCTGCATAAAGATTTGTTGTTTCTTATTATTTGTGGCGACGTCTTTTTTGTGGCATATGGTCTGGGTTCGATTCTAGTCAATGAACTACAAAATTTTCCGGTTGCAAATGTTTCATTCGTAGGCTAGTTTACTACTCTCGTTTCGTTTTTCGTATTTTGAAGCCGTTCCAACAAGTACTTTACATGTACCGGGTTATGATTTCAACCTTGTATTTACGTGTTGCCGTGATGGCTGGGAAGCGAGGCCTAGCGGCCAGGTGGACTGCCACCCGACACATCTGCGAGCTCGCAAGTCTCTCCCAGCGCGCGGCACGCAGCGACGGACGGGCCTTGTCAGGACAGCCTCTGTCTCTAGCCTCGAGAATTTTTTAAAATCTTTGTGGTAACGAGCTTGAATTTAGGAACTTTGACTAGTCGAATGTGAATACTTTAAACTACACATGTATTGGAAGTTATTTTTCTACATGAGGCAAGAAAAAATAATACAAATTTGGCGGTTGGGTATCGATCACATGGTCCTTACCACATGAGTGACTGGCACTTTGTATGCTAACTCCTTATCTGTCCTGCTGTTTCATGTGATGTGTTTAGTTATTGAACCCTGGACTTTAGACATTTTAATATATAATTAACCAACTTAATTAGTTCTGCAATGACAGGAATTAAACAGCGGACATGAATAAATTTAATCATTCATTATTTTTACAAGCGATTTTTTGATGAATTAAGGATTTTTCCCGAATTTCTGGGTTAATAATTACGCATTTCCAAGATAGCGGCCATTAGTCATCATCGGCTTACTGGAAGCTGGTAGATGATGAATTTAAGCAGCTTTTAGTATTTTAAACATAATTAACAAAAAATTAGTTTTTACCTAGAATAAAAATTTTTTCGGCAGTCAAGGATTGAACCAAGGACAGGATTCGATCGAATCCATCAATATTTTATCAAGTAACTTTTTTTTATTAATTTTGGAATTTTTCCCATTTTTATGGCTTAATAACTACGGATTTTTAATATGGAGGACAAGTTTAAAAATGTAAATGCCCTAGTAATAATTGATTCCTGCACTCTAGTGGATAGAAATGGAACTAATAAGGCAGCAGCGCATTCTAGCAGACGAAAACAATATGGCAGCAGTAGTCTCAGGCAGACGAAAACAAGATGGTGGACGTGACATCATACTAGCTGATGTTATATCTGCCTTGGCATTAGTGGTTGGAAGTTCAGCCTGCCAGTGGCTTCTATAGAAGAAGGATCCATATGCTTTTTTAATTGAATGACATCGCCGGGTTCGAACCCAGTAACTGTTAATAAATTTGTTTATTAAAATTTAATTAAATGAACTTTTTATAAATTTTAAATTTTTCCCTTTGAAATTAGATAACGATTACAGAATTTAATTATGGCTGACCATTTTAAAAATAGAGCAAGTTCGTTTTATAAAAATTTAAGTAATTATTTTTTTATTAATTTTAAGAAGTTCCGATTTTCTAAATAATAATTAGAGATTTTCAAGATGGCGGCCGTAACGAAAAGTGCAAATTTATAAAGTGGGGCATTCGATTACAATAATCCAACCATAAGGTAAATTGCAATTATTACTTCATACTTTAAAATGGCAGCAATAAAAATAGTGGAAAACAAAATGGATAATCCAAAATGGTGGGTCAAAAATGGCGGATACAAAATGGCCGTCGGGGTGAAATTCAAAGTAAATGGCCGTTATGACATCAGAGGTCGGTCGGTCATTGACCCCACCACACACCACAACCAGGAACAAGTGCCGGAACATACATTTATTTACTACTAATGACAGGGTTTGTTGGCCTTCATGTTACGTTCATTGGCACCATGCACTTTACCACTGTGCTACAGACACATATAACCTACAACTTTGAGATGTTATCTAATAAATATAATAAAGCTTGTTTAATCACGAGTTCTTAAATTTGTTTTTATTTCATATTAAAAATAATTTTAGTTTACAAAATATATGCAAAGGTAGTTTCTCTATGACATAGGTAGTTTTATTTGGCAAACTAAAATTTTGGGTACGTTTCCCGATGTCCAGAAACGCGAACATATACGGTTGCATGCTGCTACTCGCGCGAGTCCGCCATCTTGCCAGCTGAGGCTCGTGGGTGTATCAGGAAAGAAACCTATTTCCCAGTATTCAACAGTAGTGGTACCCCTAGTAGTCTGCAATTCTCGAAGGCTACGACAAATAAGCGTGAGTCTTGATGTCGCCTACCCGTGTTTTTGGCAGTTGAGGATACGGATTTTGTCGGAAGACGGGTAGTGTTGTGCGGGTGTCACAAGACGAGGCTAAATGCATTTCAGAATTGAGCCTCAGAACCACAGGCGTAGCCAGGGTAGGGGGTTTAGGGGTTCAAACCCCCCCCCCCCTCCCCTTAGCACCAACTCTTTAATTAATTTCTTATTCATCACTCAAACAAATTTCATATTAAAATTAATAAAAATTTTAACATTACAATATTTAAATTTAAGTACCGAAAACAGCTAAAATAGCACTATTTTACACCTTAAAATCCAAATTTTCCCGGGGGAGGACTCCCGGCCCCCCGTTTTAATACGGGGGATGAAGGGGGGCATGCTTCTTAACACCCCCCATACACAAATCCTGGCTACGCCACTGCTCAGAACACGCCCGCAGGCTGTAAACCCGACAACACTCGCGCCTACCTCCTACTCGCAGTGAGCATTTCAGAATCAAGCCTCTGGTGGGCCGTGGTGGCGCAGTATTAGCACGACCCAGGCTCGGGTTTTCCCAGGGCACTCTAGTGCCCACCAGCCGTGCATTTCTTTTCGTCTCCTTCTCGCTGCATCTTCCGCCGTCACCTCAGTGGAGCTGTCCTCCTCCTAAAGCTTCTCTTAGCACACCCGGGTATTTCGCGGATTCATTTGGGGTCAGTCAACAATTCACAGTCATGTATTCTCTACCCACATTGGTTTTCCTATTGGCTGATTTATTACTGCAAAACATCTCCTTCTTTCGTGATTCGGTCTCTCCACTGCTCGCTGGTGATTAGTTGGCTTACAGTCGTAAAGGGATGTGTCGTGTGACCAAAAGAATTTGAGATATTTGCAGGTCTCTTATGTGACTATTTTAGAGCCACGATTATTTCACGGATTAATTGTGTAGCAGAGTAGTCTTGAAGCTCACGTGCACCTGTTTCACTTTAGTGATTAGTCTACAGTGCTCTAGACACCCCTTGACGACTCTAAACCAGTTATAACCGAGGAGAGGAAGTGGTTATCCAAGCACGTGTAACCCGCCAAAATATGTGACCTTTTTATTGGCCAACGAGAATTTTAAAACGGCTGGTTTATTCAAAGGCAGTTTAGTCTAGCCTGGAGTGAAATTAATTATTACCGAATTGAAAATACGATATCAATTAGTGCTTGTTGTTTATAGCACAGGCGGGAGTGGACCTGACCCTGAAGAGAAGGTGATTGTCCCTTGAGGTGTCGGAGCTGTTGCCGGCTCTAGTATCCTAGACATGATCCAACAGGTTCACGGAATAGGTGCAAGGTTGCCAATTTATAGCCTCTCCGCACCAAGTGGCAATCCTTGCCTCCACTTGGGGACTGCTGTTGGGGGCGAATCGTGGTGACAATATTGAGATGGGTATCCTCAACCTCTGATCATAGCATCGCATTATCTAAAGAGTACAATACCGGGCGTAACCCTGCCGCAGTGCATCCTCAATTATATGTATGGGACCAGAAATGGTGAATTGGCTGAATCTGTGGGCAACAGCAGATGCATTTGAAACCTTTCTGGGGGGGTTAGACTGCCGAGCCTCGGCGTTTCGGCCCCAAATGGATCAGTATGGTAATGGTTGGACCGAGATAGGCGCCGCTGTGTTCGGGTGCATCCAGGCTTGAAAAAGGGCTGTAAACTGCTCAACTAGGTGTGATACATTCCCCTATTCCAGTGGTAGGGTGAGGTACCGAGGTAACCCCGAGGTCGTCCAACATACGCACAGTTGGTCGGTCATTTCTAGCCAGGGCTTCCTGTGATCGCCGCCAGATGAGTTCAGGCACTTCCGGGCCTTAATCGGTTGTAAATCTGTCGGGCCGAGGTACGGCAGGTCGGAGGGTAGTCCGAGGAGACGAGGACATCCAGTGTAGTAACTCTGAAGAGTGGCAGTCGGTTAGCAGCTGGCGAACAGTCTGCCGAATCGACGCCAAGTTGGTAGTAGTACGGGAAGGATCCATTAAGTTTGAATGGTGTCCCGCTGAGGTTTCCTCTAAGGCCCTGGATGCTTGTTGGGTAGGCCTCGTACTTGGTAGTGGTGCTCCGATCGCTCGGAGCAGGCTCCAAAGGCTCCCTAGCCTGATGCGGAGTCGACGTGGTGAGCGACGACACAGCTCCGGTACTAGCCTGGATAACTAACAGAGGTTGGATAGGCCTCCACCGGACCACGGGTTTACTGGGTGTTTTGAGGTGTCCCAGCGTGATGTGGGAGATTGGGGAAGGCGCCAGCAGTGCTGAAAAGTCTTAGGGCTCAGGACACAGCCAACTGGTTAGCTGGTTAGCTGAGTGTGGTAAAGGAGCTTAGGTGACGATTATGCTGGGTTTGTGGCACCAGCCACTGGTCGGCACCAAAGCTCTAATACCCTCCCGATCAACAACAGGGAGCGATCCCTTACAGTTCTGTTACTTTAAAAACTCTGGAATGTCAAATTTAAGAGAATTGGAAGTTACTCCCACCCTA
Organism: Bacillus rossius redtenbacheri; assembly: GCF_032445375.1. NCBI lineage: Eukaryota > Metazoa > Arthropoda > Insecta > Phasmatodea > Bacillidae > Bacillus > Bacillus rossius. The sequence continues at coordinate 77,929,373 of NC_086331.1, forward strand.
CCCTTCAAGTGCGCATATGTGGGAGGGGAACGTGAGTACGCCGGCCACAAGGTCGGAATAATCTGTTTATAGCACAATGCAACATATGTGAGCACTTTATTTGAACATATAACTTTACTTAAATTTTATGTTCAAAATCGTTATTTGGCATTATTTTTTCCGCTCGAATTTACATTATTATTTTAAAGACGAATGCTAGTGTTGGAATCTGTTTTCAGAAATACGTAAAAGAACTGTGCGTTATGAGGGAGGATGAGATAATATAACATTGTGACATCAAAAACTAGCAGCAAAATGAATATCATCTGAAAGTAAATATTTCACTGCAATAAATAGTAAACATATCAATAAGAAGGAATGTGGACAAATTGATAAGATGTATTTTGTTGGTTTCTACGCAATGTAAGAAATGATAGCAGTCGGATAATAGTGGATGTTGCCTGTTGCTTAAAAGTAACTGTGTATTGACAGAAAGAGGTCGTAAATAAGTTTTCATTTTAAATATTATAACTAGATAACTGCAATTTTCGCGTTATGTGAAGCCACGCTAGAGTGCAAACCATTACACATTGGAATGATATTCTCATTGTATCATGTGCGGTTGGTTGAAGGAACAACACCACAACATTCATACGACCCAGTCACACGCAGTCAGAACAGAACAGAACAGTAGTCAATGAACAGAAGACACCGACTCAGTTATGTCGAAGTAAGTGGAGTTTACCCTTGTATTAGTAAATGACGCGAATTTTACAATTCTCTGTAGTTATAACGCGTTACTTTTTGGTGCGAGGCCAGCTTTCTTTACACTTCGCACATGATTCCAGGCGTTTTTCATTGGATTGTAGTCCTTCCCGGCCCGTCAAATACTTAGCCCGTGATACAGCGACCAAGGACGTTCAAGCGTACAAACATTTGCAAGAGCCTGCTAAACTTCCGGTAATTCAAACGCGAATTTTGCAGTTACATTCAACTCCACTACGCAAATTTCGCATGAATATGGGACATGTTTTTTTCGTGAAGAGATTTCGAGACAACCTGAGAGTTAAAAAATTGTAGTTTCGTCTGTGTTTCGTGATAGGTTGAGTTAATTTTCACATACATATTTACTTTTTTGTACTCGAATCACAGACATTCAGTGTGTAAGCAAATTCGTCCGGAATGGCCTCGCCAAATAAGGCAATTGCTTCTCTTGCAGACGGCCACCAATTACAAGGAAGATACCGATGGCACGGGCATATATTTTTTGCAGTCTAATGAGCGTTCAGATATTTTCGCGAAAACTACGTGCACTTTTAAACGCTGTCAGTCAGTTATACTCTATATTTTCTGTAGCAATAGCTGTCAGGATATTCTCATCGTGTAAATTTTAAGGTAGAATTGTCCCAATCTTATGTCGCACTCTTGTAATATCAAGCTGAGATACACTGTCTTCAGTAAGTTGACAGCTCCTTCGCGTTGGTATAACCCGTACGAACGTTTACCTTTAGAATATTGTGGAAATTATTAAATTATTATTATTTTAAATATATATTCGTTACTGAATAGTAAATTAAACTTGCTTTAAAATTACAAAATAATTAGAGTCTTTCTTCAGCTATCGTCCTCTGCAGTGCCCTTGAAACACCATGATTCAACTTCTCGCAAGTCAATTTTAAATAGCTACGTTTATTTACACCAGTTTAGCTTTCGGTATACGGCATTTGGTAGGAGTAATTTCGTGAAAATGTAACGAAAGTCAATGAACGGAAATGTTGGACAAAGATGGCGGACCCACGTGTAGCAACATAAAACCGTATGTACTCATTTTCGTAAAAATTATGTTACATGTCAAACGTATTGGTTTGCCGAATGAAACTTTATGATTGTGAAACTACCCTGAATTATATTTATAATTATTGCGCGTTAAAGTTTTAGCTCGTGTGTTGTTACCAACGATGCATTTTTTGCGTGTTAGGTAGGTAGGCCTTACCTGCATTTAAACATATCCTTCCTGTAATTTATTTTTGTGTCATGAGTCAATTTTATTTATTATTTTCGACTCTGACATTAATGCTCATGTTTCTATATATTATTTCATACTTGTCAATTGTTTGCATAAAAAATACTGTGCTTTCATAATTTTTGCTCCACAGATATTATATGATTTTTTTTTTTTTTTTTTTGCCTACCATTGGGACATGTTTCAGTAGAGTGTCGCATAGCATGTAATGAAGTCAACTTTTCCGACTAAAATTCCTCACAACATGCGCATCAATGCATCGTAGCTGTTCCGAAACTACCCGTAGCGCATAAAGTGAACTAACTTTACTTTTTATTATTTTAAGCCACCATGCCCACACCAGCGCACGAACTGCATCCTGTTTCGAAACTACCCGAAGCGTATCATACGCACAAACTTTGAGAAAATTATAGTAAATAAATAAAAATTAGCCAAATCTAACCTGTGTTGGGTTGGGTAGGGTTTGCTTCACACCAAAGCATCGTGGCTGTTCCGAAACTACCTGTAGTGCATCATGTTCTCTAACTTTACTTTTTTTTCTTTTTTGTTGCCCTGCTTACACCAGCGCACGAATTGTATCATAACTGTTCCGAAAGTACCCGAAGCGCATCAAATGCACCGACTTCGAGAAAAATGGTAGGAAATAAATAAAAATTATCCTAACCTACCTGGGTTGGTTTGGGTTCGGTTCTGTTAGGTTATTACTATCTTATTAAAAAGAATTATAGTTAGGTTTTAAAAGGGGGAAATATTTTTACCGTTTACCCCAAAATGAATACATTTCATATATTTATCACGCTCGGCATTTCTTCTAAGAATTATACGTTAAATTTTGTGACCGAGTTTCGTATTATATGTTTATTTGGAACGCGAGAACACACGAATCTGCTCGTTACCGAGTTTAGATGTTAAACACATTACTGGCGAGTACTGAAAGACTCGTTAACTTTTTTTTTTGGCAACAGCACATACAATTTCCCAAATTCTGTATGGAACAATCAACTATCACATTGTCTTTGATTATGTTCAAACAGATTTAATTGCCATAGTAACTACCGTTCACTCTCTTGCCAGATATTAGTATCATTTATCGTCTATAATGTCGACCGCGCTTAATATAGGTACATTTAAGAGTTAGAAATATTTTCTAATAATTATAAAAAAAATTGTTGCTTAAAAATAAATATTTTGTCAATGATTAACCACCTACTACAAATCACGGATGCCACATATAAAATCTAATGAGTTATATTCTTCAGAATGTTTGTTAGTATGTAAAGTAGGTACATTAGCTTTAAAAACTAGGTTTTTGTGCAACCTTTTCAGTTTTTGTTTCTTTTGAGAGGCCAAGAACTGTTCATTAGTTGGCGTTCTGAAGTCTTTAAATATGTTGCGCTAATAAATATTCTATACCAAATTTTCAACGAGATTGAAAATGCTGTTCTTTTTCATTTAATTGTGTATTTATTTTACTCATGAATAACACAATTGGCAAGAGCAATAGTTTGTAAATAAAATTTGGCAGAAATGAAAAAATTGCTAACTACACCAGTGCCACAATTTTGAAAGAAAAATTTAAATTAGAGAAGGAAATCTATGCCACACCATTTCACGGTCGCAAGGGGCTGATTGGCCGCTGATATAAAGACGCGCTACACAAAACAACAAACGAAACTTAATTATAAACTCTTAAAACGTTTCAATACAGCAGTCCTCTTCATTACATTAGGCTGTTATCATATCAAGTTGAGGACTCCACTTAAAGATTCTCCGGAAGTCGTAAACAAATCTAAACAGAATAGCGAATGACACAATGACGTATGCGATGAAGTTTTTCTTTAATTAAAAAATGTCACAAAATGAAAGTTATTACACTCTATAAAGTATCTTAAAATAATTCATATGATTAAATGGCTCAAAACATATTCAGTACCACAATATGCAGCCCATTATTACCATCCTATATTTTCCCCTGCTCATTGGTGCTTGGTGCTACTATAGGAGCTGTCTTTGGAGGTGCAAGTGCGGGACTGAACACATGGTAACATTGTAAAGAAATAAATTATATGCATTTTTTCACAAATGTATGTCGCAGCTGTGTCTTTACTACCGTTAGTGTATTTTTACTCATACACATGTTTATGTTTTTTTTTACTTCTTACTTTAAGTAAAAAATACTATCAAAGTGTACTCGCACAATTATTGCTATGATAATATTCGGTCAATTTACACAAATTATAGAAATGTTAAATTTTACTCTTTCCAAAGCTATAGTGTGTCTTTATAAGCGATTTTTAACGATCACGCACTTTTAATAGGCTGAGTTTACTATAATAGTATCAAACTCACCGCTTGTGATATTTGGCAATTTAATGTCTTCACGTCTTGTTTCGTGTGTTTTATCTTTATTTGGTTAGTAGCTTTTCTTTGGTTAGGGCTTTGTAGTTTGCATGGTGACAGTTTTAAACAATACAATTCTACACGAATGTCTTATTCGGGACTCCAACCAAGAACACCTTACACTAAAAGCTGGCGTGAATCCAACTACATCACGGAGGTTAGCTGACTATCATACATATTAATAAACTACGGAGTAATTAGATATCACTTGCATAACAATGCAATAAACTAGTGCCATATAAACATTTGCGACATCGTCATATGCATATATGCATGTTTGCAGATACTTGGTCGCTTTAATTTACTCTTATGAGTATTACGCACTTTTAAAATGACTTAAGTGAGTTTATAAAACTACAGTGTAGTGATAAAAGTATTATTTTAAATAATTTTTAACTAATAGTATTTATTTTTACATATGAAATTGTGGGATTTGATAAGTTTGTAGGTATGTACATTAGTTTATCATAACCAAGTCCTGTAATAGCCTACATATGGATTCAAGGGAAATTTATATCATTTTTTTTAAATGTAAACTTACTTAATTATTTATAAACGAATTTTACGAATATTTTTTTTACATTGTATGATCGTGCCATAAACAATGCAGCGGCCGGCTTTCTGCTCATTTTAAAACAATTTGTTTTTCCTATCACAATTAATGTGAAATGTTTTTAATCATTATAAACAATAATAAATCTGCTTATTAATAATTTTATTATATATAGTGCAATTTCGTAATTTGTTCCTGTGTTGTCAGCAACTGAAGTTATTTAAAACGAATAGAGGCATGTATTTTTCGCGAAAAAAAATCGGATCTCACATTAGACTGCAATAGGGTATGCCTGCGCTAGCAATGGTTCCGTTGTAATTGGCGGCCGTCTGCAAGAGAAGCCATTGCCCTAAAGTGCCGGGCCATTCAGGACGTGTAAGCTTCCGTACGCGCATGCTACGATTGGTGTGCTGACAGTAGAAATGTTCCTGAAACAAACCTAGCCAACCACGAAACAGACAATACCACAAAGTCTTAACGCACAGCTAGTCTGAAAATATTTTCGCGAAAAGTATACGGCCCTAAAAATGACCCTCCAATTTTTGCCTTGTTTTTACTTTCTAATTATTCATATTTATAAAATGCAATACAGTGTTCGCTTAGAGCAGTTAAGTTATATACTTTCGAATTTCTTAAAATAATTAAAAATATCAACCAGTGACGTGCCTACGAATTTTTGAACACAGGCAGCGAAATGGTCACTTGAGATGCAATTTTCGCGTTAAGTTAATTCAAAAGGATAAAAAATTTGCTATCATGTTAACATTGAAATGGTCTTTCAGACGAATATGTATCAATATTATCAATGTGTGATTAAAATTTGTTTACCTTAATTTATATGTGTGACATAAATAGTTCATATTGTATTATTTCACAACATTTTTCTCCTTTTGAGAGGAGCGACCACTGTACCGTTCCCTACCCTACATAATCTCGCACCGCCACTGGCAAACAAGACAAAATAAATTATCCAAATGCAGCAAACACACATTTAAGAAAACATCAGTTGAAATCATGCATATTATTTCCTATAAAGTGCTTCCTACAAGATTTCAGACTATTGCTGTTAATGTATAGATTTGGATCATTATCTGTATTGGGAAGCTGAATAAGTTGCGTAAAGAAATAATACTTCATTTAAAAAATAACTAACGTAACCAAGATTAAGAGAGTATACTTGTTTTAAAATAATACAATTAAAATAGGCATTAAATTGATAAAATAAATATACTATTTATTATGCGTGCCTGACTTCATACAAACATTTAATGTTAGATAATTAGAGTCCGTACAGGTAAATATTTTCCTGTTCCTACTTACAAGGTTTAGAGTAGGTCTACCACAAATTTATCTGTTATTTTATTTGATAATGTTACGACGTAAAATATAATTTAAATCGGAGCACATTGAAAGAAACCATTCCAGCATTTGCTTGGAGTGACATCGCGAAGCCATGGAAAATATGTATAAGGATGAATACATCGTGACTCGAACCTAGATCCTCATATGCGAGTCCAACGTTTCACCGTTCCACCCCATCGCTCGTTTTTATTAGATGTGGCCAAAGTGTATCTATTTTAAACAGATAGAGGGAAAGGGGGTATATTTTTCGGAATCCGACAGAAGGGGTAATTTTAGGAACTCAGCCACTTCCATGTTGGAGAGGGAAGGGGGCTTCCTTTGTCTCATACAATAATAAACAACAAAAAAAGAGAAAACTTAATTTACTAAAAAAAATTGGAACAATAGATTGAGAAGATTATTTACAAATTTTCTCAAACCAAAGCTCATAATTCTTTTTTTAATTTTTCCCCACTTTGTAATACCCCCATGGAAGTAGCCATTTGAACTTACTAGCAAAAAAGAGTTCCAAAGAGTTTATTCTGAATAATGCCTACCAAGACGTCAATATTAAATATCTGATGTTGGCACAATTGCACTGTGTTTTCATGATCCCAAATGATGTTGTTTTTTAATGCTCTCTGGTGTGAAGCAGTCATGTCCAGCTACAGAACAAAGTGTGAGACGTCGGACTACCGTCAGCGCAGCATTAATGAAACTAGCGGGTGAAGTCAGCTAGTGGCTGGAAATTAGGTCGTTCTATGGCTAAGACCTTTTCATGGTGATATGGATGAAATAAATTCCATTCAGAATCTTTCACGCATTTCGCTGAGTAGCGTGCATTGACTAAGCGATGTCACATGGACTAGTCGTCCAAGCCTGGGTGATGTGTTACAATACTTACTTCTCAAAACCTGGGTGTTCTGTCCAAAGTATTCAGATTTCTAAGTTTGTTGACTTTGGAATGGCATGTCTCACGCAATTGCCAGTTCACTGCAGTAAATATCAGGTGATGTGATGGTTTACTGCATGTCCATTTCTATACTGTGTTGTAAATTATGTACATCCAGCTGCACGCCACTAATACTTACTAAAAAAACCCATTTTTACACTTTTCAAAAGGAAAAATCTTCCAAAAGCAGGAAAGTTAAGTATGAGAGAAACTGAAGTTTAAAAATACATTGGGCAGGCAGCTAAGTTATAAAAATTGCAGGAGAATTTCCATTCGGGGGACTAATTTAAGTGCATTATTGTATTTCACACTGACACACAAGTACACAAACGAAACCTGCTGCTATCAATCAAACACGTGTGTGCCATGTAACCTCGATTTTCAAGGTCATATTTCAGTAAATATTTTGTCTCATAAATAACTCAATGTTTTGTCTGATTTTTAGTCATGAGTAAACATATTTTTTATTTGGAATTAAAAATTTTTTTTTAAACCGTGTGATTAATGAAAGAATGTACGCACACGTGTATTTAATTTCTATGTTTCATTTACTCACTTTATAATCTGGCTTTAATTTCCTAATCTTTAAAAGTGCTTGCTGGACTTAAAAATCCACGCAACCTTTATTTGTACAATTTCTGTCATCACTTTTACTATTTTTCTATGTAACATTTTTCTACATTATTTACATTTCAATGTGCTTATACCTTAGTTCGTGAAAAACAGCAAAGTTTCAGTTCACTAAAAGCTCAAAAAACATGTCAGAATTTTTTTTTTTTCAAAATAAATAATAATCAAAAATGTTACATTTAGCGGAATTCAGGCTTTTCTATTGGTCAACTTGAACCTTATAATGATGTTGCGACCAAAACAAAAATGGCTCAAACCTTTGTGGACACATTTGCAGGAGACGAAGAGGCCCTCGAAGGAGATGCAGGTGACCATAGCACGACAGCTAGGTCTGGAGCCGACCACAGTCGGCAACTTCTTCATGAACGCCCGGCGGCGATCCATGGACAAGTGGAAAGACGAAGACCCAAACAAAAGTACAGTAGTTCCTCACGAGTCCCAACAACACTCTCCTGGTGCGACGAGTGTGGTGTCCAGCCACAGTCAGTCGCTCTCACAGCAGCAGTCTCAACAATCACAGCAGCAGTCAGATGTGTTGTGACATCATGCAAGCTACCCCATGCGAGAGCAACAGCACCACCATTTAGTGTTCCTCTAAGAGTAAAGAACTATGATCAAAGTTCGACATTGACGATCGTGAGTGCTTCGATATTGCCCATGGGGACAATCTGTTGATTGAGAATAGACACACACTTGTGCTTTACGAGAAACTAGGATGGTTTTATATAAACTAAACCCGGAGTATAAAAAAGAGAAAAAATAAGTGCTATCTTCCTACTTTTGCCACCCAAGGTATTGTGGTTTTGCTGTGGCGTTCCTTCTGATTTACATGGGAACCATTCAAATGTGTGAGAATTTGTTCTGTAGTCAAATATGTCACTCATTGTTACCGGTAAGTTTAAAGAACAAACTATTGAGGACATTACGCCCAATCATTACCCCTGCATTGCAAATATGAAAACAATAAAGTTTCAATATTTTTCTTGGAAACTAAAGGCTAAGTTAGAAAATAGTTAACAGTTAAGTTACATACTTTTTAGCACCTTGTGTCTATCTGGTAGTTTCCAGGTAAGTTGTTTTGAATCTTCATTTTAAAATTTTGTTTCTTGGATGTAATTTTCTTTTTACTCCAAATGAAAAATCTTGCTTTATTTCGTTTTAGCTTCTAGAATAAATATTAACTGTTTTTAAATTGGTTGAATACTGAAAATTTAATGAAAATTCAAAAGTGTAATAGTACAGTCAGGAAACAAATAGTTTTGCAAGAAAATATTATTTGCCACGGAACAAAATTTTAATGAAGTTAACATAAAAACCTTGTAGGAGATTTTTGCCATGTGATTTAAGAGGGGTATATATTCTGATCAATTCCGATGCAGATATATCACCACTCTGGTACCTTTTTCTGTCTAGTCTGAAATACTTCGATTGTGCTAAAGCTAGTCATTTTAATTTATATTTATTTTAGGATATGGTATATGTTATAATTGGCATAGAATTTACACTATGATCACAATTACTTTATTTTATATGTTGTTTTAGTAGTATTATTAGACTATCGTTCTAGTCATTGTCAATTTAACAAAGAAATTTTTATTTGTGTGATAAATATTTTTCTGTAATCTCCTAGAAAATATTATGTCTACACTTGCAAATTAATAACACTTTTGAAAAGAACTGTCACACGATATGTTGCACCCTGCAGTACATTGTACGATAAATTGCAAATGTGTACATAAAATGAAATGCTAATTAAATCACATTTAAAATTGTTGCATATTTTGCTTGCTGTAGTCAAGAACAGTTAGAAAATGACAGGAAGCAAGAAAACAAAGAATTTGGTTAACTAAAAATAAATGAGCAATAGCCTTTTGTGTGTAACTGTTGTATTTGGTGTTTAGTGACCTTACAAACTGACATTTTGTGATCTTGTGATAATGTGATGTTCTCCCAAGCAAACTGATAACTTGATCTCTTGTAAAGAAACATTCCATTCATTCTAAGTGACCTGCAGCATTTCTAAATATAGTTTAGTTGACTTTTACATATGTATTGATATTTTGATTTATTTCCTTGTTAGTATTGTGAAAATCATAATTTGTTTGTATCTGTTTAATAATTACTGGTATATTAGTGTTGCACATGATGCAAGGTTTGCTAAGAATATGTGTTTCCATGCACGTAGGTAATGACAAAGAGTGCTACGCTATGTTGTAACAAACTAAGCTTTCAGAATTGTCTCACCTAAAAATTAAATATGGTTACTTGTAGCCTACCTTGTATTTTCAGAGCAAGCGAAATCTTTTTTTGTAAATAACATAGAGTTTCGCGCAGTGTAAAACACTGCCATGCGTACCAATTAATCAGTTTTCATAAATAGTTACCATTGCAACAACAGAAATCCAAAATTTAAGAAAAAAAGAGAAAATTATTATAGCTTTTGCAAAGTTTCAAGAGACTCTAAAGGTTGTTGCTGGGTCTAATATAGTAATGTGACTAATATATGTGCACCGAATTTTTACATTTTTATAGCATACTTAATTTGTAGAAGAATGACTACGGTATATTATTCTTTTCTACTTGCCATAACTAAAACGACTAGTGAACATAGACTAGTGCTTTCAGTTACATGTGTTGCCATGAACTCTTTGATATTAATTTCTACCTGTAGGCCTAGGCACTGGCGTCACTTGGAGGACCAACGAGCTAACTCCACTATGTTTAGCTTTGATTGTATTGTGGTGTTGTTTATTTTAGTCGATCAAAATAGATAAAAAAGTGCACAAATTGTACAACCTTTTCCCACAGTGGCAAGAATCAGAGATCACACACAGATAGTTCACGGCCATATTTTAGATAAGTTTCAAGCCATTACGGTATATGTGTGATCACGCTGCATATGATTACTATTTATTAACTTACACAATAGCAAAACGAAATAGAAGAGTCTTTTGATTCTTGCCATGTGCTTGAGAATGTGCCGTGCAATACCTCTTGAGTTTTGGTGTGAGTTGTATAACATATCATTGTGGATTTCATGTGTGTTTCAATTTAAATAAGATGCCTCAGTATTTCTCTAGATATCAGGTCCAAGAAATTAAATTATTTGATTTTATATACCACAAATATTATTGAATATACTTACTGGGTATAGAGAAGCTGAAGACATCTTAACAATTTGCACCTGACATAATGCAGTTTGCATTAATTATGCGCATTTAACTTAAATTAGTCATACAATGAAAATTAATTTTAGTGGTGCATTGAAGTGTAAGAAAATAGATACAAGTATGGACTGTGTAGTAGAAGGAATCTGTTTTCTCTAAAAAAAATTTAATAAATAATAATTTTACAGAAACAATACCAGTGAGGCAGTTGAATGAATAATGCTGCTATTAAAAATTGTACGAGACAAATAATGTTTTTTTGAAGTAAGGTGTAATAATGATGAACATTGTCTTGTTTGTCATGTAAACATTATGTTTGTGGCCCTGTATCTTGTGCCTGTTAGCCTTACCCTTTGTTTCCATTTACTTGTATATCTAATAAGTGGGCCCTACATTAGTACAATGAATAAGGAAGAACCATCTTAAAGTAAGAAACAAGTTGAAATTTAAAAAGTGATGAGTTTTCAATAAATGTAAAAAATGATATCTCAAATAATGTGTTCGACAATATTAAAAATACTCCCATAAGAACACCTCTTTGTAACTCTTTGTTGTGGTCAAAATATGATGCGCAGCACTCCCACTTTTTAATGATATATCACAGGTTAGCAGTAACTCATTTAATGTAACAATTATTGGCTATTTCATCTGTGTGTGCATCTTAGTTACATCTCAAAGTGCACACATTGTTTATGTATCTCGATTAAAATTTTGTTTGTATTAGAAAAAACTTTTGATTTTTAAATTTAGAAAGTACAGATTATTTTAAAAGTCATCCGTTATTTTATAAATGATGTGGTTTAAATTAATTGAATTATAGTACGCTAACTTTTAAAATACCTAAATAAAAAGGTGGACTTGCAAATAAATCCCATGCGTATATAAGCTGATAACTGTTTTGAAAGACAGCTATATTTTTTCACAAGGGAGTACTTCTGAAAGTCCATTTAAAACACTTATGTCACGAGTAAAAATTCCCCTACCTATGACATGTGTCTTTCTTGTATTTATACGCCAGCCGTTCAAGCTGATACTACTGTCCGTGACTGATGGGAAGATCCCTGCCAGGAATGCGGCCGCGAAGAGGAGCACTGACGTCGCGAGGGACACGGAGACAAGGGAGTGTGAGATGCTGTGCCAAGTGAACACATTGACTGGACTCAACGAATACAATATAATATTATTGTTGAGCACCACAAAATACATGTATAGAAGCATCCGAAAAGGTATTCACTACGTGTGTTTACTTAACAAAGAATTCCTAATCACTTCTACAAAGCGATAACACAAAATAAGGCATGCTTTGATACTTTTCACATGCTTCAAAGTACAGCTACGAAAGTTATATTAAGACATGAACTCACTATTAATACTCGATTACAGTTTCACAGACAGAAGTATGTAGACGTCGTGTGTCGAGGGCCGCAAGTATGAATATAAGATATGCAGTTGACGAAAGGTCTACATATATTGTAATATTTGTTATTGTATACCGGTGTTTACATAATTGTGGTTTTTCAGACATAAATAAAACGTATCACTTCAGATTTTCCTTAACATTTTTCCAACGGCCGCGCCAGTTCTGACTCCGAATCAGTATTATCACTCGGCACTGCAGCACATGATGACTCGTCACTGTTAGTTTCAGAGTCGCTGTCGTCACTATCCAAGTTAACAATAATACTGTATATCATGTCCGGCATGATTCCATCCTTCTTCCAATATTCTTCCTCGACGTGCTGCACGTGTCTACAAAATCCCACCCAGTCTTCTATCGTCACTGATGAAATTGAAGCTTCTGTCAAGTCTTTAAGTTTCGTAAGTGATAAATCGCCAGTGACATTCTTCTCTCTAACTAGTCTTGATTTTTCCCCATGCTAACTCGATTGCATTTAGATCACACATGTGAGGCAGCCTGAGTACTGTGTGACTAAACTGATTGATTTTACAGTCTATTTTGTGTGATTTTTCTTTGGGCTTATGCAGTTCTACAAGCTTGTACAAATCTACTTTGCGCATGCTGTCGTTGTATTCAACCCCGTTGTTCTTCGGCCACAGCATAATGTCGTTTTTTACTGCATACTTGGACGAGACTTTATTAATCTCCATACTATGATATGGAGCATTGTCCATCACAACTACAGCATTTTGTGGAAGATTAGGCAATAATATTTCGTCTATCCACTTTTCAAAATTCAAATTTTTCATTTGGCCGTGGTAATCTCCCGTGGCAGTTCCTGCTTTATAAATAAGCAGTGCATTAGGAATTAATCTATTCGCAGTACCTGTATGCAACAAAATAAGCCTTCTACCTGCGCTAGCATTTGTTTGAACTCCGAATTCATCTTCATGCTTCCAGCATTTAGAAACAGTTAAATTACTGTCTATCCAACTTTAATCTAGATAAACAACATCTCTGCCAACTTTGCGGTAGTGTCATATTTGGCGAAGGTATTCATTACGCCATGTCACTATGTCCGCTCTTTCAACGAGTATTTTTTTCTCTTGGACCTGCACTTCCTCCACTTAAATCCCATGCTTCTGATCAAGCGATGTAGCGATCTTGATCCCCATGGAAACTCTATTTTGTTCTTGATTACAGGCAACAATTTCGGGACAGTTGGAATTTTCTTCTCGCGATCATAAAAGTCATGTATTGTATTTCTGATAACGCATCTATCGAAATCATCCACAACCATGGTAGTGTTTTCGCCAATCACTTTGGATTTTACCATGTGTTGATAAAGCTCTGTTACTATTACTTTCATTGCGTACTTTGTTCTCCTTTCTTATTCGTTTCATCGTTGGTTCATTTACACCTACGTAATGAGCAGCTCGACGTGTTGCTTGAATCAAAGGAAATGCTAGGACACCTTATTTAGCTTCATTGTCACACTTCTCAATAACCGTACTCATAATTTCGCGTCCTTCACTGTGTATCAGTTTCCTCTTTTTAGTTCCGCTAGAAGCCATTGCCGAAATAAAGATGGCAATTTACAGTGACCACATTCACACAGTTACAAATAAAAGTACTGGCAATTATCATTGTAACCAAAACAAACGTTTAGGTCTACTTGTCTATACAAACATTAGCATTCACGTGTCAAACTGACAGCACATTTCGAATCAAACTCGACTTCTAGAGAAGAGGACCGATGTTTGCGCGCAAGACTTCGCACTGCTCAGGCGACAAGCAAACAACTGCCGTCCCCCCACCTGTTTTCCGGGAAACCCGACCCCCCACCCCTCACCCTTCCGCCCATACCCCTGCCAGGGATCTTCCCATCAGTCACAGACAGTAGGCTCATCACTAATACTAACTCTTATGTAAACAAAACAAACGGAAGCCAATTTAAGTAGCCACTGATTTAAGCATTTCTCTTGTAAAAAGCAAGACATATAACTGTTCTTCACCAATTGCTGTGTCTGAGCATGTATCAGCAAAGCCTAATTTCAGTTGTATGATTTATAAACTGGCATATTTCTGAGTTTGATAACAAAAGTGTTCCGCTATCTATGAACTAAATACTGGTAAACTCAGTACCACACAGGATTTGTGTGTCTATGTCAGATTGAAAACTCTCCCAGATTCTTAACCGAGATTGATGAACACGAAGCCCAAGCGATATAAACCTGTAATGTAGCATGATAAGCACTTACACTATGAGATACACTCTGGCTAAAGAAAAGGTAACATTTTGAAATGAGTGATAAGAGGCCAAAATTTCAAATTACACTTTAATATTTTGAGTTACCAATGAGTTTTTAATGAATCAAGTATGGTTGCATACACCCATGACCAAGACGTCATTTACTCTAGCCCATAAGAGGGATTGAGACTTTTTACCCAACGGAATGAGTTGAACGGTCTGTCATGGAAAAGTAACTAAATAGAATAAAATTCGACCTGGTCCTCTACCAATGAGCCACACTGAGCCAAGCTTAAAGCTCCTTTTCTTCTCTGAGTAGATACCATCAGTCTTACGATAGATAACTGGAGGCGTGAGGCTCTCGGGGTTGCATTCCGCAGAAAAGTAGGCTTAGAGCACATATACATGAGTTTTACTGTGATGATTGGCCTCCAGTCCTCCCAAGATGCCCCGTGAACTAACGATGGAGAGCAGAATGGACCAATCATGTGCAACTGAGTTTGAAGGATTTTAAGCCTCTGACCTTATAACTGGCCAATCAGCACACTAAATCGCTTGAATTTACGTAACATAATCTTTGCTGTACGAATAATATTTAATTTTTGTTGCTACCTTGTAACTGGATATGTTTCCATTGAAGTGATACATTTGTGACATTTCTGTGGAAGTCATTAAATAATAACTTAGTACACAGTTGCAATACCAAGAAAAATGTGTATGCAAGGGCGTATCCATCAGCTCAAAACAGACGGGTAAAGAGGCATTTTCGGAGTTTGACAGAAGGTGGAAGGGCATTTTTCGTAACACAATCTCTGTCAAGAGGGAGGAGGGCCTAAAGTGCCTTAGAATAATAAACAACGCCAAACGGAAGATCATCTTTTATATAAAATAAATTAACTATTGTTTGTGAATATTAGTTACACATTTTCTCTAACCTTGTTCCTTGTTTTATTTTCTTCGACTTTGGAAAGATGGACAGCTGCCCCCCTTGTCTTCCCCTGAATAACCTATGGTTATATGTATAGGCGGGAGTACCCGAGAAAACTCTCTTGCTACCTGCAACTTCAGTCCTATTAACCACAATTCAATGTCCGATCAACCTGATTAAGCTGAAATCTGTTTAGCTCATGTTAGCGTATGATGTGTTAATAACACAGCCATAGAAAGTTTGGAGTCTTTCAATTACAGTGATTTAAAACACATTACTCTTCAAGACACTCATGTATTCAAAGTATAAAATACATAAAAAAATACAAGAAAACAAAGTTGCCACGCAACTATAATTATCTTATATTTCTGGAATACTTGTCAAAGTAATAACAAATATGCTGGTACACACATATGGCTTATTGTTAAAAAAAAAAACATACTTGCTGAATTAAATATGGCACAAAATGTTGCACATTTCAATAGTTTTGGATTTGCCCAAAAGTTTTGGATTTAGAAATTTTTTCACACATTTAAATATTTCACTAGAATATGTTTACGCTTATGAACATAAAGACTATTCTATAAGAAGCACGCAATAAAGTGCAAACATTATGTGCCTGTCAGGATAGCCTAACTACCTCGTTTAGTTCAAATGTCTGACTGCCTTTCCATAGCTGGTCCACTGATTCTCGAGGTGGGGGTCAGGTCAAGCGGAGAATGTTATGATTAAAAATAGTTAAGGTAAGTACTACTATATAATACACAATATTTATTTTTACAATAAAAAATATTAAAACAATATTATTTTAATAAATGTAATTTTTATCACTTACTGGTTTATATTTGTTATTGTTTACAAAGTTCTGGCAAACATTGCTTACACTGGCACCACCCAAAGATTTAGACTTACCGAAGGTTCGTCAGGGAATATGATCTTGTGAATTTACGAATAGGAATAAAGACCACCTTAGATTTAAGTTACTAAGCCAAAGTTAATTTTATGGTTTAATGAATTCTGATGCCGACTAAATATTAAACATGTCGATGGAGTTCCTGAAGTGAATATATATATGGGCTGCATATATTATTTTAGAAAGTGAAATTGTTTAAAAAAAGTATATTATTTTCAATTAGAAATCTACACCTCGTCGACATCAAAGTCATCTACATAATGAACACAATTCAGGGAAATGGTATAAAGTATTTCTGAATCCTTTCCTGATTTGATTTCGGGTAACAATAGAAAACCGAATCAAGCTGGTCGCACAAAGATTTTAAACACAAGTCTTCCAGAAAATGCGTTGGGGTAAATAATTCACTCCTTAAGTCTATGACTACAGATATATGATTGTGAGTTGGGTTGAATAATTGACTCCGTCAATGTATGTCTACATATATCCGAAAGTGACTCGGGTGGAATAATTGACTTCTTTATTGTATAGCTACAGATATCCGAAATTTGAGTCATGTTCGGTATGACTACACATGTCGTAAAGTGAGAAGTTTTGAAAAATTTAATCCTGTATTCCCAGATAGCAAAATAAGCTTGATTCAAGTTTGAATCAAGTTTGCCATGACAAGCCTGCAAGCTTGAATCGAGCTTGCCATGACAAGTGTGTCAGCTTGAATCAAGCTAACTAGTTTACACATGACAAGCTTGCCGTAACAAGCTTGCAGCAAGCTTGCCATGACAAGTCGGCAAGCTTGCCTCAAGCTTATCAGGGCAAGCTTGATTCAAAGCTTGAATCAAGCTAGCTGCCACAAGCTTGCGTCAGGCTTGGAGTGACAAGCTTGCGCCAGGCTTGCAGTGACAAGCTTGCGTCAGGCTTGCAGTGACAAGCTTGTGCCAGGCTTGCAGTGACAAGCTTGTGCCAGGCTTGCCGCGACAAGCTTGCGTCAGGCTTACAGTGACAAGCTTGCGTCAGGCTTTCCGCGACAAGCTTGCGTCAGGCTTGCCATTTCAAGCTTGTGGCAAGCATAAAAGTCTTGTCATATTCACACAAGTAAAACTTAAATAAATATGTAGTACTAAAAAACGTTTTGCTGAAATTTTTATGAGCAGCCAACTATTAATAAATCTTGCAAAAAATGAGTTCGAAGCTGCAACTAAATGTGTAATGCGTAAAAAATAGTGTAGAAGAAATTCCCTATTTGTTGATAGTACATGAAAGATATAATCTACAATCAAACTTATATTATTTAGACAGCCATAGTCACTAAAGTACATTATCTAGTCAGCTGCAATGAATTCAAATACAATTTAATCATGTGTCAACAAGCTACATTAACAATTACGAGGTACTTTGATGAAATAAGAGAAATTGTTTAGACCAAGTCCTAAAAGTGTCTATACAGAAGATAATGATTTACAAAACATTGTTTTGGTGTTTCAGAAAACATAAACTGAGAAATATTTTGACAAAAGTTGCAGCAAACTATGTATGAAATCAGATAAGTGTACACTTTAAGGAAATTTTAATGAACAAATGGTAGAGTTTTAGTGTAGCATATCAATAATGCAATACCCTTCAGATGCAGTGCCATTTTATTACACTACTAACATACTCTGCTTTAATTCACATTCCTGCATACCAAAATTGTTATGTAACTTCAATTTCTCCTTATAAAAGTAATTCACAGGTTTCCTGTTCTGGATATTTCCTGGTTACAAATTTTTCCTGCATAACACTATAAAAATGTTGTAAATGGTATAATACTACAAAAGAAAGATGACTGCTCAGTTACCGGTTCAGGATACATCTTGTTAAAAGAAGTGTGTGCTGCACACATATACTCGCTTCATTTTTTTTGTCTTTACTAGTAATAATTTAATTACCACAGACATTAAGCAAATGTCAAAACCACATCATTCAGTTACACTTTACCTTCCATAGTACAAAAAAATTCTAGACCTATGAGATGCCTTGAAATGTATTGAACACAAATGTAGTAAAACAATGAGCTTGTATGTAATCAATAAATTTAATAGTATTGTCATCTGGGAATATATTTACTTATTAAGCAAAAATCTTAACATATAGAACTTTTCATGATGTATTTGTTGTACTCATTAACACCCTCAATTTCTCAGAGTTGCCTTAGTATGAAGGTAAATGTCAGGAAGTAATAAAGTTAAAAAGGGTTTAAGCAACAAAAAAAGTTTCAAATTTAAATTACAAAATTTACAATTACAAACTTTAGAATATAGACGACAAACAAATGCAGAAATAAGTCACAGCATAACAGTTACTAAAAAATTTATTAAAAATATAACTTATACATTAAGCAATGTAATTTTAATGGTCAGGATCATTCTCAGCTGCCCCATGTTGGTGGTTTCGGTTTTCTCTGGGGAAAAAAATGTATATCTATCTATATTAACATTAAAATTTACGCATCATATTAACAAACACATTTGCAATAACTGTTGCAATAAATCGCGTTTTTTAAAAAATATCACATGATTCTTTAGTTTGGTTTTCAATATCACCTGTCATAAGGTTTTAACATTTCACTGCACTATTTACTAACAATCAATATCACGGTGAGCATTAAAAAATAGGGCAAACAATATGCTACTCTTATTAACCTAAATATGTGCGACATATGACTTATGACACTGTTTAAGCCAGTTCCATATTGGCAAACGATGTTATGTATGTTATGTATGTCTTTGATATCATGTCTATGGAAGACACAGTGGTGGTCGATTTCCGGCAACCAATAAATATGGCTGGATCTACAGGTGTGTGTGTGGTTAATTTACCAAGCCCTCAACATCAGACACAACATGGCGCTGCGGACTGACGAATTATGGTACAGTATGATATATCACGGGGCAGTAACCGAACAGTGATTGTGTGCAGACGGTATTAACCGTAGTGATAATTTAAACGCAGATCGAAGTGTTGCATGGATTTGGTCCATTCAAGAGCGGTGCATAATGCAATCCCTGAAACCGCCAAAACCACTAAGTTTGGAAGGAGACTTAGGTAATAACTGGAAACGATCGAAGCAGTTATTTTGTGTGTATCTAAAAGCGTCGGGTGCGACGAATAAAGACGATGACGTGAAGATTGCCATTTTGTTGCACGTTATGGGTGAAGAGGCTCAAGACTTGTACACCACGCTGGATGTGCCTACTAGTGATGCTACTAAATTTGATCGTGTACTACAACACCTCGAAGATTTTTTTTTCATCAAAGACCAATCAAAGTGTTGAACGTCATAAATTCAACACCAGAATACAAGAAGAGTATGAAAGTGTGGATTCGTTTGTTACTGCATTGAGGCGTCTCAGCTCTAATTGTGGGTTTCATACATTGCGTGATGACCTGATTAAGGATAGAATAGTCTGTGGCATCAAGGATCCTAGGCTAAAAGACAGGTTATGCGAGAGACAGATCTCACGCTAACCAAAGCTATTCAAGTATGCAAGGCGGCGGAACAAACACATCAGCTACTCAAGTCCATCGAAGGGGAACACGTCGTACATGAAATGCACTGCACTACGAACAGACCTGGTGGTGCGGTAACAAGAGGCAGTGCTTCACGGCAAGAAACAAGTGATAGGCTTGGGTGGCGTCAAGAAAGAAGTGATTACCGCAAACCGAAGCAGACCTACACTACGGAACGAGGACCGGCACTTCAAGTGCCACAGCAGCAGACTCCAGGCAGAAAACATTTCGGGGGTAAAATGGATTATAGGTATCAGAATAGTCACCAAACGCAAGGTATGGTACAACATTCTAATATTCAGACTAAGTTTCAATGCCGAGTTCCAGAACATACATGTGGTAAATGTGGATTAACCCATGATAAATTTAAGTGTCCTGCCTACAAAGTAGAGTGTCACAAGTGTCACAAAATAAACCATTATGCTCGAATGTGTAAGTCTAGACAGTATGTACAACTAGTCTCAAAAGTAGGAGAGTCACATAATGAAACAAGTGTTTCTGGGTCACAAGACCTAGTGTTGGGTTGTATTACAGGAGAGGAAACTAGCATCATGGACCATCCCATAGTAAACAAACCCCAAGCGGATAACCCAATCGATTGTGACGTCTTAATGGCAAATGCTCCTGCAATAATGTAAACTGTGAATGCAAATGTGTTGCAAACGTTCTTAGTGAAACAGCTGAAACTGAAGTCAGTTCACTATGTAAAAAAAAAATAATGAAACTAGTGATAGAGGGTTCTGGGATACATAATTGTTTTGTAAACTTAAAGTAAAAGAGCCGGATGGCTATATTAAGTTTTAAATTGACACAAGAGCACAGGTGAATGTAATTCCTTAGTTTATATATAGGAAGTTACACTTACGGAAAGATGCGTTGCATGCAACAAACACTAAACTGAAAACATATTCGGGGACAGACATAACAGTTTCGGGTAAATGTTATTTGTATTGTAAAACAGAAAACAGTGCTCCAAAAGTCTTGGAATTTCATGTTACTAATGTAAATAATTCTCCACCTATTATTGGGTTAGTAGCAATTCAACAGTTAGGAATACTGAATAGGGTCGATGAGGTTAGGTTAGACAAAACTCCAACAACTACACAGACTGTAGTTCAGAAGTTTGCCGATGTATTTGAGGGACTTGGAAATATTAAGGTGAAGCCTTGTGAACTAAAGATAAAGCCTGAGTGTCAGCCACAAGCATGTAGGTTTAGAGGAATTCCCTTCTCATTGCATGCAATGCTAAAAGAGGAACTTAATAGGATGCTTGAAATGGGAGTGTTAAAGATAGTCAACGAACCCACGGAATGGCTCAATCCCATAGTGCTGGTTAGAAAGCCCAATGGAGACATATGGTTGTGCGTAGATCCTCAACCACTGAACAGGGCTATTCAAAGGGAATATCAGAGATTACCCACTTTTGAGGAAGTGTCAGTAGAATTGCTGAACGCTAAATATTTTATCACACTAGATGCTAATAGGGGTTTCTGGCAAATACAACTGTCAGAGGAGAGTTCAAAGTTGACTACTTTTGACACACCTGCATATGGTAGGATGAGATTTACTCGATTGCCATATGGTCTCTCATGTGCGCCAGAAATTTTTCACAAAATATTTAGTGATCTGTTCAGTGACATCCCTGGAGTAGAAATTTACATTGATGATACCATTGTGCATGGTACGACTTTGCAAGAGCACGATGAGACCCTACAACGAGTCTTCACTAGGGCAAGGGAGAATAACGTAACATTTAATAGAGGCAAATGTCAGTTTGGGGTAAGTGAAGTCAAGTACATTGGTCATGTCGTAGGTAGGGATGGGATTAAAGTTGATAAGGAGAAAGTGACGGCTGTACAGGAATTTCCAGAGCCAACTAATAAGAAAGAGTTGAATAGGTTTTTAGGAATGTTAACCTTTATAGGGAAATTTGTTCCAAGGCTAGCTCAGCACAGTGCTGACCTGAGAGAATTATGCAAACTAGAGACCCAGTGGAATTGGACACAAAAGCATCAGCTAGCATTTCAAGACCTAAAGTTATTGCTAACACAGACTCCCATTTTGCAATATTACAACCCCAAGGAACCACTTACGCTGTCGGTCGATGCATCCAGTAAGGGGTTAGGAGCAGTATTACTACAACCAAAGGGACCAGTAGCCTATGCATCAAAAACACTTAGTACAACACAACCAAATTATGCTCAAATCGAGAAGGAGTTACTAGCAGTATTGTATGGTTGCGAGAGATTTCACCAGTACATCTATGGCAATCCCGTAGTTGTAGAAACTGATCATAAACCACTCCAGGCGATATTCAATAAACCCTTAGATAAATGCCCCCTGCATCTTCAGCGAATGCGAATAAAGCTACAAAATTATGAGATTACACTTAAGTATGTACCTGGCAAAGAGCTAATTGTTGCCGATGCTCTGTCCCGAGCTAGTTTGCAGGATATAAAATGTAATATCATGGAACAGGAAATAGCTGCTCAGGAGGGTTTGGTAAAACATCACATACAGGCAACACAGGACATTATGAACAAAATACAATAGCATACCCAGCAGGATGAAACGCTCAGTCAGGTAAAAGTGTTAGTTTTAAGGGGTGGCCACCTTCTAAAGAAAAATTACCTCAGTCAGTCAAGCCATTTTGGGCATATAGGGACGAGCTTGTAGTACAAGGTAGCTTAGTTTTCAAAAACAAACAAGTAGTCATCCCTACACTAATGAGGAAAGATATTCTGCAGCGTATTCATTATAACCACATGGGAATTCAAAAGTGTAAGCTTCGCGCTAGAGAATGTGTGTTCTGGCCTTTTCCAATGAAGGAATTAACTGGTTTAGTGAGTAACTGTACTGCCTGTAGAGCAACACAAAATATGAACCGTGAAGAAAGCCATATGAATAAAGAAATTCCACAGAGGCCATTGCAGATCCTAGGAGCCGATATAATGCATTATGGTGGCGCTGACTATCTTCTGGTAGTAGATTCGTATTCTAAATACCCAGAGCTAGTACAATTGAAAGACCTCAGTAGTGCCCACACCATTACATAGTTGAAGTCCATTTTTGCCAGACATGGCATTCCAGAGGTATTGTATACTGACAATGGTCCACAATTCCGGTCAGCTGAGTTCACACAGTTTGTCACGGTGTGGAACTTACAGCATAAAACTTCCAGCCCCATATATGCGCAGTCTAATGGGTTGATTGAACGACACATCCAAACGATAAAGAAAGTGCTGAAAAGAACAGTAGGAGAGGAAGGTAAGGACTTAATGTTAACACTACTGGAATATCGAAATACCCCGATTGGTACACACCTGCCAACACCAGCACAGCTGCTTTTCAGTAGACGTTTGAGAGGTTTGTTGCCCTGCCAGCAACAAATGTTTCACCCAGAGATACAACAAAGCATAGTTCCTGAATTAATGGATAGGCAGGTGAAACAACAAACAAGTTACAACAAAAATACTAGAGAACTGAGGCAACTCCAGGTAGGGGATACAGTGCAGGCAAAGAAAGGGGATGGTTGGCAGGGGGGCCAAATATCCAAAATATTGGATAGACCACGTTCATACAGAGTAAGGGTGGATTATGGCTATGATATAGAACGGAATAGGAAACACCTCATTCTGAATAGTAACAAGACTCCGTTGGTGAGGTGGGGATATGAGGAAAGTAATATGAATCAAGTAGAAGGGGAACAAGATAGAGGGGAGGGGCAGAGAGAAGAGAAAGTAACCAAAGTGAATTTCGGGGATTTTGTGACAGAGATCAAAGTATGCCTGTAACAAAAGGGTTTACGGTGACCCCCATGGACACCGAAACAGAGGTCCAACATAACGTAAGAAGTGAAAACCAATTGTCGACTAGTGAAGCTCCAATAGTTCATACGAGGTCAGGCAGAGTTGTTACAAGGCCTGGCTATCTAAAGAATTATGTGTAAAAAAATGTATGTAAAGGATAAGATAAGGATGTGTATTTTTTGTTGTTTTTTTGTTTGTTTTTAGTTCTTTTATAAAAAAAAGGAGATGTTATGTATGTTATGCATCAGTCATCAGTTATGAATCAATTGAAATGTGGTGCCCTGCTTGTGTAATTGCAGTGGCTATAATGTCTTCGTCTGTAAAAAATGATGAATGTGTTTTCAATTGTTAATCACAAAAAAAGGGAGATGTTATGTATGTTATGTATGTGTTTGATATCATGTCTATGGAAGACACAGTGGTGGTCGATTTCCGGCAACCAATAAAGATGGCTGTATCTACAGGTGTGTGTGGTTAATTTACCAAGTCCTCAACATCAGACACAACAAACAAGCAGTTAAATACTGGAGCCACAAAATAGGTCTAGCATATTTAACATCCAACTGTACCCTATATTCTTTCTAAGATTTCTCCAACACATCTGAACCGCCAAACACAGCCTCGACGTCCACAAGAACCAACCTAAAATGAGCTCTTGCCAAAATTCTGTGTGCAAAGAGTACACACTAAATGGGTGAAGCAAATACATATATGTTTTTGTAAACTAAGAGCCAAGGAGATTAACATATGAAGTTACACCAATCTATCACTTAACACATCTTTAAATTGCGCAAATTTATTAAGCGCTAAATGAATTTTACTGCCCCAGTCTAGAATAATACATTTGTAAATTTCAGTTAGTATGAAATCATCACCGGCAAAAAAACAAGTTGGGCATGACATCACGAGGTCTGCTTCAACTTGGTAAACAACAGATGTACCGTGGCATAGTTATCTAGGTGGGGGAAGCTATATTATCATAGGATTTTCACTATGAGATAGAAACAGAACTATAGAAAATCTAATGATAAGAGTGGGCTGTGTACCTTTCCCTGCTTGAAGAGATAAATTTTGTTATCAAGTAAAAGATCTAACTCAACCAGTTGTGAATGCTCTTCCTTTTCCTCTCATATTACCACTTCTACGAAACCCTCAACATTCATAAATTGAAACCAAAATATTTACATTAAGGTAAAACTTGTCTAAATGTTCTATAAATATGACTAAATAAAAGTTTACTTCTTGATCACATTGCAGAAAAAGAAACAATACAGTTAAATATTCCATCCATACTCTGCTCCAAATAAAATCTAACAGCTGTTAATTAAATATATTTTATTAATTTTTTTACAGAAATACATAGACGAGAAATATCAAGCAATGAAAGTCTATAGTCAATTTTTTATAAAGCAGACGAAATTTGGATATTTGAATTCCACTAATCAGAATAATGTTATCCATGATAGAAAAATTTATACTGTAATTTATGAAAATTGTAAAATTATTCAAAATTAATTATTTCATTTGTATATTATAAGCGACTAGACAAAAATACAATCAAAGACAACTTTCGTTGTTACAATAACAAAAGTTAAAATAACAAAAGTTGTTAAAATAACAAATGTTGTAACAAAAGTTTTTACCTCCTCATTACTCTTGCTTTACTCTGTTGCAGCCACAGACAGATTGTTGCCTTCACCTCAAGTCGGGTAACGTTATGAATTTTCAGAACAGCAGCTGCAAAAACCAATAATTATCTAACATCATAATCCATATTCACAATAAAGATAAATTCAGACATTTTATCTACAAAATTTTAAACTCTTTAGATTTAGTGAGAGAGAGCAGATCCAAGTAAATAGCACATTTAATTAAGCTATGCACAGTAATTTCAGTCAATTATAAGTTGTATAGCTAATTATTTCCATGCCTCTTACATAAGGTCCAAAAGTTTCATTAAGGAATTTATCATAATAAAAAATACCAGGAAATACCAAAGTTATGTCTCATAACCATCATTTAATAACTAAGAACTGTATCTTTAAGTTAAATTTAACTTTCATTTATAAGCACCGAGACTTATTTTTAAACATCATAATCATATATTGAGAACATTTATATTTGTGGTTTCAAAAAATTACAATCACTGCATCTAAGGAAACAATGTTATACTTTAAACTATGAGTGAAAGTTCTTGTAGCAGGGTAGTATTATATAAAAATTAGCTTTGCAAAGTGCATTTAGTATAAAGTAAGTAATTAATTATATTGTCGTTACTCCTTACCATGTACCCCTTGGCATAAATTTGATGTTCCAAACGGTATTTTCAACGTGGCATCTTTTCCTGTACTCCTCCCTGTATACTAAAAGGTTGTAGCAAGTTCATCCGAAAGGATTCGTCGCATTACATTCTGGACCATCCCTCTATAGTCGTTTCCTCCAGTGGTGATGATTACTTTGATCTAGAACAGAATGTATAACATATGTATGGAAATAGTAAAACTTACGTGTGCACATTTTTAATAATAAAGTGTCTTCCAATTCAACAAACAGCTTGTACAGACAGATGACCATGTTAAACTTTCTAAAATAAAATAGCCAGTAATAAATTTTAAGTGAATGTATTTCTTGTTTCTGTCTATTGGTAAATATAGGATTAAATTTTAAAAAAATTGGTGGGGGAAATAAGGTTTGAAATAATAAGCAAAATGCAATTACATACACAACAAGTACAATTATAACTAATATGCTGATTTAAATAATATTTACTGAGAACTCATCGAACAAGAATGGCCAATTGTGTTTGAGTAAAAAATTTCCAGAAAAAGAAATGTTGATTTCAAATAAATATTGTTGAATTTATTGCATTAATATTTTCAATCCTTCTGGGAGTCTACTTCTGCCACACTTACAACGTAAACTACAATTGCACTAAAAATGCTGCAACAATGTAGTATTATATAACTGAAATTTTAATAAAAAGAATTGGAAAGAAAAGGGGTGTGTGTTGGGGAGGGGGGAGATAAAAGCTAGTCACCACAGACAAAATTAGTGTCAATTTTTCAACTGATGTTATTAAAAGAGTATTTACTATTTGTTGTAATCATTGCAATCTGTTTTCATAAATCACAATCAATTTGTAACTTTCCAACACCAGTCTGATTAAAAATAATACTGGAACAGTTTAAATTAGACAATAATTTTGATACAATCCTATGATCTCCAAATAATTAACACTAAATTCACGAAACTGCACTGCCCAAAATATATGTAGGCTACTAATTAATAACTCTGTTCAAAAATTTTTAAATTTCTTATCTGTTGGTTTAACACATAGCAACTGATGCTGGAATACTGATATAAATTCTATGATTAGAAAGTTTGCAGTTTTATTACTATCCAGAGGGCAAAACAGGGCATAAATGAACTAAATGAATTTAAAGTAACACAAGCTCCAGATCTGCAAGAAAAATCATTTTTATTGATATGTTCTATATGTATTAAAGGCTAATACAACAAACTTAAATAAGACAATCATACACATGGGCATACCCAATGCATTAGGCCTAATATGCATGCATGGATTATGAATGCATGTTTATTTGAATGTATGTACGTACATACTAGGTCCTACCACACTACAGAAAAACACATTACATATTTACACTTTTCAAAGGGAACAATAAAAAAAATTGCTGTTAAGTGTAAATTAAAGGGAAACTCTAAAACTCATCTAATACATAGTCTAATAATGTACCTCATCTACTGCATTACATATTCAACAAGTACTTAAACTTTACATTTAAAAAAGTGAATCTTTCAGTACACAACAAGGATGTGTAACATCAAACCTCCGTAATGAGCAAATTTATATGTTCTCGTGTTGCAAATCATATATATTATTTCTCGAAGGTTTTCGTTTATGGGTAGGCTGTATATCCCTTGATTCTTCATCAAAATGTATGATTCAAACATCATTTTAAAGCTTATTATTCCCACTGTCTGCAAAAACTAAACAAATATATGAAAATAATTTCTTTTTGCTGGAAATTGATTAAAATACATGGCCTGCGCCTGAATCTCCCACTAACCCGCACGACATCGCTGTTTCGCGTCCACTATTATGTTCCCTGCTGGGAGGCATGAAGCGCCGACTTGTTACGTGCGCTAGCATGTAACATGACGTATAAAAGGAATTAAGATACTGTGTGAAATATTCGCATGAGCCAGCTAGTTCACTTTTAATACAAAACTCTAACACAAAATTTACCGTATAATTGTTAAAAATAATGCTGAGAATGATAAGTATACGAAAATTGTGTTTAAAAATACATTTTATGAAGTGAATCAAAAGTAGTTTCTGCACTGCCAATAGATTGCGCTGCTGGAGCAGCTACGTCAGCCATAGAATCATTTTATTAGCAGACCAAAATTTTAAATTATATAATGAAAGGCTCCAACAATAGCTAGGCTTAAAAAAATACTAAACCTTGGCTTTGGACCTAATTTTCGACAAGTAATTTTATTAAAATACTGCTTATCTTGTTAACATTCATAAAGCAGTTAATACTATAAAGTTCCTTTAGTCTGTATGAACTCTGGTTCGCACCATCCACCACGGATAGCAGCATTGTGGTAATACATTTCCGTTCCATTTACCAAATAATTCCAACTAAATTCTGTATACGGAGAACTAAGATGTTACACATCCACAATTAACGTATACAAGCCTTAACATACCATCAATACTTAAGCCACGCCCGAAATAAATCTAACAAAAAAAATTACATATTTTACTGAAAAAATTAATTCTTACTTGCATTAAAGATGAATAAGAACTATCAAAAACATAGAGATGTTTAAAAAGTTTCAGAAATAATATTTACACATCAAACAACTGGCAACAACTACCGATAATCAAATGTGTGATGCAACAGGAACTACGTAATATATCGATAAATATGGCCATAGTACACACTAACCACGAAAGAGTGCGAGTGCTGAAACGTCATACTAAAATACTAAAATATTTTGGACGGAACAGTGCATTGTGTGATATAGGTCAGTTAGGGTATTACTATAGCTACAGTCTTACTGGATAAACTGGGAATACATGGGTTTTGGGCAGAGTACTGTAGACGCAGTATTTTTCACGTAATTAAATTTTGTTAACTTTTCAATATAATATTTTCGCGGTATCGTAAACTAGAATACAATCCCACCCCGGACAATTCTTATTTGGCGATACCAGTATTTTATTCCTCATAAATTACTACTATTCATGCAACATTTATTGTTGAATATAACTAATTTCTATACTAAATAGGGCACGCTGTTAATAGTCCCGATACTGCGCACGTCTACGGGCGCAATTTCAGTGATAATGAAAAATCGATATAGCAAAATAGAATAGAGCCGGGGGGGGGGGGGGGGGGGAGGGATCATATGTTAGTATTTGATACCGGAAAAATATAATATTGAAAAACTTAAATGCGTGAAAAATAGTGTGTTAATATTTCCACGCCCAAAACCCGCAAAATTCCCATGCATGTCCCGTAAGAAAGTAGGGGTGGTAATGACGTCAGTGCAATGCCATCTTGGTGACGTCATCAGTATTTTTATGGTATCGCGATCTTGAATAGTCTCGGATGTTAGTGGTACTGTGATTCCAGCATTATAAGAATTTTATGCATACAGTTTCAGGCTAGTCTTCTAGGTAGTTACTATTCTAATGTTACACTTTTTCTTTTGAAAAATAAATTTTCATTTGAATTTGATGTCATTGTGTCCAAAATGCTAAGGAAAACCTACTTGTGTAGCAAGTATCATTACATCATGTCATAGAATAGTTACTAGTAATTAAAACTATAGACAGTAAATGAAATCATTTTCAAATGTTTTAAATATTTTTTTAGCAAGAAAGCCATAGTACTAAGCTGTGTTTATAAACTATGCAAAAAATGCAGATGCAAAATGTTAAATGTCATTTATAAACTACTCAAAAAACAAAATGCAAGTATTGGCCAACTTTCAACTTCTTGCATGTCTGCTTGAGCTTCTGTCTTTCATATTTGAAGTGAAGCGTTCCGAAATTCCTCAAAGACGCAAACGTAATAAGCATTTTTAAAAATACAATTTTACATCTTAAACTTTTGCAGTTAAAAAAGATGATAACACTTAAACAATATATTGACAGTTTTATTTTTTTTATTGTAAATGTGAAATACCAAAAGCATTGGCTAGGTTATTGTTTCCTATTTTCTAATTTCACATCGTATAATTGGTAACGCTATGGAGTTTTGACTGTTATAGAAAACCGTAATTTTGTTGCATTAGTTGGAGTTGCATCGTTGTATAGTTTATAAACCTAGCCTTAACTGATGTTAGGTTAGCTACATTAATGATAAAAATGTATGGTTTGCACGTGTTTACAGTCTAGCTGAGTTCAAGGCTTATTTAATTTATACCGTAAATTTGATAGGCTATTATATTTTTCAAATACAATTAAGTATAAAACCAAAACTACCATCTAGTTTTATAAATGATATTTACAAAATAACACGATTATGAATAAACACATTTGTAAAACTAAGGAAATTGTATTGAAATAAAATCAACTATTGGCGGATCACAACAAGCATTGAAGCCGGCGTCGGTGTTCCCTCTGAGAGTTCAGGCCGTTATGTGTCCTCAACACCTGATCAGTGCCGTGCCTCGAACACGCCCGTGCGTGCAACGTAGTGCAGTGCCCCGAACGGCGTGACGTCAGTCACGGCCTCCTACGTGTGCAAAGCGCCCGGCCGGGTGTGGCACTGCGCAACTAAATAATCTATTCATGCATTCGATAAAACAAGCAAAAACTAATACTTGTAAAATAACTAATAATTAATGTTAATTGAATAATCACTTTGTAAACCAATATCGTTCACAAAACTGGCCGAAATCATCTTCCCGCGCTCCGCAGATTTCCGCGGAATTTTCCCCCTCCCTGGCCCCGGTGGCCAGGGAGGTTAGTCAGTCGCCATCTAGCACTCGCCAGGGCCGGCAGCCCGCGCACAGGGAGCCTTCATCTTTCGCGCCATAGTCAACCATTGACAGCAAAAGGTAATTATAGTCAAACCGTTTCAACAGTTCCCCGGTCGGCCTTAACCGGCCGTACGATATTTCGTGCGGTCTTTCAATATAATGTGTGACTCGCCATCGGGTCTTCCTTGTGCTACGTAAATTAACTAGGTGACCCACCGTGGCACCTGCGCCTCACGCTACTGAAACTCCCCACGGGGAATTAGTACATCGCCCACGCGTGGTGGCACTGTGCCAAATGCGAGCCTAAGTTTACAGACGATTCATCAACTGGGACGTGCAGCGGTCACGGACGCGATATCCTGCTGGATTCCGCCGTGCCCGTACCCAGCATAACGTGTCCCTCGCCACCACGCGGAGTAGCCGCCATTATGTGACCACCTGAGTGGGACACTTGAACTTGACCCGAACACGGGACTAGCCCTAGTGATTAATGTATTGTTTGTATTGAGTAACTTTGTACGACCAGTCGTAATCCTATTTCACGTTACGCCCCGCACTGACTTTCACGTGTGCAAAAGCAGGCTTGCTGCTCACCCGAGCATTCATCACGCAACTCGCCGGATAACTACCCCTCTTAACGTACTAGCCGCCGGACTACCGAGTGACCGTAACGAGTACCGCCAATTGAGGGTGGTGTAGGCTGAGTGGAGGTCGACGATGATGCGGCCAGTCGCGTGAGAGTGCCTTATGTGACGTAGCGAAGTGTAACGTGTGCGACGTAATAAATCAGTTAAAACTACGTGTGTGTTCTTTCTAATACGGCGTCCTGGGAGGCCATAACAGCCCGGGGAGCCCTTTGCCGACGCGTCCCTGCATGCAGCCACGAGGCCAGGAACCCCGCCCTTGAGATCAAAATTCAGCAAAACCTAATAATTTAGCTTAAATTCAAAACAGGCAGCGAAGACGGCGTCAAATTGTCGCCCAACTTGTGTGGCTATAACATCATTAAACTCTTTCGACAAACAATCCAAGAAAAACGAGACTGAAAAATTAGCAGACGAATGGCTCGAGTAGGGATAGGGCAACAACGCGCATTGTGGCAACACCGCGCGACGGAGCGGCGCCGCGCCAGCCAGACAACCTCCCCTCCTCCGCTTTTCACCCCGCGCAATACCCCTCCCCTCCTCCGCTATCCACCCACGCTACACCCCTCCCCTCCCCCACTCTGTACCACCCCTCTACCCGCACGTCACTACGCTCAACACCCCTCCCCACCTCTCTCCGCCCAGGCCAGCTGTGAGGGGTAACGTCACACGGTCGCGCCACCACGGAATCGGGACAGCGATGTCACGACCCGCCGCCCGGGCCGTCCTTCCGTGGCGCGATGCAGACTGACGTCACGATTGACATGGGCGAGTGGTGGAATACGGACTTTTTGACAGGCGGGGCGGAAGGAACCGCGAGGACAGAAGCGCAGACCACACGAGAACGCGGCGCGTGGGAAGCAATGACCCAGGTCAAAAGGGAGGTAAGGGTCAAGTCGGCGCGACGCTGCGACGCCGTGGGGTGCCACCGCCAGCTCGACGAAATAGCCTACTGCTACGGTTTGACTATAATTACCTTTTTGCTACAGTGCGGCACCACTAGACACCGCACGTGCACGGAAGCAAGGGAATTTATAAACTTTCGCGACAGCCTATTTATGTGCACGACTTGCGAGGGCAAAGTGAACTCGCCCGCACCCGTTACCGTCGTGAGCGAAACTCGACGGGACAACATCCGGGTCAAGCTGCCAGAATTCTCCGGGCACACATACGAGGACCCGGAGAAATTCACACGGGCGTGCCAGGACCGCCTGGCCAGGTACAGCGTCTCCAAGGAAGAGTGGACGGAACGCGTCACGGAGCAGCTTAGGGGGCCAGCAATGGACTGGTGGTCCATGACGGGCGAATACGGCGTGGAATGGGAGGACTTTGCGCCACGCCTAGAAGCCCGGTTCAATGCCGCCCGCGCACGCGCCCAGTGCCAGTGCGCCCTGTTCTGTGAGCCGCAAAGAGCAGACGAGGACGTGGAAACCTTCATACGATCCAAAGTAAGGCTACACCGACGTCTAGACGCCGGCGGGCAGGTCAATGTGGCGCTTGACGTGGCGGTAGAGTTAATGAAGAGGGAGCTGCGCCCGAACCTGCGGGGGCCGTGGACAGGGAGCTCGAGGACTTCGTCCAGCTGACGAAAGAAATTGAGCGGGATCTACGCCTGTCACCGCGCCCGCGGGACACCGCAGCCCGCCGTCGAGGGGCGTCCCCGTCACCCACGACGGCCCCGGAAGATGCTTGGGCAGTAGTACCGTACGTAAACCCCCCTTCCCCTTCCAGCACCGCCCGCCGGGGGGCGAGACGAGGGAGAGAGGGGCCACGACGCAACCCGCCACGCTCTCGGCCAACACCGCCACACCACGGGCTACGCGCGCTAACCCGCGGGCCGATGGACAGCGAGACCGGCCCCCACAGTGCCCTTACTGCAGGGAGGAGGCCTACCACTGGCACGAGGTGTGCCCCACCCGGGCCGCGCTGTGGCAGGACCGCCGGTCCGGCACAATGCAGTCGGGAAATGCCCGCTAGGGAACAGGATACCGGCGGGCTACTGTTCCTGGATCACGGCCAGCGAATTAAATAACGAGGCCAACCCACACAGCAACATCGCCGCCCGGCCGACCCGGCGGTGGTGTTCCCCAGCACCCGTCAGCGCCCCGCACCGGGTCGTCGGCGAGTGGCGCCACGTCACTGGCGCCCCCGACGTACCCAGCACCACCTGCGGGACCTGACCAGGCACCATCGCTGCCTGTCAGACCAGGCGGTGGTGTCCCCCAGCACCCGTCAACGCCCTGCACCGGGTCGTCGGCGAGCGGCGCCGCGTCACTGGCGCCCCCGACATACACGGCACTACCTGCGGGGCCTGACCGGGCACCATCGCCGCCCGTCAGACCAGGCAGTGGTGTCCCCCAGCACCCGTCAGCACCCGGCACCGGGTCGTCGGCGAGCGGCATCGCATCACTGGCGCCCCCGACGTACCCAGCATCACCTGCGGGGCCTGACCGGGCACCATCGCCACGACTGGGGCGAGCGGGAAACAGCACGGACAAGCTGATGCAGGTGCCCGTCCTGCTGACAGGCCAGCCTGTCCATGCCCTGGTGGACACCGCGGCGAGCCACACCTACGTCGCGGCCCACCTGGTGCCCGAGGCAGACCTGGAGCAGAAGGAGGGAGGCGTCCAGTTGGCCACCTGGGGAGCTAGCGCGCTCACGACGGGGCGCGCCCAGGTAAGAATCGACGTCAGGGATATGTGTAGTCGGACAACAGCCCTGGTGGTGCCGGAGCTGAGGGACGACCTGATCCTGGGACTACCGTAGCTCGTACAAGAGGACGCCGCCATCGACGTAGGTGAGGGTAGAATACACGTCGGGTGTCGGGGGCGGAGGGCACTCTACAGTGTCAACCAGAGGGGGACAACCCCGCCGACCTCTGCTATCACCCTAGCGGACCTGTAGAATGAGGTGCCCCCTGAGTACAGGAATATGTTCAACGAGGTACTGGCCCAACAAGCGCAGGTGTTCGCCACCGCGGACATGCTGCGGCGGACCACAGTCACCCAATACACCATCCCGACATGACCCCACGAGCCCCGCTTTGTCGAGCCCTTCGGTTTTGGACCAAGGGTGCGAGAGGTGATCCAAACACAAATCGCAGAAATGTTGCGGGACGGGGTAATCGAACCGAGTGAGTCGCCGTACAATTTCTTGGTAGTGATGGCCAAGAAGAAGGACGGCTCACTCCGGTTCTGCGTAAACTTCAAGCCCATTAACGCAGTCACCATCCCCGCCCCACCACCGATCATCAACATCACAGATGCCCTAGCCGGGTTGGGGGAGGCAGGCATATTCACCTCACTGGACCTCAAGTCAGGGTACTGGCAGGTACCCGTCTGCCCCGAGGATCGGCCGAAGACGGCCTTCACCACGCCCGACGGCCGCAGGTTCCAGTTCTTTGCCATGCCGTTCGGGCTGATGGACGCCCCCGCGACCTTTCAGACCATGATGGTGCGCGTCCTGGACGGGTTCGTGGGCAAGTTTGCCGCGGCCTACCTGGATGACGTCATCATCTGGTCGCGAACGTGGGAGGACCATGCTCACCACCTCGCCATGGTCCTCGAATGGCTGGCCCGCCATGGCCTGACCTGCGCGCCCCACAAGTGCCATGTCGGCGCGGTGGAGCTAGCCTACCTAGGCCACATGGTAAGCGCGGACAGGTGCCGGTCTCTGCCCGCCCAGCTCGATCTAATTGAGTCCAAGCCTCCCCCACGTACCCGGAAGCAGTTGCAACAGCTGGTGGGGCTGCTCAACTGGCTCAGGAGCTTCATACCCGATTTCGCCATCATCACTGCGCCCCTGACCGACCTTCTGTCACCAAAGTACCGGTTTCGGTGGAATCCGGAGGCTGACCACGCCCTGAACGCCGTCAAACGCCTGTTTCGGGAGTGTCACACCCTTGCTCGTCTACAACCCGCAGAGCACATATACCTGCAGACCGACGCCAGCCAGGAGGGCATGGGCGCGGTCCTGTATCAGCTGAGTCCCGACGGGGAGCGGCGCGTCGTAGAATACGCCTGTGCCAAGTTTGGGCCGGCGGCGCGCCGCTACCACGTGAACGAGCAGGAGTGTATGGCGGTCATGTGGGCCGTGGGATGCTACCGGCACCACCTCGAGGGTCGACCCTTCACACTCCGGACTGACAGC
Organism: Bacillus rossius redtenbacheri; assembly: GCF_032445375.1. Classification (NCBI taxonomy): domain Eukaryota; kingdom Metazoa; phylum Arthropoda; class Insecta; order Phasmatodea; family Bacillidae; genus Bacillus; species Bacillus rossius. The sequence goes on from NC_086331.1 coordinate 77,965,083, forward strand.
CAGTGCCTGAAGTGGCTGGATTCGGTACAGGGGCGGAAATCAAAATTCACACGGTGGGCGCTCACCTTACAGACCTTTGATTTCCATGTAGAGCACGTGCCGGGTCAGGAGAATCAGCTGGCCAACGAGTTGTCATGCCACCCCGACCCGGGCACCGAGTTCGAGGACGAGGGGACGTGGGATGAGTTGTTACCGCCACCAGGAACTTCCCATGACCAGCCCGAGGGGGAGGAAATGGACATCCTGTACGCCACCCAAAACCCCGCGACCCCGGAAACACCCCGGCCCGACAATCTGGCCAGCCTCGTCCAGGTCGTGCGTCACGCACAACAGACGGACGCGACGATGCTCGCCGATGTGGCCGCGTGCGCGGCAGGCACTGCTCCTTCCAGTGGTGTCTGGACGGCGAGCTACAAACACGCGCCCCCCGTGATATTGAGAGCTGGCATACACACGTGCCCGCCACCGCTCGTCCGGAAGTAATGCACTTCTATCATGACCACGACTTGGCGGGGCACCCAGGGGCGGAACAAACACAGGAGGAGTTCCGGCACACCTTTCACTGGCCCGGGGTAGCGCGGGACATACGGGAGTAGGTCAGAGGCTGTCAGCGGTGCCATCAACGCAAGGCCCGGAGGGCCGACGGGGTCGAACAGCAACAGCCCCGCAGGCCGCATGCACCCTTCCACACGCTGGCGTTAGACGTCATGGGTTCGTACCCGAGGACACCTAGGGGGAAACGCTTCCTCGTGGTCGTCACTGATCTCTTCACGCGCTGGGTGGAGGCGTTTCCGGTGTCTAACGCCCGGGCTCGGACGATCACCAACCTGTTGGAGGGAGAGGTCTACACCTGTTACGGCTTCCCGAAGGTCCTCCTGACGGACAATGGAAGTCAGTTCATGGGCAAACAATGGCGGGCGGACTTCCGCCATTGGGGCATCGCCCACCACACTACACCCACCATCCCCGCGCCAACCCTACAGAGAGGAGGAATCAGGACATCAAGGCCCAGCTCCGGCTACGCCTGGGGGATGACCACACAAAATGGGACGTTCACTTACCAAAGATTTTGTATTGCCTGAGGTGGCGCGTTAACGCCGTTACCGGCCACTCTCCCGCGGAGCTCGTGCAGGGGCGAAACCTGGCACACCCGGGGGAGTACCGCCTAGCCAACACAGCCACCGAGGACTGGTGGGGGGAGGAGTTGCGGCACCAAATCGAGGCCATGCGTGAGCAGGCGAGGGAGAGACAGGCCCAGTTCCTCGCCCACAAAACGCCCACCACCACACACGCCCCTGTACCCCTCACACCCGGACAGTGGGTCTATGTCCGCCAAAACTACCTCTCGGCGGGGGCAAAGAACTTCTGCACCGGGCTGGCCCCTAAGTGGTCCCCGCCGCGGCAGATACTGTGGAAGACGGGGCCGTCCACCTACGCCGTGCGCACCCCGAGCGGGCGCCCGGCCAAGGTACACCGGGACGATTTACGGCTAGTAACTACCTCCCCAAACGCACCAAACCCCCACGACTACGGACTCAGCGGGGGCACGACCCGGGGCGCGGGGAACTCGTCGCGAGGCGACGACGCAACAACAGAACCGGGGCCAAGTCCCGACACACTGATCGGCGAGGCAAGAGAAAGACATACGAGGGACTCCGACTCTCCTGAACCCACTGATTTCAACCTCCCGACGAGTCCAGACACCGCCCCCACTGACGACCAACCTGACGAGGCGGGGGAAACGACGCCCTCCCGTAGCCATCCCGCTACTATCCCTCCCGACACGGGCGAGGCCACGCCCATCATTAGTCACCCGGACGTCGAGACGCACGTGCCGGAGGTGGACGAGGAGGACGAGCCGTGGTGGCCACTAGACCTGAATCTGAACACGTCAACGTTCTGAGTAGTCATTGAGTAGCCGGCAGCCGAACCAGGGAATGAGGGGACAGCCGATAGGAGGTATCCACGCCGGAGGCGGCGTCTAGTACGACCCACATGCTGTACGGGAGAGCCGTCGGCAGCGGGGAGAAGAGACGGGGCAGTTGACCCCCAGGCTAGGACAGTCAGGAACACGGGGTACCTAGACGAACAGGCCGACACAGGGACGGCCCGTCCTCATAGGGACCGGCGGCTCCCTTCGCACCTGGACGACTATATCACTAGCAACCAGGCCGACAGGAAGACAAGCGGCAACAGGGAGGCCGGGGTCCCCGATCGTGCCCACCTGCCCGAAACTGAGCCCCCAGGACCCTGCGGCCGACTAGGTCGCACTCACCATGCCCCAACCCACCTCCGGGACTACTTCTTGGGACAATCATGTCACTCACCGGGGGCACACAGCCCGGAGCATCCGACATCCACATGGGGGGACCGCCCTAGGGACCCAACACCGCCCGGGACACGGTACAACCCACCACAAGGGGGGCCCCTATTCACTTGGAGGGACAACACCTCACCCCAGTGCACTACTCACAACTTAATCATACCCGTGTGCGAACCAGTGCAACGTCAGAATGCTGCGATCCACCATGTGTAGAGGTGTTGAGGCACAGAACTGCCTCGTCGAGGGGGGGGGGGGCATTTGACGCCGCCGTCGGTGTTCCCTCTGAGACTTCAGGCCGTTATGTGTCCTCAACACCTGATCAGTGCCGTGCCTCGAACACGCCCGTGCGTGCAATGTAGTGCAGTGCCCCGAACGGCGTGACGTCAGTCACGGCCTCCTACGTGTGCAAAGCGCCCGGCCGGGTGTGGCACTGCGCAACTAAATAATCTATTCATGCATTCGATAAAACAAGCAAAAACTAATACTTGTAAAATAACTAATAATTAATGTTAATTGAATAATCACTTTGTAAACCAATATCGTTCACAATACTGGCCGAAATCACCTTCCCGCGCTCCGCAGTTTCCCGCGGAATTTTCCCCCTCCCTGGCCCCGGTGGCCAGGGAGGTTAGTCAGTCGCCATCTAGCACTCGCCAGGGCCGGCAGCCCGCGCACGGGGAGCCTTCATCTTTCGCGCCATCCTCACCATTGACAGCAAAAGGTAATTATAGTCAAACCGTTTCAACAGTTCCCCGGTCGGCCCTAACCGGCCGTACGATATTTCGTGCGGTCTTTCAATATAATGTGTGACTCGCCATCGGGTCTTCCTTGTGTTACGTAAATTAACTAGGTGACCCACCGTGGCACCTGCGCCTCATGCTACTGAAACTCCCCACGGGGAATTAGTTCATCGCCCACGCGTGGCAGCACTGTGCCAAACGCGAGCCTTAGTTTACGGACTATTCATCAACTGGGACGTGCAGCGGTCACAGACGCGATATCCTGCTGGATTCCGCCGTGCCCGTACCCAGCATAACGTGGCCCTCGCCACCACGCGGAGTATCCACCATTATGTGACCACCTGAGTGGGACACTTGAACTTGACCCGAACCCGGTCTAGCCCTAGTGATTAGTGTATTGTTTTGTATTGAGTAACTTTGTACGACCAGTCGTAATCCTATTTCACGTTACGCCCCGCACTGACTTTCACGTGTGCAGAAGCAGGCTTGCCGCTCACCCGAGCATTCATCTCGCATCTCGGGATAACTACCCCTCTTAACGTACTAGCTGCCGGACTACCGAGTGACCGTAACGAGTACCGCCAATTGAGGGTGTTGTAGGCTGAGTGGAGGTCGACGATGATGTGGCCAGTCGCGTGAGAGTGCCTTATGTGACGTAGCGAAGTGTAACGTGTGCGACGTAATAAATCAGTTAAAACTACGCGTCCCTGCCTGCAGCCACGAGGCCAGGAACCCCGCCCTTGAGATCAAAATTCAGCAAAACCTAATATTTTAGCTTAAATTCAAAACAGGCAGCGGGGACGGCGTCAGCATTAACACAAAACAATCCATAAAAAAATATGTACTGCTGTAAAAATTTACAATACATTTGCCTAAGTTATTAATTTACAACGCTACTTACCTTGCTTAGCCTACAATTAACTTCAGCAATATGGCGGATTGGCAGGAAAACAATCAACAGAAAAATGTAAACGGAAACATTTTTTCGAAACTCCCAGAATGCAACAAGGCTACAACACGGCAAGCCAAATTCAAGCCTTCGGCATGCATGCCAAAAACAAGCAGAGATCGATATAGCTCAACGAAGACTTGAATCAAGCTTGAACCAAGCTTGATGTGTTAAGCATGCATGACAAGTTAAAGTCATGCCTTTGGCAAGCTTGCCGAAAACAAGCATGGATCTTAAAGGATTACAGAACACTTGAATCAAGCTTGAATCAAGCTTTATGCATCAAGCTTACACAGCAAGCCAAATTCAAGCTACATGACAAGCTTGCCGCAAGCTTTCATACTATGTGGGTTGTATTACTACAGATATCCGAAAGTGAGTTTGGTTAAATTATTGACTGATTTATTGTATGACTATAGATATTCATAAGTTAATCAAATTGAATAATTGACTAATTTATTGTATGATTCTATATATCCGAAAGTGAGTCGGGTGTAATAATTGAATATTTTATTTTCTGACTACAGACATTTGAAATTGACTCCTTTATTTTATGACCACAGATATCTGAAAGTGAATCGGGTTGAACAATTAACTCTTTTATTTTATGACTACAGATGTCCGAATTAACTTCTTTATTGTATGACTACGATGTAATAACATTAACAGCAGGCACATGCATACAATCTAAAAATATATAGTTATTTTGATTGAATTTTCTAGACTACTTTTTCAAAAAAAACTTTGGCTATTTATAAATTTTATAGCAAAAACATAAAATTTTAGTTCGCTAATGACCAACTTGCTATATGTATATGATGTGTTAGAATGCACATTAAATTACGTCCTGATTAAGCTGCAATTTAATCTCATATGATAGGAAATTTTCATATGACTAGATGTGCTGGGGAAAGGAATGAAGAAAACCATTCGATAGTAAACTAACAAATATGCCAAGACGGGGAGCAACCGCCATTTTATTTACTGCATTACACAAAACTTCAGGAATGGTGGCAATTTTCAGTAGTGTTAATTGTTTTATTTTGGCTATGTTGTAAGTGCAAAGATCTTGACGTCGTACCTCCTCTTTATTAAACAAAAAACCCCAGGTCACAGTACTGTCCGCGGCGCAACACTCCAGCCATGGCCCTGGTAGTGCCACCACTCGCCACCAGATGTCAGTGATAAATATAAAGAGACAATGTATTTTAGTTATTTTATATATGTTATTATTGTAAATATTTAGGTAGATTATTAAGTGTATATTGTAAGTATGTTTTGTAAATGTGGAAATAATATTGTAAAATGCAAAAGATCAAAAGAGATAGAAATATGTAAAACTTTAACACAAATAGTTCTAGAAGAAACTTGTATAAATTGTGCGGGCTAACAAGTCTAGACAGCTCTCCTCTCCCAGACATTTTGGGAGAACAAACACCATTGTAAGCTCTTCTCTCAAACCAATCTCGGAGAATAAATACTGACACAGGCAAAAGTAGTATTATCCATTTTCCTTCTTCAGCCAGCGACTCTTAGTGGGACCGCAGGCTTCCCTCTCTCTCCCATTCTACCTCTCTCTGCCCACCCATCTGCTAGCGACTCTTTGTGAGACCGCGAGCATCCCTCTATTCTACACTCAATCTTCCTGCTAGCTACTCCTTGTCAGCACGTCCTCGGTCAGCTGCACTGGACCGAACGGTCCACTCCCACCTCAGAGTGTGAGGCTACTCTACCCAAGAGCTGACGCTGGGCAAACAACACAACAACTGAACGACCGAGAGACGTCCACCCCGTCTCCACATCTTCACCCGAGACGAGGCCACGACATTCTGGAGCCTGGTGTCCGTCATCAGGGATTGTGATCTCACGAACATGAACTTGAACTTGACCATGACCTTTGATCTTGACCTCGACAGTTATCTTACATGACATCACGTACACAATATTGGATTATATAACTTTCCCCAAACTTGGATTTTAGAACTGTCCACCATTTTGTTTTCTCTATTTTACCGCCATTTTTATTTTGATGTCATGTCCGCCATATTTAATTGTGACTCATGTCCGCAATCTTTGATTCTAACATCACAGCCACTTTCTTTATTCTAATGTTATAACAACCATCTTGTTTTCGTCTGCTAAATGCAGCCATCTTGGCTGATGTAACAGTCACCATCTTGTTTTTTTTCTGCTGGAAGCCCATCTTGGATGATCTACTGTCGGACATCTTTGTTTCTGCTGTTGGTTTCTCAGTGTGCTAGCATCGCTCAGTCTCATGATCATAAGCTTTATGTCATAATACCTTACTTTAGAGAACTATTAAATTTAATTTGTTATACAAAATACATTAAAAGCGAGATGATTCGAACCATGACAGCTATGACCTCAGGAATTGTAAACAGCCTTTGACCACAAAGCTATTAAAATATATATTGGGCTGAGAATTAAATAACTTATATATAAAACACACATTATCAGATTTGTATTTTTTTAGTATCATGTATTAATAGCAGCACTTGGAAGCTGAGCTACCAACTTTGTTTCCAATTCTTGTTACTTGGAGCGATAGTGTCGCAGAGTTTACACACTGTTTGCTAGTGGGTGCTTTTGCCATCTTTGATTTCAATACTTGCTACTAGGAGCGTTAGTGATGCAAAGTGCACACATCGTCTGCTTGAGTGCGCTGCCTCCATCTTAGTCCCTTTTTCAAACATTTGAGCACATTAGTATATATTACCCAGACCATATGCCATACGCCATGTTAACTCGGCCGTTTTGGCCGCCAAATTGAAAATATTTCATTCAGGAAAAATTAAAAAAAAAAAATATTTTATAAATCTCATTAAAAGTGATTGATTTCATCTATTCCTGTCCTTGGTTTGATTGTTTGTAAAATCAAAAAAGTCATTTTAACCTAATTAACTCTGGTAAAAAAAACCTAAAAGAGGCATACATTAATAATCTACCAGCTTCCAGTAATCCACTGATGCCATATTAACCACCGTCTTGAAAATCTGTAATTATTAATCTAAAAATATGGAAAAAAATTTCTAAAAATCATTAACAGCAAAAGCGTTACATCTCTACCAGCACTGGCAGCACTTTAGTAGGGAAGCCTTTTTGAATAGGTTTTCACATCAAAAATTTTACTTATTAATAAAATGATTGACTCGATAAATTTTCAATCTTTGGTTTGGTTTTTGGTCAGTGCTCAGATTAATTTAAGCATAAAATCACTATTTAAATTACATCTCATACACATTTCATTAAGTTTATTAATTAATATGTTACAAGATATCACTATGCCTACCATTAAAACCTATTTCGATACAAGACATACTTTCAAACAGTCATGTACTGCCATCGTCCGGGTTCTCGTGTTCGAGATCCGGTGTGGTTGTTAGCGGGAAGGTTGGTTGTTTAGTGAAAGTGTATCCGGGAGGGCGCCAGGCTAGCTCTGTGTCTAACCAAGAGTTGGGTTGGTGGGTGCGAATGCCCCTGCGTGGCCCGCTAGGACCATCGGCGATTGTTGCGGTTGGAGGGATCCCTGGCTATTAACAAGTTACAGGCCCTGTGCAGCATAACACGCTTATTCCTGGCTGGGTTAGGGAGACTCACACGATAACACACACGGATTCGGTTTTGTACTGTCGGTAACACGTCGCGCACGGAGTGTGCGGAGTGGACGTTTAATTGGTTCGAACAGTTACAATTTCAGTTTACATTTACACGATGCACATTGAATTACCCTACAAAATTACATTAAATTAACACTGGGCGCTCTGATGCACCGTCACTAATCTTAAACCCTCATGCCAGTCGAGGCGGCCAATACCGAAAATTGCAAAAGCGGCGGTACCCGGGTCCACCTGTGTGGACCGCGGCTCGCAGTTAAATAAGTTACAAGTCCTATGCGTCGTTGTTGCCGGTGCCTGTGCATTCGACGATTATCAAAAAGTCAAGGTGGCGGGAGTCGGCCCGTGCCTTATGCTGAAACTGCCCCGCGTAATACTTCGTGCGGGGAGTTTATATTTAAGCGGCTGGGTTAGGCCCTACACCGTAAAAAGCAACGAAAAGGATTTGAATTAATGACTATAGTTACCAGTAGTGAATTTCAGTGGAGACAAAGGATGATGACTCCCCGTGGGACGCACGTTCGCCCCGGTCCGCGAGTCGCTCGGTACTGGCGTTTGCCCTTGGCGCGAGGGAAGGGCTCAACGTTCTCTCGCGCTAAAGTTTCTAAAGTTCCGTTATTCGGAGATTATTTAAATAACAAGAGATTGAATGTGGCTCTAAATTTGTACATTAAATAATAAGGATTAACCTAATTTGCAGATACTCTCTAAGAAATATATTTAACATGTTTACATAAATTACGTTTAAAAAATAATAGTCACACCAGAGACTGTTTGTCACTTGTTGACTGCTCCAGTGGCGAGTTATACACAAAAAACGGGGAGGTCATAATTATGTTACACAATACTCTAATTCATTTAGGCTGAGGCCGCAAGGGGAGCACTCACAAATGTATTAACGTAAATTCACACGTGAGTGACCCGGGCACTCCTACGTCGCACTTCCCTTGGACGGGGTTTTTAATAAAAAGTGACGTTACAATTAAATTGTGTCTGATTTCTAATGAACAGTGGTCGATGTGGCTGATTAATTAAGACATGGTCCTCGATTCTACCTGGTCCTCAGGGGCTCGTCTGACTCGGGTGAGCCATTGCTAGAGGTGTGTTCCGTTAGCGGGGTCGGATACTGGCAGTTGCTGGTCGGGCTTTGGGGTGGCCTTCGGCCGGACGACGTCAGTACAATGTCAAGCGTATAGGCCAAGTGTATTTGAACCACGAGGCCTTCGACGATTTCATTACTTTGCATTTCCTTCAAACAAGCGATGACCAATGACAAGTATATAGAACGAGTGTCTCCGAACCACGAGAACTTATTTGTCTATACTTATTATATATTTCAAACAAATGTGACTTATTTAAAGTACACAAGACAAGTGTCTCCGAACTGTCAGACCTACAGTTTGTATATAATCTGTTACAAGTAACTACAACATCTAAGCATGTTTTACACTTTCTTTAGTACCGAGAATTGTCTGAATATGGTCTTACACTTACTATAAGACCAAGAGTTTTTGAATCAATAAATATTCAGTCCTGACTGCAGATTTGAAAACACACATTTAAACAAAAAGGACGCACATTTTAATGAATAGTTAACTTAGTAGGATACTATATGTATATGTTCGCTATAATACGAAAGGATACGATAGTATCCAGCTCCATCTATCTACAATGTCTCCATCTGGCTACAATGCATACGTCAAGCTACAATTCTTCCATATGTATTTAGCTCCAACTGGCTAATGTACCTGCGGGCTAAGGAACCTGGGACCCTACAGGAAGTGATTGCTGACCTGTGATGTGTCAGACCTGTAGTTGGCTCTAGTAACCAAGAGATTCTCTTGCCAGGTATCCATAACGGGCGTGTGAAGCGGATATATAGACTCTCCCACTTACTGCAACCCATAGCCTTCTTGTGGTGCCAGTGTTGTTGACCAATATGGGCAATGCCAGGGGTGCTCACTCCTCTGACTTCCTCGTTGTGTCGGAACGAGTATTCTGGTAGGACAGTATGATGTGGATGGGTGGCTATGCCCTTGGGCGATCCGAACTCCTATTGGGAGGTTTTGGACCCCCAAACCCTAGATGGTGTCTTTAGGCATCGGGCTCACAGTGAATAACCCATTATGTGTATGGAATAGCGAAGGGCGGTTGCTTGGGCTGGGGTCATCCTGGTTACCTTTTTTGTACTCTTGCAAAACCTCATGTTAATAGCCTTTAGGCTACCTGCAAACTAGCAATTCGTACAGACCCAGATACCAGTGTGTTTTTAACTGGTCTACGCACACAATATTTCCTTGTAAAAAGTAGGTGACAGGACGGAGGAAAGCTTCGCCAATTTATGGATATAAATTCGGTAAAAATTTACAGTAATACTTTTAAAAAAACATGGAAGGCTTATTTTGTCTGCTCAAAATTGTTCACTGTGCAATTACACCAAACTAGTTGGCAGTCCAGTCTTTCGGTTTTGGCGCGCTGAATTCGCGCGGAAATGGGCCGGGGAGCTGCGAGCGGCCTTGGCATTGTCAGTAGAACTCAACCCTCCGGGATGGATGCACGCACCGAGACACGAGGAGCCTTCGCCAGCAACTCGACGTGAGCCAGACGAGCTTCCCTCATGCACCAGACAGGTCAGCTACACGGGCAGCACCATGTACGAGGGTGGTTTGTAATATTAACCCCACGAGTGTACTACATCGTTTATTTCCGTACTTTCTGAACATTCCAATAGTGACTAATTACTGTGTGTGTGGCGCCTGAGGCGGCCAGTTAGGGCACAAGAAGTCGACTCTAACAATGTACCACTGCCTCCCGCCACGTGGCCAATATTAATATTACCCCTGAGATAGTCTCGTTTATCAATACATGTAATCACTGATAGGCACCAGGCACACCCATAATCATTCAATACCAATCCGCGAGGCAGTGGGTTAGACGTCAAAATGGCACCCAAGATGGGGCTGCTAAATTTCAGTTAAATAAGGCCAAAAACCAGCTTGCTATAGACGTAAGCGCGAACCGGCGAAAAACACAGGTGAAAATGACAACTCGCAGTCCGAGGGACAAAGTACTTCAGGTGCGCCAGTGGAATCAGGTCACACCACCCCCCACCCCAGCAGAGCGCGCGATGTAAGAGCTTCAGGACACCCCTGCCCTTCCCCTTTTTCCTAAAGAGACACCTGAGCCGAGCCGAGCATCACCGACCGCAACCGAATCCAGGTAGTCAAGGACCAGTGCGATCAGGGAAGCATCGCGAGGCGCTGTGCGGACACATGGCCCTTCGCCAGGAGAGAGAGGGTAGCCGGCCTATCGACCCCTCCGCGCCCGTCACCGATTCACCACCTGTCGCTCAGGCTGGACAGCTGCGAATGCGAGATGCAAAGCAACGATCAAGTCTCAGTTAACATGGAAGTGACGTACGGAGAATGTGTTGAGTCACACAGGGAAACGCGGGACGGGACAGTCAAGTGTGCTCTCCAGTCACAGTACATCCGCAGGCCAAAACTGACACATTAGAGCATCTTACAGAGCTCAATATGCCGTTCTTAGTGTGTGCTTCGAATGGGTATCGTGGACGGTCGCGCGAGATAGCACGTTGCCACAAGTGTGGGAGGACAAAGCACCACACATGCACCACAGCACGGGAATTTATAAATTTTTGGTGACTGAATTTTTCTGTGCACAACATGCGAGGAGCGCGCTGTGCGGGTAGAGCCGGAGAAGAACCCGGTCGTGCTCCATGCTGCGGGCGGTGGACTCACACTACCAGAGTTCACAGAACAAGCCCATGAGAGCCCGAATTTATTTACGGGTTTCTGCCGTGACAAACTGGTCCAGTACTCAATTCCGGTAGGCGAGTTCGTCGAGCGTGTCAGTGAACGACTCCGAGGCGAGGCCCAGACATGGTGGGAGCAGACGGGTGACTACTCGAGCACATGGGGGGAATTTGCAACACAACTCGAAGCGCATTTTGACGGGCCACGTGTGCATGTGCGCGGTGCCAGCAACAGCTGTTCTGCCACACTCAGGCAGTGGGCGAAGGTGTAGAACATTTTATTTACGACAATTTTTGCCTGTAACGACGCCTAGCAGCGGGAGGCGGTGCTACCAATAATCATATAGTTACTGAGACCCGAGCTGCGACCATTCCTGTGTGGCGCCACCCGAGAAGGGGTATACGAATTCCTGTCCACCGCACGTGACGTGGAACAAGACCTGCAGGCCACACGAGTGTGCGGACAGACCAGTTCATGAAGAGTCATGCCACTGCCAGGGGCCATACCACCAGAGGATGCGATGGCAGTAGTGCCCTGTGAGGACCCGCCGCCTCTCCGAGAACCTGCAGCCTTAGCGAAGGCACCACCAGGATGCAACGCGGCACAGCAGAGCACGCCTTACCAGTTCGGGAGGCAACTGCGACAGGAGGAGCGATTTGGTGGGAGGCAGGATTCACGGGATGAGAGGCCACCGAGGTGTCATTACTGTCAAACAGTAGAGTACCATTGGCATGCCGCCTTCCTCACTGAGTTGCCACGTGGGAGATGTCGGAGAGAGGACCAGCGAGGGCAGGAAACGCCGAGTAGGGCGTGGTGATGCAACTGGCCACCACCTCCCGAAGTCTAACCCAGCATTGGCACATATGCTGCCAACCCGCCCACCTAATGTCTGCGGAGCTGGCCTGCATCAACACGATCTGCTGCACCCCATGTCATTGGCGAGCGCCGGCATGAATCTGACGTCATCGGTTACCTCGGCAACAGCTGAGGGTATCAGTGACCTGCCATTCTGCCCACCTGATATTGGTGGGGCTGGCCTGTATCAACATGATCCGCTGCGCCCCATGTCATTGGCGAGCGCCGTCATGCACCTGATGTCATCGGCGACCCCGGCAGCAGTTGCCAATGCCAGTGGCATTTGCATGGGGGGGGGGGGACACGGGTGACATGTCCCCCCCCCCCAGTGACACAAAAGGTTGCCCTAAAACTTACACACCTGGAGCCTGGATAACGGTAGACGATGCGGCTGTGACATCACGGGATAAGTTTGCACACCCACTACCTGACGTGCATTGGACAGAGCGTACCTGCTCCTTTCCTTCATTCACACAGCTACAGTTGTTGCCAAGGACTTGATGGTAACAGTACAGTGCCAGTGCGTGTTGGGTGCGTTTGTCTGCTGCAGTTGTAACCTGTATGGTGCCTTCCATTGTCCGGAATTTTTTCAGCCACAATGATTTGTGAATGACTCAGGTATAGTTCCTTTGCTGTTACATAAATATAATTAAGATATTTCTTTGTAAACCAGTCTTCTCTGCTTGTTCAGTAAGTCCGCCTTATCCGTGGACTTCACATTCGCTCGTACTTGACCATTTTAGTTAAACCAAAACCAGCTTACACTGGGGCCCTGATTATGGACTTTCACAATATTCCCATTCTGAATGTAATTTTTACAGTAATTCAAAATAATTTTAACTGTTTGAAGTTCGTGCCACCATTCAATGATGAAAGTACCTATTGCATGCATGTAATATGCCACTCGAATAAATGTTATTTGTAGAGGTGGTGATTTATCGCGGAGAAATTGGCTATTTGCTGGACTGCAATATGCTGTGCAAACTGAAAATACACGACTGACTGAAGTTTTCATTTTGCTATTGGCCGGCGTGTGTGTAGCAAAAAAGCCACTACTACAATGCAATACGTCTGTGATTGGCCATCAAACAATTATGTCGTGACAAAATGCCCATTTCCAGTTAAAACATTAAAAGTAAGCTATGTTATTTTGAAAACTATTCCAGCTTGAAACATTTTTGCGATAAATCATCATATCCAATTATTAACTTATCATATAATTAATATAGTTTTTCCTTTCTGTACATTTCATCCTTTGACTACCTAGGTTAGTTAGAAAAAAATTTTCGCTTATGAATCGAGTACGAGGAATGTTCTTGATTTAAAAAAGTAAAATGAGATCTAGCATTGCAGTAATGCGAAGCTTAGGTGTACATTCTTCTAACTATTATGCTTTAAATTATTTTCTCTGGTTCAACATAAGATTTATAACACACGACAGTAGGATTTTATTGTTTATTTCAATTGTTTTATTTAAATCTCAAAACAAAATCTCTCCAGTATTGCATTGACTGTGTTGCTGATGCGGAGCACTTTCTGGCTGTTTCAACCAGTCCTATAGAATTTTCGGTACAAAACCAAATTGACAAACAGCATGCCAAGCAGATCGAGGCAAACAGGAAAGTTATAGTCCCGATAATTGAAGCAGTCATATTCTGCGGAAGACAAGAAATATCTCTCCGTGGTCACAGAGATTCGGGGAAAATCGTTTTTGGAGAAGAACCTGAAGGTAATGAGGGCAATTTTCCTGCACTTCTACGATTTAGAGCCAGAGGAGACGACAGCTTAAGAAGTGTTCTTAGCAACCCCGGAGAAAATAACAAATACACCAGTCCAACAATTCAGAACGAGATAATTGATTCGTGTAATTCTGTGCTTCTTTCAAAGATAGTTGACTTGGTCAATGAAGCAAAATGCTTTGCTGTATTGGCTGATGAGACAGCTGATATTTCTGGTGTGGAGAAAGTGTCCCTCTGTGTTAGATATGTATACCTAAAAGAAATGATGTTAAAAGAGGACTTCCTGCAATTTGTCAGTACATCAGATTTCACAGGTAAAGGACTTTCAGGACTGATTTTATCAAGTCTCACATCATTTGGAATTGATTTACAATATCTTCGAGGGCAAGGATATAATGGAGCAGCTGCAATGTCAGGATGGTTTAATGGAGTTCAAGCACACGTGAAGATCAATCACCCTACAGCTATTTATATTCATTGTGCAGCTCACTCCTTCAATCTTGTAATTTCAAAATGTTGCGAAGTCCAGGATATTCGAAATTGTATTGGGATTATTGGAAAGACACATGACTTTTTTTATTCACCCGAAGAGGAAAGCTGTTCTCACTAATGCCATACAAGAAATGGTTTCTGACCATCCTGCTCGAACACTTAAGAGAAATTGTGCAACACGTTGGATTGAACGTTATAATGCTGTGAGTGATTTCTGTGAGCTCCTGGAACCAGTAGTAGAATCACTTGATCAAATTACTCACTTGCAAGGCTCGTCCGATACATCACAGCAAGCAGCAATTCTTAAAAGTGCCATTCAACAGTCCAATTTTTTGATATCTCTGATGATATTGAAAAAAGTATTCAGCATTGGTTTGCCATTCAGTAAGTATTTACAGACAAAGAATATTGACCTGAGAGAAGCAGTAGATATGGCTCATCTGACTCTTCAAGAAATCCAAGTTTTGAGTGATGAAGCAGAAAACCATTTTCATATCATTTTCAAATAAGCGAAAACCATCGCAGATAAAAAATGGAGTGTTGTTGAATCTACCGAGAACCACGGGCAGTCAAAACCACAGACCAAATCCCCAAGAGTATTCTGCATCCCCAGAAAATTATTTCTGAATCACTGTGTTTATTCCTTTCTTGGACACATTCTTAATTGAATTAAACAGTAGAATTATTTGACATTCTTCACTGCTGAAAGGATTCCATGCAATCATTCCTGGTGCTGCAGGTATAGACTCTTTAGAAGCAGAATCTGAGGAAGATAAGTATTGAGAAACTTCTTAGTTTCTATCAGTGGGATCTGAATGCCCAAAATTCGACCATCATGGCAGAAATCAGACTCTGGTATAGAAAGTGGCAACATATCGAGAAGAAGTTTTAGAATGCCATGGCTGCATTAGTGCAGTGCAATCGTGAGGCGTTTCCTAATGTGTTTCGGCTACTTCAGATATTAGCCACACTGCCGATATCAACAGCTTCTGTGGAGAGGTCCTTCTCTACCCTTAAAAGGATCAAGACGTATCTCCGAAACACAGTTTCTGAGGTAAGAGTTGTATTTTAACCTTATTTTTTATAACACAGTGTAGTAACCATTGCTGTGAAGCTCAAACAATTCAGCTAAAAAAACTTTTGTGTGTATTTTTCAACTCTTTCTGCCATTCAAGTGAATAATATATAGGAGAAGGACATTGCTACAGGACAGTGGGTTTTCTAGGGAATCTCCCATTTCCTCCAACCCCAGAATTCCATCATTGCTTCATATACACTTCATCAGTTCATGTCATATTCATCAGCTTAAAAAATCAGATGTTAAGAGACACCCAAGTATATGAACTCTCAACTCAAGTATAGAACAACTATGCAAAACATACTTTGTTTATGGTTTGACTTTCATATGTAACTCTTACAAAGTTAATCACATTTCTGATTTCTCATTTCAGGGCAGATTGAATGGGCTGGCAGTGCTTTCAATTCACCGTGGTGTACAAAAAATATCTACGGATAAAATTTTGAATGAACTAACAAAAAAACCTAGGTGACTTCAATTTGTACTTCAGTAACTGTGCAGACTACGAACAAAAAATTGAAAGTGAAGGGGCACTTCCCATACAATGTAGTGTAGTAAGACTGTAAGATGTATGGATTTAGATTCAAATTATGATAATACATAAGTGACAAAATCATGTAGATTCTTTAATGTCGATATTATTTTGCTTATAAAATAACATTTTCAAAACCTCTGCAAAACTGCCGAAAATGGCCTTAAATAGCACCATTTAGCACCTTAATATCAAAAATTTTCCGGGGGAGAACCCCCGGACATCCCCTTCTAAAAGTTCGGATGGATGAATTTTGGGGATGAGTAAATGCTGACCCCCACCCCAAATTGAAATCCTGGCTACGCCACTGGCCAACGCTGATGGCATGACACCACGAATTGGGTGGATGGGGCCAGAGGAAGGTGGGCTTTTCCGGGTCCCCGTATGGGTGAATGGGCGAGACTTAGAGGAATTGGTGGATACCGTGGCATTTCACACCTACATCGCAGCCCGTCTCATCCCAGTGGCCAAGATGACAGCATGTACCTAGATGGTACAGTTGGCCACCAGGGAAGCCAATGTGCTCACGACCGGGAGTGTTAAGGTAAATATCAACATAAGGGATCATGTAAGCCTGAGGCTTTAGTTGTTCAAGACCTGTGGGAGAAGATCATCCTGTATGCTCCCTGGCTGGCGCAGGTGGATGCCACGATCGAGGGCCATGTGGGGTGGATACACTTGGGTACTCAAGGGCGTTGGACAGTCTACAGACTAGCCCGTCCAATGCCCCAGTCCTCCTGCCATGTCATCCACCTGACCGACCTCCGACACAATTTTCCCATTGAGTATGTCCCCCTTATGGATAAAACTCTGACCAACCATCCCCAAGTGTTTGCAGTTGCCGACCGGCTCTTGAGGACCACTATAACTATGTATTGCATTCCCCTGATACCACATCAACCCCCATTTGAAAAAGTGCATGGCTTTGGGCCCCGAGAACAAGTGGCACTCGAGGAGCAGATCAAAGAGATGCTGGCAGGCGGAGTAATCGAGCCCAGTACTTCACCCTACAACTGCCGTGTTGTCCTGGCCAGTAAGAAAGACGGGACCCTTAGATTCTGCGTGAATTTTAAGCCAATTAACAATCTCACCATTCCTGTGCCTCCTCCTCTCATCAACATCACCGAAGCTATAGAAGGGCTAGGGGAGGCCATGATTTTCACGTCACTTGATTTCAAGTCCAGGTACTGGCAGGTGCCAGTACACCCGGCTGACCATCCCAAAACTGCCTTCACCGCCCCAGATGGCAAATGCTTACAGTTCTGTGCAATGCCGTTCGGGCTGATGGATGCCCCTGCGACCTTCCAGACCATGATGGTCCATGTCCTGGATGGCTACATTAGCAAGTTCACCGTAGCCTACCTGGATGAAATGATCGTCTGGTCACGTTCATGGGAGGAACACACTCATTACCTCGCACTGGTCCTCGAACGGTTCACTCAACACGGCCTGACCTGCACCCCACAGAAGTGCCACATCGGGGCGAAAGAGATCAAGTTCTTGGGCCACATTGTCAATGCCGAGAACTACCGTCCCATGCCCGGCCAGTTATCCCTGATTGAAGACAAACAGGCACCTAGGACATGGAAGCAGCTGCAGAAGCTTATGGGGCTGCTGAACTGGCTGCGGTCTTTCATACCCCATTTCGCCACCATCACTATGACCATGACTAATCTTCTCTCATCCAAGAGTAAATTCAGATGGTCACCGGCCATTGACCAGGCCCTCTTCCTCGTCAAGCAGTTGTTCAAGGAATGCCACACTCTGTCACGCCTGTCTCCTGACAAACCCCTGTTCATACATACCGATGCAAGCCAAGACAGCATGGGAGCCATCCTCTATCAGCTGAGCGAGGAAGGCCACAAGCAGGTGATAGAGTATGCGAGTACCAAATTTGGTCCTGCTGAGAGGTGTTACCACATCAATGAACAGGAATGTCTGACAGTGGTGTGGGCTCTGAAACAGTAACGACATTAGCTCGAGGGGCGTCCTTTCACACTCAGAATCGACAGCCAGTGTCTCTGCTTGCTGGAGTCCTCACAGGGGAGGAAATCCAAATTAACCTGGTGGGCCATCATGAACCAGAATTTCTCGTTCACTGTAGAACACATCCCGGGATGAGAAAACCAACTGGCGGATGAACTTTCTCGACATCCCTATCTATAGAACATCGTCAGTGACAATCAGGAATGGGATTATCTTATGCCCCCATTACCCCCATCACCTCGCCCTGACCTGGGCCTGCCAGCTGCCTTGCTCTACGCACTGCAGGGACCGGACATGCTGGCACAACCACCTGCCCCCACGACCATGGCCGAGCTGATCGCACATGTGCGTGATGCCCAACATAACGACCGGCACACCCAAGCCCGACTCGCTGAGTGCGGGAGGCGATAAGTCCCGAATCAATGAAGCTGGAAAGGACTATTTCAAACCCAGGCCTCTGGCCGAGAGCGCTGGCAGCAGATACACATGCCTCTGGCTGCATATCCGGCCATTTTGCAATTCCTGCACAGTTACGAGGTCATGGGACACCCTGGTACCGACCAGACAGTGAGGGAGGACCGCCGCACATTCTACTGGCCAGGGGTAGTCAACGAGGTACGCAGCTACATTCGCCAGTGTCAGCACTGTCAGCAGCACAAGTCACACAGGCATGACAGGGTCGAACAACAGGTGACAAGGCCCCCTGCCCAACCTTTCCACACTGTGACGGTAGATATAAAGGGCACGTCTCATGGGAAGCGGTTCCTAGTAGTGGTAACTTAACATTTTCACCAGGTGGGCAGAGGCATTCATGGTGGCAAATGTCAAAGTCGGAACCATGGTCGCTCTAATCGACCGGGAGGTGTTTCTGCATTATGGTTTCCCCAGGATACTCATTACCGACAATGGCATCCAGTTCGTGGGCCACCATTGGCGGACATCCTGCCAGAAATGGAGGGTTGATCACCACACCACACCAACCTAACACCCCCACGCGAATCTGACAGAGCGCCATAATCGGGACATAAAGACACAGTTTGGATGAGGACCACACCAAATGGGATCTTCACCTACCTACCCTGTTGTATTGCCTCTGGTGCCAGACCAATGAGGTCACTGGTCACTCCTCAACCGAGCTCCTGCATGGGCACAACCTGGCGTTAACCGGAGAGATTGAGGCTGTTAGGGCAGCGGACCTGGTACCAGTTGAGATGCAGCGGGAAGAGGCACTGTGATGTCAGGCCCTGTTCCAGGAGAAACGGACCCCCCAGTCCACCAACTCGCCAGCCCCATTGTCCCCTGGGCAGCTGGTACATGTCAGATGTCACCACCTATCAGCTGGCAGCCGAAACTTCTTCGCAGGCTTGGCCACACAGGACTGCCACCTACCTGGTTAGGCTGCCCAATAGCAAGACAAACAAGGTCTACAGGGATGACATACACGGCGTTAGGGAAATGGCCGCCTCACTTTGTACGCCCCCACCGAATCTGCCACTAACGAAGCCCACAAAGGACCTAGCCCCGAACCAGGGCCAGCTGCGGGATGCAAACCCGCTTTGCAGGGGACTAATGAACTTCACGACCTGCCGGGTACAACTCCCGATAACTTCCCGCCGAAACCGGCAGAAGCACCGACCAGGTGGCCCGAGATGGGCTCGCGAGGCGCCAGCCTTCGTGATTTAGAGCATCACATGAACCGCTTGTGCCCCACAGAGAACCCACCAGAGAACCCAGATAACGGACTTGAGACCCAAGAAGTTTCATGTGTCACTAGTCCCACCATCGGAACCATTATCACAGAGTATATGGAGCCAGACGACATGACCAGACCCCTCTCAGACACCGAGTCGGAGCTGACATTCCCCGACGAGGCACGGGCTTCAGCACGCACCATCACACCCGTGGGAGCACCCAACAGGTCGAGAGATGAGAGAACCAGCCTGCGATCACAACCTCGCTGAGTCGGCCGCCCGCTAAAACGCCAGTGTGGCCCCAATGAATTAGAGTGGGTCACAATTGTACTACTCAGTGGGGAAGGGGAGATAGACCGGGCTCAGCCTGTACACATAGACATGATTCCTGATTGAGTAGATCCCATCAACCCCAAGCCCCCAGAGGCAACCTGCCATTCCTCTCGCCACCGGGAGGTCCCAGCTCGGCTCAAGGACCATCACTGGGATGGTACTTCCACTACCCCGGGTGGCCAGTCAGCTCAAACACATGAGCCCCGCTGTAGTGTCCTAGTGTAATACCCCAAGTGTCTTAAAGAATAATTAAATAATAAGGTTAAAAGATTTGGAAGCTTTGATTACTGAGGCCCTCAATTAATAACTATAAAAGTCAACAACAGAGGCGACACTAGGAGTAAACAAAGAAAATTTAGGGACTCCCTACAAATACTTGGGAGTAAAAGGATCGTTATTATATATTAAATAAATAAAAACAACTGTTACGTCTATAGACTTCCTTATTTTATTAATCATTGTTCTTTTTTTTTATAGATTAAATTTTCCTTAGTAAAGGCTGTTTTTCGTTGATAAGTGATCTTATTTACATAACTCACAATTACACTTATTATATGATATTCCTTAACGTTATTTACGATAGGGCTGGCCCTGAATGTATAACAAAAATTAAAATATTTAAAAACAAGAATGAAATTAACATTGGTAACTTTAAAGATTGTACATATAGTCCTTCCAAAACATAATATAAATTTCTTCTCCTCGAACTGCTTTTTACTGTCCGCTGTCTTAACTGGGTTACACTATTTCTGAGTTCGTGAATAAAAAGATAGAATTATGCGGGTATCACCCAGGGCTGTAGGTAGACGGTGATGGTGATCAAGGTAGTAGGCCTAATGATGTTGGATTCTGCGCAGGAACCGACTCCAGAGGTTCTGGCAGAGGATTTTGGTTGCCCCAAACTTGGAACCCTGTCTGAAACAAAAGTCCAAATTCCAAAGAATTAGACCTGTTTCCAGACAGTATACTTAAATGGCGCAAAAGGCCAATAGAGGGAAATTAAAGGGGGGGGGGGATGACATCAAGACTTACCAAAACAGGGTGTTGGTCCTGGCGCTCAGGAGAGGGCGTCTCGTCTCCGCAAACTCGAACCACAATTCGCGGTAGCCACGGAAGTCATCATGATTAATTAAAAAAAATAATTTATATAAAAATACTAAGTTTCTCTACTTTCAACTAAACTACTGACTGGTTAATAATTTTAGCTAGGGACTCCATCCCTTTAGTCTGAGTAGACTACATAATATACGATGTCGATGATTCGCAGAAGATCGCAGATACAAACGGTACCAGTCAGTCAGGAGGCGCGCACCGAAGTATGTTCAGAGCGGGATATCACCAGGATATCATAAGCGTGGGGTCTCTAGAGAATGGGAGGGGGGGTAGGCTCTGAGCCGAAAATTACCGAGTCCACCCGAAGGTGTCCGGCATAAAAAAAAATTAGATCTTACTGGAGTGACTGCGCGACTGAGGCGCTATCTTTTGGTGGCGAGAGGAAGTACTAATAAATCGACTAGTGACCGACGAGAGTGTCAAGCTAGGGGGTTAATGGAGTAACCAGTGGTGCCACCTAGCGGCCTGACACATAAGGAGGGGAAAGGTTGTCGTTACCTCCGCGCGAGCGCGGTAGTGTCGGCGCTGCCGACGCCTCACAAGTGGCATTAGTTACCACAGCCGTCGCTAGGTGTCGTTAAGGTGCAGAATCGTAACTGCGGCTGTCAAGCCTGAGATGGCCTTGACTTCGGTTAACGTACCCGAGCGGTCGTCGCTCCTAGCCACTTCTGAGAAGAGAGGGTGGGTGAGCAGGCGGGGGGTGGCTTCAAAAAACGCATGGTCTGTGGGACACAAGGCCCACGGGATCCTCCTGTCGTGTCTTGCTGCTAGTGAACCTTATACCGATTCGTGACAGAGTTAGCAGGGCTCAGCACTGCTTCACAAGCTGCTATAGGCAAAAGAAGACCCGCGAAGAAATAACGATACCGGCCCCGACGTGCCTGGAGGTGGGAGAAATATTAGCCAGAATGCTAGCCTAGCATGAGGCTGGGAAAGAAAATCAGCTCGCCTCTGAGAACAGAGGCTGGGGGCCTGGCCGTAAAGAAAATAAGATGAGAGAAAAAAAATTATATTTCCAAAAATATTTAAGATTACAAAATTTTTAAATAAAACGTGCCTAAATACTTAATACACGGCACACTAGTTACTACTACATTTTGCCCGACCACAGGCGGCCACAGAGTTTCGCCCAAATCTGAACCCCCTGCAGCCAGGGGCCACCCAGGTGGCCAAGTGCACGTTTAGGCAGTGCATGTGACCAGGACATCAGTGGGCAGTGCTACTCTCATGTGCTCGTGCGCTCGCATGAACAAAATCAAACTGGACACTGTTTGTGTGGGCATCGAAACAGGTGTGATATGAATGGCGATAGGCTGTCCCGGAGGTTTGACGAGATGGCGCAGTTCTACCAATGTAGCAAAATCAAGTATAGAACTTGCACTGATGTATGTGAATTCTGAAATTTTCGCGACAGACTGTTAGTAGGTGCAATTTGCAAGGATAGTTTGGACAGCCCACGCACTTAAAATCAAAGCCAGTTCAACGTATCGTTAATGCAGCCGTGTTACTGACAGTGTTTGGGGGCCTGGTGCATGAGGACCCGCTCGCATGGATCCACACATATCAGGACAGACTAGCAATTTATTCTGTGCCCAATGGTGAGAACACGGAGGGTCAGTGGACAGCTCCATGGGGGTGCCCAGGAATGGTGGTCAATGGCGAGCGAGTACCAGATGCACTGGGATGAGTTCGCGGCCCAACTAGATCCCATTTTGATGATGCCCACGCATGGGCCAACTGTCAGCATTAGCTGTTCTGCCACCAGTAAGCCACTGGGGAAAGTGTGGAAGGCTTCATGTTGATAAATTACAGCTCCACTGATGTATGGCATTGGGTGAAAACAGTGCTGTGATACCCACATGATTGTGGATCTTCTGCTATTAGACTTATGCCCATTCATGCGCAGCATGGCAGGACAAAGTGTAGACGGATTCTTAGCTGTGGCCAAAGAGATTGATCAGGACATCCACACATTGTGTCTAGCACCTGGAGCCTCGAGGACACAAAGGGCCAGCCCTACCAGGGCTGTCATGTCGCCGGAAGATTCTATGGCAGTAGTGGCAAACACAGGACTGCCACCACTTCAAGAGACGTTCGCTCCCAAGACAGAGCCATGGCGATGCGACCTGGTGCCGCAGGACCCACCACAGAAGGACTGGCAACAGCCCCATCAGGAGGAACGACACAAAGGCCAGGAGACCCATGAAGAGCGACCACTCTGCTGCAGATACTGCCCTTCTAAAGTGTACCACTGGCAAGGCGAGTGCCCCGTCAAGGCTGCCAACAGAAGGGCAGACGAAGGTTACCCAATGCCATCGAAAATGTACGATAGGGGTGAAGATGCAGCTGGGCCCAGCTCCCTGACTTCCAGATCAGCAATGCCAACCCACCCACCTGATGTCGGCGGGGCTGACCAGCTGAAGCAAGACAAGCTTCACCTAGAGGCCACAATTAGGACAAACAAGCACATCACATCTTCAGTGACTACGGTTGCAGTGGTGGACACATGTGATGGGCCGACCCACCCGACTTATGCCGGCAGGACCGACCCACAGTAGCAAAACAGACCTCACCCCGAGTCCATGGGGAGTGCCACCACTCGTGCTACATCACCATCGACCCGGGAAGAAGCTGTGGGCACCTGCGACCTGCCACCCCACCCACCTGACGTCGGTGGGGCCACCTGCACCATAAGACAGGCTTCGCCTTGGGTCCACAGCAAGCAACACCACTCGTGCTATGTCAACAGTGACCCCGGCAGCAGTTGCCGGACCCAGGAAGCATCTCCCCAGCTCGGCCACTTGGGTTTGGAAAGAGTCGGACTACTCTGTATACTCATCCAAGCGAATGGGCAGGAGCTGCTGGCACAGGTTGACACTGCCAGTCATTTGTATGTTAAAGTGCACCTCGTACCCAAGGCCAGGGTAATGCCTTGTCCCGGTGTTGTGCAGCTGACCACCAGGGGTGTCACACAATGGCAGAGTGCACCTTGAAGGTAAGATTTGACATCAGTGATCATGCAGTCAGATGGAAGCCCTTGTGGTGTTCGACCTCCAGGAGGAGCTCATCCTGGGGGCTCCATGGCTCAACAAGAAGGATGCCATCATATATGTTCATACTGGGCGACTGAACCTTGGAACGCACGGCTGCTGAACCATCTACAGAAATCATCGAACCCAGCCTCCTCTCCCCTGCTCAGTCACCTGCCTAAATGATCTTAGGCACAATGTGCCGGATGAGTACACTGGTCTCATAAAGTGAATGGGAGAGCCAACCACAGATCTTCGGCACTGCGGACAGGTTACATCGCACGACAATTACCGAACAGTGCATCCAATTGGTTTCACATCAACCACCGTATGAGAAGGTGTTTGGCTTCGGGCCCTGGGAGCAGGATGCCATACAATAACAGTAGGCGAAATGCTGTGGGACAGGGTCATTGAACCCAGTGCCTCCCTGGATAACTGCCGAATAGTAATGGGTAGCAAAAAAGGATGGCATGCTATGCTTTTGTGTGAATTTCAAGCTAGTATATCGCATCACTATTCCAGCCCCGCCACCACTCATAAACATTACCGATACCCTGGCTGTATTTGGAGATGCTAGGATCTTCACTATTGATCTTAAATTCGGCTAATGGCATGTGCCACTTAGTCCTGACGACCACCCCAAGACGGTGCCTCATGTTCGGCGGTTTCAGTTCTGTGCCATGTCATTCAGGCTAATGGACACCCCAGCAACCTTCCAGACCATGATGGTCATCATCTTGAATGGCTACATTGGCAAGTTTGCAATGGCTTACCTTGTCAAGCATGTGGGAATACCACATCCATCATTTGGCCCTGGTCCTCGAATGACTGGCTAGACATGGCTTCACCTGCGCACCGAGGAAGTGTCACGTCGAAGCTGAGGAGACATTTCCTGGGGCACATCGTGACAGTGGAGGGCTGCTGGCCATGGCCAGTGCAACTGGAGCTCATTGAAAGCAAACTTGCACTATGCACTGTCATCATCCCACCGAAGGCCGGAAAGCCTGGCCTCCACCCACCAGTACTGAACCCCGCTAGCAGAGCGCACCACTAGTCCACCCCATGTGAGTCAAACGAGCGACTGACACCGGGTGAGTGTTTTTAACTAATTGCATGTGCAAACACCTATTGCCTATTGTTTTAAAAATGTAAATATATGCAAGTGGCATGCACTTTTACACTAGCAATTTCATGCCTCCTTCTTAAAGTGTGTCTTAGGAGTGTGTGTGTTGCTCCATGGGAATGTGATGTATACGAACATCCAGAATGTCCCTTGTGGCCTTAAGCCTAAAATTAATAACAGTGTCGAATAAACGTAACACACATCCCTGTTTCCACTTGAAATTAGCAACTGGAGCAGTCGACAAGCGACAGACAGTCTCCAGCTTGACTTTTATTTTTTTAATATAATTATTATATATTTTGGGAATACATAAAATTATAGGCCTTCCGCCACTCAATGTATGCTTAAGTAATCATTAGATGAGAGTATTGTAAATCATAACTATTTTATTTTAACTTAATCTTAAAGTAGCTGCACTAAGGAAACCTTCGCATGAGAAAGAGGCTACCTCTCCTCTCGCACCAGTGTTGGAAAGAGGATCTGCATCCTCGCGGGCCGGGAGATACATGGTGTCTGCGGGAAAACCTCAACTTTTTCGTCACCGATTGTTTAACTCTGGTAATTATATGTCATCAACTTAAATCCTTTCCTTTTTTACTTCCTGTGTGCTCCCACGCCCGCTTTACGGTGCAGGGCTTAACCCGGCCGCTTTAACTTTGCTCGTCGCACAACACAGGTCCGCGATGTAGTCATTTTACGGACCAGGCCGACTCCCGCCTACAGAACTTTAGCTATTCTGTCGAGCAGACACCTGCCGACCTCAACATAATGAGAACATCTGCAGAATTAAGTGTGTACCCGCGACTCACACAAGTGAGCCCGGCCATGAGCTAAATGACGATTGACCTCTAAACTAATAAGGTGTCCGCGACTCACACAGCCGGTCATGGACTAATTTTCAGCTATTAATGGGATTGGTCATCCAACCAATCAAAGCACCTCCTCTCACGAGACTGTTCGTTAGGGCTTAACTTAGTAACCAGTGCCACAGTGTAATTTTTGTAATTGTATCATGTGTATTATGTAACATCATCATGTCCTTGTCGTACCACGTCAACCGTGAAATGTACGATTAAACGCAAAGTAATTTGAAGATAGTGTTTTCTTTGGTAGTCAGTATACTTACAACCAGCTAGGAATCAGCGCACTATGCTGTTTAAGGCCAGTGTTCCCTATCTACAGTAGCACTCCCACACTCCAGTAGCACCACCGACGACCCTAGTGGAACATGCGGGGGCGAAGCACCCACGACCCTATTTGGTTAGACTACGAGCTAGCCTGGCACCTTCTGGAAACCTTCTTAAAGCCACCAGTTTTCACTAGGCTCCAGCTGGGTCTCGAGCTCAAGACTCCAGGTGATGGCAGCACAATAAAGCAGATCCAGAAGCTCAAGGGAAAGCTGAATTGGCTCAGGCCATTCGTTTCACACTTCACGACAGTCACCACCCCGATGACCGACCTTCTGTCCCCGAAGACCGAGTTCCGGTGGACAACCGCTGCATATGAGGCCTTCTGCCAGGTCAAGCAACAATTTCGTGACTGTCACACCTTGTCCTGCTTGAAACCCAACCACCCCTCTTCATCCAGACTGACGCCAGTCAGGACAGGATGGGTGCAGTCCTTTAACAGGCAAGCGATGAGGGACTAAAACCCATAGAGAATGCCAGCACCAAGTTCAGCCTGAGAGATGTTACCACGTGAATGAGCAGGAGTGCCTCGAGGTGGTCTGGGCCCTTCAGCATTACTGGCACCACCTCGAGAGCCACCCATTCATGCTGCATACCGACATACAGTGCTTGCACTGGCTCGACTCCACACAGGGCCAGAATTCGAAGTTTACTCATTGGGCCATGATGCTCCAGGGTTTTTCATACTCCATGAGCACATTCCGGGGAGGGAGAACCAACTGGCTGACGAGTTGTCCCAACATCCGAACCAGGCCAATGAGTTTCAAGATGACCAAGGGTGGGAAGAGCTTGTTACCCCGGGGCCAGAGCCTGCTCGAGACGATCCAGAGCTGCAGTAACATACCTTGTATGCATTGCACAGTCCTCCTGCAAACCATCCCGAGGTAAGGTCTGCCACACTGGCAGATTTAATCGAGCGGGTATGTGACGAGCAGCACTGTGACCCGGGTACATGAGCCCGCCTGAACGACTGTAGGGCACAGGTTGTCCCGATTCACAATTGTCAGGAAGGGCTACTCCAGACAAAGGGACACTGGACCAGCGAATGGCAGGCGCATGCACCCCCGGCGGCGAGACCTGCCATCCTATGTTACCTCCATGACCATGTGCTGGCTGGCACCCTGGTGATGAGCAAACGTGGCAGGAGGTAAAGCGGACTTTCCATTGGCCAGGCATGGCCATTGACATCAGGCGGTACATCCGGGAGTGTCAATGTTGCCAGCAGCATAAGTACCACTGCTTCGATGGGGAGGAACAGCAGTTGCCCAAACAGCCCAACGTCCCCTTCCATACCCTCGCCATGGATATTATGGGCCCATACCTGCGTACGTCCTGAGGCCAGCGCTTCAATCTCGTGGCCATGGACATCTTCACCTGCTGGGCAAAGGTGTTCACGGTGGCCATCATCAAAAACTATCATGCTGATAGTGCTGCTGGAGCATGAGGTCTTCCCATTGTATGAGTACCCTGGAGTGTTTTTGATGGACAATGGAGTACAGTTCGTGAGACGGCATTGGAAGGTATCCTGCACAATGTGGGGGGTGGAGCACGACATCATGCCCACCTACCACCCATGCTAGAACCCTACCTAGATGTATAAACTAGATATCAATACTCAGGTGCACATAGGTTAGATGAGGACTACACCAAGTAAGACTTGCACCTCCCTACACTCATCTACTTCCTACGTCGTCGGACGAACATCGTCACAGGGCACTCTCCTGCTGAACTGGTGCAGGGATGTAACCTCACACTGCCCGGGGTGGTACAGACAGGG
Organism: Bacillus rossius redtenbacheri; assembly: GCF_032445375.1. Lineage (NCBI taxonomy): Eukaryota > Metazoa > Arthropoda > Insecta > Phasmatodea > Bacillidae > Bacillus > Bacillus rossius. The sequence continues at coordinate 77,993,441 of NC_086331.1, forward strand.
AGGATCAAAGACCTAGCTCCTGTGGGAGAGCAGAGAGAGGGAGTCCGACAGCACCATGCACAGTTCCTTGTGCAGAGCACACCCCAGACGACCCGCCTCCCTGTCCTGCTGGGCCCAGGTCAACTCGTATATGTATAATGCCACCCCCTGTCGGCTGGTGGCCGGAAGTTCTGTGCTGTGTTGGCACAGAAGTGGTCTGGACTACAGAGGGTGGTAGCTTGGCTCGGGCCCACCATGTACCTGGTACACTGCCCCAATGGGCAGATAGTGAAGGTTCACCAGGACGACCTCCACCTAGCCGACTAGCTGGACACCGCCCTGACAGATGTGGTGGGGAACCTAACCAAGCAGGGCCCCCTGAATAAGGGCAGACAGAAACAGATAGGCCCGCATTCGGGGGCAAACCCCTGAGCACTTTCCCACCCAGTACCAAAAACCCGGCTAGGACATGGACCCAGGCGCCCACTGTATGGAGCAACCATCACTGAGCTCTAGCAGCTCATGAACAGACTTTTTCCCGAGGACAACATCCCGGAGCCCGACAAGGGGGACATGTCCTGACCCAGTATTATCGAATGTCCTGTTCACAGACAAGGGACCAAGTATTATCGAGGTCTCAGGGGGCGACGAACCGGGTACTCCATTCGCCAGAACCAAGCCACTGGTGTCCCTTCCGACAACACCGCTGAGCAAGGAAGCGGCTGCAGCAGCGGATGCGAACTCGGGGAAGCCAGTAGAAGCGCAAACACCATGCCTGTAACACCCGACGTCCGTTGTCACATTGATGTGGGCACGACACAGGGGACTTACCATCTCCTCAGTTAGGAGGGGGACACAGAACTGGCATAGCCCATCGCTATTAGCATAGGCTTGGAGCCAAGTTCAGATCCACCTAGGTCCCCGATGGCCATGTGCCGATCCTGATGTCACTGGGAAGCCCAGGGTTACCTACACGACTAAAAGTGGGTGGGCCAGGTCCCTATTCGAGTCACACCGGGGAACCCTACCCGCCGACTATCGGGCCTTGTTGCTGTCTCTTGTAGCTTTTGCCAACTTTCACTAGACCCCGGGGTAATTCAGGAGGTGACCCCACAGAGTCTTCCCCAGTGCATGCCGGAAACGTCAAGGCCCCTGTATCACATGCATTGGTGAAACTAAGGCAGTGTCGATGGTTAAAGCAGCCTCGGAGGAGGGGGGGCATTTGACATCCATCGTGGTCTCCCTGGTATTTAGAGTCGCTGTTGCCCATCGCCGTCGTGCTGCCCATGTGCACCGGGAGAGGCAGTACAGTGAATACACCCGAGTGCAACTGCGAGTGCGATGGATAGCCCGAGGGCCTGTGGTTGTGGCAACCCACGTTGCATCCAACAGAAGTGTATCCTTCCACCACAGCAAGCACTATTTAGATATACTTGTATTTTAAATCAATTATTGTTACATCAATAAGTGCCTTGTTATAAACGTAGTTTTTGCATAAGCATCTTTTCTAGTTACAGGTCATGGCGCTCAGTCCCGCTCGCTTACCGCGCTGACACACTGTGTGTACGCGTGGGAAAGAGATCCACAGAAGCCCAGAGAGGGCCGGGCAGTAAGTTCTACTCCGTTCCTCGCTGCGTACACCCGTGCTCCGCTTGGGTTACATCCACGACATCCGTTAGCCTTGCGTGCAGTCGCAGTATGGGACTGAGCGAGTGTACGAGTAGTGAACATTGACTCCAGTGAACCAGCGATTCGTGAGTATTGTTTACCGCGAACATAGTCAGGACCGCCCGTCTGCGGCTAGTTGTAGTCGATGTACATATACCACTGTTGGCCTATCTGTTATGAACTCGTGCCTAGCCTACGAACTGTCACATACTTCGGTTAGCTGTTAAGTCATACGACTGGATATATACATGTATACCCTGTGCTTTGTGAACTCTCCGCCTGCAAACTGTACCTTACCATCAGGGGCGCAACAACTAAATTTCCAAAGGGGGGGCAATATATCTTTTTATAAAGAATCATTGATCCTCCTATTGAAGCGGGGGGTCCGGGGGTCCTCCCCCGGGAAAAATTGAATTTCAAGGTGGAAAATGGTGCTATTTAAGCAGTTTTACTATCTAAAAATTGATTACACAGCACTTTCTTTACCCCATTTGCCCCTACTTCAAGGTTTCAGAGGGGGGGCAAAATACCCTTTGCCCCCCCCTGTTGTTGCGCCCCTGCTTACCATCGTAATGCTAGTCATTGTCTTTGTATGTATAGTAGCCTTAGTTGAAGTAAACTACCCATATGAACTGTATTCAGTGTGAACTATGTTTCGTTTCTGACGTAACATAACAGCACGGCCTTATCGCTATTTCGAACTGTGCCAATGGGAACTGCGGGCTGTGGTGGCCTCGTACCACCATGTCACTTCTCTAGGGTTATAGATATTGTTTCGTCGATTTGTAACAGTCATCGTCAGGCCGATTAACTTCCCTCACAGTGTGGTAGGGCGTGCGACCGGCACACATGAACCGGGAGAGACTAAGTGCCAAGACGACACCTTGTAACACGCGAAGTGCCATGGCAATAAACCAGAGTGGCGCTTACCCGACCTTTCATTCCATAGCATAACCACCCCCTTTCCCCTGCCACTACGGCCCACACCTACCTCCTGAGACCAAGCCGAGCCCCAACCAACTTCGACGACCACCGGGGGACGGGCGAAACCGGCATCAACTTGTATACCGAGTGACTTAGGTGTTTGGGACAGCTAAGAGCCCATGTAATTATTAACTATAATTTGTAAGTAGTATACCGGACTCAGAGCAGTTCAGTTTCCATGGTCAGATGTACTGGGGGAAGAATAGAATCTAGCACCCAGAGAGAGATATCACGGCCCTGTAATTCAGAGTTTTGGGTGGGTCCATGCGCCTATCCACATGGTGGTGCCAAAAATATTAACAATGAACAGTCATAGTTGTTAAAAATGCACATCCTTCCTGAAATCAAAAATATTGTAATATTTAACAGGATTACGGTAAATACTTAGGGTTTGTATTACCAACTCTGGATAAAAGCCATGAATAGCTATACACTGAATAAGCTATTCGCTGAATATATTCGTCCTCGTGTATTACAATCCCCGAATAGTGACCAAATAGCTATTCGCAATTTATCTGATGATTTCGACACCTCTAGTGTATTTTTTTAAGCGTTGGTATTAAAAACCCTGCTAAGATAGTGAAAAATAATGTTGTAGTGTTGCCAGTTTTAGTTATTCCGACGATCTTTTGTTTTCTTTACTTTTCTGCTATCATCTTCACTATATTATTCAATACATATTTGTGCTTTGTGAGGCTAGATATGGCTGAATTAAAAGTAGCGAAACGTGTGCGCTCCTCTAATTACAGTAAAGAAAAATGCACGAAGTTAGTTCAATTCGTGTGCACGTTCCAAAATATAATTGAAAACAAGAAGACAGATAAACACGTATTTTTTCTTAACCTGCCAGGCAACATAAAACATTGCATAACGTATTTTTAAGTAACCTTTTTTTACATTTACATTACAGTTTAAAATAGACAAACAATCCTTGTCCTAAATTTGTTTTGCATCACAGATTTGCAGTTGGGATTAGGGCAATATTTTAACCCTAAAGGATTATTTTCGAATGAAGTATAAGGCCGTGTCACAAGTCGCCCAAAGAGTACTCTCTCTCGCCCACTCTTGACATCACAGAGGGTAATTTCTCCAGTCCCAACTGAGAGTATACAATCCTGAGAGGGAGAGTGGCCAGTGAGAGTACATACACTCTTGAATTGCGACACGGTCTTAACAAATGGCCAAAAAGTAAACACCCCCCTCCCAACCACCCCCCCCCCCTAAAAAACACATTGAACACACTAAACAATAAGGAAAATTTTGGTTAGGTTTGATCTGTAAATTTTATGACAAAGAAAATTAAAGGTAAATATAAACTAATGCATAGTTTACGTATTGGTATTAAACACAATATTGCCATCAGTGGCGTCTCGTCAGGGCAAGCAAGGCAAGCAGTGCTTGCCCAGGCAGTTTGCAGACAATGTATTTTTTAAATAAATATTTTATTCAGAATAGTATTTTACTTTGGCTCGTGCAGTTAGGTGTATGTATTTTTTACATTATCTTCTTGGGACCCAATACTGTGCGCTGTGCGCTATAAGAAAAGAACTCGTCGACACACAAAACATGCTGTTTTAGAAGCGTTGCTAGGTTTAGAAGCGCTGGTAGGACCGCTTTCAGCAGGAAGGCTGCCGCAGTAGTTTCCTTTCGGAAGGGGGGTGGCATGGTAAAAAGGTTCGAGGAGGGGATTGGCTGTAAAAACACGTGGTAGAAGCTACGAAGGTAGCGCTTTCTTGCCGAACTCAAGCGAACATGGCCGAAGCAGACGGTGGAATTCTTCCGCCGACTGCTTCGGCTATGTCCGCTACAGTTCGGCAGGGCAGGTGGCGAGGTGGCGTTTCAGTCGGCGGTCGTCTCTCGGGGCGCGCGCATCTCTCTCGCGGGCTGTTGGCTGGGAGTTCCCTGCGCCCTATTTGGTAACCAAAGGCTGGCAGTGCGTGGGGGATTTGTGGGAGTACGGAAGGCGGCCTAGCAGCGCCAACTGCTACCAACTGCGTCCCGCGGGTGGCGGATACGGGATCCCAGCCCGAGAGTTGCAATCTCGCTGGAGTGACTGTGAATAACCACGTACCATTTAACAGAGTTTCTGATCACGTATGAAGATAGTTTCTTTCGTGTTGGTACAAAAAAATCCAACATTTAATTTTTACTATTCTAGTACATTTTTATTTTAAGTACTTGCTTTGCCATGTGTTGTCTGTTTATATATTTTGTACCAGATATCGATGATACTACACTCCCACTTAGTATATAAATAATGTAGAGTAGGTATTTTATTATCAGAATAATGTATGCCAAACATTATTATTTTTCAAAAATAGTTTATAATTAAAAAAAAAAATGTCAATTTTTCTACCTGTGGAATAGTCAATTTTCAGTTAATAAAACTACTTAAATAGCACCCTTTTGTACCTTGAAATCAATATTTTCCCGGGGGAGGGCCCCCGGACCCCCTCCCCCCCCTCCACAGTGTTTTGGGGTGAACGGAGTTGTTGCTTTCCCTCATGTAAACCTCACGCCTCGCCACTGATTGCCATTAATTTCTTCAAGCAACCGAAGTGCTGAAATGTCTGGAGATTCTGAAGTGCATAACAAATTCATTGTCGCTCCACTCTTCATAGTTATCTGGACGGTATCTAATTGTTTTTGCCATTCTTGTTCTAGCAAGCAAAATCTCCAAAAACTCATCAACATAATCACTATCAACAATCATCTGTCTCCTTCCAGCCATATTTGATTTCAGTAGCACAGCTGATCGGCCCGATGCCTTCGAAGTGCTTATTCGCTGAATAAGGGCTTATTGGCTCGTCCAACCACCGAATAGTTCATTCAGCGAATAGGCGCCCGAATATCACTATTTAAAGGTCGTAATATGTTCGTGGACGCTATTCAAGAAATAAATTTTATTCAGAGATTTATCCGGAGGTGTTAATACAGGCCCTTAGTGTAAGACATGGTGTAAAGGTGCATGCTAATCATACAAGTTCAAGTATTTCAATCCATACAGCCTAATTTGTAGTAGCTTCTTCTGCCAGGCATGTAAGAGTGGCAATTTTACCTTAATTTGTACAGTGAAACAAACTTGTAAATTGCTATTATATTACTTCTGTGTATTTAACTTGTCAGATATTCAAACTATAACTAAACAAAGAACTTTTAAGGTTTAATATTCAAGTTTCCAAAATCCTACAAAACCTAACAATTTATAACAATTAAATGGACAAACACAGTAAAGCTACTAACCTAAAAAATAACTACAAAATTTTTTTGAAAATAGAAATATGGCAAAATTGTATTCTACAAATGAATTAGAGCTTAAAGTCTCACCAATATTTGAGTAAAGAAAATTAAATGGAGCATTGGGTGAGAGAACCAGAATTGGTACCCCAGGAAAACCCACCAGATCATGGCAATTTCTGCCATGTTTACCCCTCGTGAAACATCTGGGTTGACAAAACCAGGAATCAAACCCAGATCATAGTGTGTGGTGTTTCCACCACATTTTCTTTCCTTGGTGGTTTTATATGTCTTTAAAATGTTTATATTTGTTTTCATTAATTTATTTGGTAGGTAGCTTATATGTATGTATAAGATATTTTGTAATTTTTTTAAATATATTTTAAGTATGGTTATTCTTTGTCCTTTTTTTTTTTTTTAATTCCTGTTGGCTGATTCGCTCAGGCAGAAGGCCATGGCTTGTAGAAGGTTATAGTTCATTCAAATAATTTAGTCAATTGAAAGGCTGTATTTTATTTAAAACAATGGTAATAATTTTTATAAAGTTATTTTTTAATATTTAGTCTGTTTATTGCTGGATGTATTTTTGAAATGGACTTTAAATGTTAGGCCTCAGTGATAATAGAAATTTGAGGCACGACTTTTAGTTAAGGGTGTGCAGTGAGAGGGCGTGATGAATGCATGTTCCTGGTCTGTGCAGTCGCGGCATTACCGGGAAATGATGTCGGTGAACGCAGCGCAGCACATTTTGCCTGTTGCCAGGCACCGGGATGTATAATTTTGGTTCTTTAACAGCAAAAGAGTTTTCACTACTTTGCGCCGACATTGTGAAAAATTACCTGTAATGCATCGAGTGATTGAAAACTTCTACGCCTACACAGCGGGAGTATTGCGCAACTATGCGTGCAATACTTAGTTACATTGATCAGCCTTACGACGGAGCACGCAAGATTGTGCCGGAAATTAGGCATTTCGTCACTTTTTTTAAATTTTTCTATAATTTAATAAAAAAATTTTTTTGGAAATCTTATTTTTTAATTTATCTGGTTGTTAAGGGGGTGATTTACTCTTTGTTAGGCCGGTGTACGCCACATGTTTAAACTTTGTGCCAGTGGACCGAAGACCCCTTTCTCAGGGGGCCTATCTGATATTTTTCTGTCTAATGTGGACATGGGGAGCCCGGTTGGAATTTATCTCGCCTGCAGTCACATCCCGAGTTTGTAATATTATTCCTCTTTATGACCAAAATTGCATAGAGTAGCTTCTGGGCTGCAAGCTGCTACTTCTGAGAGGCCTGCTGAGAATAGCAATTCTCGTCACGAAGCAGTCTCCAGTGGACCCTCGTTCCCACCTGAGTGGCATTTTCTGCCCACCCTCCCCTCTCTCTTCACCCCACCTTAGTTCTGAGAAATCAAGCAGGAGCAGTGACCTGACGTGAACTTAGCCAAGACGATGGGCTACTTCAAGGACCTTCTCCCTGGTTCGACAGAGACGTCCACGACATCTAGCGGCGAAAAAAATAACCGCGGGCCTGGTCACCAGCGTGCAGAGCTCACCCTCGTGATACCTAGTGGCAAGTCAGCTCACCGCCTCAGTTAGTTCCCCTTTATGCCGCTAGAGAGCAGTGCCGCGGCGCCCTTAAGCCCTATGCTTCCTTCTCGCGGCCTGTAGAAGTCGATTCTTTGTAGAACCTGTTACCGCCGGTGGAGAGCGTGCATGTCGTGTTGTTGTCACGCCTGCCTCGGGCACCTCCGCATGTTTTCGGCCCTGAGCCGAACCTCCCCCTCCTTCTCCCTAGGGGCCTTAGCGCCCGATTTAATTAGGAGCCTTGCCCGCCATCGCCGGCACTTAGACTCTGACCTCAGCTACTGACCACGTCTTCTCGGTGTCCTCTGTGCTAAGAGGCTTTTCGCGGGAACGGCGAATTTCGGTTGCATAAAAGATGTAGTCAGTTGGTTAAGGGATGTGATCCCATTTGTACAGTAGCCAGGCAGATGTAGTTTTTAGGAACAGTCATGTGTAGTTAATTTTTTTTTTATTATTCTTTAATATTTGGTTTCCTTCGTGCATCCGCGATTTCTCGGTGCGCGTCATCCTGATTTCGGCGCGAGACACCTCGGAGGCCCTGTTTCCACACCCTGTTTGACAGGGTCAAAGTTTCGGGGGAGAGAAATTGCTTCCCGCATGATCTTCGGGACCTCCAGCTGATTCCCCCCTTAGAAGAGTTTTCCTCTCGGTCCGACGTCATCCTGGGAAGACCCGGGTGATATGGGCTATATATATTTTCCGCTTGCATAGAAGGAACTAAATTCATCAAAAAGATACCAGCGAGCAGTGCTTTAAGAACGTAATCCTCAAGAACATGTAAAATCAAGGAAACTAATATATATGTAATCGTTGGGAGAATAAAATTTTGGTGCTATACTTGAAATTTTTGTTAATGTAATCATTTGTTTGTTATGGTGTAATATGTATTCTTTTAAATAATGTAGGGGCGCCCCCTTAACTTTGTTAATTACTAAGATTTTTATTATCATGTCGAAATAATGCTAAAACAAAACCTCTTAAACATAAACCAGGGAAACCTATAGACCAAGCTGTTTATATAGTGTATTTATTTATCATATACCTTCTTCTACATAACGATCCACGAACTCCCAAGTTACTAGTGTGCAGGGAGTGTAAATTTTGTCTTGTTCACCGCCTCGTGTCCCCTCTGGTAATTAATTTTAATTTTCTTAATATTTTGCCCAGCTGTTTCCAAGGTGTTTTTAATTAATTTAAAATAATATAATTTTTGGGCACGAGGGGCGTAACAAGATGAAGAGTGCTGCAGATGTGCTTAGGTAAGAGGTGGAACGAAGATATACAAGTGGCCACGAACATTCATTATTTACATCCCACAGGATCCTGGTGTCGGTTGTTGGTGTGTACGAGACACTTAAAATAGTGAAATTGTTTTAATTTTGCATCCCGAATTACCTTTATAAACAGTGACAATTTTTGGTATCCGCTCACACGTAAGACGTTTTAACTGCCTATCGTAAATATGTATAATTCAAGTATGAGAATTACATTTACATTGGAACTGCTATGCTAAATTGTGATGTTAGCCACGTCACGCCCTTTAGATTACTTGGTAGCACACGAAACCGATGTTAATATATTGCCCGGGCAAAGGACTGTAATAGATTTTAGTCCGATACATGTACGTATTTTTTTTTTTAGATTATTTTTTTTTTACATGCAGTTTGTAACAAGATATCTTGCTATAGAATATACGGGCGCTCCCAGCTTTATTTGGTAAATTGTAATCATAACTGTTTCATACCTATATACATGATGATTGTATGTATCTTATATTATTTTTATTGTATTTTTTTAAAAGATGATACCTGAGCATGTTAAAGAGTACTGTAGTAAGTCACATGTATTTAAAGGAATATATGTGATATAGTTATAAGCTATTTTAAGGGTATAATTTTTTTTTTTTTGTAATTACAGTTATAGAGATTCCTGATTCACGACATTTTGTTGAGATGTTTAAAATCATACAGTTAAATGATGATATAGTTTGTCTGGAAACAAATGTTCAATATACAGTAGCAAAATAGTTCATTATTAAGTCTGAACTACTACTTCAAAACCTACCTTAATTTTTTTTATTGATAAGATTTTAATAAATGTTGAATTGTGTCCATTGTAGTTTTTCCTGTACGCTTAATGAAGGGTTTAAATATGTCAGATAATTGGCACGAGTTGTTGAAGTTAAATAAAAACTTTTATTTATTATGTTGTGCATATCAGAGGCAAACCCTGGCTGGGTGAGGAAGTTGTCACCTTTTGCTCAGGTGAAGGTAAAGGGGACACTTGGAGGGAGACGAGTGATAAATCCTCTCAACCACTGTGGGCCTTTTTGCATACCTGCCAACCTTACAGAAAAGCAATTAGTACAATTTACAAAAGAAAATAGTACAATTATAGTACAATCATTGAAAGGCAACTTTTATACGCAATACAGGCGCGGCAAAAATTATTTTGTTTTGCACATATAATGTTCACGAAAAAAACTGTAAAAAACAATATGGTAATAATTTGGTTTTGGAAACATACCTTTTTTTAATGATTCTAAGTGCATGTCACTGGATACATATCATGGTGCTTGAATACGTTATTTATTTTTTCTGCAGCAGGGATACATGTGTGGCAGATTTAGCTTTCTTGAGAAAAGTTTCATCGAAGTCTTGTTCATAACAAATGCTGTTAGTACGTTTTACCAACAATATATTGTTTAAAACTTTGTCTGACATTGAAGCTCTGAAAGTGGTCCTATTTTTTTTAATGCTGCTAAAAACCCTCTCACACTCAGCATTGCTATGTGGAATAACCAACACTGATAGCATTGCATGAGCAACTCTGTCATACTTAAGACCACCAACACCACTACCTATTTTCCCTATGTAAACCACAACTTGTCTATTCTCTCCACTGAATCCAGTGGGATGTCATTGTCCACCTGCAAAGAACAAAACTGTTGTTGAAGAATGTCTAGTGCCTCTTCACGTGTCTCCCCATCCTTGACAAGTAGAACAGCAGGAAACATGTCCACAAAATACTTCACTGAAGAAAATGATGTGCTCTCAATATTTTTTACATTAACCACTTCAGCATGCTTTAAAATTTCATTTTTCAAGGGAAATTTCAAAATAATGTAATCACATGAGAGTTTAAAGAAATTCCTAACTGATGTGTAAAACTTAGATTTGTCAGACTGTGTCAATGTAGCCACTACTTTTGATGCATTGCAACCCAAAACTAGGTCTTCATCAGACTTCTGGTTTGTAGCACTATTGTACAGAACATCAAGTACTGGTGTTGTCTTGATGACATGAGGTTTTACAAATTTCACAAGCAATTCTTTTAACACGTCTGTCAACAATCCCCTAAGAAGATGTATGTGAGGTGTTTGAGATTGCAGGATAACATTTGTCTTATCAAAAACAGGAATAACATGCCACAAAAAATAACAAACTGCTTTATTTAGGTCATCAGTGAGAAACATGAAAACTCTCTCTTGACGTGACAAAATTGGAATGGTTTTTTGCTCTTCTGGTTCACATGACTGCTTGATCTTCTTGCCCTAACAAAAGTTATCTGAAGTTGAAGTTATTTTTAAGGAACTTTCACCTGAACGCAAGCCTGCATTTCTGTTTTCATCTGAAGCTCTGCAAGAACTTTCTTCGACTTTACCTGGCAACTTCTTAGGGATTTTGTACAAATGTAAAGAACCTTTTGGACATTCAAGCTTACTATCTACTTCTTCTTTATAAAACCACATTAAGGGTTGCCACAAATCTATTAACCTACCGATACACTCTCCCAGGGATAGCCACCTAGTGGAGACATGTTTCAAGAATTTCTTTGATTTTTTGTCACAGAGGATTTGCAAATTCTTGAGCTGCTCTTTACGTTTAGCACTTTTATGCAAATAGTAGTAAATATCAACAAGGATTTCATCTACACGAACATGAAGCCCTGTGGAACCCTTTTCTGCTGCTAAGTGCAGTAAATGGCATGCACATCCCAAAACAATAATATTTTCATGATGTTGCTGAAGTTCTGCGGCTACAACATTTTTGTGGCCAATCATGACCGATGCATTATCGGAACCTAGGGCAATGCAATTTCTAACAGGAATGGAATGCTTTTCTAAACTGTTGAGTAACATTTTCCCGATGTTTTCCCAGTTGCAGCACCCTCTAACGGTACAATTTCAAGCAAATCCATTTTGATTTGAGAACCTTTCTCACTAAAATAGGTCACTACAACTGGTAAAGCTTAGAATCATCATTGCTCCCATCTGTAGCAATTGAAAATGGAACTTTTTTCAACATACCTGCTGTAACATTTTGACGCTCACTTGCCATTTCTGCAATTATTGCAGTGGTTTTCGTGCGTCCACAACTGTATTTCTTAGATTCTTCGCTCCTGGGAAACATTTTTCTCAACAAAGGTCCAGCATGATCTGCTACTGACACCGGCAGGTTATGTTCCAGAATAAATGATGTGAAATAACATTCTGCTCGAATAACACTAAAATCGTCACTTTGAACACTAAAAAAATTACTAATGTTGGTTGAACTTCCAAGTGAAGCATTCCTTGTGTGTTTCACTGTTCCTTCGAGAACTTTCAAGTCATTTCTACCCCCGTGCGAAATATTTATTTCACACGAGCAATAAGCACAGAAAGCATAATTGACGCCAGTTTTTGAACGCCTAACCCACGGAATTTCTTTACTATAACAATCTAAAAATACTTGGTTATAAGATTTCTTTTTCTGTTTACTTGCCATTTTTACCGCGAATTTCCGCGCATGCTTGAAAACAAATAATTCCCGTACGCATAGGTGTAGCTTCTCCCTGTAGCAAACACGGTAATTTTCCACTGCCAATGGCGTTCAAGGTTACGTTCGTACAATGAGTGAATATTACGGTACGCTGTAGTGAAAATATGGCATAACTACTACAAATGGAGTATGCTAGTTCCGAAAATACAGTATTACGAGCTTTCTTTATTATCTACTAAACGTCTTCTGTTGTGTACGATCTTGATACCGCATGTAGCATGTTCGATACCGTAATTGTATGACATCAGTATAGATTTACTGTTACGAATCACTCAAATGAGACAAAAATTGGAAAAAGCTTGGAAATCGTACAATAATTTACACCAATAGTACAATCATTCATTAGGGCGCAAAATCGTACATTGTACGGGAAAATCGTATAAGTTGGCAGCTATGTTTTTGTATTATATCATTATGAATGAAAGAAATAGTAAGGAAAGCAGAAAAAAAAAATATGTGTGAGGAAAATAAATAAGAAACTCTTTGCAGAATCTGCCATTTTAAAAATGTTCTCTAACTATTTTTTACACAATTTTTACAGTTTTTGATGTAGCAAAAAAATTGACAGTTAAAACTACATTTTTTACAATTAAAATTTATGGACAATAATATAATTTTTAAAGTACAATTATTAAATTCAATACTTTTCTACAAATTATAAAACTAGAAATAACTATTTACTTAATATATTTTAACACTTTCTTTGAGGTAGATGAAGTTCACAAATATTTTTATACATTACAACTCTTTATATAAAATATTGGTCCAAAAACATGTGAAAATTTTCTAACAATAAGAATCAACCAACATTCATATGGCTGCATGAATGAATACACTTTAGCACACATAAATCCTATAGATACAAAGATTCCAATACATAAAGTAATTCATTACACAGAATTCTGTAAAAACAAAAAAATACATATAAATATAAGAATCAAAAACATTGAGAGATTTGGCACCCATTTCTATGTACCATAGCATTGTTAATCTTTTTTGAAATTATAAATATTTTTAACATTTAATGTAATCAATATGAAGTACATATGTAATAACTTAACTTTTTAATTAGTCAGTTTTTTTATTTAATCACTTTGTTTAAAAAAAAGGTATATATTTTATTAACACTTGTAGTAGGCAGTTCCGCACGAAATTAAGAGTAAAGCCACAGACACAAAAAATTTACACGAGTATAACTGTCCTCTATTATGTTAAAATAATACTGTTAAAGATACACTGATCAATTTATTTTGACATTTCTATACCAATGGCGGCTCCATAATGCCTTTTCGGGAGGGGTTATCGTACAAAGTTAGGATGCAGTTGAAAAAAAAAGACATCAATTAAGTCAGAGATTTTCCTTGGAATATGGTCTCAAATACAGAACCTTTGTAGTTCCAGACAACTTTTGGTCTGAGAAAAGTTTCAAACATGTATTTAAGTAAACATAAATATACCCTTCTAGAAAAATTAAATAAATAAAATTGTTCTCGGGAGGGGCTATCGACCTACCGCCCCCCTTCTGGAGCCGCACTTGTACTATACTATCACTTGCAAAAACTATATTTAAATATAAACATGACAACAATTGAGGGACATTTCTGATTTCAAATTATGTAACAAAAGCTGCAAAGAACATGACTATACCATCACTTCATCTCCTGCCATATTTATTGTTGCTTATTAACATCATGAACCAAAAAAAGCTGTGAAGTTACAATCAGTAGCTCAATAGAGAACATATACATTGAAGGGTTTAGAAAAAACCTTTCTTACTTTCACATGACTGTATATTACACCTGAGTTGGAAATGTCAGTTTGGTGAAAGACTAAATATTTTTTAATGAGAAGTACTTTAGCTAGTCATGAACAACTGCACAAAAGAAGCGAGGGAACACTGCTATTCCCACAGCTGGTTGACCCGAATTAATCATGGTGAGGTTTGGCTCTGTATTTTGCCCCCACCAAAAAGAAGAAGGGAATCAAAGCCTGATGAAAGAAAGAAGGTAAAAAAAAAGTACTACCATTTTGACATTGCAATAACCAGAGTGTGGGAATCCCTAGAATCATTTGCATGATTGCCACAAAAAATAAACTTTATTGTTCTCACTCAAAATAGTTTTGCTTTACATCCTATGTTCACTGGCATTTTTAACTCAGGTTGATATAAAGCATAATTATCTGAAAGGAATCAAGGACAAAAAAAGGATGAGGGGGCAGCTTGGTAGACATACGACCGGTTGGGTGGCCCCTATCATAAGCAGCGAGAAGGCAACATGCTTTTGCAAACTACAAGGCTTCAAATTCACGAACTATACATTCTATAAGCTATGGTCTCTACAATTTCATTGGGGGTAGTGAACAATATTTTTACACTTAAAAATGGGTATTATACACTAAAGAAAATTTTCAATTGCCAATTCCAGATTAAAAATACTTTACTTCAACATGGCAACATTTGAAGAAAAAAAATCTTCAATATTTATTTTGATCCAGACTTAAAGCAAAAAACAGAAATTAATGTGTGATCAGGTGCTGATTGGGACATAACAGATATAAATATTGATTTGTAGGCAGTATCTATTAATATTTTGGCTTTTATTTACAAACACGCACTCTCAGACACTGAAACCAAGACTAGAGTCACTTAAAGAAGTCATGTAGCCCTATGTCCAAGAGTACATTAAGGTACATAATAGTCGAAGGCCTACTAAATAGGGTTTGCTTAAAATATTATAACTTTAGGGAATACTTGTATGCATAAATAATGTACAAAACTAAGGTATGGATGAGCTTGCATGTTTTTGAGTCGAATCGAATCCGGACTTGACAATTTTTTAGTAATCATTGAAATCGATTGGAGCTAGAGTAGCTGTAAAAGCTTTTTATGGCAATAGTCTAGAGATGTGACTTATACAAAAAAAATAATTTCAAAAATCAAAATGGTGTTTCTCAGTTCTTATAATTACACTGATTACCGTATTTATGCCAATATAACACCCGCCCCTGTATAACAGCCCCCTTAGTTTTGAATTATAAATATTGAAAAAATTTAATATCCGTGTATAACACCCGTGGAAAAAAAAATCCTGAAACGTCCGTTAACCCACAACCCCCGAGTAGAAATGAACAGACTCACCCAAGTTATTTTTACGAAAGTGCTGCTGTAACTCAGCGGAAGCCGGAGTTTTTTTTGACAGTTATCCAGTGGTAAACATGTGGTCGGCCAATCTTCTATTGTCTATGTACATTGCTTGAAAATGGGTAAAACTAGGGCAAGTTACACAGCATCTTTCAAGTTGAAAGTTGTGCGGTATGCAGAGAAAAACAGTAAACGTAAAGCTGCAAGACATTTTTCTATTAATGTGCAGTGCATTCGTGAGTGGTGTAGAAATAAGGAAAGACTTCAGTGTGCATCTAAAAACAAATGTGCGTTTCGTGGCAGAAAATGTGTGTATCCACAAGTGGAAGAACAACTGCTTGAGTACATGACCAATTTAAGGAAAGACGGTTATTTTGTTTCTACAGAAATGCTGCAATTAGAAGCAAGCAAGATTGCACGTAATCTCAAAATTAATCAAGCGAACTTCAAAGCTAGTTACGGCTGGGTACGAAGGTTCATGAAGAGAAAAAACTTGTCTATTTGCCGCAAAACAACAGTAGCGCAAAAATGCCAGAGGAATACGAAGCAAAGCTGCTAAATTTTCAGCGACATGTAACTGCGCTTCAAAAAAAGAATGGCTATCTTCTATCGCAAATCGGCAACGCCGATCAGACACCGGTGTGGTTCGACATGCCTGAATCAACTACAGTTTCACTGGTTGGAGAAAGGTCAGTTCCCGTTAAAACCACAGGTGCTGACAAACAATGTTGCACGGTTATGCTGGTTATTACAGTGGACGGCCAAAAGCTTCCCCCATACGTAATATTCAAGCGGAAAACTTTGCCGAAGGATGTGTTTCCACCGGGAATCATCGTGAGGGTGCAAGAAAAGGGTTGGATGACAAATGAACTTGTTCTGGACTGGCTGAAGTGTGTGTGGAGACGTCGACCCGGTGGTTTGCTGCGAAAGTGTGCCATGTTAGTGCTGGACAGTTTTCGTGGCCACATAACTGAACCTGTGAAGCAGTGTGTAAAGGAAGACAGCGATCTTGTTGTCATCCTGGGGGGGCATGACAAAGATTTTGCAGCCACTGGATGTCGTCGTGAACAGGCCGTTCAAGGTGGAATTTAGGCGCCAATATAATACGTGGATGACAACAGCTGAACACAACCTTACACCGACTGGACGGATGAAACATGCTCCACTACCAACAGTGTGTTCGTGGATTTTGGCGGCGTGGCTATCCATTTCGCAAGAAATGATTGCCAAAAGTTTTAAGGTGACGGGCATTTCATCTTGGATTTTAAGGTGTAAAGTAGTGGTATTTTAGCAGTTTTCGGTACTTAACTTTAAATATTGTAATGGTAAAAATATTATTAATTTTTGACGTGACATCTAATAAAGCGATGAACGCCGGCTGCACGGACGAAACAGTATGACTCATTGTCCCGTTACGCTCATTGTACGATTGCGCCACATTTATCTCTCTTCCACTCAATTGGAGCAACCATCAATTTGACTTTTTCGAAGCACATTAAACTTGAAACACTCCCATTCATTTCCTACTTTTCCTATCATCGTCCTATCCTTAACAGAATAACACAGATTGGAAGAAGTTTAATAACAAAATGTATAAAAGTTATAGTTAAAATAATTTCTTCGTTAAAGCAATAAACATATTAACATTAATAAGTGCAAATAAAAGTAAATTTATCAATTAAATTGTAGTTTTCATTTCACTCCTTTGTATCCATATAAAATAGTGATAATTCAATAAAATTGATTCAATTTTATTCATAAAACTATGCAATCATTTTATCAGTGTTTTGTTATGACGTCACGTTAAACTATCGTCCGTAAACCGACTTTATAGACAACCAATTTTTTTTTAATAAAAAAATTGTTTGAGTGATGAAGTAAGAAATTAATTAAAAGTATTTTTATCAATCCAAGTGCCTTGTTTACATCCACTCAAAATCATAAATCATGCTCGAAGCTCGACAGTACAAAAAAAAAAGAATAAAAAGGGTTGGGTTTCAGCAGAATTTATTCCTGGAAACAATTAGCTTTAGCTTGAAGAGTTACATGACACCATGTCGTCGTCTCAATTCTATACACACACAGCAATCCTTACACTTTTGGAAGCCCAGTCAACACCTGCTTATAATTACCGCGCTGGTTTAATACAATAGGTGTAAGATATTTGAAAGCTTGGGACTCGTCACGGCGTCACAACCTTATAGCTTCTGCTCGCAACAGGGGTAGAGGAAGGGAAGGAGAATCGGTAGGGCTCGCTTACTCTTCCCCTCCAGTGCAGTGGCCGGTGATAGCAGTAAGACACCCAGGCTTTTAGCTAACCTGCTTTCAGATAAGAAAAAATAATTGTAGCTAAGGGGGGGGGGGGTTAGAACCCCTAAAACCCCCCCTGGCTACGCCCCTGGACAGCAGAGGATGACATCCTGCAAATTTCAGACATGTCTTCAGACAGCGATTCTGCCAGCAGTGCAAGTGACAACGATTTGTAATACCGTAATAATCAGAACACGTTTTTTCTAGTACGGTATCTTGTATATAACAGCCTCCCAAGGTATGGATTTTATTTTTTGGCAAAAATACTGTATTTTATAATAGCAGTATTGTGATATTTAAAGTATTTCATCACCTGGAACTAAAATTAATAGTGATGATTTAGGTAAATTACATTAAAAATAGCGTTAATCAATTGAATGCTTAGTTAGGCTACGTTGAGTACATGAAACAGTCGAAGCTAATTTAGGGAAACCACTGTTAAGTTTCTGGGTCACATAATCGGTGAAGGCACAGTGAACCAGACCCTGAAAAGACAACTGTGATAACCAACATGACAGATCCTACAAACGTGCTGGAACTCAGAAGATTCCTAGGTTTGGTCACATACCTAATTAAATTAATTCCACAGTTGGCAGAGAAGACGCAACCATTGAGAGTATTAATGCAGGAAGACACGGAATGGCTAAGGGGTATAGCTCAACAAGGAGCAGTCAGAAAGTTGAATGAAGAAAAAGCACAACATCCTGTCCTAGGCTAGCCCTTAACTCTAGAGCCTTGGAAACAATAGTATCTTAGTATTTGTAGGTGCTTCATCATTTGAGTTAGGTGGCACGCTAGAACAACTCCATGAAGGAGTACAAAAACCAGTGGCATAAGTGTCAATGAGTTTGAGTGAAGTAGAGAGGCGATATGCACCGATTGAAAATGAAACTTCCGCCATCATGTAGGCATGTGAAAGATTTGGAGAGTAGGTACAGTAAACTCTCAATTATCTGTGTTAATTGGGACCCACTGATGCCTGGATAGTTGAAGTCGTAAAAAAACCCAGATAATCTGTTTCACAGTAAGGGCCATGGGTTGTACCATATATTTGTCTTCAGTAGAATTCTGAGCACAAGAGAAGTCTTTGTATACTCCCTCAGCTCATTGGACCATAAACAATACAGCACTGTGTCGCCATGTGATGTTTCTCCCTCTGCTAGAGAGGCAGTAGTCATCCATTCCTCAATTTTTCTACTCCTCCGTGCCAATTATCTATCATTTCTTCTCAGTTTCTTGTCCTTTCATAAAACTAGCAAGAAGAGAAACTTGTGCCAGGATGGGGGAATATATAAGTAGTATTTCAATTCACCAATTCTTTGAGGAATGCTTTTCACAGACCTAACACAGGATCTTTTGGAACCGTGGCTGCAGTGTTCGTCATGAAATGTTGCAAGTTACAAACGTGGGAAATAAATAGCATGAGAAAATATTGTTGACATCATGAAAACCTGTCGTGATAGATACGTGCAGAATGCCTTTACGTACGTTGCTAGTTCATGGTCATTTATGATGGGCGAAGAGGGAAAGTTAAATTAACATTGCTAAAGATATGATTGCGCAAAACCTGCATACACAAATTTTTTTTTTTTCCCCAGTGTCCCTTCCCCCAGCAAAATGACAGCCAGCCATGTTACTTGACATATTGGCATGTGAAACAAACAAGATGGAGAGTGGAGACGTGAAGCAGCAGTCAGCAGCCCTCTCAAGTTTAAAGTGTGACAAATGTGACAGCTGAAGGGGTGGGCGACACGAAGGTTCAAAGTAAATAGTTTGCTGACATGGTAACAGTGTGGTTAAAAATATAGAAAGGCCAAGCAAATAAGTGTGCTGGAGCAATGCTATTCCAGCATCAGTATATAACCAACTAATAACTAAAATTAAATTAAGCACGGATAACCCGAAAACAGGATCACCCAAAAACTGAATAATCTGGGCCTGGATAACTGACATTTACTTTATTAGGTGCGAAGACATACATAGTCACTGACCATAAGCCCTTGGTTACCCTTTTGTCAAATAAGCCTGTGACTGAACTTACTGAATACCTACAGCGAATGCGGATTTGCCTCATGCTTTGACCATACTATATCACACATAGCGGATAAATTGTTCTATGTACCAGGTACGCTTTCACGGGCACAAGTCGGAAAGCCAGAGGAAGCACAACAGATTATGGAAAAATAATTGTGCTACAGGAAACACCTCTCTCAGATAAACGGTTAAGGAAAATCAAATATGTACAAGATAAGGATAAAATATGTCAGATGCTGAAACAGGATATCCTTAATAGATTCACTAATAAGTGTTATTCATTTTGCCCTAATAGAAGCTAAACTTATAAATGGTGCATGAATTTTCATGCCAAAAGTATTATGATCTGATATGTTGCATCCACAAAATACATCTGGGGCACTTGGGGATTAAAAAGTGCTGGTTTCAGGCAAAGGGATCGATTTAGATGCCTAACATAACATCATGCGAGACAAAAATACTCGTGGATAACTGCATGCAGTGATTGCAACAGAGTACACCATTTCCAGAGTGGCCATAGTCCATGGTAGGGGTGGACATAATGGAATTACTAAGTATCCTATATTTAGTAATACAAGTCTATTATTCTAGTAACTTAGAAGTAATATTATTTGACTGCCTAACAACGGAGGCTGTTATCACTAGGCTGCAGAATACATTTTCTAGGCATGGCATACCATTGATAGTTTACAGTTACTATGGAACACAGTTTACATCTGTAGAGTTACAGCAGTTTTCCAAAGAATGTGGATTCCCCCACTGCACATCAAACCCCAGGTTTGCATTTTGCACAAGCAAACAGGGGAGCAGAGAGTGCTGTAGCAGTGTTCAAAAAAGTCATAACTAGGTTTTTTGGCCTAGTGAGCTCCGCCTCAACAATCAGCGTTCTCACCACCAGCCGATTTGTTTTTTGGCAGGAAGCTATGGGCTGTACTGACAACTGCCTCTAGACTGAAGCCACAGTGGGATGAGCAAATTTTACAGACAATTTGGAATGTGATGGCCTCCTTAAGGAGCGCAGTGAACACAACTATGATAGACAAAATTGAGTTAAGAGCAGGAATCTTTTGAGCCGGGTACTCGGTTTAGTCCAAGACCTGAAAAATATTTGGTCAAGTCCAAAAGTTGACTGAATATTTCAAATCCTACCAGCTGACAACTATTACAAGCACATTTTGGCAGAACAGATGAAAGCTGATAAAAGTGAGTGAAGAGAGAACAGCAAATACTTCAGACTCACCACTTGCAATGGGTCTGCAAACAAAAACCACAGAGTTGCAAGCAGCAGGCAGGACTTGCAATTCTACTTTAGGAGCCCCCAATTGAGCCACCCTTTAAAGGATTTCCTGAGGAAGAGCAAAGAAGAAAAGATGGGTGTATGACAAGTGAAGATGGTCATAAGAAAAGAAGTGGACAAAGAGTTGTGCAAATGCAGAGATTGAACTGGCGATATTTAGTGTGATGAACATACTATATTCGTAGTGTAAAGAAATGGAGATGCAATGTAGGTAAATTAGGGGACAGTGTGTAAGATAGGTAAACATGAGTAGGCCAGTATGGTGAGATATAGAATAAGGTGGAACGTTGAGTACAACCTGTAATGGATATGAGTGTTGGAAATCACAGAAAAATATCTTTGTGTCGAATATCGTTGTTATCAATTGATTCTGTGGTTGAATAAAATGGATATTTGACATATTAATGGTTTACTTTAAGAAGTTTTTTGCTGTGTTACAAATTTATGATGTTCCGCAGGCCTTTGATTCTAACATGGCACCGCTTTCCAGTGTTTTGAAACATTAATAGCATCATATAAGTTTCCCAACAGTATAATTATGAAAAATGGTGTCATTGCAAAGATCTTGCAAAATAGTTGTTGTATGTGTTTTTATGCTAGTTGCTCCTGTTAAATATGTTTTGAGTTAAAAAAATTTTTATTCCCATCCTATCTAGTACAGGCTCAAATTTTCAAATCTCAGCCTATCTCTAGTATATACATATCATTATAGCTGTTGTACATTTTTTAATATTTGACCTATGCTGGGTGTCAGTGTGTTGCTGTGGGCTTGAGTGTCTGTTGTATCAGGCCTTTTCTCCTGGATTTGCTAGCCTGCTAAATTGGGCTGTGGCTTTCCAGCATGGTGGAGTTTCAAGTACGCATGCCAGATGGCATGAGTTTGACATGATGTTTGATGAAAAATTTGATGCTTTTGATGTCATTGCACACAAAGTAACAAATATTTTGCGAATACAGACAGGAACCAACATAAAAAATAGAATTATGTTTACAATACATTATTCGTACCCACAGAGACATTATTGAGCCAGCACTGACACAAAGACCGTTAGAAAAATATTTCATGACTTCGCATCCACACATGATATTAATAAAAGAATTAGTTTTACACAGTTATCACCTCTTTATAGCAATAATTTTGTCATTTATTTTTAACAAAGTATTTTTGACTAAAAAAAAAGCATTTGACACCATCAGGTGAAATAATTTATAGGCTCTAATATTTGGTTAGTAGTTTTTTAACAAATGGTAATCTTGCAAGGAACTACGCTCCAAATTATTAAAACTAGTAAGTATTTGCACATCTGCTACATGCACACAGACTTATGATGATGTATTCACTATAGCCTTGAAATGAGAGGAAAAAGCCAAGTCCTGCCACGAGAGTTTCCCCTGGTGATGTTAAGCCAATCACAAAGCATTCTCGACCCATATAGATGTGTAAAAATTTTAAAAAAAATTTTAAAAAACATTTTCTTATTTGTAGAACATGTTTCAGGTATTGGCCTTACATGATTAATTTATTTAACTTTAATCCTAATTGTGATTTTAAATGAATACCTGACACATGCATGCTCCACATTTACATGAAACTTTGTATAAAACTGACTAGAAACAAATTCAAAAACATCGCAATGACCACAGAATAAAGATTTTGATCTCAACCATAATATAACTAAACATTTTAACATTCTCTTATAGACCTTTCAAAATGGCCCTTGCTTCTAATGTTTTATTTGCAGGAATACAGTACGAAAGGCTTTTACATTTTTGTTTTGTTTTATCTCTGAGCTATCAGCAATGATGAAATTTGATTTTACTGTGAAGACACCATGCCAATTTGTGGCCACATTTTCACAAATATCAATGTTATGTATTAGTACTTCCATCTATACTTCAGGAATATCATTTTAATCAGAACATTCCTACTAGTTTAACAAATAAGACCTGTGTTATGCTATTTTCAAGATACTCTACTTGATGGTTTACATGCTTGATAATTATACAACACATAAGTAAAAGCATTTACTTCAAGCTTAACACCTGATAGTTGTTAAGAATTTTAAAAGTCTTATATTGATGAAATTTATAAATTTTGATTTTTAGCATTTTTTTCAGCAATACATTTTAAAAGTGTTTGATTTCCTCCCACATCAGCCAGAAGCTTCTGATAGAATACATACCATCCCTTTTACTACTAAAGGAGTTACATGATTTACAATTTGTTTCTTCACAATTTCCAGCAAAACATTTTCTCTAGCAAATAATTCCCTAAAGTCTATCATAGTTAAGAACCAACTTAGACTAGAATAAAGTGGGCTGAACATGCACTGAAGTTCCACAGTTACAAAGCAACAATAAATAACTGTAGGGTGAAGATGGCCTGAATTTAACAGAAAGAAAGCCATTCAAAAAACATCACCTTTCAGTCAAATGTCTGCATTTTTCACAAAAACGGAAAACATTCTATTTTAATTTAAAAGCTACAAAAAGTAAGAATAGTAACAATGTTTTACTTAAATAGAGCATTAGTCATTGATTTCAGTCTCTGCCACTTCTTCCACAAAATAGGTACATACCACTATCAGTCCTATGATATTTAGTAACTCAATACCAACACAAACAGAAAAAAAAAATTCCACGTTAGACCCTTACAGCTGAACTAACATAGTTTCAGGCTGGGTCATGTAACAACAAAATGTTCTCTAATGTGCAAAATGTCATCATCTATATAACACACAGATTAAATACAATAATAATAAAAAACAGTGAAAGTTATGAAAAACTCACAAATACAAAGTTATGGCAAAGATATATATAAAATTAGGATTAAAAAAACCAGCACTGTTCGGAAATGATGCTTCTTTTAATCATATCAAGCACTAACAATAAGATTTTAAGTTTGTAAACTGAAATAACATAAAAATTAATTTGTATACTAATGTAAACATTGTAGTTGGACAATATGTAAACAGTTGTTTATATAAACTTCGAGTGACAGTCAGGAGTAAACAGCCTGTAACAGGTTGGCACAAAAAATATGAACATTAATATACTCACAAACAAAATAAAGGAAAAACCAGATATTACATGTAATTAGATGAAAGCCACATGAAAAAAATATATAGCATAAAAAACAAACACTATATTTACCCAAATAAATTGTGCCCTCGAATAAGCCTCGCACCAAACTTTTCAAAACAACACTTGTAACCAAATTTTTAAGTTTCTATTTCATATTTATTCTTGACATAACAACAGTAAATATTAAAATTTTTAATAAGGTTTTCTGTAAAACGAATAGCATTCTTTGTACCTGTAATAACATCCATCAGTTTTTAACAGCACCTTTTGTTCTTGCTACATGAGTAATATCAAATGTATCAAACTTTTCTGTAACATTCTTTGTATAATTATACATTTCTCAAAATATCATACAATGAAAATTTTACTTAATGATGAACTGTGAATGATTACACATTTTCCGTGAAACTAGGAAAAAAGTGCCTTAAATGTAAAATGGCTACCAACCACAGCTGTTTTGTTTGCTGTAGTGAAGCACCAATAAAGTCTCAGCCCCTAATGATGAATATCAATAATATTTTATGAAGATTGAAAATTAAATAAATGGGAAAATTGCTGAAGAAGCATGTGCAACAAATTCTCAAATTCTGAATGCAATTTCTATTGCAATACCACCATCACTTAAAAACCAATATTGTTTTTGTCCAGTCACGTATGCAATTTACTGCAACATGCTTTCCCTGAAGCACAAATTCCTATTTCCTAAGCTTCTTATATCATTTTAAGTTTTTCAGCAACTGTATATAATCTCAACCAAAAACATTTAGTAATCACTGCAATGTCTTTCACAGATAAACCAACACAAACACTGTGCAACATGTCCGACCGTTGTCCAATAAGCAACAGCAGGATAACGGAACTTGTAGTATGCAGTATTGTTGTGCACCATTGTCAAGTTTTGATTAAGCCAATCACCATGCTTTTTTAGCACAAATTTACGAAAAATTGTGTGCAGTTTATTTGGGTAAATATGATATGCATTAACATATTAATCAAATCATACAAAATGTTATGTGATTGACACAAATTAAAATGCTGTTATAAAATTCAAATGATAAAAAAAATTACTAAATGTTAAAACAACTACTGTAGCAATTTCATTGCCTTTTTTTAAAATAAAAAAACTCTTTTCTAGGCCTTATAACATGAAGGAAGACTGTAAATTCAAGCTTGTTTAGGAAATAATTTTTTCCTCACTTCAATGACTGTGCAATGTGTCATAGAAATTTTCAAATACTGGACAGATATTTTACTATTACAATTTCTTAAAATAAACTGATAATAAGATTGATCATTGATTAGGCTGAACATTACAGAACTAAATAAACATTTTGTAAAAAAGACAAAAATATGTAGCAAAAATTGTCTTAACCTATTACAGACACAGAATGACGCAGTCAATACACGTGCCCTTCAAAGTAACTCTCTAATTTGTTCCAGGAAAAGATAAAGCTAATCAAAACAGTGCCAAGCAAAAACAAATTTTCCATAAGAGTGCATTTTAATCAAGATACTGGTCCCATTGAAATCAAACTACAGTATTAATTATGTGTCTAAATACATTTATATTTACATAAACATTAAATAACTTGAGAATATACATTTTAATATAAAAATCAAATGTAAAAAAAGTGCGGGCAGCATTTTTGAAATATAATAGGCCTTGGGAATAACATTTCCTAAATAGGTGCTAACAACATACCTGATACAAAAAAATAAAATAATTATTGTATCAGCTATGTTTCAATCTCTACTAATAATACAATTTTTCAAGGTAAAATGTCTGTACACTAGACGAAATGATGAAAAATGTTTTGGAGATGGCTATTTACATTATTGAGAACTCAAAAATTAGTTTTTAAAATTTTTGTCTGTTTGTCTATTTGTTTCAACTCAATTGAAAACTACTTGACAGATTTTGATGAAACTTTTTTATTAGTAAGGCTTTTGGCTAACTTAAAAACTAGGCTATATATAATTACAGAATTGCACCCCTAAGGGAATTAAAAAGGGGTATATATGGTTTTCAGTTAATTATATCTTCAAAACTAATAAAGAATAAGAAAAAAAAATTGTATCAATAATAAACATACTGAAACTACACACTAAAATTTAATTATTTTGAGAAATTCAACCACTAAACGGTGTAAAAGGGTTGTTTATGGTTTTATAAAGAAAATTAATTAATACTTTGGAATATGTTATAAATTAAGAAAGAACAATGTGCATGTACAATTAAGTATTGTATTTTCCCCATTTATCCAAAGTTTGTCCTGTGAGGAATTATAAAAGAAGGAAATTTTTATTTATTTAAAAAAATTCTATCTCGGAAACCAATAAAGTTAGACATAAACTTTGTAGAAATAAAAATAAAAATAATAAACTACATATTTTTTTACCACTTTGCAAGATTCCAAACTTAAGGGATGTAAAAGAGGTAAGTTTGGTTTTAAGAAAAAAAAATGCATACTTCTTAATCTACTATATCTAAAGGTAAGAAACTAAGAATATACATAAAAAATATAGTTATGAATTATGCTTTTAGAATATTTTTTGAATTTCACCTATAAGGGGTGAAACAAGGGCAAGTATTGTTTATCATTAAAAACAATTGCAATGGTTTTGTTAATGACAACTCATGGAAACAGAGTAAAGATCACAGGCTTTCGTGGCCATGTCTGGTGTTGCTTGGCTTGCAGTCGCCATCAGGGAGCAGTTACCTACTGCTCCCTGAAGATGGCGACTGCAACATCAACCGAAACGTCGGTGATATCCTCGCCTTCAATACAGCTACAAACCAGAAGCGAAGAAACTCCTTAGCAACATGATTTATTATTATTTTATTCAAATGTCTGCAAATAATAAAGATAATTTACCAACTGTAGTTTTATTTTACGCTGTAAGGTTTAAGAAGTGTCAAAAAGTTAGTAACTTATTTCTTAACAATACTTCAACATGGGAGTAAAAATATTCACGTGTTTAAGTTTTCCTATTAATTAATATTGTTCCGGAATGTTTAAGAACTTACTTAACAAGGTAACAATAAAAAGTACACTATAACGTACATGTTTTTTTTACAACTATTAACATTTTGCTAATGATGATCGGAATTAAAATTTAACAATGTACACAGTAAATGGAATCGTAAGACATACAAACAAGTATGGTTGCTTTGATTTTTGTTGGGTGCACGATTTTAAAATCAGTTCTGTGAATCAATATAGCTACGAATGATCAGTCCTAGCAAAACTATTTTAACTTAAATAAAATTAAGAAACAATACATTTACAGTTCGCTATATATGTTGTTTTACCACAGCGAAACGTTTGCACTGCGACTATTAGGCATAAGGGCTTGGAAAAAAATGCAAGTGCTCTCATTTTACAAAAAAAGATAAATATTAACGCGTATAAAACTCAAAACGCAATAGAACAGAAAATATACTACAATTCAATCACAAAATATTGTTAAGTCCAAGTCGTACAATTACCATAGGCTGAATTATCACTGAATGCTAATATAAGCTACTCCTCAAAATACACACTAGATAGATAGCATTAGGTACCTTGTATATTACGCATATAGTAACACTAGATGGCACTGCAAGATAGTTCCCAAAAGAATCTTATTATATTTCTTCAAAATAAAGCCATCAGAACGCATTGTGATTAAATTAGGTTATGTTAGACCAGGTTTATAAACTATGCAAGAAATGCAAAAATACAAGAAGTGCATGGCCACAAGTTGCTTAAATAAATTTTAAAAACCATTTTATAAACTACAACAATCCCTCATCTAGCACGATTAATGCGTTCCTCAAAATTTTTGTGTTATTCAAAATTGTGTATTCTGAAGCATTAGTCTCCATAAATTGCAAGGCTAATTTACTTAATGTGTTCCAAAATATGTAAGGAAATATTCTTTACGTAATAAAAATGTGTAGAATAACACTCAACGATAAATATGTAACCTCATTTATCTTTATAAGCCTACCATAGAATACTTTGCATGACAAATACGACAAGACGTAACAGGAGATAGGTGGTTATGTACTAATCGTCAGACGGCTGGTTGACTTGCCCACCCGTGCGTGACCTTCAACTCACGTCTTGTACCTTTCCACGAACTTTTCAAACTATACTTTACTGGCAGCAAGACAGATATTACTGTCTGAATGTTTACATTTTAATTTTTCAAAAATTAAAGTGCTTATTTGCGTATCACTGCTTGGTTCACACCAATCCTGTCAAGCCCGTGATTTTTTTACATTGCACCATTCATTAAACAACCTTTTCCATATGAATTATCTGTTCACTTCTGTTCCAGTATCTAATGTCACATATATGATGTTCCTTTGTGTTGGTGTGTACAAGTCCCCTACCACTGGGTAGACTCAAGTTCATCACGGACCAGTCTATGGCCGGGCGAAAATGGTAGGGCCCGGCGGCATACACGTGGATGTAAAAACATTTGGTCCTTTACACTCAATAGCCACAACTGAACTTGCCATTGCTGATGTTAGTAGAACAGTCGATAGCGTAGTCAGACCTGAATGAGCATCTTTTCTTCCCTCGTTTATGTAACTGTATGCCATGGCATATCTGTTTTTTACAGAGTTGAAGCAGACTTCGTGGTATCATGCCTGAATTTTTTTTGCCTGTGGCGATTTCGTGCTAACTAAAATTTACAGATATACTATTCAAGACAGGGCTCTAAAATTAACATTGCGCTAAATGAAGTTGCGCTATCTGAAGACGTGTTAAGTGAGGGATTGGTGTATGCAAGACACAAAAATGCAAATGCAAGCACTGCGCAACTCTCTACTTCTTGCATTATTGCTTATTTCTGCATTCTTTTCTTGAAATGAAGTGTTCCAAGTACATTTTAAAGTAAAAACGTGTTTATAGAAGGCTAAGATTTTCTACAAATAACTTATTTTAATCAAATTGTCAATATTTTCGTACAGTTTCGTGAGGGATATTAATCATTAAGAAAAGCACAAG
This sequence comes from Bacillus rossius redtenbacheri, assembly GCF_032445375.1. Lineage (NCBI taxonomy): Eukaryota > Metazoa > Arthropoda > Insecta > Phasmatodea > Bacillidae > Bacillus > Bacillus rossius. The sequence continues at coordinate 78,022,586 of NC_086331.1, forward strand.
AAAGAAATTTTTTTTTACTGTTGTACAATATAAAATTATGTTGTGACATCGTGAAATGTTAGTGCTTTATAAACAACGGTAGTTTTCCCGAGCTATTTAATTGTGTGGTTCGTGCCTGCACTATTGTGGTTCTAGAGAACTTTATGAATTGTGCCATTGCCAGTAAAAATTGTACACTGTAATATTGACAAAAAAAATTCACTTTTTTTTATAAAGAATATGACAACAAAATTTTAGCTTAATTTCTTTTACACATGCTAAAGTGTCCACCGGAGCCATGATCCCTAACATAACACTCATGAAATAAAAGTATTGGTTCAGATCCCCAACCTGCTTATATTTAAAAACATTTTAAATCACACTAAAAAAAAATAAAATTAATAGTTTTCAGCCTACATTAATCATGGAGGTGAGAATTTAGAATAATGACGTGGTTTTTTTTCATGGCATTGCATTGTAGCAATAAAAATTTTCTGTTTAAAGTATTGTATCAAAAAAAATTCACTGCTTTTGCCAAACAATATCAGCAATTTATCAGCTGTTTTTCAAGTATATTATGATTTTCTTCTAAATTGAAACACTTCACCTTTAGTAGTATATTGTAACATAAATCACTTCCCCCAATTCTCTTTTGAATAAAAAAAAAACTTTTCTAATAGACTACTAATGCAATTATTGTTATAAAATCCAATGTTCTCTTCCACTCACTCAACTAAATTTCTATATACACTCTTGGTATTGATCCAGTAGTGTAGGTAATGGTGTCATTAACTTCCTCTATAGTTTACACCTCACACTACCGGCTAATAACCATTAATTAACAAGTAAAACATATGTACCGCAGTGTTACCCCTTTTAAATCTTACAAAGGCATTACAGGGTGGCCACCCAACCGGGAATACAGGGAAACTGGGATTAAGCCATGAATTTTTTTTGTGTAGTGAATTCCTGGAAAAAAACCTATAATTTTTTTATGAAACTGGGAATTTATTCTTTTGACTCTTTTAATGGATTTATAAGGTGCGTTTTACTTATATTTGCATGAATCAGTAAACTTCTATTAGAGAGTAAAGACGTGATTAAAGTAACAAAAAATTAGTTCCGCGCCGAGAACGTCGCCATTCCGGTTGTTTATTGTTCACAGTTGCCAAACCTATGGCGAGTTATTGTACAACGCGATAGTATTAAGTGAGATTCACACGTCTACATGTCTGTTAATCAAGCAAAGAGACAAGATTTTTGTTGCTCGTACCAGGTTTCTTGCTACTTTGTATGAGAAATAGATCTGTAATGATTGGCAACGCTTGTATTCCGCCATCTTTGTCATCAACTTATTTACCGCTGGCTCTACCTAACATTGTGTCGTCATAAACAAAGGTGTTTTGTAAATTCACAATCAAACAGTGACAATCACGCCTAGGCATTTTTTACAATTACGTTCGTTATAGTACTATTGGTATAATATGCTTGCGTTATGTAAATGTATTAATTTTAATAGAACACATGTAAGCCTAGGCCTCTAGTTCTGGGAAAAGGGCAAGACAGAGAATGTGGTCCAAACTGCGGTAGGCCTAATATTATAGTGACGATTAAATGCGTGTTGTATTGCTTTGCAAAGAGAAATTCGGACAATGTTTTCAAAGCAGAGTACGACTTCGTTTAACCACAAATGTGAACTTGAATTTTTGAGGGTCAAAGAAGATTTTAAGACCAGATATTCGGCAGTTTGCAAGTGGTGCAAGACTGCAATCAACATTGCAAGCATGGGAAAACAGGCTTTAAAAAGCCACGAAAAATCAGCGCGGCACGTGGCAGCGGAAGCCAGTTTAAACAAATCTTTGCCATTGCAAATGTTTCTTCAAAACAAAACTGACACACTGGAAACAGGTAAGCCAATTTAATTGTAACTGTTCTGATTAGCACAAGATAATTAATTGGGGTACATATTAAAATATTTTCAGAAATTATGTTGATAAATTGTTTTTTTTTTGTTAGATTTGTAAAGCCTATAAATTAAAACTTACTTTGTAAGATTACAACTATCTAGGTAAATGTTCGTTTACCCTAAGCTAAGTTAAGTAATGTCGTGCAAAAACTTTTTTAACTAGCTGTAAACAAGTGGAAACAAAAAGGTTTATCAAACTTATTTTATTTTGAAGTTACAAGATTGTGTATAGTTGGGAGGTTTGTATGATAAGAATTTTATTTAGTACGCCTCTATTTACATTCTAAAAGTTGAGTACAAAACTACTGAGAAGACATTATTTTCCTAATCAGATAACAGTACATTAGCTGTCACTAAACTGAATGTTCCAACTTGAATACAGTCTTAAACTTCTTAGGTAAAGAGTTTAGTATCATTATGGCCCTGCAGTAGACAATGTATTAGTGCCAATTGGAAAAGTTTCTTAAAATGTAATGTTTTTGTTCCATCTTGTTTTAAAAGTTTTCTTGTTCTTTCTCCCAGCCCCAGAACTCAGCACAAGTACTGGTTCCTCTTCGCAAACACCAGTGATGAAACATGTTGTTATTAATGAAGCTGTAACTAAGGCAGAAATCATATGGTGTTTGCACAGTGTCATGAAACATTTTTCATTTCGGAGTTCTGCAAGTAGCGTGTCATGTTTTGCCAGTATGTTTTCAGACAGCGAGATAGCTGGGAAAATACAAATGCAAAGGACAAAGATTGCATACAACATTGTGCATGGATTGGCACCATTTTTCAAGCAAGAACATCTTTCTTTTGTAGGGATAGCGGACCACATAGTAGTTGGGTTTGATGAAAGCTTGAACAAAATTTCACAGAAACAACAAATAGATATTTATGTTAGATATTGGAGTGTTGAAACCTCAAGAGTCACAACAAGGTACCTCTCATCTGTATTCTTGGGAAGAACTTGTGCAGACGATTTGCTGAATGGTCTTCAGGCAGAAATTAAATCAGATAATTTTAAGAAGATAGTTCAGTTATCAATGGATGGACCAAATGTAAATCTGAAATTATTCATGAATCTGTGTACAGTAATGAAAGAAGGCCCAGAGTCACCTTTTCCATTGAATATCGGTAGTTGTGGCCTGCATTCTTTGCATGGTGCTTTTAAAGCAGCAATAAAACGTACTTCTTGGACAGTCGTACAGGTTCTTCGTGCACTGTACTACCTGTTCAAAGACTCTCCTGCTCGAAGAGCAAAGTTCATTGAATGTACTGGCTGCAAAACTTTTCCATTGAAGTTCTCTGCAATAAGGTGGATTGAGAACATTTCTGTTGCAGTAAGAGCTCAATAAATATTCCCTCATGTGCAGAAGTTTGTCAAAGAAGCAGAAAAGGATAAGAATTCTGTTACAGCTTGCAATAGTTTTAGAGTTGTGTCGAAGGCTATGATGAATAAGTTTCTGTGTGCTGAGCTTTCATTTTTCATTGTCATTGCGAACTTTGTTGAGCCATTCCTTCGTGAATTTCAGACTGACAAACCTATGCTACCATTTTTGTATAATGAGCTTACATCAGTTGCTAAAACTGTAATGGAAAGAGTTGTGAAAGCTGAAGTAATGGAAGGGGTTTCATCATTGAAAAAAATTGATCTATCCCAGAGCAGCAACCTAATACCACTGAAGAAAATTGATTTGGGTTTTTCTACCAGGAGTTCACTTAAGAAAATAAGTTCAAAAGAATTGGAAAGAGTTCAGTTCTGTAAGGAATGCCAAGCAGGTCTCCTTGGGTTGTTGAAAAAAATGGTTGGAAAAATCACCACTTGAATATCGGATTACTAAAGCAGCCTCGTGTCTAGACCCAAACTTGGTAGCTGCCAACCCAAAGTAGTTCAACTGAGGTTAACATCTTGTCTAGAAATATTAATTGAGAACAACTGGATGTCCAGCACAACAGCTGACAAAGTGAAACAAGAGTATAAAAATGTGTGTTTATGTTCTAACTTGAAGATGTTGAAAAGTTTCAAGAGGAGTGAAACACATCTTGATGATTTCTGGGTTTCACTTTTGGAGTCTTGCAAAGAAGAATGTGCCAATTTAATGCTCTTCGTAAAAATAATATTGATTTTATCTCATGGTAATGCATTTTTGGAGAGAGGATTTTCCATTAATTCAGAATGTATTCTAGAAAATCAATCAGAAATCAGTTTAATTGCTCTCAGACAAGTTTACGATGCTGTTGCAGTTTCTGGAGGTGTTAGTTCTGTTGAAGTGTGTAAGAAAATGCTACATTCAGTCAGGAATGCACACTCTCGCTACGTAGAGTACTCTGAGAGAGTAAGAGCTGAGGAGCAACAGTTATTGCAAGAATCAAGGGAGAGAAAACATATAAATGAAGAAAAAAGACTCTTAGGGTTTAAAAAGGCTAAATTACTTAGTGACGCAGCAAAGTAAGTAGCTGCTATCGAAGAGCAAATAAAGTCTTTGCAAAAAAAAGGGATGTATTAGGCCTATGTTTTGACACATTTGCATTGTTCTATTGAGATTTAATTAAAATGACATGTAGTTGTTTTTAATATTTTTACTTGATCTGTTGCAGTATTTATCTGGCAATTGAGATGAATCAAAATGTAATTAATTAGTGATGAAGTTGAAATGCCCAGAGATTGTTTTGACACAATGTGACTTCACTTTTTTGCATTTGTTTGTAATTAGATGTACATACTCAGTTATTTCTTGATTATCATGTTTAATATTTGTTGTGCATTAACTTTTGATGTTTTGTGCACTGTGGTTAAGATAGGGTATTGTGATCTACTTAGAGGCAATGAAAATGACTTGAGGTGTGTTTGTTTTTTGTTTCATTTCTTGTTTGGCTGCCATTTTTCAGACATCCTAGGTGAATAAAAATGTTGTAATCAGTAAAGAAGTTGAAATGCCCACATATGTTTTGACATGGTGAATTCACTTTTTTGTTATTATATGTACATGTTTGGTTATTTCCTGATTATCATGTTTGTTAATTGAATGTGTCAAACTCAAGAAGTATACGGTGTTGTGGTTAAGGCTGACTTGAACTGAGAGACACACAGGCAAGCATGGTGAGAATTTATTATTTTAATAGGTATTAGTTGTAATTGTATTTTTTCTGTTACAGAGTTTGTTTGCCTTTCTTTTAACCAGTTATGTGAACATTTTTTCCTGGTATATACATTGAGTACACCTATATTATTCTGCTCAAATGTTTTAATTTTGTGATAGGTCCTAATTATGAAAATAATTTCGGAAGAGTCCATGCATTTTAAATATGTACCCTGACAGTTTCTCTAATACAATCTGAATCTTATGTTTACTGGTCACTATGCTTAGATAAAGAAAACATGTTTATGATAATTAAACTTTATTTCAACACGACAATCACTGAAAAATCTTACAAAACCCTGGAAAAAAACCTGGAATTTGAGAATCCCTTGAGAGTGGCCACCCTGCATTAGTATTATATCAGTACTTAATTGGCTAAAAGTGAGATTTTTAAGACAAAAAATTAGAGATGATTGTTTTAAAATTCAACATATTTACCTGCAGTAAATTTGGTTGTATGACATTATACTTAAAACATTTTTTTTTAATACATCTTATTTTACAAGAGACTGTATCAGAATTAGAGAACCTGAAAAGTTACTCAATATGTCATGATGAGCTTTGATTTTTAATACTTTTCCCTACATTATTTTTTCAAAGGAAATTAATGAATCCTAAATAGAAGTTCAACCTCAATGCCTTAATATTTACAGATAGTCATTTCTCATTCATTTTTAACATGCCTGTATCAATTTATTTTCGTTAGTCAAATAGTTCTTACGAAACTCAGACTAATGCTGCCAAAATGTTTATATTTTTGAAAAACTAATTCATTTATTCAAAATATATAATTTTTTCTTATTTTCAAGTAATGTGAATAGAGATTGCCTAATGCCATCTGGAAAAAGTCAAGTATTTCTGCAAAAACATTATAAGGCTAAAAAAAATCCAGGCTTGAACGATCAAGTGAAAGCCAATGTAATAGATATAAAAGATTAACATTGCAAAAAAAAAGTACCAAAATATCACAATCTTTAGAAAATTAAGAAAATGGGCAATTTGCAACCATTTAGATAAAGAACATGCAAGGGCTAGGCTCAGAGAATATTCATCACAAAGCAAGTTACATTTAACGTCTCAGAGAGTACAAGCATCTACTACTATAACCCAAGAAAGCAGCAAGGAGCGCGAAACTTGCCTTAACCTTCATCAAAAACACCATGCAGTTCTATGCGCTACCGAAAATAGCGAAGAACATTAGTAGCGTTTAACGTCTCAAAAAGCATGAAATACTACTTCAATAGCTAAGAAAGCAGCGAGGAGTGCCAAACTTGCCTTAAACATCATTAAAACACCACACAGGTTTTTTTTTGATACTGAAAGCATCGAAGATCGTAATTCCAGGCTGTATTCTCAACGATTGAGACAATCTGCTTTAAGAACCCAGCAAAAAGAACATGATAACCAAATTTATTTAATTGTGGATCAAGAACAACATGTGACAAATGATAATTATAAACAATGACTTGCTTCTGTTCAAGAATGCTATTACCAAAAGCGTAATGATCAGAATTGCAACTTAGAAGCTGAAAGACATAGTATCCGAGAGATTCGTCAGTCAGAAACGGAGGAGCAACATGAATCGCATTTAGAAAAAGATGCAGAATGACATGCTTTCTACAGGTTGCCTGTTTCGTTGGAAAATACATCTTTTAAAAAGTTTGCTCTTACTGTCATGCTTTGAAGTAGAAAAAAAGAGATAAAAGGCATGTGCTGTTCTGCAGGCAAAGAACCTATTCAAGAACCACCTGAGCCCTTAAAATCGTTGTTGTTAGGTATGCACCTGAATCATAACATTTTTTTTTGACAACATTTGAGCGTACGTGCAACAGTACACTTCAGATGATTCTTTCAGAGCAAATAAAGTTTCGTAAGGAACTTATATGCAGAAATTTAAAGTTCAAGAGCAAGTGTACCATCTGATCAGGTCGCTTCTTCTATCCTCAAATGAACCAACATTTCTGGAAATTTATTTCAAAAACTGACTATACTGCTCAAGCTAATTTGAGGAAACAACACATACCACATTTAAATGATAATGTAACTAACATGCTTCAAAACATTCTTTGTGTTGTAAATGCTGAAGTACTTAGTTTCAAAAGTGTATTGGAGTCTATGGTTGACTACAAACACTACGAGTACAAGTTTGTTATTAGTGCAGACGAAACCAGGTTCAGCTCACCATGGCCAGTATAATGAAACGACCAGTAATGAAGTAGTGATTGTGTTAGTTGACCAAGAGCGTAAAAGTGTGATATTGTTCTCTGTTCTCGAGATGACAGACTGCAACGGATAAGTAAAACACATCATGTTTAGGTTAATGCACTAAAATACCCACTAATATTCTGTCGTGGAGAAGATGGATACAACTTCGCTGTTTGTCCTCAAACAGGCACAACTAATCATGACGAAAATACTTCTTTGCTACAGTTTTATATAGTTCCCTTATTCAAGTAAGAATTTATCAAAACATTCACATTCATCGAATTTGCAGTATTTTCAATCAGTTTTTGGTCTACATTGATCCTAAGACTGAAACAAAATGTTTGCTGTTTGTTCGAACCAATCAAAAAAATTTGTGTCGAAAACTATGTTGATTTAAGAGATGCATTAAGACAAGATGGTGATGTAGAAACCTCTTGACGATTAGTGATATTACTATCTTCTTTCACTGATGGTTCACGCTATGTGCATGAGCGCACACAGGTTGCATTTTCATTTGTATGTAAATATCGGAGACCAGATCTTTTAATCACATTTACCACAAATCCAAATTGGGAGGAAATAACAAAATAGCTTCTTCCATATCAGACTTCAAGTGAAAGGGATGACATTGTAGCCAGTATTTTCCACTTGGAACTGAAATATTTTATCGAGCTTCTGTCAAAAGAAAATGTTTTTGGGCCTGTTAAGTGCTTTATGTACTTACTCAGTGGAGTGGCAGAAGCATAGACTGCTGCATGCACACACACCCTTCTGTGGCTTGAGAAAAAAATACCACCTAATGAAATTGACAGTATTGTCAGTGCTGAATTTTCTGACCCACAAAATGATCCCACTCTTCACAATACTGTATTGTTAAAAATAACATGGTTCATGGTGCCTGTGGAGCACTTAATTACAATTCGCCATGCATGCAAGATGGACACTGTACCAAATATTTTGCAAAGAAATTGCTCAGTCAAACAATTACCGGTGCAGATGGATACCCATCATGTCATCACCGATCACAAGAGGGAGGATTCATAACTGAAGTTGTTCATCACCCGATCATACTTCGCGACAACAAATGGGTAGTTCCATATTTGCCAGCACTATCAAAAACATCTAAAGCACACATCAATGTAGAGTCTTGCTACAATGTAAAATCCATCAAATACATCTGTAAATATGTAAATAAGGATAGTGACCAAACTATATTTTCTCTTCAGAATCAAGATGAAGTGACAAAGTATCAGTTGGGTCATTACATCAGCAATTCAGAAGCTATGTAGCGTACCCTTGGATTTCCTATTCACGAAAGATAACCACCAGTTACACATCTAGACGTTCATTTGGAAAATGGCCAGAGATAATATACCAAGATAATATAAGAGAAAAATCAACAATTCAAGAAAAAACACTCTTATGGCTTTTTCTGAATTACGTCAGTCTGACTATTTTGCCAAAACACTTCTATACGATGAAGTGCCATCATACAATACATTTGACACACATGAGGTTTTTAACTGAAGAAATCGTGGATTTATGGTTGAAGGTTTTCCCACAGTTTTTATGAAACACATGCCAGGCAGCGTTTACATTGTACACCCAAACCATGGGTATTAATTTTGCGGCCGTTATTGCAAACAGCACGAGGACCCACATATTTCAGAGCTCTCAAAACTGTAGAGGGTGTGGAGTATCAGAGATTCCAAGTTGTCTGCCAGATACATGGTCTTCTTGAAGATGACAACACTACCAGAGGAACCCAGACCCAGTAGGGGTAGCCCCAGAAACTTGCGACATTTATTTTCAGTTATGCTGGTATTTTAAAATTTATCACATTGGGTACAAACTGTGGAAAAAATATTGCCAAGCTTTATCTGAGGGTTACTACGTGTTACCAGAAACACAGGCACGAATATTGAAGCTAACAACAGTGACCTTTTAAATAATTGTCTAAGTTCCCGCCAAGACCATTGTGGTGTCTATTAATGAAAATACTCATCACAATTACGGTTTTCTTTCTCCATAATATGCTGAAGAACTATGCATCAGCAGATTTTACACAAAAATGTTTCTAAACTCACCAAAGATTGAATTCTGAACTGAGTGGAATACACTAAAAAAGAATTGTTTTTTGTTGATGCTCCCGGTGGTACAGGATAAACCTATTGGCGAAACTAATTCTCGCAAAAGTACGAGAACAAGGCAAGATGGCTCTAGCTGTAGCTTTGTCCGGAATAACTGCTACTATAATGCAATACCAACAAACAGTAAGAAAGCCAAGCTAATACTAGAGGACAGCCTTAATGTATGGGGCAAGTTCTTGAGGGCACACAAAAAAAGCTGTTAAAGTAGTTGATCCCACTTTAAAAGATCTCCATAAACGCGATTGGCCCAAAGGTGGCATAACCATATTATTTTGCGGTGATTTCCAACAAATCTTGTCTGTGGTAGTCAGGGGTACGAGGGCCAATGAAATTAATGCTTCATTTAAGAATTCTAATATTTGGAAAGACATACAAAGACTATTTTTAAAAACTAACATGAGAGTACAACTCGAGGGTGATACCTACGCTCAAGTGTTTTCCGAAGTTTTACTTAAAGTTGGCGAAGGTAATCTGTTAGAAGAGGATGGTCTCATAGAATTACCTACATCACGTTGCAGAATGGTTTCAACTGTAGAAGAGTTAGTCACCAATACATAAGATGATCCTTCTCAACTTATTCATCACGACAACTTTTTGTTGTGCAAAAGAGCGATTCTGGTGCCCACAAATTAACAAACCTGGAAAATCAATTCTTCCATACTGCGTAAAATAAAGACGAAGAGCTATACACATCTATTAACACATTAGTAGACCTAATTACCACTACTAATTATCAAGTAAAATTATTTAATTCTCTTGATGTTTCAAGTCTTCTAGACCATGAAATAAAACTTGAAATTGGAATCCCAATAATGCTACTGCACAACTTAAGTCCACCAAAACTGTGCAACGGCACAAGACAAGCCATTGTGTTACAACAAAACGTGATTAAGGCAAAAATACTGACAAGTTGTGGTGTGAGTGAGGCTGTATTTATACTGCACACACCTCTCATCCCAAGTATTTTTCCATTTAAATTCAAACACTAGCAATTTTCAGTTAGCGTTTGCTATGCAGTAACATTCAACACGTCACAAGGTCAAACATTACAAACTGTTGGCATTGACCTGACAGTACATTGCTTTTCACATAGCCAGCTGTATGTCACATGCTCTCGAGTTAGCAGCTCTGAAAACATCCGCATTTCTGCTCTGAGTAATAAGACCGTAAATTTTGATTACCAAGAGATTTTGTAAAATCAAATAAAAAATTATACTGTCATAAAATATCTTTACAGTGTAAAATTTGCAGGATATAAAATAACCTCAATATTGTTGTATACATTTATCTTTTATCACCTGTGTGTGTAATTTGTTAAATATTGACCTATAAAATGCTTAATATAGTGAAAAAAATTATATCTAGTACCAATTTATTATTTGACAATTTTTTAAACATATTTTATATTATTATTATTTTGAGACCAATAATAAATAAATTAAGTATTTGGTAGTTTCACACGAGCGAAGCAGCGGGTAATAAGATAGTTATTAATAACATTAATTAGGCATAAATTTTACATTTTTTATGAACAAAAAATTATTATATAACCTGTTGACGTAATCCCCAACATTGTTGTTTACAAAATATGTCTAAACACAACATGCCACTTGACTTGCTAGTAGTGCAGCGTAACAGGCATGAGGTAAACTTTCACTGAAACTTCTGGTTCTCTCACCAGAGCTCTTGCTGAGCACTAACTTTCATTCAATGCAATATCAACAATGTACCATTTTAATTGGGCTTAAGTAAATAGGCAATGAAGGAAACAAATAACTATTAAGGAAAGGCTAAGCTAATTCATTATATTAGTATTAATTTGTTGCATTGTGTTTAATGTTACACAACTGTCATTGCCATTGTGCATGGACGGAAATCAAAAATTTACTTAGATGTAGACGAAAAAGAAACAGTGTTACTTTGAGGGGCAAATGTCAAGTAAACAGTTTATAATTATTAATATTATGTAGCCAAAAAAATTACAAATAGTAATACTACTTTATCAAAGGCATGTTAGTGATTTTGGGTGTATATACAGTGGTTGCCTAAAAAAATTAAAACATTTGCAACATTAAAGTATTAATTACATTTTATAAAGACCTCACTGCCTATACACACACACATATACTGTTCTTTTGATATTCTAAAAAGTCTGGCTTGAACTAAGTAAAACTTAAAATGAATTTATTAAATAGTAAATCACCTCCTGGCCAAGCCAGTTTTAGACTGAAGTATTATGTTAGTTCTGCCAAGTGATTCAAAACTATGATTACATTAATTCTCACTTCAATGTAAGCAAAATAGAACAATACATGCCATGGGTCACCATAAAAGCATTGCATTTTAATAAAATGTTGTTTTCAGTCTTATTGACTCTGGGGTGTACAGGCTATATATAGCAAGAAAGTGCTTCAAATAAAATTAATTTACAGACAGCACCTTATTGCAAATATTGATTTTAAAAAGGTTCACTTAATTACAAAACTACTATATTAATCCAGAGTTGTGCTGGACTACCAAAGCATCACTTGCTAGACAAGACACATTTTGGTAACTAGATTCACCGGTAACGCTTATTCAAGCAAGATTATTTCTGCACAACTCAACTCTTCTGATTGGATTTCTTCTTTGTGTGTTGTTGTATGATCAACTTGTTCTTCTGCCGGGTAACTTTTGTGGTGTAGGGTGCCAGCGGGCCCTGTAGTTGCTTCAGGTTGCAGCGAGGGATGGTGACAGGACTAGGGCATCCGCTCTCATCGCCAGCTGAAACAGACAGACATTACCTCCAACAACACAAAAAAATGCAATTTTCTTAAATGACTCAAAGTATCAACTGATATGGTTTTAAGACCATCAAGTGACATAGTGTCTATCGTTAAGACTAGCATTACGGAGTATTCAAGTTTTAATCCCAATTAAGATATCATGATCCTAGTTTTCCATAGTCCCTTAGCCATAGCCAATGACAGTTCCTTCCCCAACATCCCTGACCTGTGTGTTTTTATTTCTAAAGACTGTAATGTTGTCCCCACATAAAGCCCATCAAATTTGTTACTTCGGCTCAGAAGTGGGGTGTGAAAAAATGAATTATCTCAGTTGTCATGTTCAAGCAAAACAAAACTAACTTCATTGTTTTTTTCTCCGGTTTACAATTTTAGCATCAATTTATCTCAGTTTTAGTAACTCCAGCTATACAGCTATAAACTAATTTGTAGATTGTAAATACATTTTTGTTGCTGAATAGGTTTCTTGCAAGTTGGTTGACTGATATTTATGATGTGTATTGATGCAGCTGTGATGACTGAGATAAAAAGTGTTGTGGGGAAGGGTGGGTGGGTGTAGCTTAATATGTATTGTTAAAAAGCAGTCATGAGAGGCACTGTTAGATAAGTTCAAATATATTGGTCTCTGAACTAATTCCTTCTACCAGGAGCATGTAGCTACAGTCACACTACTGTTTATTTGTATAAGCATCTCTCCATTATTTAAAATACTTTTTTGTTTATCACAAAACCATCTCATTTCCATTAGACATCAAGCTCACGACAGGATTATCTTTGTTGATCATTTACATGATGTGAAAAAATTAGTTCAAAACATTAATAAAGCACAGTTGTGACTGTACAAGTAAAATGAATATCATAAAAGGATAACAGGCCAAATTTGTTCTGGAACTATTGGTTTTATTTTATACCCACTCCTCATAGTAAAGCCCTTATTCATTTCAGAAAATAGAGCTTATCTAAGCAGCACTAAATACTTTTTGACGTGACAACATCTAATAAATCGATGAACGCCGGCTGCACGCACCAAAAAGTGTCCCGTTACGCACATTGTTCCATTACACTGTGTCCCGTTACACTCATTGTTCCGTTACTAAGTTTTCCGTTACGCTGTCGGCGAGTGCAGTAATAATAGGTTATGTTACAATTGACTAAAAAATTATGGTGATTCATATAATTGATGATAGATATTTGATTACAATTTATTTATATGAAAACTTGTTCATAATTATATTTAAACTTTATAGCTAAACGCCAGTTTTTAAAATTAGTTACAAGTCATCTACACGTGAACTGTTTCGTCGACTGTTTATAAAGTGAAGTGAAAAGTTAATATGGTTTTCATTGCTTATTACAACAATAATTTCGGCAAGAAAGGTTAATTATTCTTGCATTTTAAAAATCTGATTACTAGTATAATTTCAAGTATTTATTCTTTTATTATTAAAATAAAAATGATTCAATTTTATTCATAAAAGTATGCAATCATTTCATCAATGTTTTGTTATTACGTTGTCACGTTAAACTATCGTCCGTAAACCGACTTTACAGACAACCAATTTTTTTTGACAAGAGTGAATTTTAATAAATATAATTATTTTTCCCACCATTGAAGTGTGTTTCTTGACTACCATTTAAAAACACTTTTAGAGTATTGATTATACTTCTAAATACATTTAAAGAAAATTCATACAAATGTTTGAATAACATTTTGAGAATCAACACCCCAAAATAAATTGTTAAAACCATTCACAGACTGCACTGCTGGCATCATATTTCCTAAGTAGGCACTAACAACATTTCTGAGAAACAAAATAATCATATTCTTAATTTAGAAGCTCTTTTTTACTGTCTAATAAGATTAAATATTAAAAAGAAAGATCGTTTAAAGTGTTTAAGTGTTACTGACACATGTCTACCAATTACAACACTTGAATTGCTAACCACATGATTTGGGTGCAGCAGTGAGGTAAACTTGATCTGAAAGTTTCTGGTCTCTCTCACCAGTACTGTTGCTGAGTGCTGACTCGCAAGAATGCGAATACCAACGCTGAACACACAAGGGCATTGGAAATATTTCTGTGTTAAACACAAAATGTTGTACCATTTTAATTGGGCTTAAGTATATCTAATACTATTAAACGAGCAATTCTTGTAAATATACACATATATACATTCACATCTCAGAAACAGCTCTAACGATTTGTATGAAAATTTGTAGTTTGGTTAAGTTTCATCTAAAAATTTCTAAAATTTCCCTCTAGACCCGACCAGACATGGCGTTGAATGAATTTAGGCACACTAACTGTTTCTTGTCTCTCTACTGATTGACCATCGCTGCACTATATCTATATTTGAAAGTTAACTAATGATTGTCAAATTGTAAAGCCAATATTTTAACTTAATTTGTAAGTCGTCATTATTTTCTTTTATGACTAGAAACTATGATAGTTGTACTATTATAAAGTTATGTTTGGTACATCAATATGTTTGGTACAAACCATTTTAAATTATATTAACTACTCAACTTAAGTTGTAGTTTTAAATTAGATAGTTAACAACATATGGCACTTGTATACAATAGCAAAACACTTTTATTGTGTTAAGCAGTGAACGTGTCATATTAGCCAAGTGCATCATGAAACTTTAACGTTTTGCTTTTGCGCATCTATCTCTGTGTCTGTTTAACAGTTGGTGTCATCTCTCTGGAGATACTTTGTTTGGTTGTTATAGGTAAATGTAAGTTAAACTGGGTTTACATGTTGTTGAAGTTTATGGCAATTTGATTTACAGTAGGTAACTACTCCCTGATGATGGCTACTGCAATGTCGACCGAAACATCAGTGAATTATTCGCCAAGGACGTGCCTACAACCCAGAAGCCAAGCTACTTTAGACAATGGCAGTGAAAGCCTACGAACATTATTTACATGTACTTTTTTTGCAGTTTTAACTGCAAATCTGCCACCCTGCTTCCCTGAACTTATCTAATACAACTTTGACTTCTCTACCTGCAGCTCGTATCCCTATTTAAAATAATGGTAATTTCTTAAAGAAGGTTCTCCGCTAAATTAAAAAAAAATTGTAATTGCAAACAGAGGTTTCTTCTTAAGTACTATGTGTCCTGATTAATGTCATTTAATATTTTTAATGTTGCTAACCTAACCTATCTAACCATTTACACTAATTTATAGTATTTTAAATGCAGAGTACATAACAAAACCAACGTTCTAACCATTTTAAAGTGTTTGAAATAAGACTCACATAATCCAACCAGCCATTCAAATAATTTTACAGCATTGTAGCTAGCCGAATATAACCCAAAATCTAATCAAATGGTAAACTGCTGATAAACTACTTGAAATATCTAAATGCCAATTTACAGAAACATCAAATATCATGGAGGGAACACAAAAATATGATTTTCAGATCTCCATTTAAATATTTTTCAGAAAATTTCCAAAAATAATTTCCCAATAATACTATTTTTGTTATTACTATCAACAGAACATTTCAGAAAATTATTATTTAATTAACTGCAAATTTTTGTTTTCCGTTAATTACTTTACTTTGAAAAAATAACATATATAAAAACTATTTTTTTTTACTTAGTACATAATATTCTAGGTTTTTAAACAACAGCTTAAACAGCATTTATGAAATGAAGGCTAAATTTAAGTTAAAAAAATAGGACACACAGCAGAGAAAGATATTACTGCATTTTGTGTTTTGCCTTGCACTTCAGTATTATGCAGTGTATTGATTTCCATTTCCGTGTTTGGCAGTACACTGACTTTAATTTAGCTCTTATATCAATTTTATTGCTATTTACCATATAATCTTGCCTCTACTTAGAGAACTTTAGAATATGATTCAAGGAACACTAACAAACATGCTAGTCACAGCCTGCTGCACAGTTTCATATTTTGTCTGCTTCTTGAATTAATCTCAGGTTTATGCACACAGTAGAATATATGACTGGATGCATAACAAACTGTAGGAACTGAAATACAGAATTGAAAACCTTAAAATACCTAACTCACTCATCAAACAAGACTGGTAAATAATGCAGCAATTCTTTGCTCTATTTTTTGTCTATTCGTCGAAAACTACAGAACATGGCTTCTTGACCGTGACAGACTTCAAGCCACCTGCGCCTGTTAGTCAGCTGTATCAGGTGCACAATTTTCAGGGCAGGTCAATAGTAATTCCACTTCTAGAGGCATGCATGTTTAACAGCGGTAAAGTGATGAAGTCCACCTTCCTGTGGTATCACGTTACATGCCTACTACACCTTGCAACTAAATACACCCAACAAGCCATACATTTATATTCTGAATCTAAAGCAATAACCACTTCTTCTAATTTATGGAAAAAAAATACATATTAGAGTTCAAAAATATTCTTCTATTTAATATTTATTTTCGCCACATTACTACACTGCTTGTTTGTTACTATCTGTTGTACCCGGCCTCGCCTGGTTAGATAAAGATTTTTAAGAGAACCAGTTTTATTTCAATTAATATATTTTAATTGATGTTAAGTTCCAACTAATTATTTTGTATCTGGCTTTCAAATTCAAATTTCTTTAACCATAACTGTGTTGCTATGACAACAAAGATAATTATAGAAAGACTGAATTAAGATTCAAGAGAGATGTTAATTTGCATATTTCTTCAGATAAAAAAAAATATTTTGAATAATAATACAATATTAATTATTTAGTAAAATAAAAGAAACACAAATTTTACATCTGCTATGAAAAACAAACTATTTTAAATTGATAAAATGATCCACAGATTACCCATATGCTATGTTAGTTATAATTTATTAGTAACTCATACACTCACTGACTGGGTACAATGATAGAAGAGAAAGTGAGTGGAATCAATGGCATGAACAAAAACTTAGTTCTAAGAAGATTAAACTCTACATTTAATTTAATGTTTCAATGCTTTGCAGTATTGTTTACATTACTATCAGCTGTGTTTTAATATAAGCTACGCACTCTATTTCATGCAATAATATGTAAGAAAGATCCATACCAAGATTACTCATGTGAATAACAGATTCCATTTCTTTGATTCTCCTTCGCAAATTCTTGTTCTCGTGCTTATACTTGCTCAAGTTAGTAAGGATGTCCTTCGAAAAGTGATGCATGCCTGAATCAACGTCAGAACCACTGCTTGAGTCCTCGGCAAAACGACGCAACATAACATGCATTTTCTCCTCGTGCTCTTTCTGGAGGGTTATGATCTGCTTCTTGGCCTCAACGCGAGCTTGCTGGAGAGCACCGCTCAGGGCATGGATCTTCCATGTCTGGGCATCTGCCTGGATCTTGAACAAAAAGATTACAAACCAATGAAAAAAAACACTGCATAGTGTATCATTCATGATACAACCACTTATTCATGGCTCGTCTGCCATCTAGTGAGAAACAGTTCAACCATAGATAGCGTGTTACACGCAGCGTGCCAGCTGGAAGCTATAGTTCTAATCCTAATTGTTAGGTAGCAGCCCAAGTCATTTTTTTACACTCTTGGGAAAACTGCACGCTTGTTTCTGGATTTGTCTATTTACTTCATATTCAACATTTTTGCAGAGAGATTACTTCAACGCAGGAAGACTGATAAAATTATACGCGCTTTCGGTAAGTGTTTTAGAAGAGTGTTCCACTGTACAATACTTAGTTTTGTAGTTGTAAACAATAACTTTGTTTATATTTTTGGTTGTATCATATATGATACAACATGCATTTTTGTCAAAATATTTTATATTTATCTATGTTTTAGTCTTGCCATTTAGTTATTACTTGTTACATCAAATTTATCTTTGATTGTTATTTACTTACTTAAAACTTTATATATAGTATAATTTTTTTTAAAAAATGCCAGTTATCGAAGTTTTGTTTATAATGCTAACCAAAAATGAATTTACTAATCTCATACAG
Organism: Bacillus rossius redtenbacheri; assembly: GCF_032445375.1. NCBI lineage: Eukaryota > Metazoa > Arthropoda > Insecta > Phasmatodea > Bacillidae > Bacillus > Bacillus rossius. The sequence goes on from NC_086331.1 coordinate 78,040,743, forward strand.
GCAGATATATTATTTTTAGTTATAAAAATGTAGAAAGATTATCTGGTAAATTTATATGTTTACTGGAAATATCAAGTAAGCAAAAACAATGTTTTCTAATACAAGGAATAATATTAGAAGCCCTACAATTCTTCAAACTTGTAGTAAGAGCTGTTTGGAAAATACATTCGTACCTACAAGTTGTAAAATTCAAAATGATTACTATACGCCTACATTGTTTCGATTTTATTATTCAGTACTAGAAGTTTTATATATATGCATTGTATGTGTATATAGGCCTAAAATATATATGAAATATTTTATCTTTACAGGAATGAAGCAGAGAAAAAAGACAGGTGTGATTTTTCCTTCGGAAAGTGAATCTAGCTTGGGATTGTCTGATGATTCAAATGCAGACCCAACATTTCGACTTACATCATGCGAAAGTTCTGCTTCAACTGAATGCAGTGACAGTGAGCAGTATTCCGAAGAAACTGTAAGCACATCTGGTCCAAGTACTCCTAAATGTAACATTACTGGTAGCCTTCAGCCAACAAAGAAGCAGGTGTCATTTCCCAGAAAACTTGTCTGGAAGATCAGTAACTTAGATGTGCCAGCTTGGTATGCGGACACAGTTCCAGTGCCTGTAGGAGACTATTTCATGAATTTGGATACACCTTTCCAGTTTTTCAACTATTTTTTTGGAGATGAGATTTTTGAGAAAATACTTTCAGAGTCTCAGCACTATGCCATCCAAAAAGACCCAAACAAACCTTTAGCGATAAATAAGAATGAATTGAAAAAGTTTGTTGGAATTTGTATTATCATGTCAGTGGTTCACTTACCCAACACGAGGTCATACTGGAATGCTTCTTTAGGAAACACAATTATACAAGAGACCATGAGCTGCAACAGATTTGAAAACATACGTACAAACTTGCACTTTAGTAATAATGAAGATACTGTCCCATCAGGTCAACCCGGTCATGATCGCCTCCACAAAATAAGACCGGTCATAAACCATCTGAATGCTAAATTTGCTAGTGTACCAATGGAGGAATCACTTTCATTAGATGAGCAACTTTGTGCTACGAAAGCTAGGCACTACCTCAAACAATACATGCCTATGAAGCCACATAAATGGGGCTATAAGTTGTTTATTTTGAGCGGAGTGTCAGGTTTCGCCTATAAGTTTGAAGTGTATTCTGGGATGGAAAATGATGAGTCACAAAGGTTGGAGAGTGAACCAGACCTTGGAGCCTGTGCCAATGTAGTGGTTCGGCTTGGACGATTGATTCCCGAGAAAAAAAACCATAGGCTTTATTTTGACAATTATTTTACAACCCCAGGCCTGATGGTATTTTTTGAGAAGAAAGGCATTCACTGCTTGGGAACTGTGCGCCAAAATAGGTTGCCTGGAGTGAAAGTTCCAAGTAAGAAAGAACTTCTCAAGAAAGAAAGAGGTTATTCTTCAGAATGCGTCACAAGAGTTGAAGATGTGGATTTGTCATGTGTGGTGTGGAAAGACAATAAAGCTGTGACACTTATGTCAACATTTGCAGGGGAAAACCCTAAATGTAAAGTGTCTAGATTCGATAAGAAGAAAAAAGAAATCATAGAAGTTGAGTGTCCAAATGTAGTAAGTATTTACAACAAACACATGGGTGGCGTAGATTTGCTGGATTCAATAATTGGTAGATACAAGATAAAGCTACGATCCAAAAAATGGTACATGAAGCTGTTTTATCATTTCTTAGATTTGACTCTTGTAAACAGCTGGTTGCTATACAGAAGAGTACTTCAAGAGAAGGGAATCGACAGTAACATGGGTCTGTGTGACTTCAGAGAAGAAGTAGCTCTGTCTCTTTGTCGCATGGGACAAAGCAATAATAAAAGAGGAAGACCAAGTCAAGAATTGGAGAATGCACTACAAGAGAAGAAGAAAAAAGCAAATGCTGCACCAGTACCAACTGCAGATATAAGAGATGGATATTGTCATTGGCCAGTCTGGATGGATTCTCGACAGCGATGCAAGATACCTTCGTGCAAGTCTCTTTCATACACAAAATGTGAAAAATGTCGTGTGCACCTGTGCTACAAGAAAGACAGCAATTGTTTTAAAATATATCATACCAGTTAGGAGAAATGAACAGAAAATAATGTGTTTAGTAAGACAGTAATTTCTGAATAGTGATTTCATGTGATTTTATTTATATTTTGCACTCAAGATGCATGATGTATCATTTATGATACAACCAAAAATTTTGTCATATACATCATATGCATTAACTTTAATTTTTTTAAATATTTTTCTGTTAACTAAACCATTTTTAACAATGTATATACATTTTTTCAAAAATTGTAAGAAAAATCATGTAGTGTAGGGTAGATATTCAGTGCAACAGTTTTCGTAGCGGAAGAAGATTTATTGTTCCGTCGATTAAGATATCATTAGAGCCAGTATGCCTCAGGGTCATCGGGACATACAGCGGTCGGGTAGGTCGTCCAGAATGAGAGGCAACGTCTTATCACTGTGTTACTACTTCGATCCATCTTATGAAGTAAGTAAAGTGGCAAACCGACAAATGTTTATTGGAAAGACTTTAGAAACACACTAGTAATATTATGGTTACTTCCTTCTGCTTAAGTGTGCTTTTTAAACAATGTCCTGTGACGTATTAAGACATGCGATTGGACTAAGGTATTTATCGACATCCATATCAGGAATCTTATTAAGAAATATAAAAATCTACAAAATTATGATTTTTGTAATTATTGTAGGGTTTTAATGAGGCCAAGAATGTACCAAATCTACGTTAATACACACATTCCATACAAATATTCACAAAACATTAGGTAGGTAACTTTGTATATTATACCAATTAAAATAACTAATGTAAGAAGAATTCTTAAAAAAAAAAAAAAAAAAAAAAAAAGTTGTCTGTAAAGTCGGTTTACGGACGATAGTTTAATGGTTTAATGTGACAACGTCATAACAAAACATTGATGAAATGATTGCATACTTTTATGAATAAAATTGAATCATTTTTATTGAATTAAAACTATTTTGTATGGATACAAAGAAGGAGTGAAATGCAATCTACAATTTAATTGATAAATTTACTTTTATTTGCACCTTTAATTAATTCAAATATTTTTTTACTTTAAAGAACAGATTATTTTAACTATAACTTTTATACATGTTTGCTATTTAACTTCTTCCAATCTGTGTTATTCTGTTGATAGGACGATGATAGGAAAAGTAGGAAACGAATGGGAGTGTTTCAAATTTAATGTGCCTCGAAAAAGTCAAATCGATGGTTGTTCCAATCGAATGGAAGAGAGATAGATGCGGCCAAAGCGTACAATGAGCGTAATGGGACACAGCATAACGGGACACTTTTTTGTGCGTGCAGCCGGCATTCATCGATTTATTAGACGTTGTCAAGTCAAAAGAAACTTAGAGACTGGTTGCATTATTTATACAATACCACAAATTCTTACATTAATAACCACAATCCTAATGTGCCTTAGTGCTCTGCAATCTCCCACCTATCATGGGATGAAGCAAAAATTATTAAGTACATCACACAAAGGAATAGAGAGGAATGTGTATATTTTCAGGGATTCAAAGATAACAGCACAAAAGCAGTAAATATAATAGCAGAGCTACTGTCAAATTATCTGTATCTTTTTAGCAGCAACTGTTAAAATTTATGATGAAAATATGCATGGACATTAACACCAAATCATGTGATTAAACTGGTCATAACAATTTTTGGGATTCAGTTTTAAATATCAAATTTGTGTTACCTTTACGTAAAAAGTGAAGGGAAAAATTAATTTTTTGGAAAAAGTTTGGATTTGTGGAAATGAGAGCGAAATTTGAATTTTCAAGGAAAATCACCCATTTTTCCATATTTTATTAAAAATAACCCGTAAATCCATTTTCGCGGTATATCTCGGTAACATTTATTCAAGAGCAATAGTTAATTATAACTTCCAAATTAAAAAAAGTTGAAAAACAAATTTAATAATGAATATTTTTAGTTATTTTCTTATGTTTATATGAACTTTCTTTTATCAAACCTCAAACATAATCTCCCATCATATTATTGGTACTGCAGATATCATGTGTCTTTTTTCTCCTTGAGACCAAGCTAAAAAAAAAAAAGCAATAATCATGAATGCAAATTTCATATTTTAAAAACAATAATATAAATACTGTTGATATAAACTCAAATGAATTAAGTGTAAGACATAAATACAGGAAATATAACTTCCACTTTACAATTTACTGATAATGTGCAAAAAAATTGTTAACCTCAGCTTCCAAACTTGAGACAAATAGTAAAGGTAATGAGTTCAAAAAAGATTAATTTTCATTTTAGTCATTCTTTTTAAAATTAACTGTTAAATTATGCAAACATTTTGAATTAATTTTAAGTTAAGGAAAATCGTCAAAATCAAGGTGAATTAGTGTTATTTGATGATATTTTTCCCATAAGAGTATTTATGTATTGTTCAAGTTATAAACTATTAGTATGTTTAAATTTTTTTTTAAGTTTGAATCTTATATTTTATGTTTTAACGTATTTATGCAGTTAACACAGGAGAAATGAGAGCCCTATTTTTTTCTTGATTGCAAATTTTTAGCTTGAAATAGGCTTCAGAAACTTCACAGAGCTTTAAATTTGTCGCCAAAGAAAAATTTGTGCTTCAGACTTTAATGAATTCACCACAAATAAAACAAAATAAATCATGATCATTATTATACTGTCTTGATGCAATTATTTTGAGTCAATAAAACCAAAGAATGGTTCCTGCAGCTGTAATAGGCATGTAAAAACTTACCCTTGTCCACTCCACAAATGTTAAATGACTTGCAGCCATTTAATTTTAAAGTGCTACCACCTATTGCTCATAAAAACTGATCATATGCTTAGAAGGATTCATGGTGTCAGCCACAAGTATTATCATATTTTACGTAAGTTTAAGGTTTTAAATTATTTTTTATAGCATATCTCTTATTTGCTTGGTTGATTAAATTTTCGTATGATTTAATATAGTTTATAGATGTTTATTATATTTATTTTATTTGATTACCAATGCCTAGGCACAGGGATGGTTCTAAAATTTTCTAGAACATTTGGATAGTGAAATAATAATAGCATGAAAATGAGGACAGGTGATTTGTCTTATCGAAACTGTGGTGTTGGACGGAAGTTGCTAGAAATCATGGTCCGTTTTCACCATGTCTTGATAATGGTTATAATTAAAGGTGCTCTGTGATTGGCTTATGACTCTAACTCCTTCCAGTGGGGAAGAAGGTGGAATCGTAGGTTGTCATCATTCAGTCCTTGCTTGGATATCGGCCTAGACAGTCACGATTCGGGTAGTGGCTCATAAATTATTTGATGTAGTTCTTTTGGGAAACTTTTGAACTTGAATATTTTTAACACAGGCAGCAGCGTAGGCTGACATGGCATCTTTTGTGTAATTGGTGGCCATGCCGAGAAGAAATGGTCTCTCTGCCATTTTTACCATTAGTTCCAGCAACCACCGGATGTTAATATTGTTAAAAGGAGAAACATTGAACATTTCCATAATTCATTTTTCCGAGCAATGAACAGAGTTACTACCCAGAAATATTTTTTTTTTACATTTAAATCGTGGCCATGCTGGATTAGCAGTTTTTCCAGATTGTTGAAAATCAACACAGTTTTAATGGGAATACCAAAAAAAATAATAATAATAAAATAAAAATTAATATACAGTAAAATTATATCCAAAATATGTTTTAATAAGCTTATCTACAGAAAAACAAAACAAATAGATTAACATTAGTCTCCTTCAAAAAATCATTATGGAAATGTATCCGTAAAATGTAACATACTATTAGAAAACCCGAAACACTGTATGGATATGAAAACTGAAAATAACTATTAACTCTGATCAATTTAAAATGGCTTGATTGGTACTGGATTACAGAATTTGCTGAACCACAGAACCCAGGATTAAAGACCTTACACTGTAGTATCATTTTTTGTATGTAAAGTTTAAACAAATAAAACAGTACAAGTACTCATTTCTCCAGTCAATATCTATAGTATATATTTGCATTTACTGTAAATTCATGCATTTTATAGTCCCAATGAACATGAGTATAATGTAATTAAAAATATTAACTGCAATAATATCGCAAAAAATACTTACATCTAGTTCAGCAAGTTGCACATCCATTTTCCTGCCACTTTCTCTGAGATCAATAACTTTCTTGAAATATTTACACAACAAAGACCGTATTTCAACTATAGATAGGTTCATTAAGCGTGCCAATAACAATTCTTCATTCTGAAACAATAAATAACACAAAAAGTAGATATTTACCAACAGGTATGATAGTTATAAAACAATCTCATTTTTTTATTCATGGTGAGAAACTTAACTTAATGTTACAAATTACTTTTGACAGTGTGCTGAAATTTATGAACATAAATATATTCTAAAGTAATTTTCTTTTGTTAAAATGAAATTATATTTAATACCCAATATAGCAAAGGCCTACTAGATATATTTTATTCACTGCATTTCTGATATGACTCGCAGTAACATAAAAATACGATTACTAGAATTTTTTAATATTATTACAACATTGCAGTAGTGAGAAGGTTTTGTTTTGAGATCAGTGGTCCATGGTTTTAAGTAATAAAGCATTAAAACCCACAAAGTTGGAACGCCATTTAAAGACAGTCCACCCTAACTTGAGCGATCAATCTCCTGAATACTTTGCAAAATCTGGAAAAAAAATCTTGCAGCTTCATTTAAGGTTTCTCAGTTAACTGCTAAGGGGGAAAAAAACCTCAACCCATTGGGGAAACCTTAGTGAAGCCATGTTTGATTAAAGCTGTTGAACATGTTCTAGGTGAGGTGGTTTCAAGAAAAATTCAAGAATATCCACAGTCAAACAACACTGCTGAAGGCATGGATTGAAGCAATGTCAAATGATGTAGAAAACCAGATAGTTTGCAGAATAAAGCCTTCCCCATATTTCAGTCTGCAATATGATGAAAGCACTGACACTTCCAAAGGCTACCACATTTTACTACTTATTATGAAATTATTTAGTCCTTGCAGTGACATTTTTTTTAATTGGCCTGGGTTGAATAGGCCTACTAAATATCAGTGTCTGCAGCAAAGGGAAATAAATTAGATCTAAAACACTATTTCCAATTATTTTTATTTTAAAATAGATTGGAAAAATCTCATTTTCAAGATAATTAGCAACTACCTAAAATTAATTCTTTATTTTGAAAACTAAATCAGTAAGTGTATCAGAACACTGTAAGATTCTTTTTCAAGAACATCAGCTTTTGAAGAGTCTGTGGCTGCAGTCTGTTACGTTTCTTGTCTGCTATATCCCCAGCAACACTAAACAGTCTTTTAGAGTTGACAGTGCTCGGAGGAATACTCAAGAACTTCCGTGCCACTGATCTTAGTTTCAAGTGTTGAGGATGATGCCAGTAGTTAAAAATGTCAACACTAATTGACAAATTTGGTTCACTGAGATATTGAGTCAATTCATTTTCTGCAGCTATTTTAATGGGAAGCAAGCCCTATTATCTCTTTGACCACAACTGCTCCATGTACATATGTCAGCAATAGGCCTACTTCAAAGTAATTGTTTGCATGTCAAGAATCACAAATAAAGAAAAGACTATTTGTCATCCTTACCTAATTTTGTAACGAGGATCAACAGCAGTTGCTATCAAGTAGAACGGGTCATCTTTAATATGACCAAATCTTGTATCAAGTGATCGTTTAATATCTCTCGCTAAACCCAATCCTTGAATTGTTAAGATCTTCTCTGCTGCACACTTTAGGCTTGTAATAATAGGTATTATATCTCCGAGTGCAGCTTTAGATGAGCTGAGAGAATGTGTTGCCTCATCAAATAACTTGAGGATCTTCACCAAATTTTCTGCAAGCACCCGGTCACTGTTGGTTAATTCTACATTCAAACTGATTGAGGCAGTGGCCACTGCAATAGCAGTGCGTTGCTTGCACAGCCTCTGCAGCATGTGGAATGTGGAGTTCCAACGCGTGGGTTCGTCTTGGATCAGTTCATGTTGAGGAAGTCCCAAGGATACTTGTGTCTGCCTCAGAACTTTCGAAGAATTAGTTGAATGATGGAAGTGAGTAACTATTTTTTGCAATTTGACACAAGGTTCGAGACAGAACTCTTGATGAAACAACTGTCTTTCAATACAAGTTGAAGTGTATGTATGTTGCATGTTAAACCCTTAACAGGTGAATGTGTTGATGAAAGGGCCAACTTCATGTTCGCAGCACCATCGTTACTGTGACAACTATTATGTTGGAGAGCCCCCACTTATAAAACACAGTTTCCAAATTTTCTACAACCAATGCCGCAGTATGTGAGGCACCTTCGAAAAGAATCACCTCCAGAGCCAGTTCTGTGAGTGCCCAGTCTTCTTTAATGAAATGGGCTGTAACACTAAGGTAGTCTTGTCCTCGGACAGATGTCCAAATGTCACTAGTTACTGCGATGTTTTCTGCACTTGCTACTTCATTCATGACTTGACACTTCAATTTCTCATACATATCTGGTATCACAGTATTTGCCAGATGCTGCCTTGTTACCATATGGTATCTTAGCTCTAGATGGGAAATTAATCTGCGAAAACCGATATCTTAAACAACAGAAAATGGTTGACTGTCAGTGCAGACCATTTCTGCTATTTTTTTGGTTATTGCCTTACTCCTGGGATCATCACTGCCAAACATCTTTTTTTTGTTTATGATGGCCATCAATGTTGGTTGCCTTAGAACTCCGGGTGATGAAGATGAAGCAGTTTTTACTACTTCTTTCTGTAAATTTATTCCTGGAGCTGAAGTTACGGTGGAACTTGAAGATGAAAGGGAAAATGATATTTGTGCACTACTACCAGCACTGAAACTGGGGATGCCAGGATCATCTTCACTTTGTGAACTTGATATAGGATTAGTGTGTGACACAACACGGTTTTTAACAATGACGATGTCATGTTTCCTTCGCAAGTGATTTTGAAGATTTGTGGTACTGAATGTTCGTTTGTTTTTTCCACCTCTCTTAATACAACATTTGCACAAATTACAAATCGTGATCGACTCGTCAGTTGCTTTAACGGAAAAATAATTCCAAACAGTACTCTTTGCCATCGCATTTACTAATTATAACCAAACACTCAAACAGCACCTCACATTGGAAGCTTTCTATATAATTTTGACGTGAATTGTTTACGTTAGGAAGATCAATGTTATAAGTTTGGCACACTAAATGGTTTCGCCGCTAGATAGCAGTGTTGTTCGATCCAAGCACCACATTAATTTGTTTTAATGCTTTTATGGCGGTCTCTTGCATATTCATTTCAAAGTGAAAGAGTAATTTGTGTATAACTTGTCAGTTCATATTAAATTCAGAATAAGAAAAGCGTAAATTTTATCTTGTAGTAGAATTAACCTTAAAATTGCTTAAAAAAAACTTAGTACCAACACATCTGCAAGAAATTACCGTTAAACTAATAGTTTTTCTTCACGTACGCAAAACCAACAAAAAAAGTTCTAGAATTAATATATTCTTAATGGAAAAATTGTTCATTACAATTTCCGCAATCAAAACGCATTCAACTAAATACCAAACAAACTAACGTATTTGACTTACCGTCGCGTAAACCTCTCACTCTCACCACCACAGCCGGGCATTTTTTTTTGAAAATAAAAAAACGTAAACAAGATATACTGCTGCTATGCCAGCACACCTAGCGACCGAATTTTTTCCCGTGCCAAACTCGCCCATTAGACAATCCGTTTTCTTCCTAACCTGTAGTAGAATTAACCTTAATTACCCGCAAGAAACGACAGATTAACATGCGTGAAATTCGTGAAATTAGTTTTTATTTAAAATGAAATATTTTTTGTATTAATTTTTAGTGTTCATAATTACACGCAATCATTGCAGCACAGGTTTTTTTACCACTGGAAAAAATAACATTGTTCGGCCTTATGAGGTTTTGGTAATTGTTTGAGTGTTTCCATTAATATAAATCTGGGTAAAGTAGTGAAGTATGTACTGAACTTTAATTAAAAAATTATCTGTATAAAGTATAAATCTATAAATTATTACAATCGGAATCGGAATAAATCGGCGTTTTCCGATTCTTTGAGAATCAGTGATTTACATGAAATCGCCTGTTCCGATCTCTTGCCGATGCATCGGTAACATCCCCAATGCACATATTGTTCAGGATGGTTAAATGCCGGAATAAGCATGTTCTGGTTCGGGTGAAACTCAGATGTCACTTAAAGTCATTTGGTGCCTCAGATTAGAGATTAAAGTTTTTATGGGCAGAACATGTCATGTTGTCAGCTTTTATAAAGATACATATTGTGATTAATTCTGATATGGTTTGCCGTTAGAAATAAATTGCAGTGGGGGTTTAAGTATATGTATGATATGCCTTCAAGTTTCTCCTTCGACATATCCAAGCACAGCTTGACACCAAGCAATTAATCATTGAGTTAATTTTTTGATTTTCTGATTTTTTGTATGTTGATGGTTATACTCAATCCCCGTTGGGTACATATTATCCAAAACAGATTAAAGGTTGACTTGTATTAAAACTAAAATAAGTTATGTCTAAAAATTCAGCTAAATATTATTAAAGGAATGGCAAAACCAGCTAGCACAAAAATAAAGAGAAATGCAAGGTTTAAAAGATGGCCGCATCAGGAAAATGAGTCATTCACAATTACACTGAAAATGCTCTGGCTGAAGCTTTGCATGCAATTAAGGGAAAATGAAATAGGTATTAGAGCAGCAAGTCGTGAGTTTTGGGTACCAAGAGGTTCAATACAATATCGGCTTCATGGAAAAGTTGAAGAAGGTCTGAGGAAAATGGGTCCACCCACAGTTTTAACAGAAGAAAAAGACATAACTTGTTACATGGCTAATAAATTTAGCTAAAAGTGGTTTCCCCAGATAAAGGAAAAAGCTGTTAAATTCTGTGCAAAAAAATAATTAAGAAATCAAACAGAGAAACTGCTTTTATGGACCGCTGCCCTGGAAATAAATTGTATTTTGAATTCATGATGTGACACCCAGAATTAGTATACAGAACAACTGATGAAAGTTTAACAAAGGGCTGAGCAATTGTTACTAAAGAATATATATGAAAATGGTTTAGATACTTAGAAGAATATTTGAAAAAAAGCAATGCCAAAAATAACTTTCAGGACCCAAGTCGGATACCAAATGGAGATGAAACAAGTTTAGTTTATGTCCAAATAGTGACAGAGTGATAGCTCCCAAAGGGTGTAGAGATTTGTAAGAAGAAAAATTGGGAAACGAAAAAGAGACTAACACTATCTTTTTGGTTTTCACAGTCAGTGGCCAAATTATTTTCCCAATGGTGGTTTTCTTACATGTGTGGCCTCCTCATGAGGTGATTAACAGAATTCATGAAGAGTGGTGTTTAGTGAGAAGCAAAAGTGGTTCGATTATAAGTAAAATTTTGTTTGAATACATAGCCAATGGAGTATGTAAGTGGCTGGAGAGCAAACGTTTAATGAAACTCGTCCTTTTGTTTGAGTGATTTTTGAAGTATGAATGGTATCATACTATATGCTTTACCCCCCCTATATATACATGTGTATGTATATACATGTGTATGTATATACATATATATGTATATAGAGGGTGTCTTGGTTCCTTATGGCCAAACACTGGAAATCAATTGTACATTATAATCTAACAAAAAATTATTTTTAGTAAATTTTCGAAAAATCCTTCATTCAGGAGATATTTTCATTTGGTATTTTTTTCCAACTTTTCACTACCTTATCACAAAAAATTGCTAATGATTTCAGATGTACTTAGGCTACAACAAATTCACTAACACCATTTGAAAAAACATTACATTTTCCTTCAGAAAATATTATTTTTAATCTTTATAGTCACTTAAAAGGTTTGCCAGCAGCAGTTCAAACAGTTAAAGATTTCAAGCACCGAAAGTGTGAAATATTTTGTATCCTAAATGGATTTTTTTAATAAAATATAACTCATAAAATTTTACAAAAAACTTCATCTAATGGACTTCAATTTGGTATATTCAAATATGGATATAACATTGCAGTAGGGTTAGAAAATTATGATTAAATATAGGCAAACACACTTCAAAATGAAATTTTTAGGATTAAGAGAATAAACAAAAACTTGTTAGAATTAAAAATTGATACCTTCGATCTGTTACTGTAATAATCGTAATAATTGCACATTTCAAAGTGTACAATTTTATTTCCACCATATGTTCTAGGTGCTGTATTACTTTTTGATCAGTCAGTAAAGTGAAATCTCATTAAAACATACCTGAAAAAACCCACGTTTTGGGTACCTAATAATTAATGTAGTATATACTCCTTAAAAATCAACATTTGGGTACTTAATAATAAAGTACTTTATACTAAACTGTTGCAAAGAGAAAAACATCTACTAGGGATATGAAATTATCTACTTTAAAGTAAGAAATTTTTTAAAGTGAAGTACTATATAATGATATCCAACTGCATGAAGACTTAGTTAATTTAAATATCATATTACTATATTGTGATTCTAATATCCTAAAATTATTCCAATTTAATGCATTTATTTAATTTGGAACCACTTTCCTTGGCCTACAGGCATTTTCACAAAATCACACGAATACTATTTAAAATTTTACACTTACATGACAGCCACATAATTTTGATTGAATGATTGATTGATCGTTAGACTTGCAATTGGGCTTCCGCCCAGTGGCAAGGAGTCCCCCTCCCCTACTCACCCAATTTCTGGAGCCACTTCCTTAAGTTCTTTCCTCTTCTCACATCCAGTATCTTTCTCTCAATTCTATTGCACTCCCTCCCTGTCCTTACCAGGAATATTTGCCTTCCTCTTTTTATTCTTCTCTTTGAAAAGTAATTAACAATAATTTATTACTTCTTTTATACAAAAATTACAAATTAAAAAATGGCAGATGGTTCCTGAATGTGTAACTTCCTCCATTTATAGCGTTATTTTTTTTTTAAATTTACATGATGTATTATTGTTAACCTATGAATGTTCCATTAAAAATGGTTGGCTAAGAGAAATCAAGCAAAAGGGCCTAGGTTTAACCAAAAAGACTTGCATCTTCCAGAATCAAAACCAAGCTAATATTTTCCACTTCAGGTCTAAACAGAGTCACTGTATAACTAGTTAATTGCAAAGACTACATATTAAGCAATCAAATGATGAAAGGCATGAATTAACCTTTTCATTTTTTCCTTGATCAAACAGCCCATGTTCATTACTTCCACAGATCAGCTGATTCTTGTATTCAATAGCAGCATCAATAGCTTCAATAGCTTCATCACATTCCAGAAGCTTCCTTTCTTCAGTTGAAGTGAGATACTTTTCCTGGAACATTTTCAGAAACTTTTCAATAAAACACATCACCGACTTATCTATGAAATATTTTGCAGGCTAATTTGTAGAAGTCAATATTTTTGTATGACAACACAGAACTAAAATTTAAACCATCTGGACTCTTAAAAAATTGCACTAAACTTGCTTCTTTAAGCACTACTTTAAGCACTAAGGTGGGAAAAAATTAATATTTTCATGCCTCCTATGCAAAAACCAGACCTTTAAATAATGAAATACACTGTTTAAATAACTGCTTATGTCCCGAGAACTATGAAGATGCAACCATTAAGTAACACAAAATTACTTAAAAACTTAGCCTACTATTGTCACATGGTCAGACAGATATTTTTCTTCACTGTTTTCAAGAAAATAAGATAATATTTTGTAATGAAACAATAATATTATAACAGTTAAGATGGTTATGGTCAAAATTATATTACAGAAGAGCATATACAAAGAATGATCAGCAAAAAATAAACAGAAACATGCACTGCTGCGCACGTTCAACAAAGTAAACATGCACAAACAGCAGAATGCCCAACCTGGCTTTGGTGAACCTGCAGAAACTTTCATAACTGTGGTTTTTCGTAAAGATTTCAAAAGTCAGTGCATGACTACCTAATATTGTGCTCTGTAGTATTTTTATATAATTATTGAAAGCCATAGAACATAAAATCTCTTATTAGTATAATATATGTAAATTATGCAATGAAATCATTGCAAATATTTTTCACTAAAGAGTGGTTGGTGACAGTGACTTTCCTTAAAATCACTGCACTACACAAACAAAACAATTGTTGGTTTTCCTGGTATGAGTAGTTCTCCCCCCCCCCCCCCTTAAAACATTTATCATTTCCCAAATTACCATTATAAAAGTTACAGGAACATCATGAAGACCATCTTGGGTTTCTATTTTTAATTCACACACTATTCCTTGAGCTAGGCAGAGGGTATTAGCATGTCACAGTGACACTAAGGGCAGGATTCATAGTCGAAGGCTTGTTTGGTGAATAAGTAATACTTTATAAAGTAGTGCTTATTCTTCAAGTAGTACTTATTCCAGCAATGAATTCATAAACCTATACTTGATGAAGTAATACTTGAACAAACACTACTTATAATGGCCATGCTGTACTTGATGAAGTATCTTAAAAAGTAAAGGACAAATTTTGTGTCAACGTAATGCAAGCAAATATACCACTGTAAATACATAAGATTACCTGTTTGAAAATAAAAATGCTGATTTTTCAAACCATATATGCGATTAAAATAATGAAATTAATATGTAAGATGATATTTATACTTTATTTGATAGTGAACTTGAATAACATAAATATGAACATGTATTAAAAACTAATTTACAACTACATACATAAATATGTTTTGAATGTTTGTGTTGTTAAATTATGTTGGCCATCTTGTGTCTGTGATCTATAAGCGGGTGAAGTTAACCACGTGGTAGATAAACAACTTTCGTGATTTGTGATGGCTAGTGAAAAAGAGGTTACCAAGCAGGCATCATAATTTGGATGACTACCTATGTTCTTGCTGAATCTGAAACGTCGCTTGAACTCAGAATCACTATACCATTCGAAAGGGTTTAATGCATCTCGTATGTAGCGCTTTGGTGTCCGTACATTGACATGGTCCTCATAAACTTCATCCGCAAGTTGTTTAAAACCGTCCCACTCACCAAAATCCATCATGCTAGCTGCAGAAGAGGTTATGTACGTAGCCTGTATTGTTTACAAAACTAAGTGGCAACGATTTGTTTCGTTTCTTTTCCCCAAATTGAATTTGTTTACTCTCTCAATTTTAATTTAATATATGGAAAAATTAACGGGAATTAATACCTTACATTACCTATTCCTTACAACAAACAAATCCCTACCCGTACTTGAGTCACCTAGATAGCCGACTTCATGAAGTATTACTTATACCAATGAATAAGCATGGCTTATTTGATTATGAATACTTGCGAAACAAGGCAAACTTATTTCATAACTGTGAATTCGTATTGAGCAGTACTTATTTGACGCAGTTCTTCGTGAAGTATTACTTTAAGTAGTCCTAATAAGCAGTGCTCTTTTTGTTCGCTATGAATTTAATGCCATACTTAAGCATGCATATAAGCAGTACTTCTTTCAAGTATTGCTTATATCACCACTATGAATTCCGCCCTAAAGAATTGATTAAATACTGCCTGATCCTAGAACTGGTAAGGAGCCAACTGATCTTCATACTGATGACAGTACTTACAATACAATGAAATACCATAAACAAAAATTACTACATAAATGCCTTAATACAAATACACATTACACACACATACGGTACAAATATTACATGTGTCCACAGAAGTGGCTGGTGAATTCGAAAAATGGTTTTTAACATTTTATAATGTAATATAAAAAAGTAAAACAATTACTCATACCCCCAAAACAATTGGCAGCTCCTATTGAATATGCTTGTAAAACATGTAAAATCATTTTGAACCCCAGAGGTACACATCCATTTTGCTATGAAATAGAGTTGACACAATTAAAACATCCAACCATTTTCCAGGAAATAGCAGAATCATCTAATAAAGAATACTAAGACTAATAAGTTAAAATTTCATAAAGAAAGCCAAGAAAAAGAAAACTATCTCGCCTGAAAAATAAACACTTTGTGACAAGGCATCCTTTACCTTTGGGGTACAGCATTTAACTAATATTTTAGATGGAACTTTGATATTACATGCCAGATTGGTACTCCAAATATATCGTAAGTCAGATTTATTGAGTAGAATTTATTGTTGTCACTGTTTTTATCTGATAATGGCAATCGTGCCATAATTTTGAAATGCAAATTTGTCTGAAAGTTAAAGTGGGTTCAAGAGTTCAAGAGATAAATATAAAATACCTGCATAACAGACCAGTA
The DNA here is from genome assembly GCF_032445375.1 of Bacillus rossius redtenbacheri. NCBI lineage: Eukaryota > Metazoa > Arthropoda > Insecta > Phasmatodea > Bacillidae > Bacillus > Bacillus rossius. The sequence goes on from NC_086331.1 coordinate 78,057,148, forward strand.
CAAAGGCCTAAATAACACATGTAAATTGTTCTATGAGTGCAATACATAACTTCACGCACACATTCAAAAAAATATATATACAGGAGTTTTAAATACAGTATTATCTATAGCTGCATACTAGCAAAAGAAACACGACCTTGAAACCTGATTTCCGTAAAAGACTGGTGATTAGAGTACACTTCAAATTGTAATTCTCTCCATTGTCAAAACATCATAGGAGATTATATCACTTTGTCATGCACATGCACAAACAGCACTGAAAGTATGCATAAATCCATTGTGTGCATCACAGTGCTGCAACATTAGAGCTCAAAGTTACAGAATAGCTACCCTAGACATTCATCTCAACTAAACGCAAGTGTAAATAATATGGTGCCACAAATCACAACAATTAAAAATAATATTCAACATTTTCTATCCAAAAACTGGCCATTTAAATGCACTTGTGCTCCTTCATACAGACTACTACTGTAAGTACATACATTACATAAATAACAAACACTACATATGTACAGTACACAGATCACATACATAAATGCATACTGTTACGACCTAAGTGGGGAGAACTGGGTTCGTAAGGGATAGCCCAATTAAGTTTACCAATTAAGTTTTATTACAGTTTTAATAATTACTAATATTAACATTACTAATAAATAATTGTACTTAAAAATGTCATATCACCAATCACTGTCACTTAAAAATGTATATTCTCAAGTCACTCAATGTCTGTCAAGTTCCACAGTTTGCATCCCTCACTGGAGCTAGGCTCAAAAGTGGTTCGCCTGTCCAAACACACACAGTCTCGCGCCACTCAGTCATACTCTCTCGGTATCGTCGCTCCGCGTCGCGCCGCACTCGAGGGGGTCTCTTGCCGATGTTGCACTGCCCTTCACTTTCGAAACTCGCTTGAAACCCGCTCGTAACTATCACGGAACTCGTCAAGATACTCGTCGCAGAACTGTGGCGAAGGCCGGCGTCGCTGCCTAAGTACCTGAGGGTCGTCTTTCCAGAACCAACGAGAGTGGCTGTGATGAATTGCGTCATCCCAGGCCAACCTGACACCCGAAAAGTCCAGAAAGGTGTTGCCCAAGGATGATGTGCGGGGAGCGGAAGGGGAAAGGGGTAGCGACAACCCTTGCAATCTGGCCAGGCACGCGTGGCATGCCTTATGTCAGTGGAGAGCACGTGACATGGCGCGTGATGCCAGTGGCCTGGCATGCCTTGGGGAGTGGACGGCATATGACCTGGCACTTGACACCAGTGACTGTGCAGAGCCACCAGCCAGCTCCGAACCTGGCACGTGTCACGGTCCTGTCTGTGTTCGCAACACTGCCTCCTTAAACCTGTTTGGAACAAACAGGTAACGCATCCCTTCCAGCATATTCCCTCAACCAGTCCAAATGTACTACTTTCATCCATCCCCTCTTTCCTCTCTGGATGCAGTAGACCACATCATTTAGCCGCTTTGAGACTTTATACGGGCCTTCCCACACTGCGTGAAGCGTAGGGTACCTTCCCTTCCTTCATTGCGGGTTGTACAGCCACACCAAATTGCCCTCCTGAAATCCGGTTGAGTTAGCCTTCAGGTCGTACCTCGTCTTTATTTGATTCGTCGCTAATTGAAAATTTTTGCGAGCTTCTTCATGTATAAGCACCATTCGCTCCTCTAGACAATTTACTTAATCAGTGATGCTGGTTGGCTCCCTGCGAAGATTACCGAACTTGACATCACAGGGCAGCCTCAATTCCTGTCCAAACACAATACTCGCAGGGGTCTGCCCAGAGGACTCATGGATGGCAGACCTACATGCCATCAGGAACAACTGGATGTGTTGATCCCAATCCTGCTGATGCTCGGCCACAACCTTGGCAAGGTGTTCCTTAAGAGTTCTGTTAAACCTCTCCACCATGCCATTGGACTGAGGATGTAGGGCTGTAGTAGTGGTTTTATTTATTCCCAGCAACCGACACACCTCCTGAAATATTGTTAACTCGAAATTGCGGCCTTGATCTGAGTGGAACTTCATTGGTACCCCAAATCTGCAAGTGAAGTTGTTTACTATTGCATCCACAACAGTGGAGGCTTCTTGATTAGGAAGTGCATAAGCCTCTGGCCACTTACTGAAGTAATGCATTGCTACCAGAATATACCGGTTACCATCTTTAGTCTTGGGAAATGGTCCAGCAATGTCAATGGCAATCCTCTCAAAGGACGCCCCTACATTGTAGGCCCTCATTTTCCCATGACTCAAGTTTGTGGCCCTTTTTTAGCCCAGCATGTTCGCATTGTTAACACCAAGCCTCCACACCCTGGTGACACCTCAACCAATAGTAGCGTTGATGGGTCTTGGCTAGAGTTTTGTTCACCCCTAGATGACCACCAGAGGTACCATTCTGGATTTCCTTCAACACCTCTGCCACTACACTCTTTGGAAGGAGTAGTTGCATTGTAACTAGTTTTCCATTTGGACTCTCCCATGCCCTCATCAGTAGCCCATTCACCATTTTCAAGGAATCCCACTGTGCCCAGTAAGCTTTCACAGCCCTTCGGTCACTGGAGATCTCATGCCATATTAGATTTACAGTACCACTTTCTAGCCAGCTTAAAACAGGTGCCAGGTCAGGATCATGCTGCTGTGCTACTTTCAAGCTGGCATTATCCCATTTATCTTTCCCGTTAGTTATTGTTGTTCGCTGAACATCTTCGATCCCCTCATTTTTCTCCACCCTATTGCAATGGTTGCAGTCTGCCTTGCCAGGTCTTTTGGAGAGGGCATCGACATTGCTGTGAAATCGGCTTTTTCCTGTGTTCCATCCAACAATCATATTGCTGTATCTGTTCAATCCACCAGTAGTATAATTTTTGAAACAGAAGATAAATATACTGTAAATACTTTACGCACATAGTACAAGGTAGAGGATATAAAGCTTATATTTATCCATGAGTGCATTTAAAGATTGTGGTTGCTGGCAGTGGACAAATCATTTTATAACAAACAATACCAAATTGTAGAAAATAAATTATTGTACAATGTGTATATGAATATGAATCTTCCTCACTGATCTCTTCAGCAACGGGACCTTCCAGATTACATTGGGCTCCAAACCAGTATTAACTCTGTGCTCATAAATTTGAGTTACACTTGGTTGTTGTGATTGAACCCATGACCTTTGGCTAGTAAGCATGACACGGGTCGTGGGTTTGATCACAAAGACCCAGTCAACTAAAATTTATGAGTACCGAGTCGGTACCCAAGTGGTTCGGAGCCCACTTAATGAAAGTTTAGTTCCAACATCACTTATAATTTTTTTAATGACAATATTTTTAAAAGAATTAACCAAAACTGTATTAAAATAAGCAGCTAGGCAGTAGTACCAAACTCATTCACAATTCACAATAAACATTTCATTCCCAATGCCTTTAATAATTTTTTGCACTAACATGCATTTTTCAAAGAAATAAAACCGTTAAATAAAGGCAACATAAACAGCATACCTTCTGGAATTTTTCATCCAAACTACAAAGTTGTTCAACCAAGCAGTCCCTAGTTTTCCTCAGGTTCTGTATTTCATGTCGCAGTGCTTCCGTCCCATCTTTATCATTGGTAATTTCTAGATGACCTGATTGTTCCCTAAGAACATGGGCTAAATGTGATATCCTGGTATTTACATCCATTTCGTCCTATAAACATTAAAGAAACCCACACTTATTTTCACCAGAATACAAATTTTCAAGAAAACATTTTAGAGCCAAATCAACAATCAATAATGTGAAGTAATTAAAATTTATTTTTACATTATCATAATTGTGATGCTAAAAATATTATGAAAAAGATAAAGTGCACATAAAATAAACATATTCAAAATATTAGCACCATCTTACTTACTGAATGTTGCAGTGCTTAAAAGTGTACCCATAATGTTAATGCTTAAACCATACTGCCTTGGGTTAAAATATTTTTATGTTAAAAAGAAAACATTGGCCAAGTATATTTTTATTTTTTGTTATATATTTGTACTTCCAGGATTAACATCAGTCTTTGCCATGCACACAGGTGCATATTATATTCGTTGCTGTAAATTGAGAGCAAACATGTAGTTATTTCTGTTAATTTCCTGAGTTTGTTTTATATAAATTATAATCCTATAATGATGATGTCTATAATTTTTACAAAATATAATTTAAATCTTTAGTTAATATGAACATTTCAATGAAACTGAGATAAATAGAATCAAGCTTAGAAAAATGAGATGTAAGTACTGTTATGCTTAGAGGATTTGACAAAGCTCTTATTATTATACAACTAAAGCAATATCTAATCATTATGAAGTTAAACTACACCAAAAACACTTTTTTCTTACTAAATATTGCTCATCACAAAAAAAGCACTCCACAGTTCATTAGCTGAATGGGAATAGCCAGCATGCCACTGAAGTCGTCACAGTAAATAGAAGCGCAGCATATATCAGAAAAACAAAAAAAAAAAACATTAAATGTATTAAACTATTTATAATAAATTACAAGAATAATTAAAAAAATAATTAGGACATTTTCATAGTGAATAATATATACTGATACCCCTTCATGTGCATTTGAAATCATGAATTTTTTTTTTAGTAATAATAGTACATAATTAAATTAATAAACTATTATTTACATAGATTTCCCTCACCTAAATTTAACTAAAGAGTACATCACAGTATTGTGTATGTTATTAATGAGTAACTAATTCTCCAAAAACAAACCATAGAAATTTTTACATTAAATAATACAAATAGGCAAAAAAAGTTTTTGGCAAGAACTATTTGCTGTAGAAATGGTTCCAGTTTATTCACAATATCACAGTAATTTGTGTGGCTATAATTTAAATGCCCCAAACATAAAAATAAATCAACCAAGATTGTGACAATAAGTGAATACCTAGATATTGTATTAAAAAAAAATATAGTTATAGTTTGTAATAAAACAGTATTCATCTTATAATGTAAAAAATATATATACACATTTTTATGTAATGGACTAGTGTTGAGCAACATTTATCTGTGCTGGAACTGGGAACATCATGTGCCACACCCAGGGGTGGTAGAGCAGAGAGGAGGGGCCGGTCGCTGACTGAAGCTTCACCAGCAACAGTGTGGATCAGCAAGCCATTAAGATGAAAGTCTGTTACAACCACAATGTGTTTTAGAAATTTTTAATATTTTCGGTTGACAAAATAAATATAAATCTATTTTATGTACAAAATGTCAACAACTTTAGTATTCCTGTTTGCTTATACTGATATCTATACTAATAATAAAACTGTTCGAGGCAAAAAGTCTGTATACTGAATGAAATGAGAAAAAAACTATTGAAAATGGCTATTTACATTATTGAGAACTAAATTATGTAGTTTTTTGTCTGTTTGTTCGAGCATCAATTGAAAACTACTTAAAATATTTTGATGAATTTTTTTATTATAAAGGGCTTTGGCTAACTAGGCTATATATAATTACAGAATGCCACTCAGGAGGTGAAAAAGGGGTAAATATGGTTAAAATAAAGCATTATAAATGATATTGGGTGCCAATTTTAAACATAGAACACTACCAAAAATAATTTTACCATTTTGTGAAATTCAAAATTAAGGGATGAAAAAGGAGTGAATATTGTTTTAAGATTAATAATTTTTCTTTGAATTTAATAATGGAAAATTTTAAAAAAATTGGGTAAAATAATAAACATACAAAAATTACCAACCACAAATTTACCATTTTGCTTAATTCAAATCCTAAGTTTGGTGAAAGTGGTAGGTGTGTTTTTACAACAGAAAAATACAAACACTTCCAATTCAATTAGAACTAGAAGTAAGAAACTATTAAAAACTTGCATCTAGAGTTACATATTGCTTATTTTTTGTGTTAATTAAAATTTGTCTTATAATAGGGATGAAAACAGTGTAAGTTTTCGTGTATTAAAAAAAAAAAATTTATTTCCAAAACTGATAAAATAAGATGAAAATAAATTGTATAAATAATAAACTAATAATTATTATTTTACTTATTTGTAAGATTCTGCCCCTAAGAGGTGTAAAGGGTTAACTTGTCATGAATGTATTTGTAGTAAATTAGCTTATAAGTGTTTAAGTTTTGTAAATGTAATCATGATAATTTTTTAACTAACAGCACGGTGTGCTTTTCACTACATGATAATATCGAAATACTTTAATGTAGCCACAGGAACAATTACAAACACCACTTCGGAAAAGTTTTTATTTACAAAACAAATGCATCTGCAGGTGCAATATTAAGAATACACTGTTCTGATTTCCTTGCCTATTGTCTGGATGTGAATAACCTTGGAATTAAAATTTTTAAGGTATGTTCTACAATTTTCTTTTGTAACTAATGAGGGCTGTTTTTTATACTGTTGTAATCTTTTTCAAAGATGTCACAGCATGTATAATAATTAATGGGTATGGACAAGTAATGATAAAATGGCAATAGTAAACATTTTGCACCACTTCATACATACTATGTGTGTTATGCATTAACTTCTATGAGAAGTGAAAGTTGTAGGTATGAGGCAGCAGTTTACTCGGCAGCATGGCAGTATGATATTGTTTGTGTTTATATCAAGTGTGAAACATATTGTAATAAATATGTTCTTTGTATTCCCAGCTAACAAGAAAAACCTTATTCACAAGAGTTAATACCATTAATAAAAATAATATGTTTCCTGTATGAATATAAACTGCATTTTTATAATATAATACTTAAGAACCTACAAATATTTCGGCCATCACACGCTATTGCTTTCATTCTGACATAATAGTAACAAAGCATTCATACCTTAGGTTTAGATTTTTCCTGGCAAAGTTTTTCTTTCAAAAATGCTTCCCTCTTCTCCAAAACACTTTTCTGCTTCAGCGTATCCTCATGCAAGTGCAATGCTGATTTCTGGATGTTCATTAATCTAGTTTCTTCTTCTTGAATCCAATGTAACTGATTTAATGGATTACTTTCAGCCATCTGAAATTAAAACAATATCATTAATTAAATTTAAGTAAGCAAACAAATTTATTTCCAAGTAACAAACTGTATTCAGCTATAAATTATGTACAACAAACCCTTCAAACTAGTCCATTACACAAAATAAAACACTAAAATAGTAGGGCAATAAGCAATAGTGATAGTGCAAATAACCAATACTGAGATTACATCTCTTGTACTTCCAAGGCAGAAAAAGAGCACCCCTACACAATAAATATCCACAGGGGAGGCAAGTGGCTGACCAATTTTTATCAGCTACTATGCATGATATACATCACCTTGAGGTCAGCGAGGTTCTTAGAGCAATACAAGTTTCACTCAATGCATCTGCACAAACATGCTTGTCATTGTCATTGTCATTGTCATTGTCATTGTCAATTAACTAAACACTGCAATGAAACAAAATTACAAAGTTTTTCTTTGGACTTCAGATTTTTTTTTCAGTTTTTCCTTTTTTATTAAGTGAAATGCATAGGTTTTGCTGGTTTTTCTAGAGGTTCTGTAGAAGTTACGTTAGTTGTGGCTGAGCTGGTTACTCGGCAATTACATGTCTGAGTCATGCTAGGGCACACCTTCACTCATGCATGGCCTGTTGACGGCGCCTGAGGTATGCCAGTCAGAGTGTCCGGTCAAGTGCAACTGAGCTTTAAGGAACGTGGCTTCTGCATGACCAAGTGAGACTCTGGCACAAACCATCACATATTTTCTAGAGTTGGAGTGGATTCGGGCTCGAGGAATGGCCGGAGATGTCTGTTTGTGCGAGAAGTAATTTTCGTCCTTCTTTGTTGGCTGAATCTCTGTAAGGCCAGAGGATCCTATGATGATCGATAATCATGTGAAATTACAGATGAGAACTATTTGTTGTGTTTTTTTTTTTAATTTTAGTTATTAGAGATGAATAATGAACTTTTAGTTTTTCTTTCGTTCAGGTCTACCACCACCATTCAATATTTTAAGTTAATTTCATTGCAGTATGTTAAGTGTAATCTTATTCCTTGAAAGCTGGCTCCATTCATCGGTTAACCCCAGTAAAGATAAAAAATTTTTGTTGAGTATTATGCCAAGAAAACATAGTAAGCAATACTCATAACCAAGACATAACAGGTACGACAGACCCGAGCTGGACATAAATGATTTTTGATTGTTGATGTGAGACATTTAATGTTTAGGGTAATCATATGTTTGTAATTTATAAAATAAGTTTTATTTTTGTGATAAGGTTCGTTTTAAACAAGAGAGTAAAAGATAATGAACTATTAAATTTGAGCCCTGCCAACCACATTTTTTGGTGGTTTTATTTAATAAATTATTTAATTTTTTTTTATTATTCTATTTTGGTCATCCTATAACTTTCGGCAAATTATTTATTTTCTTAAGGCTCTTGAGTTTTGTTTCTACACTTATGTATCTGAATGCAATCCTAGTAGGTACTTCTCTATCCTAGAGAGTTGTTATTAATAGTGTCCCTACCATATGAATTGGATTAATTTAGTGTAGTAATTTTTTTTATTGTTATTTTGTGTTATATCCCGTTCCAATTTGTTTATGTACCAAACAAATACTGGGGTGGTGGACTGCCACAGTGACTGCTTTTTTACACAGTTTAGTGTGATGTTCAACAGGACCATATTTCTTTTCATTACATTTTCATTTTCGTTCATACATTCTATCTCATCCCCATATTTCATTCATGAAACCTGTCCAAGATATATTTTGAGCTATGGTGTGACAATATTTAAGAACAAGGGTGCATTTTATCATAATGGTCTTGTATGACTTTGATATCTAGCTCACAAGCCTGTCATGACTGTTGTATATATGATGAGATGTGTTAAAAAAGAAACAGAACTTTTGAAATAGCACGCCAACCGGCAGACGGAGCGCGCAGACGCTACTTAACTCACCTAGTGGTAGGTTTATGCACAAGCTGCTATTTGCCATGTTTTGCTATGACCGTTAGTTGGTGAATTACAGCCGCTGAAGTGAGCACGTGCCCAAGTCGTTTATCAGATTAGTGACAAAGTAACAATGAAAGAGATTGAAGAACAACGTATGTGTGGGGAATTTGGCTACAAACTTGGCAAAACTTTTACAGAGACATTTCAATTGCTTAGCCAAGCATACGGGAAGGACTGTATCAGTCGCACTCAGTGCCATGATTGGTTTAAGAGTTTATAACACGGCAGAATGTCGGTCTGTGACGATCCCTAGCTTGGACGACATTCCACATTAACAGATGATGAACATGTCGAGAGTGTTCATGCTGCAATTCGTAGAAATCGTCATTTATCTGTTCGAGAAGTTGCAGACGAAGTGGGCAAACTTGTGATGTATCATGTGAGTGTAAAATTCAAGCCGAATTTGTTGACTGACGATCAGAAACAGACATTCTGTAGAGATCACTGCTTTGAAGATGTGTTGTTTCATGCACCGGCCACCCAGTTTTCTGTAATTGATTATAATGGAGTTTTGCTGGCTTGTATAATCCTTTAATGTTTCAGGATCTTAGGTAATATCTTTTAAATTATGTGCCATGGTACGGTAAATATAAAGGTAATTCTGTAAATGCATGCATGCATCATAACTTGTATATTCATTATATTTAGCTTTGAGTGTAATGCAATTCATACATGCATTTTATACCCTTTGCCTATTACAATTTGTACCTAGATAATTGTGTCATTAGTTATTTCAGACACAAAGTTCTTTACTTAGATGTGAATTTTTTTTATTGGCAGTATTTGTATTGGCTGAGTCTTGCTATGCCAATTTACATAATCATAAATTGTTATCATACCATAATTATAAATTTCTCGTGTGTGCCATCTCTAAGCATGTTATGCACCATTGTTTTTCAGTTCTTATTTAGTAACTTTAAACTATTATTGAACACAGGATTTAAATTATACATTAAATATATGGAAAATATAAGTTTATATATAGGAAGTGGTTCGCATGTTGGGTATAAAGAATATGGTTACATAAAATTATTTTATAATTGGTAGTGTTTTACTAAATATAACTGGTATGGCAAAAAATTTCTCATTAAGTTTATTAAAATTTGAGATCAGTCTAAAAATAATTTCATTATTTTTGTTGAATGTACACAAAGTTGTTACTAAATGAGTATGAAATTGGGGAACTCTTTAAGTCCATTATTATCCAGTAAATATTTAAAACTTATTTTTAAACTGTAACAATTATATACAAAAAGTGAATCTTAATGATCTGCGGTCTGAAAGGATAGCTAAATTAGGTGAAGGAAATTGTTTTAGATTAATAAGTATGATTATTTTGTTTTGTATGCTTTCAATTTCATTACTATCAGATGTATTCATTTCTTCAAAATAACTGAACAATATTCTAATAGAGATCTAATTAATGCTAATTAAAGTCAAAGAATGGAATCTGAATTAATAACATAAAAAGTGATGTATTTAATTATAGCTAGAGTTCTTCAGAAACTAAAGATTAAATAATCCACATGAAGATTATAGTATAAGTTAGAATCTAAAGTGGTACGGAGATCTTTTAAAGTGAAAGATTTGCGAACTAAAGTGTTATGTAATTTGTAATAATTTTCAATAGGGAGATATTGCCTAGTAACATATATTATTTTGGTTTTTTATTTGTTGAGAGCAACAAGATTATGTTTTCACCACTTGTTAATTTCATTAATGTCAGTTTGGATTAATAAAAAATGATTCGGTGTGGTAATTTAACTAAACATTTTGAGATAGTCAGCAAACAGTACCCCAGTAGAGTGATTAAGACCCTGAGCGATGTCATCAATACATATATAGGAGAGTAGAGGTGACAACGTACCATCCTGTGGGACTCCAGAACTAGTTTTAAAAAGTCAGGTGTTACAGTTGTTAATGGATACCAAAATAACTTTTATTTTTAAAATAACTAGAGAACCAGTTGCAGGGTGTCTACCAGATCTAGTAGATGAAATTCCCTGATTTTTCCAGGTTTTCCCAGTCTAAAACGGAATTTTTCCAAGTTTTCTTTAACACTATTACGACATTCCACGTAACTGAAAAAACTGCATAACCGTACATTGACGGGTTTCAAAGTATTTCAACTCACTTAAATTAGTAAAAAAAATTACCTTCTTCCAGACGTGGCCAAAGTGACTCAATTGATGACAAATAAAACATGCTGCTACAAATATTTCACACACTTACTTTTGCAAAAACATTAGTAAAAGGAAGCTCTCATAAATTTCGCAGTGACTCAACTTTTGTGTCTATTGCACGTTTCAGAACGAGCCAAATACAACACTCGAGCTTTCTTCAACTGCAATGCCTTGATCTCCTCTTCAACTAATCTTTTTTCTGCCTTCTTCTTGTCTGTAGCTTCCTTTCTTTTTGTTTTGTTTGCAGGGCTTCCTTACGCCTACAACTATAACATGCACTTGGTGATATGAACATGGTCTACACCTACAGAACGTTGAACAAAGTCGTACACTTGTCTTTGTGCAATCAGTGTTTCTTCCTGCAAGTTTTCAGTCAGCAGATTAGAATTCATTGAAAATCCTCTTTCCAATGATGAATTTCCATGGGAAAGTACAAACATCATCCTCACAAACTTTAGAAGGCCTGTTTTGGCAGCTACTGTATGTACCTTAAGAATAAGCATCCACGAGTGATCAAGGCGCCCGTCTTCTCGAGAAAAAGACGAAAACAGTAGTAGTATGTTTTTGGGCCCCTACGTCAGGCTTCAGGCTAGGTGCCGAGGTGCCGACCGCCATCTTGGATTGTGACATCACGGCGGGCATCTTGGATGGTTGTGTCTTGACCTTTGACCTTGACCTTCAAAATGCGCCAAAATTGCCCAAATTCCTCAAAAATCGCCACAATTTCCATTTTTTTGGAAACAAATTCCGCCAAAAAATCTCAAAAAATTCCACAATTCAAAAATTAGGATTTCGAAAAACCTCAAAAGTCATTTTGCCTTAGAAAGAACCCAAAATCCAAAAATCGGCTTAAGCATCTTTATAGCTAGCCACTTTAAGCCGCCGAGGTCATGAACTTGAAAATTAGGATTCCATGGCAGCCATTTTGAATCATGATGTCACCACCGTTGCAATTTCCGTTACGTCCGCCATCTTTAACTTATTTTATTTATTATCCGATTGTAATGAAAAATATTTTAAAATTTATAAAAAAAATTAAATTAATTAAATTTTAATAAATTTTTTTTATAAAACATATATGAACGACACGGAACTCGGAGTCCTCGGTTCGAAACCGGTGAGGGCAAAAAAATGGCGTCCGATCCTTCCCTCGTTGTGGCTGCAGGCAGACTGACCCCCACCACTTATTTCAAAGTATATATATTGTCACCTAGTATGACGTCATGTCCGCCATCTTGAAAATCCGTAATTTATATGTTAGAAAAACAGGAAAAAATTAAAAAATCATTAAAAAAATTAACTAATCGAATTCAATAATAAAAATTTAGAAATACCGTTGCACTTTTCGTTACGACCAACATCTTGGAATCATGTAATTATTTAGCTAGAAATTTGGGAAAAATTCCAAAAATCACCAAAAAAATTGACAATCAATATACTGATTGATCCGGTCAGTTCCTGTCCTTGGTTCTATACTTGATCGAGTCACTATATTTTCAGTTTATTTAAAAAATAATATATATTCAAAAAACCATGTTCAAAATTCTTAAAGAGACTTTAAATCATCTACTACCATCATCCTATCAGCCATCAAGACCACCATATTGGAAATTCGTAATTATTTAGCTATAACTCCGGAAAAAGTTCAAAATTCATTAAATAAATTTGCAACCAATAAAATGATTACTTATATCGACTTAGGTCCTTAGTACGATTCGGAATGACGATGAAAAAAAATTAAATATAACATCAATATAACATAATAGTGACAGGTTCGAGAAATAAAATTACTCAAGTTCTTTCACAAAATAAATTTTATTACTTAATTTCTATTCTACTACACGATCACTTGCGAAGGTTGGTAATCTTATAAACATTTAGGTCTGCATAGGTGTGAAATGACTAATTCTTAGCTCCAATTGGTTTATACTAGACAGAGTCCAACCACAACCTTTACTGACATAGTTCTCCTCCTCTTGACAGAGTTTCTGGATACTGTGTTTAACAGATTGCTTCACATCGTCAGAATTGTAAATTACTGCAACCAATGTCTTGAATGCACACTTCTTCACTTCGTCATCGAATGGATACGGCTTTCCATATATACAGTCCAACCATAAATTATATTTTAATGGACCGTTTGTTACTACGCCATCAGTAAGCTGATTGATTATGTTCTGTCTAATATCACCAAGAAAATTACAAATGTCTTTTGACTTACCTAACGCATTTAGATAATAGTAATCTTTCAAAGCTCCACGAAATGCAGACTGCACCAAGTAGAACCCATTATCATTCACTTGTAATGCGCCGATCACATTCTTAGGTTTATTTTCATGTCCAATCGGTTGCTGCACATCGGTTTTCTTGCTTGTACGCTTACGAATCTCCAATTCAAAGCGAGGAAGCGAAATTTCTACAGGTAATTCTTCAGTACACACACGGACTTTACCATTGCATTTTTTCACATGTCACCGCAAACTATCAATACGTGTAAACAAACATGACACCCATCACAGCGAAACTTTATACGGGATGGATTCTTCTTGCATTTACTCCGTTCATGTCTCCGTGCATCATGAGAAAATGTGAACGATGTATCACAGTAGCTGCAAGGATACAGTGGTGATGAAGACGAGCCTTTCAGACCTGATCCAGATACTGACGTTGCCGCAGTTGCGCCATCTCCAGGCATACTCTTATGAACATCAATGCATCGTTGTTGAATAGAAACCTTTACATTCTGATGAACAGCAAAACCTGTGCTTGTCTTCATGTGCGTTTTCATATTATCTTTTCTGGCAAACTTCTTATGGCATTTCTCACAAACAAACATTTTACGATAAAGGTTCTTGGCACATTCTCTCTTATCGTGTCGTCGTGGATTGCTGTTGTTTGTGAAAATCTTGTCACAGTAACAGCACCGATGTTCGTTAGTTGCTGTTGAATCACCAGCCATTGAAGTCTCCATCGAGGGTGAAACGAAGTTCGTCGAGGTTTCCTGTGTAGCCAGCACCACCAGCATTAAAGTCTCTTCTGCTGGTGGTATCGCGACTGTTGAAGCCTCCTACAATGTTGACATCCTCGTTGTCGACAGGATCTGCTCCTTCCTCGTCGCCGCTGACGTCAGGGTTCCCGTAGGCGATGGTAAAACGTCCATCTAGTTCATCGTTTTAGACGGTAAAGATGCCAGCGAGTTCACAAGAACAGGTAATTACGCGACTTATGCACCAGAAGAAACAAACTAGGTGATCCTTACACTGACGTCAGCAACAAACTGAGCGACCTGCTGTCTAGGACTCGCTTATATACATGTACCGGATGGAATAATACGCTAGTCAAATCAAGAACCAATTACTATAATACTCGAGTCAAAACATCATTTAAAAAAGAAGTACACCAAAATAAGGTAACACATTTGGAAGCAAATTCGACAAATGAAATGGACACACAATGCACGCACTAGCAGCTTTCATCACAAAGTCAACATTTAAATTTCATTCAAGCGAAGTATCAAGCCAATGTCACATCATCATATTAACATCCTATTGGTCATACTATCCTCAAAATTTTACAGTCTTATAAATCACACCAGTTATAGAAGGACTTATAGTTTATAGCACACAACATTTCAGTCATTTTTCTTTAACAAATTCATATTTTAAAAATGTAAAATGTAAGTACTTGTTGAATCGAAGAGCCAGGTACGTAAATATTTTATATACTTTATGTACACTGTAGATGCCAAGAGCTTGAAAGTACATATGTAAGAAAGATATTTAATAAAACTCATATTAAATTGTATATATATATATTCCCAATAATATACATAATATCAAAAAAAAGTAGGTTTTATTCTATAAACCCCACATTTCTTAGTTCTTGTTTCTTTGAGGACGTATAAATTTTCAGCATTTCGCGATTAGCCTATTCTTCAATCATTTTGATTGTCTCTCGATGAACAATTGCTGTCTCGTGCTACGGCTTCCATCATCTTTACATATATGTTAATATTAGTCTTAAAATCCCCAAGCCCATGTCACTATCACAGACGCAAAGTCATCATCATCATCATCGTAGCTGTCAACAATATTATCATAAGCTGCATTAATATAACTCATTTTATGATATTTTTTCCACATTTCAGTTGTCAGAGATTAACCAAAATCTATGATCGTGTAAGCTTCACAATATTCTCTATTGTTTTCTAGACATGGTTAGCTCTATTCTCATTTTCATTAAAGGCCTGTGTGTCCAGGTACATTATTTAATCCTTCAACCCTTCTTCCCAAACAAAATCAAATCATCGTTGTACATTGAAAAAAAAAACATCAACAAGTTCCTTTCATTAAATCTTAGGAACCGCTTCTTCCTTTCCACCTATAGTATAGTTTCTTGAGCACAAGTGTCTTTCATTATATACCATGCAGTTTTACTTCATGAGATGTGGTATACTACCAGTTCTACATACAAATCCATCCTATCATTGATTTGTTTACACATTAGAAAAAAAAACCTTCACGTTATTTTACGTGTTTTATTAAATTATCACTTCGACTAAAATAATTACCACACATAGATATTTCTAAAAAAAGTATTCCTTGGCTAAGACATTTTAACCATCAGCTCTGAAAACAACCATGTCCCGTCTATATCACAAAGTAAAAGAGGGTAGAGGAGATAGGTCAAACAAGTGCTAGTCACTCATAGGGTAAGGAACAGGTGTTCGATACCTATCTCAGACATTGTAGCATCTATGTATTTTTCTTACCTCATGTAGAAAAAAAAATTCCAATGCATACGAATTTAAACTTATCCACGTGCTTCTAGTCAAAAGTACCTAAATTCAAGCACATTATCCACAAAGAAAATTAAAAAAATTCTCAAGGATAGAGGCAGAGACTACACGATCGAGACACACCTACCGTCACCCGCAAATGAAATTTACCCCTCTCGCAGGAGTTGCAAGCTTGCAGAATGCTGCGACAGTCATATGTTTGCTCGAGACATGCATACATCATGTCGCTAGCCTTCCAACTCATTTCACGTAAAAGCTCCAGTGAAATCGTAATCCAGCAAACGTAAAGTACTTTCTGGAACCACTTCAAAGTATGCATCACTGAACCAGAGCAGAAAATCAGCTTACGAATGTATAACTTGCTACCAACAAAAAAATTTGTAGCACATATACGAGAGGAGTCTAACCCAACATACCATACTGTTAAAGTCGATACTCTGGCAATTATAAGCGTCAAAATATTTTTAATCAAGACCCAGGCCAGTATACATATATTTTTCATGGTTTAAAATTTCATGTTAGTAATCAGCAACGAAAAAGTGAGTAACTTAGGCGAAGAACCGCTTACCAAGTATCCAGAATCTTACTGATACAGCCCATACAGCGCACCAGCTTACTCCGAAGCGTGGTCAATTAATTAACATTCTTTAATTTTTTTAATATCACCACCGTAGTGTACACCAATATATGACAGGTTTCGATTCAAGTCCATAAATTTTCCACAAGTCTGTTAGTTTTATTATGGTGAGTAATAAATTATTTCTCAGAAATAATAAATCAAGTTCCTATCAGATTTGCTCTAATGTTACGGTATTACCTGTACCAGCACTTTACCAAAACATCTTCCATAAAAAATCTTAAGAATGCAGATGACATACCTACTCAGACAATAATAATTTTAGCAAAAAAAAATCTGTATTCAGCATTATTGGTAAAAAAAAAATAATACACACAAACAAGACAAATCGAGCATTACAAATACGACCTAAATTTCGTGTCACATGTAGTTTATTACATTAAGATAAACGATGTAGGTTAGAGAAGAATAAATAAATAATTCTTTAATTCTATAATTTATTTAAAATTGTACATTTATACACATTAAAAGCTGACACTGTATATATATTGTATACATTTCTCAGTCCACGCGACATTCAATTTTATTAAAATAAATTATTATAGTTCGTATTAAGAGTGACAAAATACAACTAATTCATACAGATCATGATATATCAGTTCAGGAGTGTAACACCTTACAGGACGAGAAAAGTTGATGCTAGAAACCTTCCTTTACAAAATTTATAATGTTTTTTCAAGTAAAATGTTCTTGTAACCTGTACACCGCACTTCTCACACAGAAATTTTACATGGTCAAATTTCTTCTGCAGCAATGCCTTTCATGGATGCGTGTACTTCGTACTCATTCAAAACGTTTACCACAGTAGTGGCACTGATACAGATATTCATCACAATTACTATCCCTTCCCCGATGTACAACTTGAAAATGAACTTTGCTTTTACAATGCCTAATCAAATTACTTTTGTTTGTGAAATGTACACCACATGGCTCTCACGGAAATGTCACACGATTAACGTTTCTTCTACAGACATGGTTTTCATGTCTTCTTGCATGTTGTCGGTATTTAATACTTTTGTCACAATACGTACACAGATGTCTCGTCGTTACACCTTGAGTCACCGATGGCTCGGAAAGTATATTACTTTCAATGTACACTGCTGTTGTAGGCGACGAAGACCCGTATGCTACATGAGCTGGAGATTTCCCAGTCGACATTGACAGATCATCTGTACTGGATGTCAAAGAATCTGAAGTATACACGACTGATGCAGAAGCTGGGAATTGCTCACAAAATGTTTTATTTACCAAATGCGGTGTAGTTGCAGGTATCGGAGTCTCCTCTGCTGTCGATAATGCACACATTGAAGTCTCTTGGAGTGAAGAGACAGTAGATACAGCCATCATCGGGATCTCTCGAGATGGTAGCCTTGTTACCATCGGAATCTCTGGAGCTGTCCTCATCGTTGTAATCGGGATCTGCTTCGTCATCGTCGCCTCCGTCGTCAGGGTCCCCGGTGAAGACGCGAGACCCTCCGCCAAGATCTCTGCAGCCGTTGACCGCGCCACCATTGGGATTTGTACCGATGTCAACGTAAATATCGATCACGATCTGAAGGACATTGTACATACTGTAGCAAATACTTTGATAAAAGCTATAATGCTCGTAGACATGAAAAGAACGATTGTGTTAGAAGTTCATTCCGTCAAATACTAAGTTGTGGCAAGTGTGGTAGGCGGATGACACGAAGAGAGAATTTAAAAAGACACGATAAAACTTGTAAAGCCAGGCACGCACAGGAGATAAAGTACATAGATGGAGACGATATGCTCGGGGACAGTATGTCTTACAATGAAATTGATCGACCTAGTCTTAAAAGCGATTGTGTTAAAATATTTCCAGGTCTTGAGAAAGGAAATAGCTTAAATGGTATTGGAGATATAAGTAAGGTAGAAGATAATGAAAGTAACATCTCCAGGAAAAGTGGCAAGTCGACTTATGGTAGACTTCTACGGACATTGGAATATTTTTTTGGTCAATTATCAAGTAAACTTGATGGAAATGATGGTACTCCAATGTCAAAAAATTAGAAATCCTGGGATAAGCACGATGAGGATGTCAGTGTGTTTGATAAAGATGTGGATAGCACCGATGATGATGATTTAAATTATCATAAACATTATTACAACGATTTTCAGAATATGTTCAGCAAACACTCGAAGACGATGGTGTCATCAAGTGAAATTTATATATCGTGGAAAGACCCGAACGTGTTGGTGCACAGGTTGCGACTTTTACTTGTTTCGCAAGATGACAAAATTTTATCAGTTATCAAAGAAACGTGGACTATTCTTGATGAACTAAGAATTACAGGGTATATAGAATAAGTTATTAATGTGTATTGACTGACGAATTTTTATACTTTTGTATTTTTGATATAAATATAATTTTGAAAATTCATATTAAAAATGTGTCGTTATTCATACCCTAATAAAGTTCATGTGTTTGCTACTTTAAAGAATTGAGTTGAGTATGAATATTTTAATATATATCTATGTGTGTGTGTGTGTGTGGATGATGGAAAGTTTCCATTTTATAGTATGTAGATGATGGAAAATGAGTGTCGAAGTTGGAAAGAGTATGTATAATTGAGTGTCGATGACGGAAAAAATGAGTGTTGATTTGAGTTTCCATGATGGAAAATGAGTGTTGAATTGAGTGTTGATGATGGTAAATGAGTGTTGATGATGGAAAATTACTGTTGAATTGAGTGTTGATGATAGAAAATGAGTGTCAAATTGAGTGTCGATTATGGAAACTGAGTGTCGATGATGGAAAATGAGTGTCGAATTGAGTGTCGATGATGGAAAATGATTGTCGAATTGAATGTGGATTATGGAAAATGAGTGTTGATTTTAGTGTCAATTATGGAAAGTGAGTGTCGAATTGAGTGTCGATGATGGTTAATTTGCATTTGATTGCATGTTAATGATGGACAATGAGTGTTGACTCGAGTGTCTATGATCTAATATGAGTGTCAGTGATGGCAAATGAGTGTAGAATTAACTTTCATCCAGCACTGTGTATGTGTAGCTAGGTTCTGAAGGTTCAATGGATTCCTGGTCCTATATAAAAGTAAACTTTGCTAACATGTTCACTGTCAGGCTTATTTAACTAACCGACGGTATGCTGTTAAATAAATAATAGGTTGATAATTGACTTCTTGTAGGTTTTGTGTGCTGAGTGTAGCCGAGTAGACTGATGGAAGTAAGTGAGGAGCTTAATTTAATGTAGAATGGACTTGTATTGATGAATATGTTGGTGACCTACTGTATGTGCATAAATCGAATGCTAGTGGTCATAATATTTTGGGTTATTTACGAAGATATTTATCTATGTGTGCTATGACAAGCTTAAAAATATCTAGTAAACTTATAGAGTAGGTCTCGGGTTTCGGAGACTTTTGTCGTAAGGTTTAACAAGGATTGACCCTGAAGAGTTAGGATTTTGAAGATGCGTGGTACTGAGCATGTCTTGGCTGTAGCTATATCAACACTGAAGCTCCCCTGAACTGTAGATGAGAGGTACAAAAAATAATTGACTTTGGACCTAGCCTGGTATCGGATAAAATAATTTAGTCATGTGTTGTAGACATTTGGAGTCAGTTGGAGGATATGTGTAGCTGTACATAATAAAATTTACATTGGAGTAGTTTAAATTTTGTTTGGATTCTGAAAGTTCCATTGTTTACAGACTCTTGCTCCTCTAGTAAGTCTAAATGAACCTTGTATGTACGATGTGCAATTAGTTGTTTGAATATATAATTTAAATTTTTATTCCTTGAAATTCCTAATTTTTTTAAGTAATAACAATGGATGATGTATTGACTTGCGTATTATACAAGCGGACACTGTTATTTAAGCGAGTCTTAGACAGCAGGTTCCTCAGTCCACCTCTTGAAGTGGTACAGTGCAGATCTGATGAATTGTCTAGTCTGCATATGTCTGGTATATGAATATTCATGTGTATTCGAACTGAATGGTAGCAACGTCGACATCGGTACAAATCCCAATGGTGGCGGGCTCAACGGCTGCAGAGATCTTGACGGAGGGTCTCGCGTCTTCACCGGGGTCCCTGACGACGGAGGCAATGATGATGAAGCAGATCCCGATGACAACGATGAGGACAGCTCCAGAGATTCCAATGGTAACAAGGCTACCATCTCCAGAGATCCCGATGATGGCTGTATCTACTGTCTCTTCACTCCAAGAGACTTCAATGTGTGCATTATCAACAGCAGAGGAGACTCCGATACCTGCAACTACACCGCATTTGGTAAATAAAACATTTTGTGAGCAATTCCCAGCTTCTGCATCAGTCGTGTATACTTCAGATTCTTTAACATCCAGTACAGATGATCTGTCAATGTCAACTGGGAAATCTCCAGCTCACCCAACATATGGGACTTCGTCGCCTACAACTTCAGTGTACATTGAAAGTAATATACTTTCCGAGCCGTCCGTGACTCAAGGTGTAACGACGAGACATCTGTGTACGTATTGTGACAAAAGTATTAAATACCGACAACATGCAAGAAGACATGAAAATCATGTCTGTAGAAGAAACGTTAATCGTGTGACATTTCCGTGAGAGCCTTGTGGTGTACATTTCACAAACAAAAGTAATTTGATTAGGCATTGTAAAAGCAAAGTTCATTTGCAAGTTGTACATCAGGAAAGCGATGGTAATTGCGATGAATATCTGTATCAGTGCCACTACTGTGGTAAACGTTTTGAACGAGTACGAAGTACACGCAACCAAGAAAGGCATGGCTGCAGTAGAAATCTTGACCGTGTAAAATTTCTGTGTGAGAAGTGCGGTGTACAGGTTACACGAAGATTTTACTTGAAAAAACATTATAAATTTTGTAAAGGAAGGTTTCTAGCATCAACTTTTCTCGTCCTGTAAGGTGTTACACTCCTGAACTGATATATCGTGATCTGTATGAATTAGTTGTATTTTGTCACTTTTAATACGAACTATAATAATTTATTTTAATAAAATTGAATGTCGCGTGGACTGAGAAATGTATACGATATATATACAGTGTCAGCTTTTAATGTGTATAAATGTACAATTTTAAATAAATTATAGAATTAAAGAATTATTTATTTATTCTTCTCTAACCTACATCGTTTATCTTAATGTAATAAACTACATGTGACACGAAATTTAGGTCGTATTTGTAATGCTCGTTTTGTCTTGTTTGTGTGTATTATTTTTTTACCAATAATGCTGAAGACAGATTTTTTTTTTCCTAAAATTATTATTGTCTTAGTAGGTATGTCATCTGCATTCTTAAGATTTTTTATGGGAGATGATTTTGTAAAGTGCTGGTACAGGTAATACCGTAACATTAGAGCAAATCTGATAGGAACTTGATTTATTATTTCTGAGAAATAATTTATTACTCCCCAAAATAAAACTAACAGACTTGTGGAAAATTTATGGACTTGAATCAAAACCTGTCATATATTGGGGTACACTACGGTGGTGATATTAAAAAATTAAAGAATGTTAATCAATTGACCACGCTTCGGAGTAAGCTGGTGCACTGTATGGGCTGTATCAGTAAGATTCTGAAAACTTGGTAAGCGGTTCTTCGCCTAAGTTACTCACTCCTTCGTTGCTGATTACTAACATGAAATTTTAAACCATGAAAAATATATGTATACTGGCCTGGGTCTTGATTAAAAATATTTTGACGCTTATAATTGCCAGAGTATCGACTTTCACAGTATGGTATGTTGGGTTAGACTCCTCTCGTATATGTGCTACAAATTTTTTTGTTGGTAGCAAGTTATACATTCGTAAGCTGATTTTCTGCTCTGGTTCAGTGATGCATACTTTGAAGTGGTTCCAAAAGTACTTTACGTTTGCTGGATTACGATTTCACTGGAGTTTTTACGTGAAATGAGTTGGAAGGCTAGCAACATGATGTATGCATGTCTCGAGCAAACATATGACTGTCGCAGCATTCTGCAAGCTTGCAACTCCTGTGAGAAGGGTCAATGTTCATTTGCGGGTGGCGGTAGGTGTGTCTCGATCGTGTAGTCTCTGCCTCTATCCTTGAGAATTTTTTTAATTTTCTTTGAGGTTAACGTGCTTGAATTTAGGAACTTTTGACTAGACGCACGTGGATAAGTTTAAATTCGTATGCATTGGAATATATTTTTCTACATGAGGTAAGAAAAATACATAGATACTAGAATGTCTGAGATAGGTATCGAACACCTGTTCCTTACCCTATGAGTGACTAGCACTTGTTTAAACTATCTCCTCTACCCTCTTTTACTTTGTGATATAGACGGGACAATGTTGTTTTCAGAGATGATGGTTAAAATGTCTTGGGCAAGGAATACTTTTTTTAGAAATTTCTATGTGTGGTAATTATTTTAGTCGAAGTGATAATTTAATACAACACGTAAAATAACGTGAAGGTTTTTTTTCTAATGTGTAAACAAATCAATGATAGGATGGATTTGTATGTAGAACTGGTAGTATACCACATCTCATGAAGAACACTGCATGGTATATAATGAAAGACACTTGTGCTCAAGAAACTATACTATAGGTGGAAAGGATGAAGCGGTTCCTAAGATTTAATGAAAGGAACTTGTTGATGTTATTTTTTTCTATATACAATGATGATTTGATTTTGTTTGGGAAGAAGGGTTGAAGGATTAAATAATGTAACTGGACAAACAGGCTTTTAAAGAAAATGAGAATAGAGCTAACCATGTCTAGAAAACAATAGAGAATATTGTGAAGCTTACACGATCATAGATTTTGGTTAATCTCTGACAACTGAAATGTGGAAAAAATATCATAAAATGAGTTATATTGATGCAGCTCATGATAATATTGTTGACAGCTACGATGATGATGATGATGACTTTGCGTCTGTGATAGTGACATGGGCTTGGGGATTTTAAGACTAATATTAACATATATGTAAAGATGATGGAAGCCGTAGCACGAGACAGCAATTGTTCATCGAGAGACAATCAAAATGATTGAAGAATAGGCTAATCGCGAAATGCTGAAAATTTATACGTCCTCAAAGAAACAAGAACTAAGAAATGTGGGGTTTATAGAATAAAACCTACTTTTTTTTGATATTATGTATATTATTGGGAATATATATATACAATTTAATATGAGTTTTATTAAATATCTTTCTTACATATGTACTTTCAAGCTCTTGGCATCTACAGTGTACATAAAGTATATAAAATATTTACGTACCTGGCTCTTCGATTCAACAAGTACTTACATTTTACATTTTTAAAATATGAATTTGTTAAAGAAAAATGACTGAAATGTTGTGTGCTATAAACTATAAGTCCTTCTATAACTGGTGTGATTTATAAGACTGTAAAATTTTGAGGATAGTATGACCAATAGGATGTTAATATGATGATGTGACATTGGCTTGATACTTCGCTTGAATGAAATTTAAATGTTGACTTTGTGATGAAAGCTGCTAGTGCGTGCATTGCGTGTACATTTCATTTGTCGAATTTGCTTCCAAATGTGTTACCTTATTTTGGTGTACTTCATTATTAATTAATGTTTTGACTCGAGTATTATAGTAATTGGTTCTTGATTTGACTAGCGTATTATTCCTTCCGGTGCATGTATATAAGCGAGTCCTAGACAGCAGGTCGCTCAGTATGTTGCTGACGTCGTCAGTATAAGGATCACCTAGTTTGTTTCTTCTGGTGCATAAGTCGCGTAATTACCTGTTCTTGTGAACTCGCTGGCATCTTTACCGTCTAAAACGACGAACTTGATGGACGTTTTACCATCGTCTACAGGAACCCTGACGTCAGCGGCGACGAGGAAGGAGCAGATCCTGTCGACAACGAGGATGTCAACATTGGAGGAGACTTCTACAGTCGCGGTACCACCAGCAGAAGAGACTTTAATGCCGGTGGTGCTGGCTACACAGGAAACCTCGACGAACTTCGTTTCACCCTCGATGGAGACTTCAATGGCTGGTGATTCAACAGCTACTAACGAACATCGGTGCTGTTACTGTGACAAGATTTTCACAAACAACAGCAATGCACGACGACACGAAAAGAGAGAACGTGCCAAGAACCTTTATCGTAAAATGTTTGTTTGTGAGAAATGCCATAAGCAGTTTGCCAGAAAAGATAATATGAAAAGCACATGAAGACATGCACAGGTCCTGCTGTTCGGCAGAAATTAAAGGTTTCTATTCAACAAAGATGCATTGATTTTCATAAGAGTATGCCTGGAGATGGCGCAACTGTGGCAACGTCAGTATCCGGATCAGGTCTGAAAGGCTCGTCTTCATCACCACGGTATCCTTGCAGCTACTGTGATACGTCGTTCGCATTTTCTCATGATGCACGGAGACATGAACGGAGTAAATGCAAGAAGAATCCATCCCGTATAAAGTTTCGCTGTGATGGGTGTCATGTTTGTTTACACGTATTGATAGTTTGCGGCGACATGTGAAAAAATGCAACGGTAAAGTCCGTGTCTACGGAAGAATTACCTGTAGAAATTTCGCCTCCTCGCTTTAGATTGGAGACTCGTAAGCGTACAAGCAAGAAAACCGATGTGCAGCAACCGATTGGACATGAAAATAAACCTAAGAATGTGATCGGCGCATTACAAGTGAATGATAATGGGTTCTACTTGGCGCAGTCTGCATTTCGTGGAGCATTGAAAGATTACTATTATCTAAATGCGTTAGGTAAGTCAAAAGACATTTGTAATTTTCTTGGTGATATTAGACAGAACATAATCAATCAGCTTACTGATGGCGTAGTAACAAACAGTCCATTAAAATATAACTTGTGGTTGGACTGTATATATGGAAAGCCGTATCCATTCGAAGACGAAGTGAAGAAGTGTGCATTCAAGACATTGGTTGCAGTAATTTACAATTCTGACGATGTGAAGCAATCTGTTAAACACAGTATCCAGAAACTCTGTCAAGAGGAGGAGAACTATGTCAGTAAAGGTTCTGGTTGGACTCTGTCTAGTATAAACCAATTGGAGCTAAGAATTAGTTATTTCACACCTATGCAGACCTAAATGTTTATAAGATTACCAACCTTCGCAAGTGATCGTGTAGTAGAATAGAAATTAAGTAATAAAATTTATTTTGTGAAAGAACTTGAGTAATTTTATTTCTCGAACCTGTCACTATTATGTTATATTGATGTTATATTTAATTTTTTTTAACCGTCATTCCGAATCGTACCAAGGACCTAAGTCGATATAATTAATCATTTTATTGGTTGCAAATTTATTTAATGAATTTTGAACTTTTTCCGGAGTTATAGCTAAATAATTACGAATTTCCAATATGGTGGTCTTGATGGCTTATAGGATGATGGTAGTAGAGGATTTAAAGTCTCTTTAAAAATTTTGAACATGATTTTTTGAATATATTATTTTTTAAATAAACTGAAAATATAGTGACTCGATCAAGTATAGAACCAAGGACAGGAACTGACCGGATCAATCAGTATATTGATTGTCAATTTTTTTGGTGATTTTTGGAATTTTTCCCGAATTTCTAGCTAAATATTTACACAATTCCAAGATGGTGGTCGTAACGAAAAGTGCAACGGTTTTTCTAAAGATTTTTATTATTTAATTTAATTAGTTAATTTTTTTAATGAATTTAATTTTTTCCTGTTTTTCTAACACATAAATTACGGATTTTCAAGATGGCGGACATGATGTCATACTAGGTGACAATATATATACTTTGAAATAAGTGGTAGGGGTCAGTCTGCCTGCAGCCACCACGAGGGAAGGATCGGACGCCATTTTTTTGCCCTCACCGGGTCGAACCGTGGACTCCGAGCTCCGTGTTGTACATATATGTTTTTTAAAAAATTTTATTAAAATTTTATTAATTAAATTTTTTTATATATATTAAAAAAATTTCATTAAAATCTGATAATAAATAAAAAATTAAAGATGGTGGACATAACGGAAATTGCAACGGTGACGTCATGATTCAAAATGGCTGCCATGGAATCATAAATTTCAAGGTCATGACCTCGGCGGCTTAAAGCGGCTAGCTCTAAGGATGCTTAAGCCGCTTTTAGGATTTTGGTTTCTTTCTACGGCAAAACGACTTTTGAGGTTTTTCGAAATCCTAATTTTAGAATTGTGGAATTTTTTGAGATTTTTTGGCGGAATTTGTTTCCAAAAAATAGAAATTTTGGCGATTTTTGAGGAATTTTGGGCTAATTTTGCCTAATTTTGCCCAATTTTGGCACATTTTGAAGGTCAAAGGTCAATGTCAAAGGTTAAGGACACAACCATCCAAGATGGCCGCCGTGACTTCACATCCAAGATGGCGGTCGGCACCTCGGCACCTCAGCCTGAAGCCTGGCGCAGGAGCCCCCAAAACATACTACTAACAGTGCTTCAGAATCTTGTGAGGAACATACCAACTGATATGATCACTCTAGGTTATCAGCTTCTTGTCCTGATAGCCACCTGTTTCGAAGACAACATTCTAAACTGTACTTCACACGCTGTTTCCTCACACCCGAATTTGAAGCCACAGATGGACATAAGCAGGAAATTCCCTAGCTAAGTTTGTACCAGGGGACTTTCGTCTTGAAGTTTTTTTACCATAACCTTTTGGACAAGTCCTAACATCATTTTTCAGTAACAGGACAGACTTTTTCTGGTACTTCCTCTTTCTTGATGGCATGGTGTACTGCATAACCCAACTTGATATTGTTAGCAGTCAATAGATTTTCCTGGTTATCTACATACAATCGAGATACATTGCATTTCTCCCTAAAGCTCTTCAGTACTTCTGGTTTCACAAACGTTCCTGCCAAAGCTAATAAAATGTCTACCAGTGAATCATAGAGAAAAGGTGCCATGGGTGCTTCACTTTGGAACATTGTAAGAAACAATTCCAGCTCTGATGCCAAAGAGTGGAAGAATGTCAATATTACTTCTAGAAGATTATCTTCAAGAGCACTTTCCACTACCTACATTGAAAGAGACAGATGAATTGGAAACTTCACTAACAAATTTCTTTAGGTGGGGTAACATTTTCATGGCACGCTCAGCAACTGCAGTATTTTCTAACCATCTGATTGCACAAAATTTCTTGGGAAAAAGCTCTGATCGAGTTATTTTAATGTAATCTGCCCTCCTTGCAGGTATATGCTTAAACAAATAGTAACTGTGCCTCAAAAAACTAACAACATCCAATAGTGTAGCAGAAATTCCAGTTTTGAAAGCACCATGAACCGTATGAAGACCACAGCTACCAATTTCTAGCAATGATGGCGAATCTTCACCAAAAGTGTCTGTGATACATATTTTCAAAGCTAACAAAAATGCCCAGTTTACGTTGGGGGCATACATAGATACTTAATTTTAAATACACCTGTCGGTATAATCCGAACGTGGGAAGCACATGCTGCAGCACATCACGTCAGCAGGATAACAGACCTGCTGACATGCTGCAGCACATCACGTCAGCAGGATAACAGACCTGCTTGAACCAGTTTGTATCACGTTTTGTCGCCACTTCCGAATCCAATGTTAAATATAAGAAAATGGACGTGGGAACTGTTCGTTATTTGCATTCAAAAATAAAAATTGGAGTAGATACACTTGATGCTAAGTCAATGCAAGCTGATCAATAAACAAAAAACGTATTGCCACCTACAACCTACCAAACAAAAATGCCCTGATTTTAAAAAAAAAATCCCTGATTTTTCCAGGTTTTCCAGGTTTTCCAGGGTCGGTAGACACCCTGCAATTGACATAAATACCAAAATTAGATAACTTTACGAGTAATACAAAATGATAAACAGTTTCAAAAGCTTTGGCTAGATCAAAACAGAAGGCATCAACCTGACCCCTATCAGTGACTTCATTATAAATAGGATTACACAAAGTGATTAAATTGGTAGCAGTAGTCAATCCTGTTCTAAACCCATGTTGATTGATTTGAAGTGGTACTTCACCCTCTTTCCTTTCCCTCATTCCCTCCTCTCCTGACGTCATGCCTTGTCTGTCTGTGTTGGTTTTTTTTTTTTTTGCCGCTACAGGCCGGTCATCACTTCTACTCGCCATGCTAGACTAAGTTTGTTGCTTGATCTGGTGGGGGTGTTTTGTTAGGAACACCAAACTGGGCAAGGCCTCAAGGTATGTGGTTATGTTCATTTGTTTCTTTTATTTTGTGCATTGTGGTTGCACATTAACTTTACTTCCTCATGTTCCCTTTGTTCTAAATTACATTTCGGCCACCAATTTCTAAATTATGGTTCGGTATAGATGTTGTGTGCGCGCTGTGGCACTGTACGTTTGACCTATTTGTCCGACGAACACCCGAAAGGCCACGCTGGGTCAAATTAATTTTATTTGTCTTTTCATAACCTTGTGTTTAATACTTTTCCTTTTATGAAGGTTATGGACACCTGCTAGGTTGTTTCTCACATGTTTTATGTATTTTGTATGTATTTTGTGTTTTGTATTAATGTGTCATTTGCCATTTGCCCAGTCTTAACTTCAAGGCCCCAGTTGTCTGGCTAACTGCCCTAGTTGCCTTATAGGCGAGTCATTTTAGCTCTCCTTGCTGGTCTCTTTGACAGTTGCCTTTGCAGCTAGTACCCTTATTAGTGTTTTTACACTTTGCCTGCAGGCTGAAACCAATGGCAGGAACTTATGTAAATTAATCTTTTATGATCCCTGTGTTTTACAACTGTACATATGTCTGTTGTTTATCAAGTTGTTCCTTATATTGAAATTGCTTCTAGTGCTTGCCCTATAATATTGCAAAAATTTGAAGGTTCATGCAAGAGTGTGTGATTTTCATGTACCTTGTAACATATTCTAGTCAACTGCAAATAAGGCACAGTAATGTGCACCGCTAATGTTTGAATTATTGTATACCACTTTCGTATTTCATTTATGGGTACTTAAATAGTATCCTATAGTAATTGCTTAAGATTTATCACTTGATCTTTGTATACTTATTTGTTTCCTGCAATACTAATAATTGTAACCCATTGCCTATTTGTATCTCTATATTTACAGGATGCATGTTATGAAATGATGATTGAAATAAATTTACCTTTAGGGTTTGTGTTGATAATCTGTTTTAGCTTTCGTTCACACATCATGCTCTCACACTGTTTTCCCTTGGCAGAATGGTATCTGCCTTTGTACTACTTATTTTTTTGTGAATTTGTGCGGTGCTGGTTGGCAAGATATTGGGGATTGGTCCCCGATTGGCTGCAGTTAGATAATATATATTTTTAGTGCATAATTTTTTATTTTAAATTTAATTTTTTTTTTAAATTTTTGAAAAACCATTAAGAAGAGATATTCGTTGATAATTAGCAACATTTAATTTAGTATCACTTTTGTGTATCGGAATTACCCTAGCTATTTTCCATTTATCTGGAAAATTTTGAGATTTTAGACTCATATTAAGTAAATGTTACAAAAGAGGTAAGTAAAAGTAAGAGCAACCTTTCAATATAAAATTTGGTATTCCATCAGGACTAGTAGACATAGAAGATTTTAAGGTTTCAATGTTCCAAACCACAAGGCTTTCAGAAATGGTAGGAACAGATATTGTATTGTGGCACATATCTAGGTAGGAACTTGATGATTATCAATTGAAAACACAAACACTTGAAAAATACTGGGCAAAAATATTAGATAGCAAAATAGGATCACCATATTCAACACCACTTTTAGCGAAATGTTCATTAAAAAGCAGTTTTTCATTATTTTGACATAGCGAAAAACCTTTTTGGGGTTGTTCTTGATGTTATTGTTCATCTTTCTAGTCCAGTTAATTTTTCAATGCTTTATTTGAATTTTAACATGTTTCTGATAAAGTGAGAAATTCGAATAGTAATACATGTTTTTATTCCTTTTGTAGAGTTTATGAAAACGTTTCTTAGATTTCATGGCTTGGATTAACTCTCTTGAAAACTAATGAGGGTAATTAGAAGCTTTATTTGTAGTCAAAGAGATGAAGTCATTAATATTTTTACATATACCAGTATTTAATTGTCCAACAAGATCTTTAACATTAGAGGATTTATAAAAATTGAACAATTCATGATTTTTATTGAATTGTAAAGATCAAGAAAATAGCCATTTTTATAATTCCTAAATACAATAGAGGAATTGTTATTGCAGGGGAAACTGTCCATTATAAATCGATAAAACAACAAAGATCTGAAAGATTTTTTTGATAGTTGAATTTTGTTGCACTGTAATAGTCCAAGACTAAATTTAAAAAAAGAAGATACTTTGCTTTATTTTTGATGTGCGTGAGCGAGATTTTAATAGTTTGTTTGTTGGACCAATTGACAGTCACTAAGTATCAGTAAGTTATCTTGAGAGGTGGTGAGTTTGTCTTATAAAGAAAGATATAAATTTGAAGTTGTTTGAGGGGATAAATAGATATTACCAAGATTAAGAAAATTGGTTGGCAATATTTTAACTTTTAACCAAACAGCTTCAATTGCAGGGTAGTCATAGTTATAGATTGGTTGAACTTACGTAAATTTGAGTTTATTAACTGATATAAAAACACCTCCACCTTTTTCTTTCATTGTGATTAAGACATTTCTATCATTTCTATAGATGAGATATTGGTCTCTGAGATTATAAAAATTTATACTATGATCATTAAACCATGTTTCTGTGAGTCAGATGATATCATAGTGGGAACTGACAAAGATTTTCAAAAAATTCTATATATTTTGTTATAATATACTCTGACTTTTGATATACTAATTCCCACTTCTTGGGATCTGAATACACGAGAGTACCTGGGTGGGAATTAGTGCAGTGTCACAGACAGTCTAGGGTTTAGGGCTAGCCCTACCTGTGTTGTCAGGATTATCAGAGGTAGACACATTGCTGGCAATTTGCTCAGGATGACATTTTCTGTAAAAGGGGCTAAAAAGCACCCACTGGGCCAGAACACTATATTACTGATCCTATAAAAGTCTTCTTCAAGAACTGAGATGTGAAATGAGGCATGTGAATTAAATTTGGTTTCGAGTTTAATATGATATACATAAATGATTATATGAGATTGTTGTAATCAGTCATTACTAGTATTTGTATAACCTATCTTTTTATTTCTTATGTATTTCAGTATTTGTGTTTGTCTCTTATCTTCTGTGGTCTCTGCAAGTATGTAGAGCCTGCTTTTGTGTGGTGCCTATCTGTGGGTGGTGCCTACCTGAGAGTGGTACTTGTCTACTTGCAGTGCCTACACTGTCCTTTGTATCTTTGTGTATGTCCTGCCCACCTCAAAAGTTCCCTAACTGTTGGTGGGCATGTAACAAAAATAAATAAATAAATAAATAAATTATGGTATGGAACATTGTAATTAAAATTATATTTATGTCAAGCTAAAATGTGATTAAATACATAACTACAGGGTTGCTTAATGTATTTTCATGACTATAATGTTAGACTTGTCATTATACAGAGTAAAATGGAAAAGTAAAGAACCTAGATTTGAATTCTGGTAATCCATGGGTTGTCAAAATCAAATCATTAAAGCAAAATGCTGGGATGTTTCCCTGCATGGCCAATTTCTTCTGCAATATCCTTAATTTGTTTTGTGTGATACATCTCAAATGAACTCGTCACCAGATGTTATAAACAGTTAAACAAAATACTACTGAAAAGATTACACATAAATAACCAAGAACTGACAAACTTCAATGCCTAAACATACTAGGTTTTTGAATCATTTGAAAGATTTTTAAGAACGTAGAAATTAAATGATTAACATGATATTCAGCACCCTAGAAAAAAAAATCCTCTAACCGACTAGTTTAAAGAGAAGAGAGTGAAAAAATAATTTTCTGTGTATCTACAAATATATTACTTTTTCCCCAAAGAACTTTTCTAATGTAAGTTAATCATGCAGACAAATTATTTTGCTATCTTACCCGTTTCTCTTGCTGACAATATTTTTCTTGAAGCTCTTTAATTTTTTCTTTATCTAGAGCAATCTCATTTTGCAACTCAAGATTGTGTTTAATTTCTTTTTGCAGCTGCATCTTGAGTTGAGACACTTGACTGTATAGTTCAAACTCTATAATGCTAAAAAAAATTCAAATATGATGAGATTTAATACAGTAAACTTTGAACACATATGTACTAGTATGGCTATAATTTATAATTAAACAGGAAGTTTATAAATATTCTGTTCTACAGCCGAGATGCAAAATTTTTTACATAAAATATGTATTAAAATATTGCAATCATTTTTCATCATTAAACTTACTAGGTAACTATAAATAGGAAAGATAGGTATCACTGGCTTCCAAAAATATAAATATTACAGACAGAGTTCAAGTCTAGAACCTTAAAACCATATAACGATAAATTGGTGAGCAAATAAGTAATCACACCAAAAATTTAGTTAACATGTTACAAACATGTATCTACATATCTCACAAGAGGATTTACTGTTATTAATTAAGTATAGGCGATGTTCTGTACACTGTGCCATGTTGGGTTTATGAAAAAGTAGTTAGAAAAAATTAACCTAGCAGCCTGCAGTCTAGAAGTTTAATATACTGCCAACTGGTTGCTGTTGTGGTATCTTTCAAATTCTCAGTTAGCTGTAAAATGGTGACCAAGCAAATATTAAACATTACTTCTATTTTACTTCTAGTGAAAATATCTCTCGCATCAAGACGCCAGAGATACGAATAGTGCAGCACAATGCACCGTGCTATTAGTCGATCTGCCACACAGTGGCATCATGAAGGAGAGGGTTATCCAGGCACTTGACCCTGAATCTCAATTCACTGGCGGCTAACTTCTTCGAAGAAGGCATCAAGAAGCTTGTTTTTACGATATGACAAATGCCTCTATCATTTTGGTGATTATGTAGAAAAATAAGCCAAGACCCTGCTGAACGTTTGGTAATAAAATTAATTTGTCTTTTTTTATAGCCCATTGGAGGTTGAATAAAAACAACCCTCGAAATATCCCACACTTCACAATACCACATGTATTGTGATCAGAGCTGGGCAAAATACTTTGAAAATGTATTTGAAATACAAATTACAAAATACCTGTGTACATTTGTTAAAAATACAGTAACAAAATACTCAAAATAAAATGTAGTTTAGATACAAAATACAAAATAGTATTTTAAAATACAGATGAAATTACAAAATACATGCAACATTTTTGTGAGCAATGAAGGACGAATTTCCTTTAAGACAAACCAGTCTCTCAAACATTGTGTCACTCAAGCTGTGGTGTTAATGATTGTGTATTATACCTGTAAATGAAAACAACCTTTCAACAGGACCACTAGAGGTTAAACTTGTATTACATCGTAAGAAAAGCTTTCGCACCACTGGATAACCATCCAGCATACTCGTGTGGGTAGCCTTAATTTGTAAGTATTGTAATAACTCAAGTTCAATTTTGTTTGTTTGTGCAACACTTGATTCATTATTTGTATTGACGTTGAATGCAAACCAATCATCTTCTGCTGGTGTGTAACTGTTTTTCTTGTCATCTCTCAGTGGGTTTATGTCCTTTGCAGCCACTGTTAGAACCTCTTGGATCTGTTTCCTCGTGCTTTCATTAGTTGCAGTTGCAGGTAACCAACGCAATTTGAAGTATGGATGTGCACATGTTGTAATAATGGCTTCATTTACCTCTGAAGTTAATTCAAAATATTTCTCAAATCTTTTCAAAACTGATGTCTTCACAGCTTGCAAAAGAGGTGCGCCAAATCTGAAAGTTTGCAGTTATAGTTCTTCAAACTTTTTAACCAATGTAAAAAGCATTGGTAGTAATTGGCCATAATAGCAGCCATCTCCCTGTAGGTGGTCAAGAGCAGCAGCAAGAGGGCTAAATATGTGTATATACTCTCTTAGATATTCAAGCTCAGTTTCTTTAATGATGCATTTCAATTAAAGTGATTCAAAAAATTCTGGTAATTTTTCTTGAAATTGTATAATCTGGCAGATAGAATCGTACATAGAATTCCACTTACCTTCAAATGAGTTTTGAAGTTTGTTGTAGCAGAACATGATCCACTAATTATAGTATCTTTCCCAGGTTTACATAATTCACACCGTGCTTTCAATTTACCATCTTTTCCATGTACTACAACAGTGAAAAACTTTTCATCCAGAATTGGGCTCTTAGGTACAAATACATTTTCTGATTCACAATTGCTTGCCATGTTTATTTCCATTTTCAATCATATTCCATAGATATGTATGAACATACGTGATAAGACAGCAATTTGTAAAATCTGTGATACCATTTCTGTTCAACTAATATGTACCTTTACAATGATATCACTCACTAGTGCCAGATTGCAAATAAATAGCCAATCCTAATTTCCAAAATTAAAATATCCAGCAAATAAATGAGATATTTTATAAATGCAAGTACGCAATGTATTTTGTAAATATACTTGAAAAGTATTTTCGATACAAAATATAAAATACTGAGACATAACTTTCTACTGATACAAAATACAAAATATCCAAAAGTATCGAAAACTTGTATTGTATTGTATTTTCGATACTGCCCAGCTCTGATTGTGATGCAATGTTAACTATTTTGTCTCTTAGACGTCACTGTGACTATGAATGCATATCCATGGAAACCATTCACAGAATATATCTTTTTGGTGTGAATGTCTACTCATGATGTAATTTAAGCCTTTTCTATAAAAAACAAATATTAGTTTATTGTGGGATGTGATCAGTAAAATGATACAAATTTTTTTTACTAAATAATGAAGGAATTTATTTGGAACAAATAAATTCATGGAACATTAGATATTTATTTACCTGTGTTATTCACACAATTGGTGCCTTGTTCACAGTTCTGAGCAAAGGACTGCAACTGAACCAATTCCACCGATGTGTTTTTCAAGCAAACAATAAAAATTATAGTAGTTACAATGAACATGGTACATCTAATGCCCCTAAAATATCAATACACATATATATCATGCATTTTACAATATATAACAATTTTTGCTTGTTCTTTCGGATGCCCAATAACATAATTATGATAATTAACATTGTTCTTTTGACAAAGTATGATTTCTTAAACCATGTTTCTTTAAAGTTGTGAGTTCAATGAGATTAACCTGATGTTATAGAAGGACACTATACAATGAGATTTAGGCATAATTCTGTAAAGAATAACACTTTTGTAGGACCCAACAACTTTATGACTTGTATTGTGAATCACTCACAGAGACACTAAGATTTCAGAAATTCATTGATCATCAGACAGAAATAACTGTGGACTCAAAGTTATATCAGCTGTTCATCAGATTTGTTGACGAGATTGTACACAGCTTTATTTCTGTTTAGGTATTTGTTTATTGTTGACAAACAGTTATACAGAACATAAAAAAATATTTCCAATATGATAAAATCAGAAAAACAAATATTTATAATTTTAACTGTTACAAACTAACATATATACAAACCACATATAGCAACATTATATTAAAATATATGTCTGTTATAGTAAATTGAAGTATTTAAATAAAAAAAACTACTGAAACTAGTAATAATTAGTTATACTTAATGATTTTACCTACTTGCAAGCTAGTTATAAAAAACATACAAGACAGTTACAACAAAATGCATTCATGCAGAACACTTATTTCACCAGACTCTGGCATTCCATCCTTTTTGCCCTTTCACAAATAAAATCTCCCTCATTAAACAAGGCGGAGCAGTCGCTAACACCATTCCAAAACTATATAGCTATTTAGAAAAATTTCAAATTGTGTTAAAGAAAGAGTAATAACTATTTTGTACAAGTTATTTTTAATTTTATTAGTAAATTTGTTATTATTGTTTGATAAAAGACTTAAAAATTTTGTTTTGTTGAGCTGTAAATTTATTAATAGAGACAAGGAAACATGGTTTACAGATGCATAGTTGGAATGTGCACTGCTACACAAAGCATGGTCATCACTATATGATGTCTTACGCAGTAGCTGTCAACACTAACTAGCATCTTGCTTGCTATCTGGACAACTTGGGGATCAACTAGTAACCAAAATAATCCTTCAAAAGATATTTAGTTGTGGCAATAAAAATTAACGCTAGAATACATCATGTTTAAATAAGGTATCTCAGTTATAAAAACAATGACCAAATAATGAACGTACGAAAACAAATGAACTGCACCTTGTTCTAGAAACCGGTGTAAGTATTGGAAAGGTTCATCCCTCTCTTGGTACAGAGTTGCCATTTGCTTGGCACCATTTTCAAAACTATCAAATTATAGTTTTGTGATTTGAACTGAATTTCACTGTGGTTTTACGGAATATGTCAGTAAGAAGTCCATTAGACCCCACAGCATTTTGGAATAACTCATTCATTCAAAACAAAATATATGAAAAATTGTGCAATAGAACACAAATATTTAAAAAAATTTAATTCCTAACAGCAGATGGGATCTCATTGGCTCAGTCAAGTGTGAAATGAGTTATTTTTTACCCGTGACAAAATACTTATTAATTTTAATTTCACATCTCATTGAAGGCGAGGTTATAAGAGTTGAAGATACATTACAACAGTACACTCAAAGGAATTAGGGAAAAAAGCAGCATCGTGCTACAGCAGAATAAATGTATATATAAAGGCTTAACATCTCACTTACTATGAGGTCCTAAAAGAATATAAAGGTTGATGAGTAGTATACATTGGGATCCGGGCACTGGTGCTGGCACGTGGTGAGTGGTGATGACCGAGCTCTGACGTCACGTCCATCTCTGACGTTACGGCGGCCATCTTGGATGACCTTGACCTTGAAC
Source organism: Bacillus rossius redtenbacheri (assembly GCF_032445375.1). Classification (NCBI taxonomy): domain Eukaryota; kingdom Metazoa; phylum Arthropoda; class Insecta; order Phasmatodea; family Bacillidae; genus Bacillus; species Bacillus rossius. The sequence goes on from NC_086331.1 coordinate 78,094,605, forward strand.
TATGACCTTGAACTATGACCTTGACATTTGACCTTGGTGGCCATCTTGGATCCACCATCTTTAAATCGAGCACCCCACACACTCTTGATGAAATTTTCGTCATGGCCGCCATATTGATTTTTTTCTGTTCCGCTGGAGGCCGCCATCTTGGATACCGTTGACTTTTTTTCTGTTGTTTGTTCCTAGAGAGCGCCAGTGTCACTCTGTCTCATCACATAAGGCCGATGTTCCATTACCTCCAGAGCTATTATGGTCCTTATCTACATATTAAATTTAATTTTTTATGCAAAATACATTGGAAGTGCTGTGATTCGAAACATTGCTGCTCTGATCTTTAGGTTGAAAAACATACACCTTTAACCGCATGAACATCGAGACAGTTACCAGACTGAGAATTAAATAAGGTTTATATAAAAATAACATACATATTCGGACTTGTAGTTTTTTTTTAATTTGAAGTAATAATAGCACCACCTGTTTGAGACAGAACCGCCATCTTGTATTAAGATGCAACTGTTGTAATTATCGTTACGGCCGCCATCTTGAAAATCCGTAATTTCAATGCTAGTAATTCTGAAAAAAAAAATTTAAAAATTGCCTACTTGAAATATTTAGTTCCTTAAACGATTTGCTCCTAGTTTCGATTCCTGTAGAGAGTAAAGCAGTAATTTATTAATATATTAAAAAAAATCTCAATAAAAAGTAATAAAAACATCTTACGACACACCTGACATTTTTAAATATGTCACCACTGTATCAATTACCGTTACAGGCACCATCTTGAAAATCTTTATTTATTATCCTATTTTAATGAAAAAAAGTTTAATGTTCACCAAAAAAAAAACTTATTAATTTACTGATTGATTAGACCGATTCCCGTCCTTGGTTCTGACATCGTCCGGGCCTGCGGCCCCTTTTGAGTCCGATATGCCACCACCCAAACACCACCCACCCTCCATTCAAACCTCCCGCTTACGCGTGCGTGTGTGTGTGTGTGTGTGTGTGTGTGTGAGTTGGTCGCCCGGCAAGAGGGCGCTGTAGAGCTAATGCGCCGCTCCCCTAAACATAATTAAATTCAACTTAGTAAATTGTTTTATTGTTCCCCGAGTGTGACGTGATAGCAGATCGGCCGGGAGGGTTTTTATGTACTTTTAATTAGAATTGTGTATTTAATTATAAGAACGTTTCCGGACATTCACGAAGCACACCGACGGAAACCGAAGCTAGACAACATTTAAATATATTCCTTAATAATTGTAATTTCTAATATCCTTTTTTCTTATTCAGTAAATATCACGTAAATTTTTAAGAACCTTTTTCATGTTGCTTTAGTTTCCCGTGGCACGGAATCAAAAATACCATTTACGGCAATTGTTTTGGCGGGAGGACGCCATGTTACGCTAGCAGAGCCATGAGCTCATCCCAGTCTTCCGCCATCAACGACCGAGAGCAGACGCTTCAGCACTCCGGGGACCTCACCGTTTGTTCATCACTGCTTAGTAATTCTGTTCATCTTTAATTATTTTCAAATCTTTTTTCGTTTAGTCCTCGGAGCTTCTCTCGGTCGGGGGACTGCTTTAATAATTACCTTGTGACTATTATCGGTCTTTTCTTAAGCTTCATACGTAAGTCAAGGTGTGACCACGTGGTTGGTCACTGCACTTTAAACCGATTCGTGCCGCGGGCGTTTGTTACAGTTTAAATTGTGTGCGTGTGTAATCGAAGTTGGCCAAATAAATAAGGGCGTGTAAATTTAAATGAATTCTTTTATTTTTAAATATGTGTGACCATGTTGAGTGAGACGGCATGTGGGACGCCTAAGAGCCCACTGCGTAGGTGATAGCGTGCCCGACGCTGAGAGCGGGCAGGTATTAGTACTAGGTTGGCTTCAGGGGGAAATTAAAATCACGTCTCACATGGGCGACGTCACGACCCTGGTAAAGAGTCTCTCATAGGTCCGTGCCCATTGCACGGTGGCGCCCTTAAAATCCGAGCATTCACCGAAAACCCCGCTAATTAAAGATCAGAGGCCACGACCTCGTAACAGTTCGAAACCCGTAAGAGAAAAAATTAAAAAAACGACAGATAATAACTCCACGGAAGCCACCTGCAGACTGACCTACCACCAATAACAAGGTATATATCGTCAGCTGATATGATGTCATGTCCGCCATCTTTTCTTCCAACGCTGGAGGCCACCATCTGGTTTTCGTCTGCTAGAGTGTGCTGATGCCATATTAGTGTAATTTTCTGTTAACCATACCTTTGACCTCGACTGTTGGCATTGAACTTTGACCTTGACCTTGAACTTTGGGGGGCGTCATTTTGCCTAATCGTGTTTCCCCACCTTCGTTTTTCCTAAAATTCGTTTTGCCTAAAGTCATTTTGCCTAAAGTCGTTTTGCCTAAAGTTAGTTTGCCTAAAGTTGTATTGCCTAAAACCGTTTGCCTAAAAGTCATTTTACGTAAGTCATTTTGCCTAGTCATTTTACCTAAGTCATTTTGCCTAGTCATTTTGCCTAAAGTCATTTTCCTAAAATCGTTGTGCCTAAAGTCGTTTTGCCTAAAATTATAATCGCATGCTTAAGTTCCCTTAAAGTCGTTTTGTCTAAAATCGTACTGCCTAAAATTCGTTTTGCCTAATGTTATTTCGCCTAAAGTTGTTTTGACTAAAGTTTCAGCACTTCTCTTTCTTTAACAGACAGTTAACTTGCCGAGCAGTCTTTTTTCCTAAATTAGTTTTGCCTAAAGTAATTTTGCCTAAAAGTATTTTAGTATATTCTTGCTCCATATAGTGTGTGTAAATACATTCCAGCCACTTGTAACTCTATTCGTGGATTCTGGAACTACTACCGAAACATTGTGAGAGGTTCGACATTCTGCCACAAGAATGGAGGGTGTTCAGTATCGCCTGCATCTTTCAAGGAGGAAGGGTAGTTCGTTTTTGAGACAACAGGTAGTGTGTCGCTCATCAAGTATCGCCTACATCTTTCAAGGAAGATGGGTAGTTCGTTTCCGAGACAAATAGATAGTGTGTCGCTCACCATTACTATATATCGTCTTTTAAGGTAGCTCCCTTCTTAAATATTTGAGCGCAGTTGTCCCATCTACTCAATGCATTCAATGCTGCGTAACGCACCACGCCTATACTAATTACTCGCAAACAAGATCTGTAACAGTGGGGTATTATTACGCGATAAAAGACAAATGATAAATCTACTAATTTCATGTTGTACATTTTGACTGTGAATTAAGTAAACTGAGTAACCAGGCTCTGAATATGCGCTATTTCGCAATTTTCACAATTTCTTTTCTATGTAAATATATTATACGGAAAATGTAAAACATGACAATTTTCACCTTTCGTGGAAAAAAATCGTATTACCAAAACATTAATCTACGGAGAAACGCGTATACGCTTAACTGGGGAAGGCCTTTTCGTATAAAGTATTACTGTTTTTGAAGGAATATTATACACTCCTGCACTATTATTTATAACTTAGAGTAGATTCTACGACAGTTTAATTATACTAAACTGGTAATATTTTTGGAGTCCTTGAAGTATATTTCGTGGTTTAATGTTTCCAGAGCAAAAATTTAAATTGAATTTCCTGTATGACTTATTTATATATCATTTCTATAGCTGAGTAATATGAAATAAATACTTTGAAATCAAAGGAAAGAAAGCGATAGGGTTAGTGAACGAAACGGAAACTTGTTAAATAAAACATGTTGTTCAGCAACTTAACATTTCATGGAATTATTATTATTATTATTTTATATCCACAAGGAGTTGTCCGTGGTAATGTTGTTGCCTTTGTATCGCTGTGACGCCTTTACGTTGAACTTCTCCTTCTCAAGATACTGGAAGCCTATAACATTTTGGTTTAGTAATTTTTATGAACATAATCTGAAGACGAGTTTATAAATAACACAAATGTATACAATAAAGTTTACTTCTGTTAGGTATGTTTGCTATAATCAATAAATTTTTATTGCAGTAGCAACTTGACTTCACCTAAGCCACTGACAAAACCTGATATATGTTTCAGAAACGGAATAGCCCTCCCTTATTAGCCTACTTTACTCTAAGAAAAGTAGTATAAACTAATATATCGTCTTTAGTCACGACGGATATCTGTATGTATATTTATATTAAAAATATTTGTAAAATTATGATAATCGCTAGAAAATACGGCTACGTTTAACCAAATGCTATGCAGAACAATACCGGGCACTATGTTTTTTTTACGTTAGGAAAGTGAGTGGAACCACCGCTACTAGCACTACCTCTTCATTTCTGGATGCAATATAATTCGAAATAATGCTTTGTTATAGCACTTTAGAGATTTTTAATCGCGTTTTTCAGGTACTTTTGATAGTTTAGAGTCCAAATAAGGCTAGAATAATGGTAATTAATAAATCTTTCTTTGTGTTAGAAGTACATTCACAGTAATTTTAGTACATATTTTTTGAATTCAACTCTCGACTTTTCAAAGTAAACGAATACGGCGAAACACCTAACTTCATCCACATCCCGCTAGGATCGCTGGTCAAAGTAGTTTCCGCTACTCTTGCCGAATTTCCGGTATTGATCTTTATTGTATCTGGTTTATCTCATTCGGCAATGAAACGTATGATTTTATTATATGTAGTTGTTCATGATTTATGAAGTAATTTCACATAATTTTTGATTTTTAATTTAGTCGGAAATTTTTTTACGTCTGTAATTTGTTTACTCTATGTGATTTAAGTATGCCTGGGTTCCAGGTACTAAGCAATTTAAAGTAAGATGATAATGTACTTTTAGAGTATTTTTTTATTAAATAATTTGTTCCATGCAATCCCAGTTTTCACAAATTTACAATGATAGCGTAGTACGCCACCTTGGTTGTAATATGGAGCGAAATAAGTAGGCCGCGTAGCGCGACACCTGAAGCATTTTATTGTGAAATTTAAGTAATTTGAGTACCTACTAGGAATGCATATCGTCCCAGCACAGTTTTCAGAGATGTGAAGCTACATTGTGTAGTAAAAGAAAGTAGTTTTGAAATGGTAATCTATAAATTTATATTAAGAGAATAGATGTGGTTAACCACTTTTAATTATTGTAGTTAGCTTTGCTTAAGCCAGCCTGCCTGAAGAGAATCTACTGTGATTTTTTTAAGAGAGTTTAATTTCGGTTTATATTGGATTCATAATTGAGAATATTTTCAATTTAATGAGAGGAGGTTGTATTTGTTTTGCTATGATATTGACGATCCTACCATGTCACAAAAGCTCTGATAGTGATGAGAAGAATTAATTGCTTTAACCTAGCCCCGGAGCAATATTATAGTAAACTTTATTTTGATTTAAAAACCTGAGATGTTTATATTACTTCCATAATTACGTCACAGAGATTTTTAATTCTGTTGCTATAATACCTGTAAACCTGTGCTATTCGTTTTCTCTCCGATACATTAAAAAACATTATAATAAATTAATTGCCATTATATTTCATTTATTATTACTGTAAATGGGAGATTTGGTCTTCTTTTCCCTTTCGTATAGCCATGCGAAGCCGGGTTGTCAGCTAGTAATATAATAATATAAAGGTGGAGGTGTTTCGAGTACTATGGCACTGGTTCCCATTTTGAGAAGTCAATGTGTTTAGTGAGTAGGTAAAACTAAACGAAAGACAAAAATTTTACCGTCTGTTAATACAAGTACATAAATAGTTTGCCGACACCCGCGGTCTCGTGATCGAGACCCGGGGCGGTCCTAGTGGTTTTAGTGGCTCTTAATGAAATCTCCGGCGGGCGCCAGGTTAGTTCGAGGATTAACCGAGGTGGTCGTGGGTTTTTGCCCCTGCGTGTTCCACTAGGATAGGCGGCTGTTGATGGTGGAAGGGAGACCCTGCTTTTAATACGCACTGGCCCTAAGCAGTGTAGAGGACTGTTTCCTAACTGTTCAGGGGGCGTCTACGAAATAAAGAAAACGTTATTTAGGTGCTGGTTTTAAATCCCGCATCTCACAAAGTGTGGATGGGCACAAGTTACACAATTACACTTGACAAATACGCTGACACTACACACACTCGCACTGAATAATTAATTACGTGTTACGTTGCGGCACTTGCAAATAAGATCCCTACATGGGTTTGAGGGTCGTCGAAGAGTTTGAGTGGGTTAACGGCCACTCTCCCGTGATGAACTGGAACTAGCTTTGTGCCCGGGCTCACCTGTGTGAGTCGCGGGCCCACGAAGGTAATATTAAGAGAAAAGTCTTCAAGTTTGTAGTCGGCAGGCGTATGCTCGACGAATTATATTAAGTTCTGTTAGCGGGAGTCGGCCCGGACCGTAAAGTGACTGCGTCGCGAACCGTTGTTGCGCTACGAGCAAAAATTAACGCGGCCGGTTTAAGCCCTGCACCGGAAAAGAGCACGGGGGCACGCGGGGAGAGGAAAAAGAGGTTTTAATGAATTATGATATTTACCAGTATGAAGAATCAGGAGCACAAAAGTTGAAGTCTCCCCGCGGAATCACACGTCCGCCCCGGCCCGTGAGTAAAACTCTACTGCCGCTTTGTGCCGGCTTGGGAGGGGGGGAAGCGTCATGACGCGCCGACTTTCTAATGTGCCGTTATTCCAAATTTATAATTATAATTAGACATTATTATTTCTAGAAACCTCGTAACTTAATGACATCTGTCTGAATTAGTTGGCGGAAGGCCTATAAGAATAATACATAATAAAATTGAGATTAATAATATTTGAAAATAGAAAGTCAAGCTGGAGACTGTCTGTCACTTGTTGACTACTCCAGTGGCTATTTGCAGGTGAAAACAGGGAGGTTAATTAGGTTGATTTATGATGTGGTTAATTATTGGCGGAAGGCCGCAAGGGATGTTCCGAACGTTTATTAATTGCGGTTTCCCACGGGGAAAACCGCTGCACCCCTACAACGCACTTTCACTCTTAAGGGTTGTTTTGTTAATTAAAAATCACTTAATTACTCGCAGTAATTAATGAAGCATAAGAGCTGTTTGGTGGAGTTGGCATATGGGCGTAATCTATTTAAACACTCACCGACGTCGACGGCTCGCTTGACTCACGTAACCTGGGCTAGGGTTGCGTTCCGTTAGCGGGGTTTAAAACTGGCGGGTGGAGTCCGGGCTTTATGGCCTTCGGACGGACGACGACAAGTTATTTAAATATGAAAAAGAACCACTGAAATTTTTTTACACAGAGCCATACGCTAGCGACCGTATGTTACTGCGACGCCATTCAGATTTCATTTTAAATTTCTTTTGAACTTTTGACGCTTATTACAATGGAAACTACGTGGTTTTAGTTTTTTTAATCTTCGACACATTTGTGACTCTGAGTTCTAATATATTTACTTATATTGTATAAAACACTACATATTATAACTTGAACAGTGAAAAAATATGTTGTTATTATTATTTTCCTCTTTATATATTATCGCTGTTACATCTCTTTACATTTTGGTTTTATTTAGCAAGAAAATATATTAGAACTCCGAGTCACAAAAGTGTCAAACAAGTTAAGGTATTTTCACTCCATCACCTCTTATAATAAAAATTAAAAAACAAAAAAAAATTGAAATAAAATTAAAAAATAGTTTACGAGCTCTTGAACTTCTCATTTGTTGAGTAAGGACAGAGTTCTGATACAAGCCAAAATAATTTGTAATTTTAATTTTTTTTTTGTTTTTTAATTATTATTATTATTTTTATTATATTTATTTTTCTGTGGATTTTATATTATGGAAAACTTACGGTAGTTTTCTCCGTGTGCTCCTGATTTTTTCTGACAGTATTAATGGATGGTTTTCTCCGAGTGCTCCTGATTATTCCTAGCTAGACATCTGATGGTTTTATCCAAGTGCTTCTGGTTATTTGCGAGATATCGATCTCTGCATGAAGGATTTTTTACTTAATCAGTCATACCATTTTATTCAGAGTTACATTTAATGAGTGAATTTCTGCTACTACTAAATCAGCACTTACAATATTTTTATCAGGTGGAATAAAAAAAATCATTACTCAGTCCGATAATATGTGATAAGACGGATGAGAAACACTATCACGAAGGACGAACTTCCTTGTCCTTGGTGTCTAGCGAAGCCTTCCTTCTTCTGCGATCATTAGTGAGCATCCCGCATCCCACATAAAATAAATAATTATGACTCAACATAACACGTGACGACATCTCATGCCAATAATCGGGGCTACTTGTAACAAGTTCTTTTGCATGTCATAACTTAACTGTCGCTAATGAAATATTAAAAAAATTCTATTTAAGTAATGGATCTAATTTATAACTCTCAGTTTGCATCTGGCATTAGTCTCAGTAACTAATATGGATCCTGATTCGGCGTGTGTCGCTGTATCGAAAGGACACTGGTGTAAGTTTTGCAGCAAAGAATTTATCTTGAGAAAGAATCTAAGACAACACGAGAAGAATGACTGTGTTAAAAATCCACTACGCAATATGATAAGATGTGTTCGATGTAGCAAGTCGTTTACGCGAATTGGTTGTCTGTAAAGTCGGTTTACGGACGATAGTTTAAGGTGACGTCATAACAAAACATTGATGAAATGATTGATCCAGAAGAAAAGGAAATATATTCAGCCTGAGACTAAGCGTAATAGGTTTTTGCAACCAAACCAGTTAAGCATTAAAAATATTATATTCTTTGAGAAAGATTTTTCTTTTCAATTTTTCTATCTTTTGTATGATAAAATCTACCTGTGCATACTTTTATGAATAAAATTGAATCATTTTTATTGAATTATCACTATTTTGAATGGATACAAAGGAGTGAAATGAAATGTACAATTTAATTAATAAAATTTACTTTTATTTGCATTCATTAATTCAAATATATTTATTACTTTTAAAATGTTGCATGCGCCGTATTTATTTTTACAAGTACAAAAAAAATTTCGCAGCTGCCGGGATTCGAACCGACAACCTGTGGATTGGAAATTAGCAATGCTGACCGCACGGCTACGAGGCCATACTTGAAAACTAGTAGTTTCAGATGTTATATAAACATTAGCTGCAGTACCCAGCGTTGCCCGGGCTGAACACAGGGTGAAGGGGAACTGTTTAGAGATCAGATGTAGTTAGTAATTGTCTTCTTAATTTGAATGTCAAGTGTGCAAAATAATTTATATCACTTTCAGATCCCGACAGATGTTGTTCTGCCAGTTTATAGTTATTTACCTTGTCTGTATGTAATCTAGACTCTATAAAGCAATATAGAAAAAAAAACTGAAAAATAAGGGATTACTAATATTGAAAAGATTCCATTATCTAGCTAATGCTCGGCATGCATTGCAATGCCTCATTCAGTTTTGTTTTGCAATATGTTTGAAGTAGTTACACATATATAAATAATCTATCCATGTCTCTAAATATATATTTATCTCTATCTACATCTATAGTCCTATATATCTATGTATCTCTCTATCTGTATTTATCTCTTTATACCTACATATATACCTCACACTATCTCTATGTATTCTATATGAGGGTACTGATTGCTTCGTTGTTAATATCACACGGGTGTTTTTTACTTGTATCGGAAAATTAAGAATGATAAGGCATCTAGTGCGTGGCAACAATGTTAATAGGCAATAGGAAATAAACTTCTAGCGCCTGCGGCATTGTCAACACACACTACGTACGTGTACTGCATGTTGTATCTAACCCCCTCCAACGCATTTGATTCTAAATTGGACTTTTAGTAAGGATCCCTAATGTAATTGATAATATAATATAGCCTATAGCCTTCCTCGATAAATGTACTATCCAACACTGAAATAATTTTTCAAATCGGACCAGTGGTTCCTGAGATTAGCGCGTTCAAACAAACAAAGAAACTCTTCAGCTTTATAATATTAGTATAGATTTGTAAAAAATTTGTTCACGGTAGGGGAACAGTATTATTTCTTTTTTATAACACAATTTTATAACAAATACGCATCCCAAATACACCAAAGTTATTTATAATGTGTTACAATATTTTTTTAAACATTGTGCAAAAGATCCCGGGTGTAATTGACGATGGATCTACTAGTCTAAAGAAGAGTTATCTGCATTACGGCAATAATTTTCCTTGTCTTGGGAGAGATTATGTTCGTGGCTCTTCCGATATCGACAAAGAACTTAATTTGAGGGATGTTGATGATTTATGGAAGAATGAAGACAATAGAAAAATCCTTAACGTGAAAAGAGAGAATACATTCAAGCCAAATTCAAGTAGATCTTTCCTACTTTGTAAAAATGATGGACTCCTAAAAAGGAAGCATGAAGACGATGAAGATGCTTCGACATCAACGATATCGAATTCTTACAGTAATCTGGGTGAAGACGATGCCTTCTACGGTGATGGCTACAGTGACTCTGAGGCTGATGACAAAGGCATGGACTGTGATGAAGCACCTAAAGCTGACAAGATCGAAGACTGTGACGGTGTCCTGAGACCAAAACGATGGAAACATCACGTTATAATAAATAAATCTGATAAAGCTTATTATGATCACTGGGACGATAGTGAGATTAAAAGTATTTATAATAAACATACAAGGAAGATGGTCGCAGAAGAGATTGATTACACATCATGGAAAGATCCAAACATATTGGTTGACCGGCTAAGACTTACACATACCTCGCTTTGTGCAGGAAACTATTCGTACATCAAAGAAATATCCTTTATACTCAAATAACTGAGGGAAGCTGGCTACATACAATAATGGCTTGTTTTATCTGCATTTGTATAATGTTGAGAAATAAATTAAATATTTAAAGTTAAAATTTAATGTTACATTTCTTGTATTCTGATTTCTAACTATGACTTAGTTCTCGTAACACAGCTTCCTTTTTTTGTTGTGCTTTCAAATGCGCGTCATTTTCGTTAAATGTGCTTCCTTTAGTTGTTTGTGCTTTCAAATGTGCTTCCTTTTCATTGATTGTGTTTCCAAATGTGCTTCCTTTCGTTGATTGTGCTTCCTTTTTGTTGATAATGCTTCCGATTGTGCTTCCAATTGTGATTCATTTTTTTATGATTGTGCTTCCTTTTTGTAAAATATTTTTCAAGGTCTCTTGGTCCTTTAGTATGTATAAAACATTTCACGATTGTCTAATTGACTGTAATTAGCTAACGACGAAGGTCATTAAGATCCGGAAATGACTAGCCTATACATCTGACATTGTTAATGACCCGGTCTCATGGTTCGGAGACGCTTGGCCTGTATGTATGGCTTTGTACATGAACGGTTTAGAGGTTATTCAGAGTATCGAAAAACTAGACTTACATGTTAGGTAATGCGACAACGTATTTAATTCGTCAGGTATATAAGTTGTTTTTCGTAGAGTGAATGATTAATAAATTCCACGAAAGGTAATGGAAAACAGAATATTAAAAATATTTAATATTTAGTTACACCTGTCACTGGTCAAGAATAGAACCGAGGACAGGAATCAATCGATTCAAAATGTAAATTAATGAGTGATTTTTTCGGTGACATTTGGAATTTTTCCCGAATTTATAGGTCAATAAATACAAACTTCAAAAGTTACCGGTCATAATGACTTACTGGAGGGTGGTAGTAGAGGATTTTAAGCCTCTTAGGATTTTTAACATGATTTATTGAAATAATTAATTTTTACATTGAATTAAATTTTTTTGCATCGCCCAGGAATCGAACCAAGTTTCTAATCAATCATTACTTTAATGAATGAATATTTTTATGAATTTTGGATTTTTTCCCGAAACTCTAGCTAAATAATTACACAATTCCAAGATGGCGCCCAAATAACAAGATGGTGGGCACCTCAGTAATAATAAATGATTACTGCACTCTAGCGGGTTAGAATAAAACTAGCATGATGGTAATATACTCTATTAAGATGAGTACACACACAAGATGGTGTCCTCCAGCAGATGAAAACAAGATGGTGGCAATGTTCGCTAGCAGGTGGTGGCTCCTGGTAGTGTGTACTGAACACAAAATTTCGGATCCATGATGGTCTTCAAAGTCAAAGTTCAAGGTCAATGTCAAATTTCAAGGTCAAAGTTCAATGCCAACAGTCGAGGTCAAAGGAATGGTTAACAGAAAATTACACTAACATGGCATCAGCACACTCTAGAAGACGAAAACCAGATGGTGGCCTCCAGCAGACGAAGACAAGATGGCGAACATGACGTCATACCAGCTGACGATATATACCTTGTTATTGGTGGTGGTAGGTCAGTCTGCAGGTGGCTTCCGTGGAGGAAGGATCTGTTTTTTTTTTTGCTCTTACCGGTTTTGAACCAAGGACTGAATCAGTATAATCAAACATTAAATTAATAAGTTATTTTTTTGGTGAATTTTAAACTTTTTTTCATTAAAATATGTTAATAAATGTAGATTTTCAAGATGGTGCCCGTAACAGTAACTGATACAGTGGTGACATAATTAAAAATGTCAGGTGTGTCGTAAGATGTTTTTATTACTTTTTATTGAGAACTTTTTTAAATATATAAATAAATTACTGGTTTACTCTCTACGGGAATCGAACCGAGGAGCAAAACGTTTAAGTAACTACATATTTCAAGTAGGCAACTTTTAAAATATTTTTTTTTCTTCTGAATTTCTAGCATTGAAATTACGGATTTTCAAGACGGCGGCCGTAACGATAATTACAACAGCTACATCTTAATACAAGATGGTGGTTGTGTCTCAAACAGGTGATGCTATTATTACTTCAAATTTAAAAAAAAAACTACAAGTCCGAATATGTATGTTATTTTTATATAAACCTTATTTAATTCTCAGTCTGGTAAGTGTCTCGATGTTCATGCTGTTAAATGCATTATGTTTTTCAACCTAATGATCAGAGCAGCAATGGTTCGAATCACAGCACTTCCAATGAATTTTGCATAAAAAATTAAATTTAATAGTTTGGTAAGGACCATAATGGCTCTGGTAGGTAATGGAACATCGGCCTTATGCGATATAAGACAGAGTGACGCTAGCGGTCTCTAGGAACAAACAGCAGAAACAAAGTCGGCAGTATCCAAGATGGCGGCCTCCAGCGGAACAGAAAAAAAATCAACAGCGATGGTGGCACTCTCTAGGAACAAACAGAAAAAAGTTGACGGTATCCAAGATGGCGGCCTCCAGCAGAACAGAAAAAAATCAATATGGTGGCCATGATGAAAATTTTATTAATAGTGAGTGGGGCACTCGATTTAAAGATAGCAGATCCAAGATGGCCAACCAAGGTCAAAGTTCAAGGTCAATGTCATCCAAGATGGCCACCGTGACGTCAGAGATGGACGTGACGTCAGAGCTCGGTCGTCACCACGTGCCAGCGCCAGTGCCCGGAGCCCAATTTGTATACTACTGTGAAGATATTCTAATAGAGCATTGATGTAATGAATGAGTGAGGGAAACAGGAGTACCCCAAGAAATCCATCTCACTGCAACATCCACCACGTTTCTCACTGTGCAATAAATCCAGGTTTGACCCAGACCACCTTGCTGAGAAGTGATTGATCATACCACTACTCAAACACAGTGGCTCATGCTATGGCAGAGAACCATTGATTTGCCTGGAGATATTTAGGGGAAATCGTGGAAAACAAACATCAGGATGGTCGGTGTATTAAGACTATGCCACTAAATAAATTTTGTAGACATGTACAAAATATTATAAAGCAAAAAAGAGATAAATAGTGTGTCAAACTGTGAGATGATTACCAACACAAGAGAAATTATTTTCAGAAAGTCTTGAAATGATAATGTTGTATCTAGTAATGGCCATAGTTTCAGAATGAATGCCTAGCTTTCAGAAAGAAAACAATGGAAGAAAAATTTGTGATGTGACTCCATTATATATTTAGAACTGTATGAGCTTCGGGGAGGAAACTATAATTTACACACTGTTTCCTGAAAAAGGTTAATGTTACAATTTATACTGCTTATACTGGCATAGGCCTACCAAATATTCGCATGTACTCCAGCTTCTAAATGCATTGTAAGACACACCTCCTTTTGAATACGAACAAAACATTTCCTATGTACAAACCAATCAGACAATTGCTCAATTCACTAGCAACCGTCTGATTAAGACCATTCTTAGAAAATTTGTGCCTGCCTGTGCACTTACACATGTGTCTAAGGGCAACTTCTAAAAATTTCACGACTAAATTTAACACATAAAATTTTATTGATTATAGTGCTTCTTATGCTGAACATCCTAGTGTTTAACACACTGATTATTTTAAGTACACTTATAAAAACTTCATATGAGTTGAAATTTTTTTTTAATTTTTACATCAGTGTCAGTTCTTCTGTTAATTATAAGTGAATGAATCATACTAACTTTGTGGTTGCATGTTTGATGTGTGTAAAAATGGAAAACGTGGGAGAGGTGGTGGAGAGAAGGTACTGATAGAGAGAGAGGTTTTCGAAGGAGCAAACTAAGAAAAAAAAGGTGTACACCAAATTATTGAATGCAAAGGATGACAAAGTGCTAAATCTGACATTATGTGTAAAAATTTTAATGGCTTAAACTCTTAACTATGTCTCATGATAAAAAAATTTTTTTTTAATAAACTCAAAATCATAAAGACAAATATAACACACAATAAATTACAGAAACAAGACTTACGTTTTTGTAGCATCAACTGCAGTCCCTTCCAATTCTTTGGTTTCTTTTAAGGATATTTCACAACACTGTAACAATTTTGTGGGCTCTTTGTCATATTTTTCTATGTTTTCTTTGCTTTTATTATGAGCTCTAACACAGCATAAAGAATTATCAGCACACGTTGCATGAGACTCTATTGTCAGATTTTCTGAACGAAGTTTATTGCAATTTTTTTTTAAACGTTCCTTAAGAGACAGCCTCAGCTCATTTTTAATTAAGTTTTGTATAAGCTGCTCCTAAAAATAAATTTAAAAATGTGTTAATAAAAATATAATCATGACTCTTTAACTAAATTTAACATATGTGTGTATGTTCTTTACAAACTTCTTTTGCTGTTAAAAATGTATATTGTATAAAGTGAATAAGTGAAAAAAAAAAAATGTTTATACAAAATAATGAACAACACACATCACAGCTATACAATCACAAAATCAAAACTTAAAAATATTAAATTTTAATTCAATTGATAAAAGTAGTTTTAGAATTTTATATGTAATTTCAATTTTTACATTACAGTTAATATGTAATGGGTGAATTCACTGTTTTGAACCAACAACTGCCTTGCTGTAGAGATCATGTTAAATTTTGAGTTATAAGTATAACATTAAATAATAAGAATGAATGGTTTAAAATTTATTTTCTTCTTTTCTTATTCTTAACGGAAGACTCGGTATCAAACATCTGCTATAAGCCATCTAGTGAAATGAAAATCAATGTTGGTAAGTTTGGGCATATTATTAACTAAGAACTAAGCTAAATAAAACTTTACTAAAAATAAATCATTAACAGATAGGTTTTTAAAACTTACTGGACTTCAGAATTTGAAAAAAGGCACATTGTGAACCTTAACTCCAACAAAAAAGATGACAGACTTACTGGTAATGTCAACAAATGATTAAGTTACAATGCACAAGGACATATTTACCACTATAAATAAGCATAATCTATATTATTATGTATAAAAAATATATTCAGGATGAAATGCATTTATTTTGTCAGATAATGTGGGACATCTTAGTTGTGTTTGTGAATACACAACAGCCTTAGTTATATCTAATGTGGCTATTTAAGACTTCATACGTCCTGTAATTTAGTTAAACAACATGTACAATATTTTGTATTCTTATATTATAGTTTTAAGAAAGTGTTTGCATGCTGAAATAAAAAGATTAACTTCTTAAATATAAAATTCATAGGCCACAGAGGGTGGAGGGAGGTCAATAATTATGAAAGATTTTAATACCTGTTCTTTCAACATTACTTATTGCAAGGGCTGAAATGCCTTCGGTGAACAGTCTTACTATTATTAGGGAATTACTAGATTTGGAGGGAACTTCAATTAAAATAGATATACCCTGGAAGATAGTTTAGTTTATTCTTTTCTAAATCATTACAATAATTTCAATATTTCAAAAATAAACAAACAAACAAACAAATTATTATTTCTTGGATTATTGTACATTTACTTTCGATCAAAACTTTATGCACTTCACTTCTTTAATAGATTTAAATAAACATATATTATTTTATACTTGCAGAACAAATACATTTTAGACTTGTAAACTCTTACATCTAATAAAGCCATTTAGATTTATCTGTCTTTTAGATGATTTATCATAATAAAAAAGATGTCTCTCCTTATCTGTGGTTGTAAATACTGCAGGCCAGGAGCCGACGTGAGATGGACGCGCAAGCAAAATTTGGGGCGAGCCGCCCATCGAAACACGATCAGACAGCGGATGCCAAAACCGGAAGATAGAAGCTATACAGATGGATCCGAAAGTCGATGGGGAGAGGCTGGCACCCACTGCACAATAAATCAAGATGAATTAAAAACAAAAAAACTGTATGCAGGCAATTCGTGAGGCGAACAGAAAATTTGTTCGAAATGAAATTTACAAATAATAGCTTCCACTTATCAATACTGTGGGTAGGTCAGTCGGCACACCATGACGATGGCAGAGATTCCAATTTTGGTGAAAGATAATCCAAGGATCAAAAAAGAGATGCACTACACTACATATTTAAAAAGTAGCAAATTCTCAGAGTACTCTCCGGTTCGTTTGAGAACTACATCCCAAAGTAATTGACCGTTCAAACAAAACTTAGATCAACTCGTGTACAGACAAAGTATAGTGAAGACCGGCCCGAGAACAACGGGGACAAGGCATAGTTAAACTTGCCCGGAAGGGCACAAGTAGGAAGGGGGGGTTAGTTCCTAGCCCTTGCCACTAGATGGCATTGGTGGTTCCACCCAGGTTTTCCCTATTTTCCTGCCAGAAGCCAATCAATTAATGGTAGTGATGATAAAAGTTATAGTTAATACCAATTAATGAGAGAATTATTTAAAATCTTTCATGCAAGCTAAAAGCATTCACTGTTAAAGTACAGGCAACAATGACTTGCTTTTCAAATTAATTTCAAACTTTAGTAACCTTAATAATTACGTTAATTTTTTAGATAGTACATTCAATATGAAACAGTTAAACATAAATTTAAACAATTTTTTTTTCATTTATATTATTATGATGTTAGATTTTATTTATTAAAAAAAATCACAAATAATTAAAAATTCATTTATTGTTAGATTTATTTATTTATTGTTAGACTAATTTACTATTTCAATTTGAAAAATTTCACATACATTTACAATTTATTTTCTAATTAATAATTGATCATTGTTTGGTATGTGTTGTTGTTTTATACTCTATTTTGACTTGTATGTTGATCTTTGTTTATGTTTATAATTTTTATTGCCTGTCATTTTTATGAGTGTTTACATTTATTTGTTGCCTGTTTATTTGTATTGTGTGTATGTATTGTATTTAATTGTATTTTTCGCATACTACTAAAGTTTCATAACTGTTGGTGTACATGTTACAATATTTCTACACAAAACCATATGTGAATAGATTCCATACCTTCGTTGAAATGCATGCCTTCATCTCTTCAATACCTTTTAGAGATTCTTCTAATTCAATGATCACCTGCTGGTACTTTGTTTGTTTACCACAACTATTTGATGTTAAGAGCTTCAACTGCTTCAATAAATTTGGTAAGTCAGTCAACTGTGATACTGGTACTTCAGACTTGAATGCACCTTCGTCAAAGCGATCCTTTGCAATGCCATCTTCCTTCTCCTCATTTTTCTTAACAACCTACAATAAAAAAATTGAAAAATCATTGAAACATGAAAACTGTCCCTACTATTACACTGCATTTGAAACAATGATATGTTCCATACATGGTAAAATATTGCTAGAAATTTGTATGGCTATTTTGAGCTTGTTGAAAAACTGTCTCATTTTCTGTGTTTCCTCATAGACTTTCAATAAACGCTGACCATAAAATAGCACAGATTTTCAAGAAAAACTAACTATCAAACAAACATAAAAGAAGCAAGAGTTCAGTTGTGGCAAGTACAGTAGAACCTCGATGATACGTTCCCGTTTCATACATTTTCCCGTGTCATACACCGATTAATTTTGGTCCCGCCGAAAGTACTATGTTTACAATGGTTTACTTTCCCGGAACATACACTTATAAAATCATTAATTTCCCGTTTCATACGTTTTTACGAAGCGTAAAAGCCCAAAATTCACAAATTTTTTTGTTATATTCCTCCTGATAAACTACGTTTTAATGCTTTTATTTTGAAAAACGTTCATTGTTTACATTTGCAAACGTAAGAAAATAACTTTATCCCACCATAGATATTGATAGTATCAGGAAGACTGTGCACTTCGCTAGTAGCATCTATGGCCAGCACCAAGCGAGACTAGTGGCGCAAACTAGCAATGATTATGAAAATGGTGCACGCGCTTTACCAAGGCATGGATTTCATATTTTGTGCATTCATTAATCTTTGAACTGAATATACCCGTTTGTTATTGTTTTCTTACGATCGGAGTGTTTTGTATTTTACGTTTCTCAAGTTAAAAATATTATTGAAAATTGTTCTGTTGCATAAAGTTGTTTGTAAAAAGAAACAAACAAGCATAAATTTCTGATTTTCTTTTTACAATAGCCTAATTTTTTTAATTTATAATTTAGGCTTGGTGACTTTTCCTGCCCTCCAAGAAAGGACTTCATAACATTTTGTAAGGCCACTGTTTCTCATGTCAGCTTTACTTGATTATGGTCTGTATTTTACATTTCTGGTGGTTTTATTATATGTATATATAATTATGAATTCATATCTTTCATATAATGCAATTATTTACACATTATGTATTTAAGTTTAATCTGACATTGTGCTTGTATGCTAGATTGAAAAAAAAATTATTTTTGCCATTCCCTTTTCATACACTTTCCCGCATCATACACCATTTTTGTGCCCTCCGTTGAAAAGTGTATGACAGGGGTTCTACTGTAGTTATTAAATAATGTGTGTTCTATCATAGGTGATATTCTGCTGCTACAGCACTGTCAGTGCACTTATGGTAGTTAACTAAACACATACAGTACCTTTAAGAGTGTCTGCTCTCATTCTATATTGTGATTAAAGATGTCATCGTCTTGGCCACAAAAGATTCAGAACCAATGAATGCGGGTATGTGCGCATTGTTTTCTGCACATAAATATTCTATGTTTACTTTGGAGTGTTACGTGACCACAGTGAGGAATCAGGAGTTTTTCACATGTGTGGACACAAGGGACAGACATAACTTCTCAGTATTCATTTTGGGACAGTTATATAAAACTGCTGAACCCATATGTTGTCTGCAGAAAAAGTGAAGATTTGCAACAACAATGGGCAATTCTCAGATATGACTGCTTTGTTGTAATGCATTCCAATGCACTGTGGTTTTACTGCTTTAATTGTTATGCTATTATTTTTTAGTAAAAAGTATGCACAGTATTTATCCAAATAAATGCTAACTTTAATTCTAGACTGCAGTGACAGTCTTACAGGAGGGGCGATGGGAGCAACTGCTCCCCCCCCCCCCCCCCCCAATTAACAATGTAACTAAAAAAAATTACTTTCCAAGACGACATAATTTTGTTGAAATAACCTAAGGAGCTATTTATTAGTTTTGAAATTTCTGACTCCCCATATAACTTGGAGGTATTTCATACCTACCACCCAAAATACCCCAGTCATCTGTTTCCACTCCATCCCCCCTCCACCAAATCACCCCTCCCAAAATTCCAAGCTGGGTGCACCCCTACTAGGCTGGCCTCACTCCACTGGAAGAAACAATAAGTTAGTTTTAATCTTTTTCACAAACACCATATCCATCTTGCTACAAATTAGTTTCTTCTTTAATTTATCTACCCTACATGCACTCACCTATAGATTTACACCAATTATTAATGACCTATGTTGAAGGTTACGGAAGGAGGAAACCCTAATTTATTTATTTATTCAAAAAGAAAGATAATTTTGTCTTAACATTTTCAATTAGTAATAAGCACTAATGTAGTAATAAGCATAATAGTTAATAATGTCTTAATATATGACCATTTTTAATGCTATCCACTTTTAACAGCCATAAAAAATATTTTAGGAAACACGTTAATTGAATTGTGATCAAATATCTGATTTTATTGATGCTAAAACAACACCCTCACATCTAGTTAAGTTCAGTGTTCTCAGAAATCATTCTAGCCTCGTACAGAGTGTCACCTATGAATGCCAGTGCTCTTGGCACTAGTCAGCATTATCTAAACGATAGCTGACATTACTGGAACCCTTAGCCAATGAAATCAGATAGTGCTGAACCAGCTGCTATGTAGCTCAAAAAGTGCAAAAAAAAATGCTTGCATTAAAACAATTCATCTTGAAACTACTTCTGTTGTAAAAAATATTGCCTTGGAAATATAATATTTAAAGTGATAAATAATGGCAAATGCATCATACACAAAAGTATTATATAAACTCTATAGGATTTATTAATTCTACTGATATTTATAAACAAAGATTCACTATTGTTATGTTTTACTATAAAGTTATGTTTGATGAATGTATTGTTACGAACGCGAGAGAGAAGACAGCGATGCCAGGTTCGGAGCTGGCTGGCGGCCCCGCAAGGTCACTGACGTCACGCGCCATCCACTGACATGAACCAGGTCATGCATTCCTGGCCGAATTACAAGGGTTGTCGCTACCCTCCTCCTCCTAAATGTTCCCCATGCAGCGCCCTGCCTCAGCGCCGGACAGCCTTTGGGAAATCCGCAGGCCATCACGCGAGCTGCCGATACCCTTCTCGACGCGTCAGGCGTGGATCGGTGCGGGATGACGTGACTCGTCATCCTGGGCCGTCACGTGAGCTAACAATGCCCTTCTCGACACTTGGGGCATCGAGTATGCACAGGATGACGCGACTGGCCCCAGCCGCACTCGTCACTTCTAGAAGGGCGCCAGGGCCTATATAAACCTGGACACCGGCCTCCGTGACAGTGGGTGGCTCGGCGAGTTGGAGTAAGCTCCTCGACGAGGAGAGTTTTTGGGTGGCGAGAGTGCTGCGGGTGCGGCAAAAGTCCCGAGCGAAGTATCGAGCGGATCCTCGGCGAAGGGTAGTGCGATGGCGGTGACGAAGTGCGACAAGAGTTCGGCAATGGAGGTCCACGAGGAGTGCTGCGACAAAAGTTGCGCGAGGGGTGCGGCCCAGCGAGGTGTGCGGTGCGTAAGGACTTGAGATGCTGAGTGCGAGTAATTGATTAGTAGGCATTTTAAGTACGATTATTTATTAGTGTTGTAAATATTAGCAGTCAATAAAACTGTGCAAAATAAATAAATAATTGGGCTATCCCTATACGAACCCAGTTCTTCCCACGATGATTATTTTAAAAATCGTAACAGTATCAATAATTTAAAAAAAAATTTACTACAGTAAAATACTTGAATGAGTTAACCAATTAATATTACTTTAGGTTCAAAATGAAACCAGAATTTTCTATGTTTGCATAACATTTGTAAACTAATATACATTCATATTTTTAGGCATTACATTTTTATGCAAGCTACTTAATAAGCACACAAAAAATTATAGTATAATATTATAAAGAAACAGACCTGTTATATTGTCGGACAAAGTTAGAGTGTGAAAAAATGGAGGTGCTGCCAAAAGGTGACAAACAAAATCAAAGAGCCATTACCAACAGAAAACTCCACACCCTCGAAAAATCACATGAGAATATCTTCGCAAGAAATCTCAGCCCATCCAGGCCTGGGACTGGATCTGTTATTCAAAAACAGAAAGCTTTTGCAACAAACCGAAATGTGAGTCACAGAGGAAGTGACACAAATATTTTTATTACATCACTAATGTTTGTGAAACTTTATAGTCTAATACTATACATGACACAAAAATCTTTTAAAAATACTACTAGGTACTACCGATACTAAAGCAACTTGCACAGTCATGAAAGGAAAATTTTAAGCTACAACTATTAAGGGGCCCACCTAGTCAGAGGTGTAATTGTGTTAGTGAAGTGGCATGTAAGTGCGATGCTCGCTAGTGCTCCAAGTGCGGTATCATCTCTAAGCGCATGGCTGTAGACTGGGGCACAGTCTTCTCGTCATGCATAAAGCAACTATGAGATTTAAGCAGTAACCAATGAAGATAAATGTTTAATGCAAGTCCCTTGATTGCTTTCAAGAATCTGTACTGGGTGCTTCATGCCTAAAAATTATTCTGAAAAGATGCATTCAAACCATTTTCACTATTATAAAAATACATTTTTAAAATTAAATACAGAAAAAAAACTAATCATCTGCCCTCAGAGTATTTTTAAATGCTTTTCTTAAACAGAAACCACTGAAATATCTTAAGCAGTTTTCAAAGCAAGTAGTGAAGCTCTGCACACCACATGTGCGAGGTATGAGAGGCCCTTGAGGTTGATCAAATGGAGTAGCATTTTCCTTTGCCTCAAGTCAGGACTGTGCAAGAAAGACATGACTTGAGGGAAAGGAAAGTTATACTCCATCAGATTAAACAGCAAAGTTTTTGCTTACGGCTCAGATTCACCCACCATGTTGTGTTATTGCATTTTTGAGCCATTATTTTTTATCAATGATAATTTATTTGGATGTTTCAATATATAAGAATTGCTTTTTGTGTTCAGTAGCAAATATGTCACAGATATATGCTACTGGTTATCTAATATTTTTAAAAAGTGAAGAAAATATTCACATTTAAATTTTTGCCTGTTTGACATAGTGATCAGTCACTGTAAGTTCATTTTCCGAGTTCCTATAGCTAAGCAACACTTACAAAATTGGTTCTACCATCATTTTCTTCCATTTTCTTTACCAAAATATCTGCAGTTAGCAAAAAACCAAAAATTCAATATGGTGGGTTGAGCCAAACCTTAAGATTTCCTTACCTGATTGTGCCAGCCAGTCTACGTATCTGTAACACAACACACTGCCATGATTTAGGATATCAGAACTAAAATTCTACACTGTGCAGCCAGAAGAAAATTATTTTCACTGGAAAATAACTTAATGCAACGTGTTTTCATTGCCTATACTTACACTAACTTTGTCCAACTGTAATTCTGATATCAATATATTTGGAGAGCTGGCCATCTGACATATACTATTCCTTCGTGCAGATAAATGTTTTGGTGTAATCTCTTGGCAGGAGTCAGATTCTTGCAGCTCTGAGTCTCCTATAAAATAAATAAATGAAATACAACAAAAAAACATGCAAAAGTAATGAAACAAATACAAAATAAGATGAAAACCCAAAAAATAAGAACCTTCAAAACATGTTAACCCCAAACTTCTGTAGTATTAATGCAGGCCTAAGACAATTCAGTGCATAATTTCAAATGCCATCTTGTTTTTTATCAACCTAAAACCAACCTAATTTCATTTTACACCAATGAAAACTACACAAATAAATATAAAAGTTGTATGATTTGATATTTATCAAGTTCAATTTTATTTAAAAGTCTTTGTCAGATTTCAGTGCATTTTCAAGTGAAAATAGATCTACAAAGTTGCAGGACACAAGGCTACTAATTAATTACTCACCCTAACAAAGCTATTTCTGTGGCTGCATGCATAGTAGCTATCTATAGCTGGTATTTGTCTGAGTTTCTTATTTAACCTTAGCTATGTTTCATAACATTGGACACAGATCACAATCTGACTGTGTTCCAATTGGCACATTTTGGTATATAACTGAAAACATGAGGCATTTTTGTCACAGAATTAATTATGTATAGCTGTAATGTATTTTTTAAATTCAATCAACTTCAAACTATTTGAATTGCAAAATATGAATTTTATTTATTTTGTCTTCGAATTGTGTGAAAAAAAGGCAGGAACTTTTTCACAAACTTAACCATGTGAACAACATCTTATACACCGAAACAGATAAATAAAACTAAGATTAATAATATCACATACAAGAAACCTAGATACACTATACTCTTATTGAAAAACAATGTACCACGTAAAAATGTTTTTAGTAGGTAATAAATATATATATATATATATATATACATACAAACATTTAAGGAAATATCTACATAACTTTACTCATATCAGCTGAATTATTCCTAAAATTACTTATTGGTGGTAAACAAAAGGATGACTAGAAAAGTAAGGGCCTACAGAATATTAGTCCCTGCTAGTACAATGTATGGCAATTAAAATGCATATGTGACTTAGAAAAATTATGCCTTCACTTCATTGGTGTTGCCTTCAATAATGTTATTTACAAAAAAGACATACATATATAAGTATAATGATGATAAGCAGTCCAGAAGAGAAAATGACACACGTAAGTGGACTTCATCGGCACTGCCTATTAATTTTCAGTCATATGAGTTCATAACACTTACAGTGTATCATCACTCTCAAAGATAAGCAGACTACCAACCATTAAGATTCCAAAAAAATCTAACAGATCAACTAATGAAAACCAACATAAACTCAATACTATGTTGTTTTTTTTATCCACACTGTGAAAATAATTTTTTTCTTTTATATGTAAAATTAATTATTTTTAATAATTCTCTGCATTGGTCGAATATATAAAAACAATAATCCTCCATTCAGTTCCCAATTTACACTGTCACAAACAAGTAATAATCAAGGTGTTACAGCCAAAAGCTTGCAAAACACCAAAATAAAATATGAAAAACTAAATCCCAAACATAATGGAACATAGCTTTTGGCATTCATTAATGTCCTGCTGTGAAGAAAAATTAGACAAGAGTATTACAAAAATCATAACAGAAGCAACATCCAAAGTGTAAAGACTGGTTCAAATGAAACTTCCTAAAACTTAGGTTAATCAAATGTTTTATGTAATTACTGTACTTAGAAATATTGCAGCAAATTAAATGCCACTTATCAGTCATTACAAATGATAAAAATGCCATCAGAAATCATTTTGTAAAAAAAAAGTGAAATTTGTATCAATGAAATTGAAGTACTTTATTACAGAAGCTCTTCAGTCTGCCCAATATTGATACATTTTTAAAGAGTTAAAATATTCTGACTACAGAAATAAATCCAAGACAATAAACTTATTTGGGCTCCCTTCATGTACATGTTATTCTGCTGACTGTTGCTTGCCCTTTACCCTTTTAAATGCCACCAATAAATTGTGACCTAAAGCCAGCTTCAAACAACACCTCACACAGCTACAAACCCGAAGAAACTGGATCACTACATGATTTACTATGTGATCTCCGGCCAGCTGTAAACAACACCTCATATGATATAAACCAGGAGAACCTGGATACCTACATGCTTTACTTTGTGGACTCCAGCCAGCTGCAAACAACACCTCACACAGCTACAAACCAGAAGAAACTGGATCACTACATGATTTACTATGTGATCTCCGGCCAGCTGCAAACAACACCTCATATGATATAAACCAGGAGAACCTGGATACCTACATGCTTTACTTTGTGGACTCCAGCCAGCTGGAAACAAAACCTTACACGGCTATGTACTCTGGGGAAAAATGATCTCTACATGCTTTAGTTTGTGTTGGAAAAAAAAAGGATATGACATGTAGATGGACTATTTATAACGCTGTATGGAAAGCTGAAGTATGATGGGGAACCAATGAAATATAGTGAAATTCCGTTATAATGTACTTCAGAATAATGTATCTTTCAGTTCAAACGTATGATTTTAAATTCCCGCTCAAAACACCAATCTAAACAATGAAAAAATATTTCAATTTAACATTAAAAACGTATCCTACCTTTCAATACAACGACCATTCTTTTCCAGTTATCAGGAAAATTTTACATAATTTTTACTGTGTTTGTGCAGGGGTTCTTTAATATAAATGTATATTATGATTAATTTTTATCATTTTCAAGAATCGTTAACAAGTATAAAACGTAAGCAAACACTGTCTCAACGATTCATAGAATCATATTACAGTATAATGCACCGTTCTTCCTCCTCCATGGATCACACACTTTAGTGCACGAGACGATCTAAACAATTGATTGCTGTCTCGCCCCTCTTCAAGACAATTGTTTTTAGCTGCGCCATCTTTTGGTTATTTGTAGAGCACGTTTTAAAAGTTTTAATTAACGCAGATACAAACGTTAAATAAAAATTATATTTTAACTTATATATATGAAAAAGAAAATCCAATAATGTTAATTTATGCAGGTTAAGTTTTGAGCTGTTTGGTGCCACAACATGGACGACACGCTTTAATTGTGTTGCCATGAAGGTCGGAATGTCGCCTGGCACAGCCATGCTCGCGACGCGCGCTACTAGTGCAGCGCTATGGTTATTTATGGATGCAAGGTTTGTTTACGTTTGACGTGGCGCAAGGCAAACAATATTGTTGATTGAATATTTTAATCAGGATGGATGGCCAAAAAGATAAAAAGAAACGCAAGCAATTCACTTTGAAGGAAAATATAGAAATTTTAAAACAACTTGACAAAGGCAGGAAAAATGCAGATGTGGTACGGTCGTTTGGTTTGGTGCCCACTACACTGTCAACAATAATAAAAGATAGTGAAAAAGTTATTTAACTGCTGGTCACAAGAGACTTCGCCTAGGAGATAAGGGAATTCTAGCCCAATAAATATACATATCTGCAAAATAGTTTAACCCATTTGTCATTTTGTGTTCGACAGATGTAAATTTTGTATATGTGGGCCTAGAATTTAGGCTACTGTATTAAGTTTAGTAATTTTTTTTAAATTATTGTTATTTATAAATATTTGCTTCCAAGCTAATGTAACATTTGATCCCCTACTACTTTATTTTTAAAAATTCAAAAATACTACGTTTTAAAGGTAAATATATAGACTTTCAGAATAAAACACTTTCATTACTAAGAATAAAAGTTGAGGCTTTATTGATGTACTTTATAAAGTGATTCTACTGTATATCACTCATTTACTGGTTCCAATAGTAGCCGTATCTACACCAAAAAGCAAAATTTTAACTAAGCATCTGTTGCCTCGGTCTAGGACAATGCAACAGGTTTTAGTGAACATCACAGTATAACATGTGCCAGTGCATAAAAGAACTCTTACATCACCAGTGATCAACAGTGTTTCCTGCTATATGTATGATGCAAAAAATGTGCATTAAAGTGGCCTCAGCTTTACCTGTGTTTAACAGGTTTGTTTCTTAACAGCAAAATTGGCCATCATTTATTATTGCATATTAAGTTGCATTTTAAATTAAAATATTAAAATAACAAAAATAATTGGTTGTGGTTGTGATGCAAAGCCGTAAAATTACCACAATATATTTGATTTTCAAAATATGTATAAGTATTTGAGGAACATTGTTCCCAGGGCAAGTGTCCTGTGTAACAAATCCCAATGTATTTTAACATAAAATATTAAAATTAAGTAAGTATGTAGTTGAATGTGTTTGTTATTGAAACTTTACAATCCTACTAATATTATAAATGTGAACATATGTTTGTCCCTCAATCTGGCTCAAATAACTCCATATATTCTAATTACATCGTGGAATAGAACATAGGAAGAATACTATTTTATAATCTTAATCCTAAAGGAATTAACTAAAATATGTTAGTTTGACTGTTTTCCCCTCAATCAGTCTCAAATGGCTGCAAGGATTTCAAAGAAATTTTGTATAGGTACTTGGCCAAAGAGCTTTGAGTTGCCAAATATGTTTCACTTCTATCATGTGTACTGAGTTACATGCAATTACGTGGAATTCTTCATCAGAACCGTGGTGCTTCCAAAGACCTTGTTGCTACTGCCAACAATTTGAAAAAAGGAGAGGTTGTGTCCCGTCGAGATGGTAATGTCTAACTAGTACTTTGGAAGGAGAAGCGAGTTGTGAAGCTTATCACAACCATGCAAACAGCTGCTATTGTTGATAAACTGAGGAAACAGAAGGCTGGCTCTTCTAGTGATGTTCAGTGTAGGAAAACAGAGATTGTAGTAAGTTACAACACATACATGATCATCTTGAACAAATGGTGAAATATTATAATGGTGAAATATTATCCCATGGCTCGAAACGTAATCAAGTGGGCAAAAAAAGAAGTGTCCATTTTTTACTGATGGAGGGCATATAATACATTCGTAGTGGTGACAAACCACACTTGCATAAGGTGTACCAAGTTTGTAGACTTTTATCTCAGAATGCAATGACATCATGACTACAACTCCTGTAGAAAAAAAAGTCATCAGTTGCTAGATGAATCAGGTGATGAGCCAGGTGACTGTTCTAGTGCTTAACCTGTTGCCAAGCCACCAGTGCAGGATACTGCATCAAGATTCTTTAATGGCATCAAAAAGCACCCCTTGTAAAGATTACTCAGGTCGGGAAGAGAATAAATACTCTGAGGCAGTGCCACGTGTGCTCTGTCAAGGGCTGTCAACCAAAGTGTACCAGTTTCACATGTTCATCCTGCAACATTCCGTTATGCCCAAATGCTTGTTTTACAAGATACCATAGTTTTTTACAAAAAAAATTAGTAATGAATTTGTTTAATTCAAGTATTTTTGCTTTATAATTATTTATTCAGATATTTTTGTGCAATTTCTGATAAAATTGTGAACTTGAAGGCATACAATTGTTCTATAAACTATAACTGTTATTTCTAACAGAAGTTAATGATAACTTTAATTTTTGTATTTCTTGTACATAATTTTATGAGCCCATTGTTGTGTTTTCAAAAACTTTTTTGTATCTTTTCAAATTATGTTTGAATTATTTTGTAAATACTAATATCTTATGCTCATACTTTTTACTGATAGAAACATAGAACTTTCTTATAAAAAAAAATACTTCACAATGATTAAATTTTGAATCCACTGCACATATAGAAAAAATTCTCTGGAAACGCTGGTACACGAGAGCCATTTTTTCGAGAACTGATTTGGTAAGTAATGTATTAATATCCTCTGGAATAAACATTGGACCAAATAGCTATACAAAAAGAACATACTCCAAGATGTACACACCTGAACAGGGCAGAGTTTCAAAAAATTCTCTGTACATTTGTTTGGCGTCAGATATCCAGTCCAATTTAATATTTTACTACAGGCAGAGTACAAATTTAGATAGGCATTATTTCCATGAAAGTAAATGTTCATCTGCCAAACAAGATGTCTTCTGTAAACTTATAGAGCCATGTGTATTTTACTTCTTTGCCAGCTGCCAATTGGCACACTCCCCCTTGTTTTATTTGTAAAGTAATGAGCTAACTAAACAATACACAACAAAAAAAAAACCTTACATTAAATTTTCATGACACACAAGCTGTTATGCTTTTCTTCTATATCATTAAGTCACTTAAAGATAAAAATGTCATTTTGATACACAAAATAACTTATCATTATTAAACTGCTTATAGCGAACATCAAAAAGCTATAAGAATACCTTCTTTGCATTGTGAATCCAGTTCAGAATTTTCCTGAAAACTCTCCCCATTGAAGTCAGAATCTTGTGCACTACAACTTTCTACATCAAATTTTTCTTCAGTCATTTCCACAATTCTGTCAATTTGTTCTTTAAAAAATTTAATGTAGCCATCCAACTTCTCTGAGAAATCAGGACACCCAATGTTGCTATCAGGCAGAGAATCACATTCCATGCCTGACGAACCACCATCACTGCTTGCGCTCTGCGGTACCTCAGCAACAGTACTATTCCTTTCTTCGGGTTCAGTTAACTCATCTGAAATGAACATACAAACTCAATTTGGTAAAAACATTTATTTAAAAATTAATTTAGGGTTCCACTACAAGACACCAAATAAGTAGAATTACCCACAACCATATATTTTAAGGGACTATCTGCAATCAAAATATATATAAAAAAAAATTGTTTCAGAGATGGGAATTTCAATGCTTTGATATCTTGATACCCATTGATACTACCCCTAATAAATAGTATCAAGTATTGATATAAATTTCTGATCCTTTAGATACTGCAGCAGAATCAACATGAATTTCTGGCCTATCTATGCCAGCTAGCAAGAAGTCCTCAGCTTTTCACCAGCTACTGTCAAATCTGAATGGCAGTTGGTACAGCTGGACTTAACAGACAAGAAAATTGTTGTTTATCTCAGTATAATGTGTAAACTTTGTGGAACATAATATTATTTACATTTTTTTGTTTAGTGTTATTTTTTAATGTACCCATTATATTAGTTTTATTATTATTGATGTGCGATCAGCTCAGCTTGTTTACCCTTGTTGGGATTGTCAAAACAAAGATAGTAATAATAATGATTTCATTATGTAGTTGGGTGCCTATTTTAGTTACTACCTTTTCACCACAGTTGTATGTGTAGTGATAATCAGGTGTGACAAACAAATTAGGAGTCAGTGAACTACAGTGGCTTACAAGCATACACTGAAGGAATGTAAAATGTGTAGAAAACAAAACAACAAAATAATGAGGGTCAGAGTTGCTCTGCGAATAAGGTTAACAAATTACAATATTTTAAATACTAAACTTTATATCTGGTAATGTGGACAGAAAACTTGGTATTGGGTGTAACGTCACCCTTACACACACAAAATGCACAGACACTTATATCCTTGAACTTCAGATCATACAGTTAATAAATGCATTTAATAAAGCAAAGCTTAGCATGACTGTAATGGAATTAGCTGGTTAACTGACTGGAAAGTTATGTTGTGCACATTTAAATACACCAAAAGTCCTGTGTAAAGTTACCACAATTTTCACCGACTTAAAAATTATAGATACTATAAATTTGTCTGTTCTGAACATGATCACTGTCTCTACCAATATGCAGTTTTGATACAAGTATTTGAACTTTACTTGCAATTGCCAGACTAGTAGTCTCAGGGTGGCACAATCCTCATATTCCCTGGACAACTGGGGAGAATTAATAGAATCAACTTTATAAATATATCTAATAGGCCATTTAATATGTTCTCATGGAAAAGTCAGATTACTGCCAAATTAATAAGGATTGGAACTTATCTCCAGTACAAAATGTAATAACGTGTGTTACACACTCAAATTTACTTTAGGATATTGATAAATCCTTCAAAACACAGTAATTTGCAAGCTATGTTGCCAGAAGATTTTAAGACTTACTGCATCTCGTAGGTCGAGCACTCCTACTTTGTAACTCTTTCTAGAGTTACCCTAGCCTTATCAATAGTACTAGGTATATAAAAATTCAAAAAGAGCAATATTTTATATTTTTTCTAACCAGAAACTAGATTACATATAGTAAAAATCTTGCAGCACAATTTAGTGTCTGTGTAGAATGTTGTCTATTTCCAAAAGGAAGTTCTTATTTTGAATAATTTAAATGTGTGCCATAAATTAAATAAAATATCCTTATTGGCCGGCTGTGGCCCAAGCCAACAGATGCAATAAAACAGACATACTTAACTCCAGACGTGAATTAACACAAAGATACAATAAATACATCCTAATTTTAAAACAAAAATAGTTGGAAACAGTAAAACAATCAAAATAAAAGTTTATGTTAAAATAACATCAAATAAATGCTGCCTAAAGAATGCGGGCTTTTGTTGTGATGTGGCCTCTCTAGTATCATAGAGTAATGTAGTTCATAGAGCAGTACTGTTTCAAATTTCTTAAATATAAATACATGAAATATATCTGCAGACACAATGGTTTAAAACATAAATAAACAGTTTTTAATTGACCCCTGTGATTCTTCAAGTCACATTATAATGTATGTTTAAGTATTTTATTGGAATTTATCACAATTGTTTATAAAAATTTTAATGTATAATTATAAATAATTTTTTTTATTACTAAAAGTACAAAGATATAATAAGTTTAAAAACAATATCAAGTATTGCAGATGGAAATAAATGTATTGTTCAAGACTGTAATTACTTTAACTTGCCAACAAACAACTAAAAACATTAAGTACATATGGGCATGTAACTAATATCACCAAAAAATTCCTTAAATTTATAATCCTCACTCAAAAAAACATTAGACAACACAAGGAATTGCTTTTAGTCTCAAGATGTTTCTGATATCTATATTAATATTAAAACTGTTTGAGTCAAAAAGTCAGTACAATGGATGAAATAATGTAAAACCTATTGTAAATGGCTTTTTACATTATTGAAAACTAAATAATGTAGTTTTTTTGTCTGTTTGTTAGAGCATCAATTGAAAACTACTTAACAGATTTTGATGAATATTTTGTATTAGAAAGGTTATTGACTAACTTAAAAACTAGGCTATATATAATTACAGAATTCCACTCATAAGGGGGTGAAAAAGAGGTAAATATGGTTAAAATATAATTAATTATGTCTCTGAAACTAATCAAGCATAAGAAAAGATATTGGGTACCAATAATTAACATACAAAAACTAACAACCACAATTTTACCATTTTGTAAAATTCAAACCCTAACATTGGTAAAATGTAGGCGTGTATTTAAAACAATAAAACAAACACTTCCAATTCAATTAGAACTAGATAAAAGAAACAAAAATTTTTTTTGCATATAGTTAAGTATAGCTTATTTTTTGCATTTATTAAAAATTTGTCTTTTAATGGGGTTGAAAATGGGTTCAAGTGTTATTTTATTTTAAAATATTGTATCTACGAAACTTTCAAGTAATGGTAAAAATAATAAACTAAAAGTTATTACTTTAATTATTTGCAAGATTTCATCCCTAAGGAGTGTAAAGAGGTTAAGTTTTGTTTAAACAAAAAAAATTCATATTTCAAAATCTACTAGATTTGAGGGCTAGAAATCAAGAATGAACAAGCATATAGGTTTACAACTTGTATTTTTTTGAGTTTTTCTTTCATATTTTAATGGTGTAAAAAAGGGAGTAAGTTTTGTTTTATCATAAAAAATTCTTATCCTTATAGCAAATAAAGTTGGATGTAAGAAACTTAGCATAAATAACGTAAATAATTATTTACGTAGAGTACTTTACTATTACACGATATTCGACCCTAAAGGCAGTGAAACTGGGGCACGTTAGTTTTTATAGTAATAAATCATATTTTCAAGCAAATTAAGATGAAGGTTAGAAACTGAGCAAGAATAACGTACAAAATTATGATTTAACATGTTTTAACCTTAACAATTTTTCTAAATTCAAAGAGGGTGAAAAGATGGTCAATACTTTTATAAGAGTTTTAATTTTGAAGCTAATCAAGCTGGATTTAAGTTATGTGGCATTATTTATAAAAATGCAAAATTTACCAACTTTAATTTACATTTTGAAGTTCTATTTTCTAAAAGGTGGAATATCGTAAACATGATTTAAACATTAAAATATATCTTCTGATTAATTCAAACTTAATTTAAGATACTGGAAATGATAAAAAAACATACCTTCAGATACTTTCTCTTATCTAATGTTTTTTTTTTTTTAAATACCACCTCTTAACTTGTAACAATGGTTAATATTACTTAAAAACTAACAAACTTGTGGAATTCATTAAATCAGTATTGACCAGATAAATTTAAACTTAATATAAATATATGATTATTATAATTGTTTTAGAGTTCACATCTGCAGTAAAAAGAAAAAAAAAACAGCATGAGTTTGGTTTTTGTTTGGTTAGTGGCTATTGCCATATTTACTTTGTTCTGAATTATTACATTGGCATCCGTGTGGAAAAAGAGGAGAGGGGTAAAAAATTTGGGGATTTTGTTTAAGTAATACTGAGCAAACCAAGAATCAACTTATACAATGGATAAAAAATTTGATATCTGTATTCTACATTTCACATAAAGATGTGATTGTATCAAATATCCTTAAATAATGGGAGGTGTTTGTAATAAAGTGAAATTATTTAATTATTCGAGGCATAGCTTTAACCATAGTAAATGAATGTGTTAGGGTTAAATTTTGGCACACACTTCGTAAAATAAAATATATGCATGTTTAACCATTTTTTTAAATTGTCAACCTCATGAAAAGGAGGTATGTGTGAGTTCATCATGGTAAAATATATCCTCGAACACTCCAAAACAGAAGTTTTAAAATCAGATACTTAATCTATAACAAAAATTAAAAAGGCCTAGGCATAACCACTTAAAACAAAAATATTATTCTTAAACAATTTTGTTATCAAATAAATCCTTTATGGACATAAAAATATATTGTGTCTATTTATTTAGTATAATGTTTTGAATTAACCACATATTTTCTTTCAATGGTCAGCTGTTAGCAATACTCTGAATATGTGTGTACGAAGACATATGTTATTAATTAGTATTAAAATAAAATAATTTTCAAACCACATGCTTAAAGGGTATGTACCTCCTTCAATAATTACTTAGACCAAGGGTGGCCCTTACTTTCATTTACATAGCAGTCAAGTAGTAATTTCCTGTTAGTGTGGTCGGTGACTGCCTAAGTCTTAGTGGGCCATGGGTCGACTGCAGCTGACTTAGACCATTGATTGTTAGCATACTGTCTGTCTCAATTTGCACAAGTAAACATCTCACAAATTTTTCATCAGTTGATCACATATCTTTAGTTCATTTCAACATGTAAATAACATTTATACACCATGCACTTATAAAATTAATTTTTCATGGCTTAAAACAACTATCATGTGAACTAGTAGAATATCATTACTAAGTACTTACAAGGACCTCAAGTTTTTGTACTTAGTATTAAAAGTACTTAGTACTGAAAAATTCATACATATTGTTCATTTCAAAGAGAAGAATCATTAAACCAATTAAAAACATCATTATTATAAGATACATCATTAACATTTAGTGAAAATCTGACCAGTTTAAATATTGGTGTTTCTGCATAACTGAAGTTTATAAATTTTTTAACAAATCTGTTACTACAGTAGTTTTTAAGGATGTATGATACTCTGTTGAACCCAATGTTATATGCCATACAAAGATTTCCTGACCTCTTCTGGAACCTTTTCAGAATTAGAGATGATTTTTTTTCCTATTTCTAAACTCTGAATAACATTCGTTGCTGTCACAGGTGGTTCAACACAGTCAGCTTTTGATGACTGTGATTGTATAACTTCACTAATGATATCACAGTCAGTCAAAACTGGTGTTGTTTCTATTTCATTATCAACAAAAGCATACATAGTCTGTGAATGAAACTGCATCTACTGCATGGAGGCTAAAAGTACTTGCAATACTTCTGGGTCAATGTCATTGCTTTCACATGTTTGTGCTGCAGTATGGCTTGCATCCTGGTTTGATGTACTTGCAGTGAGCTCATCAGCATTACAGTTTACAGTGCCAGACTTTCTCCAGCAGTTGGCAATTGTTTCTTTTTGAAAATTCCATCAGTCACCAGTGATCATCTCAATAGCCTGACAAACATTGATGATGGTGGGAACTTTCAACCTAATGTTGATGAGAAAACTGTCAACGAAGCATGTTTGAAATTTGCATCGGCATTCCAAATAAGGCTGCCACTGAGAAGTGCAGTATGGTGGAAAAAACATAATTTTGATATTTTTCCAGTCTAACATCAAAACTGTATACTGTGCAGTTGTCCATTAACAGAAAACTTTTTCTTCCTTCTTTTTGCATCTCCTTATCAATTTTCACCAGCCTGTTGGAGAACAGTTCTCTCTTAATCCATGTGTGGGTGTCACTAGCATAATCTGCAGGAAGACAAGAAACTCCCTTGAAGCACCTGGGATTCATGTGTTTTCCAAATATTAATGACCACAATTTTTTTCTTCCAGTGGCATTGCAACAAAAAAACACAGACCATCTTTCCTTTGCTTTTTTCCTTCATGTGGATTTCTCACCTTTATACACCGTTGTCCTGTTAAGCAGAATCTTGTAAAAAAAAAGGCAGTCTCATCAGCACTGAAATTATTTTCTAATGAGTAATGCATAAAAATACTCTCCAGCTTTTCTTCCTTCCACTGGTTTGCCACCACTGTGTTTACATCTTTATCCTCCCCACACACAACTATCCATGATACACCATGGTTAAACAAAGATTCTTCAAGCAATATTTTTTTCATTTTTGTGGAGTCTTTAACAATTGTACTCACTGTCATCACTGCCATGCCATATAACTTCGCAACTTCAACCTGCTTTTTTCCTTTGTCCAGTTCTGTGAGCATTTCATTTTCTTTAAGCATGAATTGCTTTAGTTTATTTTTATCTCCAAGATCATTTATTTTTGTAGCACTAATACAATTAGGCATCAAAAACATGTAGGTAACGTGAAAATAAATCCAAAACAATAAAAATTACGACATTGACTTCAAACAATACATTAGAGTGACACTTTCTCTTGAACTTCAGTGTTTCGATGGATCCAATGCTGTTGAGTTGTACATGTTGCATATTGTGTACATTAATCTATGGTAGAGCGTGCCAACGTTTGTTTAAATGTTTTTTTAAGGTTATAAGTTAGGTTGCAGTGGTGTAAATGGTTGCTTTTTGTGTGACATATAATATTCATCATTTAGCTGGATATTTATTTATCAGTTTAAGTAAATTTTGGAGTAGTAATGCCATGCTGCTAGTGAAATTGATATGTTATAGTGAACATTAAGATACTTACAAACAAATTTGCATTGTAAATATTTGATTTTCGACATGATTTACGCAAAATACATCAAAATTAAAAATACGTTATAGTGAGGTACGTTCGGAAGGTATCCTATTGAATGTTTTACAGCATAACAAACTAAAAGAGTAAAGACCATTATCAAAAAAAGATAGTGAACATTCCGTTATTTATTAATTTAACTGAATCACAATTTCAAGTATTAAATTTAGAGATTTTGTACGAAATAAAATGTGATATTTACTGAAGCGAATACAATGTTAATCATTTATGTTTTGGTAGGGATCATTAAAAATCTTTAATATTGACATATGGGATCAAAAAATCAAATTAAAATTCCCATACTATAATACTTTTAACACACCTACAAGGATGACTGATCATAAAGAGGCATTTACAAGTAAATACCTAAATATGTTTGCAAGCCAAATTTTCCAATTTAAAAAATCTTCTGAAAGAATAAAACAAATAATGTCTTGTAAAAGTGTTTACCTATTCTGTACAATGATCTGCCTTCATTAATGCAGTCACTTAAGCCATGATCACTTTCTATGCACTCTTCACACTCTTGTTTCAAACATAGCCAGCGATGAATCTGGTCTTTCAGCTCTGCAGGCAGAGTTGCACTGGTGGCCAGTTCAGCAAACAGACTTTCAGCACTTGCAACTAGTTTTAGCCACTGAGATGCTGCAAATGATAACCTGCAAAACAATGTTTTCTACATTTCAAGTAGTGATAAGATGCAATAAAAAACATCAAACATTTATCTCAAAACAAACTAAATCATACATACGTACTATTTTGATGTAAAGAACACAAATAAAAAATACAGTGAGAGCATAATAATCCAGCCCATTTGGGCCCACGGGTGTGCCAGATTAGTCATTTTTCTGCAATATTGTAATGCAGTTTTAAAGAGAATTACAAACAAATTTATAAAAAACACTATGCAACATTTTAAAATTGTTGGAATGATGTTTTGAGACTGCAAGGTGATTTTAGAAGTATATTTTATGCTGATTTCAAACATGATTTTACTATTCCTGTATCACGTAAAGTTTTTATACAATTCAATTTTGAATTTTTTTTAAGGGGCAGTAAGACACCCCTGGCCTGAACAAGCATTTTCGAATGCTAAATTGCACATAACTGCTTTAATACTTTGTTTATAATGACAATTGTGGCATATAATTGAGATAATAATGTAAATGAATTATTAAAACTGAAAACATTAAATAAAAAATGTTACGTTGCAAAAGAGAAAATTGCTGAAAAATTAAAATTAAGTTGGTTTTCAACAATTTTCTCTCTTGTAATGTAATATTTTTGGATGGTTTCACTTTTAATAATTCATTTACATTATTATCTAAATTATTTGCTAAAAATTTTATTTATAAATGAAGTATTAAAGAAGTTATATGCTATTTAGCATCCCAAAACGATTGTTCAGATCAGGGGTAAATAAAACCCCTTGAGTAAATGAAATTTTTGGATAGTGAACAATTTATTCGAGTTTCATTTAAAAGTCGTGTATTTCATAACCCAGTATTAAATTGCAATGCACTTGCATTACAGAGGACAATGGCATAATATATTATACTCACTTTAAAAGTCTATGACTGTTATGAAAACACAATGGTATATGACAATTTAATTCATCATCTTCGCTGATTTCACAACAAGATCTGTCTGGCATGGGTTGAAACTTCTCTTCCACGATTGTCTTCCTTCAGCAGTGCCATATCTTTTAAGCACGAAGCAGTGGTCCTCCATCATCTTTACAACCCATCTTCCCTGGTTGTGGTATCTCTTTTCCATGTCCTTTATGTCCTGGTGAAAACATTCTCCTTGTTCTTCACTGACATTGCCGAGATTCACAGGGAAAAAATAAATATGTGAATGTAAAAAATAAGTTTCACACTCATGTTACATCCTAATTTCATGAAATCCTCTTTAATTTCTTTAACCATTCTTTTGTACTCTGGATGTTTTTTGTTACCTAAAACGTTGGCCACAACTTCTTTAAAAGAAACCCAAGCCTTTTTTTCTACAGGATTCATTGTATTTTCAAACATACTGTCCTTGATTAATTTTCTGATCTGCGGTCCCACAAAGACCCCTTCCTCCAGTTTCGCATAAGATATTTTTGGAAATTTTGTTACCAAATACTGGAAGCAGTCACTTTCTTTTGGAAGTGCTTCAGTGAACTGCTTAATTAATCCAAGTTTAATGTAGGAGGAAGTAATAGTACCTTGCTTTGTTGAACAAGTGGTAGATTTATTATGTTCTGTGAACCTGGTAGCAGGTTTTTTTCTTTTGGGCCAGTCTGTCTGCTTCCAGTGTTTGTCTGTGGCTCTGCTATCCCATTCACACATAAAACACAGCATTTTTGTGTAGCCAGATTGTAGACCAAGTAGCATACCAACTATTAAATCACCGCAAATTGTCCAAGAATATTTTTCATAGTTCACACATTTTAGCAGAACTTGGAGATTTTCATATGTTTCCTTGAGATGCACTGAATGCGCAATGGGTAATGAACCAAATAAATTTTCAATATGTCAAATTACTCCTTTAAGACTACTTTTGAACGAGTTTATAAATAACCTCCACTTTCATGGATCGTAAGTAACATTAAAGAAATTCGATAAACTCTCAATATCACAACAATAAACCAGAGTCTTCTTTAAAGAATTTTATTAATTCCTTCTCTTGAGTCCTATACCAAGAGAACGAAACTCCAGGTTGTAGGAGATTTTTTTGCTTTCCATCTTGATCCAAGTAATTGAGCAGCATCCTTTATCAGATTTAAGTCACGAGTTAAATTGCTAAGTTCATTTTGAGTGAATAATTTTAGATCAGAATTTTCTTCGGACTTGTAATCAGCATCATCACATTCATTTTCTGAACTGCTCTTCTGTAGCACATTTTCGACAATGGGAGGTGGAACTGGGATAGGAAGAGATTCACAATGTATAACTCAAAGGAATGTTCGGATATTGTATGTTCTTCTTGGTTTTTATGTTATGACCTTGAACATTAACCATACAGAAATAACAGTCATTAATATGATTTTGTGGCTCCCTCCAAACTATTGGAATTGCAAAGAACATTGATTTTTGCACCATTTTCCCACAGTCTCAGTCCCTCGACACATGTACGACATACCTTGTGCAGTGCCCAGTTTTTGTCTTGATCACCATGCTTTATGCTGAAGTAAGCATAATAGACATTTCTCACAAAACTACTGATGTCTTGTCTTTGCTTAGCAGTTACATAACTACCACAAATATAACAGAACACGTTTGGGTTATTTAAACACATACAGGAACTCATTTCTCAAATATAACCTCACAATACAGCATGTTAACAATTAATTACTGTTTCCCTCCTAAAGCCAGCTGGGTGTAACAAGTGCTGCCAACTATTCCCTCCCACCAAAATAAAATTTCCCCTTCGCAATGAAAATTCCCTTTGTAAAATTTATGTTTAAATAAAAAATGAGTTTCCTCAAATTGCAAAAAAACTGTACGTGATAGGAAAACATGGATTGCATATCTGTAATCAGTGTAAAAAATACTTTAGGAACACCTAAGATAAGAGAATCATAGAAAATCATGTTGCATAGTGTAATCTGCAATGATATTTCATTTCAGACTGTTGAAATATTTATTAAGATATTAGATAGTGAAATTTTAATTTATTTAAATAACGTACTTCTTCCAAAAAAATAAATGACTTAGAAGAGCATATACAACACTTTTCATTGCCAAAGGAAGCATTAACACAGAATCGTGCCAAACTTTTAGCAGCCAAAGCAAAGTCCATTTTCAGTAGCCTGTTGCAATAACATTTTATTAGCCACATGTCTTCCAAACAAAAACATAAATGTACTCAATGTAATGTTATCACAAAAAACTAAGCATAAACACAGAATTATGATTTAAGTTTTAGCAAAATGTGTGTGCGAAATACATTTTCAGAAGTTTCTAAAGAAAACTTTATTAAATTTGCAATGAAAAAAAAATTGTTTACGAAGGTAGACATCTCAGTAAAACAATACTATACAAGGGACAATGTCAATAAAACAAAAACAATAAACATGGAATTGCACCTCGATTTCAGCAAGCAGCCAGCAAAAATCCCATTTTAGCGGATTGTTACAAAATAAAAAGGTTTACTATTAAAACACAAAATAAGTTTTCAAGAAACGTGTCTTCTGAAGAAAGTTTGACTAAAAATGGGAATATTTGGTGCCTTGTCACCTAGTATAGCATACATTAGTAGCATTGCAGGCTCTTTCCCTTTAAACATATAAAATATTTGTATAAATAATTTTAAGTTTCAGAGGCAGTTTCAGAGAGCAATGTGTTGTTATGCTCAAATTTCTCATTAGTACCTGTTTTTTAAGTATTTCTGTTAATTTACTTAATTAGCCGCTAAACATTATTATTACCAATTTTGCTGGTGAGTTAACTTATTTCTCTATTATCCTTTGTCTGAAAACATGATGATGCAATGTGACAGTAAATTACATCAGTACTAGAGTGAGAAAGAGAGAGGCAGGTGATGCCCTCAAGTGCACGAGAGAGAGATTGAAATGGTAGTTTATCGCAGAGCGTGGGAACTCAAGGACATTGGTGGACATTTTATTTAGAATTCGTTGACCACAGTCCTCTGTGCAGGCCTGCAACAACACTTTAAAATTAATTTTCAGTCGTCATTCCAAGGACAGTGTCCTTGGCTTATACCGTTAAATTCAAGTGTAACCATGGGATTTTAATATAAGTAATAAATCTTCATTTTGTCAGACATTTCTGTACCATTTCAAAGTAAGTTGTTTCCTTGATTCAGCAAATCTTTTTTGAGTATTTTTGTGTATAATCTGGAACAGTGTTGTGGTCAGAAAATGGTGGCCATTCTGCTAGTGTCAAGGATAACACAGTTAAAATAATTGTTCTCGAGAGAATTTTCATCATGTCATTTAGAGCAACATTTGTACAAAATTTGAACAGTATTTTCGAACCCAACAAATTCTTCAAGTCCAATCTGGACCAATTTTGAGATAGCCGGAAGTCTGGATTGTTACAAATTTTTGTGATGCATGCAGAAAGTTTATTTTACATGGTTTCTACAATCAATTGGTCACGTAAAATAAACAATAACATTAATAAAACCCCAAAAATATTTGGCAATATGTCAAAGTTATAAAGAACGGCTATAAAACAAATTCATCTTTAAATATCAATGGGGTTGTTTCAGAATATCCTATTAGGATTTCAAATTGTATTGCCTTTATGTATTGCTGAATGTCACGCCTCCCAGTATTACAGTGAATGCCATCCTCGATTCAATTCCAATATTTTTCATTTCTGAGAGCTTAGTAATATGGGGCATTAAATCCCTAAAACCTACCAAATCTAACAGACCAGAAGGAATACCCAATTTCATGTTGAAAGGATGTTCTCTCCTAATCATGCCTCTGTTATACCATATATTTAATTTTAGTTTAAAAAAATGAAGTCTTCCTCCAGAAGTGAAACATTGCTAAGGTTATCCAAATTCATAAAAAAAAAGGAGTAGACTACAATAAATTATA
Source organism: Bacillus rossius redtenbacheri (assembly GCF_032445375.1). Lineage (NCBI taxonomy): Eukaryota > Metazoa > Arthropoda > Insecta > Phasmatodea > Bacillidae > Bacillus > Bacillus rossius. The sequence continues at coordinate 78,136,882 of NC_086331.1, forward strand.
CGCCCAAATCTTTACTTAATGGTTTCACTAAAATTTTTGGAAAAATTGTGTCTAAGCAACTTAATTTTAACCTTAAAAATAAATTATCTGAACAAAACTTGGTTTTCGATTTGGGATGTCAGATAAAACAAATTAACTTACTTTAATTAACTGTATATGTGTTAAAGTTACTAATAAGGGTCAGGTTTATGCTTGCTACTTTGACCTTGCCAAGGCATTTAATACTGTGAATCACTCAATATTACTTCACAAACATAGAATATTTGGTGTGTGTGATTAATATTTAGGATGGCTTTCTAATTATCTTAGAAAGATGCTTTTTTTTATTCAATTATTTAACTATTCTTTACACCAAACTCCCTCTAATACCCCTCAAGGAGGTACTATACAACCTTTATTATTTAACATCATTATTGATGACATTACTCAGGTTCTAAATTACTCCTCTAGTCTGTGATTTTCTGATGATCTTAAAATGTTTAGAAAGACCACTTCTGAAAACGATTATCATCTACTCCAGCATCACGTTTAGAAAATCTTGAATTGGTGTGACTAATTTTATTTGTCTGAATAAAGAAAAAAACAAAAGTTATATCCTACACAAGGAAACTATTTCCTATTCGATATGTCTACAAGTTTGGTAATATAATCATCAAAAACTTTATACATTAATTAGTAGAATATGGTTCTATAATTCTGAACATCATCCCTTTTGACAGTGATAAATTCAAAAACATCCAAACTTGTCTACTTAAAATTATAAATCAAAAGCATCTTTCAAGAACTTTTGTACTACCTTTAATTGAATGCAGAAAACTTTTAGATTCACTCTTTGACTGCAAATGCTTTAGTTTAAAAAAAAAAAAAAACTAACTATTTCCTAGATAATTATAGTCTTAGAGTTTCTCAATTTAATAGTCGTTCACAATACTAATGATATTATATACAGGTTGATTAACAATTTTAATACCTGTAGATAAATATGTCAATTTTTTGACAGCAAAATAGGCATGAAAAAGTTGTGTGCTAATTTACATAAATGAAAAATTGCAAACAGGCCTTGTTAATTTATGTTAAGTTTTAAAAAATATATATATATATATATATTTATTTTCTGTTTAAATTAAATATTATAACTTATCTCTATTCTGTATTACATATTTATCAAATTATCTTAAGAAAAAAAAGTGTTCCTAAAGTTGTTGGTATTTTCTTTTTTCCTTCCTTTTTATGGAAATCATATTATTGTTATCTTTTGTTATTTGTATCTTTTTGCCTGTTCTTGTGTTGTCTTATTTTGATTTGTATTGTTCTTTATGTTTGTCTCGTGTTTTGTAGTCCCTGCAGGTATGGGGTGCCTGCTAGTGTCAGTTGGCTATCTGCTGGTAGTGCCTACCTGTTTGAGTTCTCTCCTTGAAAGTGGGGCCAAAACCACACTTAGTGTCTACATGGGTTTGGCATTTGCATGCCTGAAGGACTACAATGTCCTTTGTACATTTTTGTATGCTGTGCTCACCTAAAAAGTTCCCAAACTGTTGTTGGGCATGTTAAAAATTTAAATAAATGAAGTTAAAGGATATCTTATCAAGATATAAATTTGTTTCAGCATACAGACATCTTAGGAATATCTTAGGAATAAAATCACACTGCAAAAGAGCAAATAAAAGCTCCTCTGGTGTTAAAAAAAAAAGTAAACTGAGCTGTGCCCGACTGAATTCTTATGTGTGAGGCAATGCATTTTGAACATGCAGTGTGTGGTTACTTGCAACTCGGGTAGCTTTATTTGTGAGAATCAAAGGATAAGTGAGATAAGCTAGCATTAAATTACTGACAGCCAAGTCATCTATACTAGCAAGGGGAAGAGAGAGAGAAATGTACAACAAAGAAACCATTGTGTTGCGATGTTACGCGCATATCTGCCTTCAAGACAGGTGACTGATTGCATGAGCCATGGTAATGAAATGTTCTAAACCACCATGACTACAGTTTTTAAATTAATCAAATATTAAATTGAATTTCATTTTTTTTAATATACTGGTGTGACAATACAACGCCTACATTAATTGTGGTTACCTATATAAAATATGTTCAATCACTTTTCCTAATAACTATTTCTTCCACTTTTGATGAAACTTGAAATGCTCGAATCACCCCAAAAAAATCTGAACGCAAGTGACTCGATATCACTGCAGGATTACATAATGTACCTAATCAAAGAAATAGGTTTTTAAAAGAGCACCCACTGTAAATGGTAAATTAAATGTTATAACAAATTATTAACTTACTAGTCATTACTACTTAAAGCTGTCATTAAAATTATGATTTTTCTGGGACATACATAACAAATAAGAAAACCAATCAGAACGTAACAAAAATAATTAGGAACTAAGTAAATCCATAAACTCACAACAAAACACACAAGTAAAAAACTTTAATAATGAAATGCCGAATAAAGGTAAGCTTCTTGGTTTTAGTGGTAAGATATATGCTAAAAATGTAAACTATAAAAGTGTCTGAAAAATAAAGGTTCAACCAGATTCTCATATGCATACTAAAAATTTTTGTAAAATACAGAGACACATTTCGATTAGTACCATTGTTATTTTTTTCAGAATGGACAGCATTATATTTCCTGAAGTACTGAAAAATTCTTCCAAGACTTTCACTGCTGGGAAAAAAAAAAAGCCTAAATTATAAGAAAGCAGGAAGTTTACATGACATCAGTTATTGAACAAGTTTTGGCCAAAAATTTTCTAGCTTCTTTGTTGACTTTGAATGCACCCTAGTGCTTCACAGATTCAGTGCTCTGTGCACAGCTGGCCACTTCTCGCTACTCCCTTGGCCAACCAGCAGGGGCAGAGAGAGATCAGAGAGAGATGTGGGAAAGAAGTGCTTATACATGCTCCCACCATGCTCTGTTTCCATGTGCTCATGCTAAAAATATGCTGTGCTGCACTGTACTTATTAGGCCGGATGCCCATGCTGCCATCCCTCCCCCTCATGGAGCAACAGTTTCACATAAGCCCTGCAGTAGGACTGTTTAGAATTAATTACAAATAAATTTTACTAATGCTTTTTTAGAAAAAATTTATAATTATTGCTTAAATAATGATTCTTATGTTATCATCAATGACATGCAGTTCATTATTGGTATCAGCCATACACTAACTGGATTACTGAAACATTTTGACGTGACAACGTCTAATAAATCGATGAACGCCAGCTGCACGCACGAAAAAGTGTCCCACTACGGATGTTCCTGTTTGCTCATTGTACGCATGCGTGGCATCTCTCTTCATGCTCATTGTACGCATGTGTGGCTTCTCTCTTCCACTCAATTGAAACGACCATCGATTTGACTTTTCAATCATATTTTCGTCGTTTGAATTATTAATATTATGTAATTTAACGATCGTCCACCGATTTTCAGCACAATCGGTACGGTTATTTAAAAGTAATGTTGAAAATTCAAATACGTTTTGAATCAACAATGGTGTTTTACAGTTACACATAATAATTCAAATTACAACCGGGATCTTTTGCACAATGTTTTAAAAAATATTGTAACACCTTATAAATAAGTTTGGTGTATTTGGGATGCGTATTTGTTATAAAATCGAGTTATTAAAACGAAATAATATTATTCCCCTACAGTCAACAAAATGATTATAAACTGTATATACAATCTGAAACTATCATATTTCATGCATGGCCTCGTGGCTGAGCGGTCAGCGACGCTATTTTCTAATCTTAAGGTTGTCGGTTTGAATCCCGGCAGGTGTGAATTTTTTTTTTGAACTTGTAAAAATAAATACGGCGCACGTAACATTTCAAAATTAATAAATATATTTGAATAATGAATGCAAATAAAACAAAATTTATTAATTAAACTGTACATTTCATTTCACTCCTTTGTATCCATACAAAATAGTGATTATTCAATAAAAATGATTCAATATTATTCATAAAAGTATGCAGAGGTAGATTTTATCATACAAAAAATAGAAAAATTTTAAAAAAATTCTTCCTCAAAGAATATAATATTTTTAATGCCTAAATGGTTTGGTTGCAAAAACCTATTGCGGCTCAGTCTCAGGCCGAATATGATATTTCCTTTTCTTCTGGATCAATCATTTCATCAATGTTTTGTTATGACGTCACGTTAAACTATCGTCCGTAAACCGACTTTACAGACAACCAATTTTTTTGGCAGGTTAAAATTAACCTTAAAAATTTTAATTTTGTAGTTTTTCAGACACTTTTAAAAGATGTAAGGAATATATCATACATTCAGTACTATTCAAGCAATTTTGTATTTGTAAAATAAAAAAGTATTATTTTTTAATATTGTAGGCAATAATTTTTACTCAAACACCATTAACAAAGATTTTTTGACTAGCACTTTTAAATTAGTAATAACAGAATACACCTGCCCCTCAAAGTAAAACTGTTCGATTTGGCCGGTTTTCAAGTAATGACACCAATGAATTAAAACATGATTTTAAGTAGCAGGTCATAGATACCAAATAGTGCTTTTTTTCAAAATTCATTAATATTTTATTTCCATGTACGTACAATGGCAACAACACTTGTGTCAAATTTAACACAATGCAACACATTAATAACATGAATAATCCAAAAACCATAGTGTACTCTTTTCTTAATAGTTATTCACGTTCTTCATTGTGTATTTACTTAAACCCTAAAAAAAAGTAAAATTATTTATATAACGCAGAAATATTTCTGATGTCCATGTGTGTTCAGTCAATTTTTTTTGTGTGTTGAGACAATTTTTTTTTTGCCATCTCTCAAATCAGCAGCCCACCACTAATTCACCACCACCACCACTTTAATATTTTTAGTTTGCTGTTTCACATCTTTTCCCAGCACGAAGCAGTCTATGATGGACTGATGTTCACCATCCTAACTGTATCTTGTGTGTGTCTCTCATTACCTGTACCAGTTGTTCCCAAACTTCATTCCATTTCTTGCATATAGTTCCAGCAACTTCTTACACTTCTTGAAAACATTCTCTATTTTTTCCCACTTGTGCTTCAATATCTCCCACTACCATCTACCATTCTCTGACCAATCGTTTCTATAATTCTTCCTCAAACTACTTCTCCTCCTCAGCTATGCAGCCCACTTATGGTTCATACACTTGGAGCACCTACAATTTCTTTACTTTGTCACATAAGAAAATTTGTATAATGTGGTTACTGGTGCCTTCTACATCCATCTGCCATCCTTCCTTCCCCGCCAAGCCTATTCCACTTCTCCTTCCCTCGTCATTTCCCGTCCAGTACAGCTTATAGCAATCTCTCAGTTCCATCTGCCCACTACCTCTCCACTTTGTTTTGCTCAGACCAAAAACATCTAACCTCCTCTCGGTCATAACATTCACAATTTCCTTTATCCTCCCTGTATAAGTAACAATATGCAATGTCCAGGTTTATCCATCCGGCATACCAATTTATTTTCTAGAGTACATTTTTAATTTTGGTCGTCAGATTACTAGGCTGTCACACCTCACACAGACTGGTAAGGATACCACCTATAGGCCGACAGGTGAGCCTGAGGTCCAAGCAGTGTAGCAGCCATTTAAAATGCTTTGTACATGCCTGCTACTATCTAAACATGAGTCTTGCCAATGTCATTCATCTTCAGCCTCATTACAATAATGATGAGTTTCCAGTAGCATTTACTCTACTGCGGAGCTCAAAACCCTCATACAAGGTCTCCTCCACCCAAAGCCATTTGACCCTGTTGGGAGTCAGGTTATTTTCAACAGCAGCTTTCTATTTGTAACCCAGAAATGTTATGACTAATGTAAACAATGCAGCCCAAGATATTTTTTTTTTAATTTTGTAATTTATTTTACGATTTTCATGCTCAAAATAATTCATAAGTTTGTTTAAATGTAATTAGACATAAAATTATTACAGTAAATTCAATAATTCCATTATTTATTCATGATTAAAATGTTAGTCAAGAAACACAATTCAGTGGTTGAAGAACAAATTTTTCATGATTCAAATTCTCTCTTATGAAAAAAAAAAACCTATTTCATTACACAGCTGTTTTGATTATCACTACATTTTTCTGGAACAAATTAGGGCGTTAACTTCGAGGGATAGGTGTACGCTATTTATGTGAAATGGTAACATTTTCACAAACAAGATCCAAATGGCTGCTCTAAAAAAGAAATAACTACCTCCCCTATCTTACCAGACCTATACACACTTTATTGCACTGGTGTTATATTTTTACTTTATCTGCCAGCTTAATCACTATCTTTCATATTGTTACATTTTACCACCAGACTTCTATCTTTTAATATGATAAACTCAGTAAAGACTACTGGAAAATAAATATTATTTTACAACTTGGTTACACACAGAAAATTTATTTATTTTTGGTGAGTCAAATAAAAAATTTAATTCTCTGAAAAAATTCCAGCACAATAATAAAATTGAGCAGCTTCAAAAAATTTTATTCTAAATAACATATCCTACAAATCTCAATTTATCAATTTCTGGTCCTGAAAATTTTTTTTGCCACATGTTGTTAATTTTAGTTGCATATCTAGTGTTTTCTCTACTATTGAAGAAAGCCTCAAAGTGGCCTAAAACTTGTTTTTTTCGTTGAGTTCTATTGGAAAATGTTTTGTTCTAACTCTTTTACTGTCTATAATAGTCTCTACTTGAATAAAATACTTGCAGAAAATTATAAATGAGACAAAAGAAAAAGGTAAGTGAAAAGTGTAGAAAGAGATAATTAATAAAGAGAGAAGTAAATTTAAATGACAAGGACAAAGCAAGAGATAAGAATAAGTGCTATGTTTAATTTCTAAAAAACCTAGTCAAGTGACACAGCTAGGAAATAGAGAAATAACACACAATCCTAAACTAAACTTACTTATACTATACTATTGTGCAAGTCTCATGTTTCACCTATTTCACTTTTACTAACCCAAACATATCAGTACTATTTAACTTCGCCAATTTTGTCTGTTCTTCTTCAGCCTCCTTTTCTGGTGAATTAATACAAATTATATTGTTGAAAACTTTCATGCCCAAAAAGTTCTTCACATTACGAACTCGAACAGCAAGCTGTAATGTGTGCAGAGTTCCGCTGATGTCCAGAGAGACAGGTGATAAACAACAAATCAATAAGGTATTGGCAGTTCCACCAAATGAATTCTAAAACACAAACCAGAAACATAACTTTTGTTTTATCTCTACAATGTTTACAAAGAAAAGGCATAACATTTAGCAGTAATAAGACAGAATTCAAAAAAATATAAAATTGTTTAGAATAACTTCAAAACAGTAATGTAAAATAAAATCAGGCTACAAATTCCAACTTAAATGTTTTCTTTCCACTAAACAACATCCTTTTATTTTACATCTAAAAATAATACTCACATCATAAAAAATCCTTCTAAGCATTTATGTCAGTTGCAGTAAAATACAAATATATGGGCTCAAATATATCTTTAATATATCTATATTAGAGCAGTGTTTCCCTAACATATTTGGATCCAAAATCTTGGAATCTGTGGCACACTACATACAGAATATTTGTCTCAGTTAAATATTCATTTAAAAACTATGTTCCTATGTTTATTTGTTATTGGATTTGAGAATAATGTTAAGTAACAACACTGTTTTTGGTATTCTTAAACACGGCCTTCCTCCCCCGGCTAAGAAGCCATTCAAAGCTTCAAATCTAGGGTTATACTCTAGCAAACAATCTCAAATACCACAAACCAAAAACCAAAATGGATTACTAACCAATAAAATTGATAACAAAAGGTATTAACTAAACAAACAAAATTTAAATTGTTCTATGCCTTTAACAGTCACAACTTTGGTTGTAAATGGCAACCAAATTTAGAAGCAAAGCTACTGCAGTCAATTATGGGCATAGATCTTGGAGTAGGAGGGGGGAGGGGCGGGAGGGCCCAGCCTCCCTGGAATCAAAAAGCCTCTCTCTGAAGGAGCCTACTTGCGCTTGCAAACTAACTGTGAAATGGGAATGATAAACATTATTCTGCATCTCCCTCCCCCCCGGGAATCCATCAGATTTTTCCCCCATGCAGTCAATACCAATGAACAGAATGAGAAATAATGTAAAAAATGTTATCTTACTTTAAGAAGTCTTGTTAAAACTGTGTTCATGTAATAAACAGCAGTGTGTTCGGAGCTTGGGTCTGAAAGGGCTACTATCATGTTCTCCAGAGCAAGTAGTCCATTATCATAATGTAACCTTGACATGCCATGTGTTCCCACAGTATTATTCAGGAGCACACTATTACAGCCGGCTAGGTCGGTGAACTGAGCTTGAGAATGAGCCTGTTGTAGGACACCATCTGAAAAAAACATCAATAATGGATATGTAGAAATGTCACTGGCTAGACCAACCATTCTGTAAAACTTGATACTTTACTAGTAATATTGAATTTTTTTTTCAAGCTTCAGAAATACAAATGAATTTGTGAATTCTAGATATTTCATTTAAAGCTGTATGACCCAAAAATATTTTTACTTCATTTTAATGTACAAATATTTTATAGTTTTTGTGCGTAAAGAATTGTCAATAAAACTGATAGTTTGTGAGTTACACGAGCTCAAAGTTACATTTTGTAGCACTTCTTGCAGTATGGATCTCAAAATATATTTGATAAAATTTGCTCAATTTTGGTATGGTTCAAGTTGTGGATGTGAACTATTGACTGATACCATTAAAAATTCTCAAACGTTTATTACTGGTATTTGTGCATTGTGATAAAAACAGCAAATTTAACTTTTAAATCAAAGCTGTAAAGATTATTTTAAAATAAAAACTGATACAATCATGCAATATCTACAATCATGTATATTTAATTAGAAATACTAAAAATTCATACTTTGGTAATAGTACTGCAGATCCAAACTACGAGGTGAATGCATGTTTTCTTTGTGCCTGATATTCCAAAATATATTGGATGCAACCCGCTGCTTACATGGCGCTGTGAAGTCTGGCTGAGCAGTAATTGCCCCACCCAAGCAAGTAGGTAAATAGCCTGGCTCCTAGTCACGGGGTTGCAAGACATCAGCTGCCATCCCGGGCTGGCTTCCCGTATCTGCTTGTCGCATCGCGTGGTGCACATATGTCGATACGTGGGTTGCTAGTTTAGCACATACAAGTGCTGGTTATCAAGAGCGTACACAGAATTTTATTTCGAAGGGAGGGTTATAAGTACATGTGAAAGAAGTCATGCCTTTTCACAAGTACTGATATTTCTTGGTGCGACAACTACCCGAAAATTGAGGAATGTTAAACAGTACTTGCTAACTACAAGAAACAAGCTGTCAAAAGCAACGAAGAAATAGCAAGTTGTTTAGCGATTGTTATGAAAAAATTACTGTTCTTAAAAGAAATGCATCCAGATTCATCAATTAGGTTGGCAGAATATGCACTGTTCGATTCCACTGAAAGCATTCAGAGAGCTTTTTTTTTAAGTTCTTTCTATGATTAAATAAATTAATTTTTGTGACTTTTTATGTCATTAAGTAGTAAAATTTCCAGGGAAAAATTGAGAGGATTTAGCATATAGTTTAATTGCACTTCAGTAGATATCTCAACACTATTGTTGGTACCTAAAAATTTAATATATTATTTTCATTTAAGTTTAAAGTTACTCAGAGGTATTAATTAAAAACATTTTCTTGATACTAGATACAAATTTTCATTAATGGGTACTGACAACTTCTATTAGTTTAATTGTTCAAAAGTCACACAATTATAGTTTTCTTTAAGTGTTAACATTTTCCTAAATTTAATGTGATACAGGAACATGATAATGATTACAAAGCTCACATCACATACCACAAATAATTTCAACCAGTATGTATTCAGTACACTTTAATTAAATTAAAAGAATTAACTGCACTTAGGTTATTATAGCTAATGAAGTGATAAGCTTAGCCAGCAATATATTTTGCCAGTTTATGCTAGAATATTAATAACTATACATACATGATTATAAATGATTAAGACACAAAAACTAGAAGTGATTGAAAGTGATATCCATCTGATAGTTGCATTAGTACCTTAGTGCATTAGTACTGAAGCGGCCCACCGCTCTGTGACATCACAGCGCACAGTCTTCCCCCCCCCCCCCCCCAACCCTCTCCTACTTCCATCCTTCGAGTTGGCTAGTCTGCACTCCATTCCTTTGATTTCCCCGCCGACGCCGGGCAACTCTAGCGCCATCTGTTTTAGTTGATAAATAGGCATGTTGGTCACTCTCCCACTCTTGTTCGTGCCCAGTCAGTATATTTTGCGCTTCGGTGCTCACTATCGTCGTGATTTTCGGTCTGGTCAGGGGCACCTGGTTGCCCTTCATAATATTGGTCAGTATCATCTTTGTATGCTGGTTCTCCAGCTTTTCAATGCCCAAAAGGGCCGTAGTTAGTTTTTACGTAAGCTCAATAACCTTGTTTTGCTAGGTTGCTTAGCCTAGTATTTCATTTAGCTTGCCCTTAAGGCTTTGTGTGAGACAACATACTTTTGTAGGAGCACATTTTCGTGGCATTTATGCTTCTTCATACTTTTTCAGTGGTTTGCATTGCCACGTGGTGGCCTAGTGCCCATTCTTGATTTTGTGGAATTAACTTTGCTCTGTGTAACCACGCCGCTCCTGTTTGTTTCTACTTGCCTTGGTGGATGTTCCCTGGGTTTTGACCAAGCCCTCCCCCTGACCGGCACTGTAGCTCTTCCGGCTTATACGTTTCAATTGTTGATTTCACGACTGTAAAGTCCGTAAATGTTATATTTATCTGCAGGAAGAAGTGCAAGTTTTCTTATAGTTTATGCGCTTGCATTGCTCTGGGACACGAAATGCTTTGATGTTTGATGGGTCAATATCTATTACCGTGTTCATTTATACTATCATTAATGTGCATACCTAAATTATCTGTGTTTATTTGTGATGTGCACCTCTCATGGTAAAACACGTGTTTCTAGGGCTAGGTGCACTTATTATTATTGCTACATTCAGCAACGTATTGTTAGCTAACTTGCATGCACATAACATTCAGTTTGTTTGTATCTATTTATCATTAGAGGCATTGTATTATCCCTTGCATTCACATTTGTAATTTTGCCCCTATGTTTATAGACATTAATATAGCTATTGACAATTTGTTAGAATTGACTGTGATACGTTTTTAAAGATATTTATTGTTACAGCCTTTTTGGCATGTTGTTGATTAATGTTAATAAATATACATTGATTTGTGTAATTGCCTACTATTTCAGGTGTTTTCTCCCGCTACCTCTTGTTCATAGTATGTAGTCACGATCAGCTCTGCTTAGATCTCCCTTCCAGCAGGAAGTAGGTTCACTTCGCTTGTGCAGCCTTAACGTTTTCTAGTTTTTTTTTTTAGTGATTTCTAGGCATACGATGTAACTTGGTGAGACCTTGTGCCCTACCAAGTTGCAGTAGAACTTGGTGAAAAAATGAAGATATATGTGTATGTAGCTATATTTATATCTAAATTTGTATATCATGCATGTATTGTAAATGTACGAAATAAGGACTTTTATATCCGTCCTGATGCTGTTGGTTGTACTAGAGGGAATATATCTGACATTAGATACCGGAACAGAAATGAACAGATGATTCACATGGAAAAAGTTGTTAAATGAATGGTGCAATGAAAAAAATCACGGGCCGACAGGATTGATGTGAACCAAGCGGTGATACACGAATAAGCACTTTAATTTTTGAAAAATTAAAATGTAAATATCCGGACAGTAATATAAGTTTCACTGCCAGTAAAGGATGGTTTGGAAAGTTCGCGGAAAGGCACATGATGTGAGTTGAAGGTCTCGCCTTGGCAGGCAGATCAACCAGCCGACTGACGATAACTATCTCCCCGTACGCGGTGTCGTATTTGTAATACAAAGTATTCAATGATAGGCTCATAAAGATAAATGGTGTGACATATTTAACACTGAGTGTTATTCTACGCATTTATATAACAAAATGAATATTTCCTTATACGTTTTGGAACACATTAAGTAAATTAGCCTTGCTATTTATGGAGACCAATGCTTCAGAATACACGATTTTGGATAACACAAACATTTTTAAGAATGCATAAGTTGTGCTAAGTGGGGGATTGGTGTAATTGGTTAGGTTTTCTGTTTCAATATAAATAATAACAGCTAATTGTATGTTTCAGGAGTAGTTGTATGATAGAAAGATTTTTTTTTGCTCTTATTTCTCATTAGTTCATGTTTTTAAGTATGTCTGTTAATTTACTTAATTTAAATTTATAAAGCAGATTAGTCATTACTACCTATTTGGCTGATTGGTTACTTTTTCAAGCGTACTCATATATTTTCCATTACTTGTTTTGTTATTATCTTATGTCTGAAAGTATGATGATCCAACGTTATGGTTAATTACATCAGTGTTAAGAGTGAGAAAGAGAGAGGCAAGTGTGCCCTGGAGTGCAAGACAGAAATGGTGGTTCCCCTTTTGGCGTGGGACCTCGAGGACAAATGTATCATTAAAATTTGAACGAGACAGAGAAGGAAAAGTACCTAGTTATATGTATGCAGTTTTTTTACATGTCTTGTAACTTGTGGTTTGTCTGGATGATTTTGGAAAATGTGGCTTAAGCTTGTATGTGATTGGTTGTGGGGAACATGTGACCGCCTTCCTCCTTCATGGATGGAGATGGTCAGGTTGGTCATTAGTCATGTTGTGGTTGTGGTACCGAATGGTCACGGTTGGGCAATGGCTCAAAATTAAAAAAATAATAAAATAATTATGTAGTTGCAAAGCAAATTTCACAGCTGCGGTTCTGGCAGCACCCATTTATAAACATTTCTGGACTTTTATCTACAATTCATTGACTGCCACCGTAGGTGTTAAGCAAACAGGAAGGCAAACGTGAGTCATTTCGTCATCGTCCATGTAAGAAAGTCTTTGGCTTGTACCATGAGTTCATGTGAAATAATGAGATTTAATAGCAGTAATAAATAACCTTTTCATCTGACATTTCAATACAATTTTAAAGTAAATTGGTTATTTGAAGCAATGAACCTTTTTTTTGTACGATCTGGAACAGTGTTGGGGTGGAAGATGGTGGACTCTTAGCAAAATTGAATTTTCGGTAAATGATGATAAAAAAACAGTAAAAATCAGTCACTGTTCTTGAGAGACTTTATTTTCATCATGAATCATCTAGAGCACTTTATTAAATTTGAACTGTATTTTCGAACCCAAAAAATTCAAGTGTTTTTATGTATGTGCAATTCAGACCAATTGTTTGGCTAGAATAGGAGGTCTGGGTTGTAACAAGGCCCACTGACGAATTGATGCCAAGCTTCATTTTATGCACCACCATATTTTATTTTGAATATACTTAAAATTTTGGTTACTTTAAAGAAAGAGTTCGAAATTTGTCAAACTCAACAAAAATATTCAACATTTAACCTGCACTCTAATATTTGTTTAATTAAAATATAACATTACCAGCAATGTAAAATTTTTTAATAGTAATGTAAATCATTACTTTGAAAATCAAAAATTATTTTTGAGTTCGGCTACAGTCTACCTTACATATAGTTACAAGAGCCAAAGATGATTTTTATTTTGATACCACAGAATAGTTTGTAACTGGCTAGATTTCATAGTTACTACCAAACATTTTTTTGTTGATCTGGAGTTTCAAAAAAAAAAAATCTGTGGCTTACTTCTGAAGCAACAAAAAAAATATTTTACTGAATCTATTTCACTGACACTATTAATGTATGTGTTTTATTGGTCTTAAAATTATTGTTTGTACAAATTTTTTTTCAACTGTGGAGTGCATGAATAAAATCTCCAGTCCTATCAAAATCATTTTGTAGGGATGATATGCTGTCAAATGGAATTACATTATGAACTTTGAATGATTCTTGAATGGGAAAAATTGTTTAGAACATTATTATAGACATATACCAATGCTGGATACACTGTATATCATAGAGAAACTATATAAATGGAAATGAAAAAGATGAATACACAATTACACAGGAAAATAAAAACATGCCAAAATCAGCCGATGTCATATGTATTGTGCGTGCTCCACATTGCTGGCAGCATTTTTGTAAAGCAACAAACATAATCATAAAAACAACAAAAAAAAATTTTATGCTCAAATATTTTGACTTGTGAAATTAACACTAGCTACAATGAAAACAAAACTATTAATCATGAGTTTCTCCAAACAAAAAAAAAAGTATTATTTTATTATTTAGTAAGTTTCCATAACCACTCCAATAATATTTAAAACAAATATAAATAGCTAGCTTCCACGTTGCCAATAAGATGCACACACATTAGTAAAAAGATTTTCATGCAAATATTAAATTATGGGAAACTTTTGCAATACAAAATTAATTTTAAATCTCAGGGTAATTTTGCCAGCTCACTCAGTCGTTAGAGTCAGAAATTCCAAAACTCGGGACTACTGATCTTGATAGTTGTGTAGAAGGAATTATTAAGATTTGCAACTTGAAACCCACAAAAATCTTGATTAACCTTTAGTTCAGTAATAATTTTCAAATTGCACTATGTATTTGGCGGAAAAATATGTCTTTAATAGACAGAAAAGAGTATAGCGTCCCTTCAAACTTAGGATGTAGCCATACCTGAATAGAAGCCTTAGCCTTTGTGACGTCTGGCAAATATCGTGAATACTTTGTAAAATATATTTCACGAATGAAAACTATTACATTCAGACATACGCCTACTCAGTCTCCGTCGTTGCACACATTTCTACGAGACGTACAAGGCCATAAAACGACAAAAATCACATTATTTTGCCGCCTACAAATGCGTTTGGTGACGCCATCATCGATAGGCCTTAACTCACTCTTTGTTCCTTTCTCTGAATCGGCCAAACGCATTCCAGAAAAATAGCGTCACTTCCATATTAGCCAATCAAATCATAACTTTCATAATGCTAATTGTTGTATCTGGGCGTCCTAGCCGAGGCGACTGTTTATTTTCATAATTGCCACGGCAACGCACAAAATAAACGCCGGCCAAAAGTACCAACATATACATGAACAAATACCGCACACGCAGTTGAGGTGGTGAAAAACGTAAACAAATAAAAAAAAACAATACTCTGTACTGTTGAATAAGTACAGTATGAAATCATAAACAGCAAACAGAATACTGTGAGGAATTAGTCACAAAAATATCAAGTCACAGACGAACACAGCTAGTTAGCTGACAATGAGACAGTATTAAAAAAATACAATACAACCTTACACAACACAGCAACAAAACAGACGGACCCAAAGATGATAAAAAAAACACAATATCTAACAACACAACAATAAAACAGTTATGTACAAGCGAACCCAGAGAAGAAACTAAAAACCACCCTACATGGTGGCCAATATCTGCTATACCTTCTGTCAAACCCATGGGTATAAACGTGGGCATAAAAAATTTTAGTAACAAGAAAGAAGACAGATTTCGTTAAGCCATACACACGATACCTACAATGCTAACAGAAAACCAACCCAGGTGCCGATCAAAGAAAGCATAAGCAAAACTGGGTAGGATAAACATGTTGTCCATTCAAACAAATACTGAAAATATATGAAAAATTCCAACTGTTTGTTTTAAAAATTATGTAAATAAATATAGTTTAAAAAACTAAAGAAACATGCTTTTAAAGATTATCAAACTAAAAAGTAAAAAATAATTTTAAAATTTAATTTATGACAATAGTATATAAGCAATACTAGTATAAATGAGAAAAAAGCTTGAGGCGCTTTGTGCCATATTTTTTGTATATTAAGCGCCCCATGCTTTTTTCTCATTTATACTAGTATTGCTTATATACTATTGTCATAAATTAAATTTTAAAATTATTTTTTACTTTTTAGTTTGATAATCTTTAAAAGCATGTTTCTTTAGTTTTTTAAACTATATTTATTTTTAACTTTTTAGTTTGATATTCTTTAAAAGCATGTTTTTTTAGTTTTTTAAACTATATTTATGTATAATTATCATAGGGAAATGAGTTACCGACACTACCTATTACCATCTGAGATAACTATTTGGAGTTGCAACGTCACAAAGAAATGGTAAAGTCTCTCCGAATCATTTACAGTTAGATGTATGGATATAATCTTAGAATTTACCGGAGAAAAAAAAAACATTCTTTTCGGCGTGGCCGGGAGTAGAACTCACGATCACTGAATCCGAAAGCTGACGTCACAGAAGTCGCGCGCCTTAGACCGCTCGACTAACGAACGAAATGAAATTGGTGGGACATTTTACAGGGATGTGCCACTCACTCTTAGTCGAAAGAGTTACAGACGGACAGACAAACATACAGGTGAAGCTAATATAAAGCATGTAAAAAGGTGAATAATTGTTTCATATATTACCTTCTATACTTCACTTTAACAAAATACACAAGTTTTGTTTAGTATTTACAAAAAAATACAAAGCAATATTGAAATTAACGACACTGAATTTTCCTTAGTAAGTTAATTTCAAACTCTAGTGAAATGAAATAAGGGAAATTAGGTTCACTTTAATGTAGTTTATTTATGATATATTACTAACATATTTAAACACACAGTTCATCACATTATTTGACATCGTCCGGGGCTTCACCCCACAGAGCCCGATATGCCACCACCCCTCAAACCTCTCCCATCCACCACTATGGACCTTCCACTTGCGACGTGTGTGTGATGTGTTTGAATAGCACGCCACAGATATCACAAACTACTGCAAAGGGGAAGCAGTAGAGCCAATGCCTCGTTCCCTTAATAAATAATAAATACTATGTAAACATTATCTTTTATTCCCTAAGTGTACATGTATTTCCAAACCCCGAAAACATTCTATACGTTTATTATATTAAAGTTACAACTCTGCACAACAGACTCAAACATGCGGAAGGCCATTTATGTACTTAATAATTTGGAGCTATAATCTTAATAAGTAATTTACTAGTTGTACTTGAGACTAATTTTAAGATTAATATTCTTTTTAACATAACTATGTTAATGTCACAAATTTTAATAATTTAACGGGTTTTTCAATATGGAATCAGATGTGCTGTTCAGCTGCCTTGGCGGCCATCAGTCTTCCCAGTCGCTTATCATCACCACCCGAGGTAAGACGTGTCTAGCACTACAAGAACTTCATCCGATATTTTAACTAAGTATTCATTCTGTCACTTAAATTTCTTAAAATATTTCGCCTTTCTCAAAGCTTTCCTCGGGGGCTCAACTGTTTAATTAAATATTTAGTAATCCGCTAGACCGAGTTCGGAAAACAAACGCAAACTTAATCTCCAACCACGAGGTGGCTCTGAACTTCACATTAACTATTCGTGCTGTTAAGCAATTTGCAGTTGTACTTTTTGATTGTAATTGTGTACAAGAGGCATGTGGTGCTGTGGCGTGTATAAAATCTTAGTACTGTACTTCTTGTGTTTTTATCTGTGTCTACCCACCTGTTTACCAGTTACTGCAGACCGCCATGTGGGATGCCATAAGAGCCCACTGTAGCAAAAACTATAGCATGCCCAACGCTGAGAGCGGGCAAGGTTCAGAGGTTAATGGTAATTGCACTAAAGGGGATATGAGTCAAGATTCAACATGGGCGATGTTACGCTCAGACGATAGTGTCTTCGATGGGTCCATATCCCCTAGACTGAGTGGCACACATTATTTCACTTAACATTCGAAGCCGAGTCCCCGACCACATCACATCAATTGTGCTAATTTCATTGAAAAAGTTCAAAATGCTATCACTTCAAATACTTGATAAATGTTAATTGATTATTAACCTATTACAATACTTTCAGAAATTGTAACTAACAAATTTTGTTACCAAGTGAGATAAATAAACATACATAGTTTAAGATAGTAGTTGTTCCCATGATAAATTAAAATGTAAAGTGAAGAAAAACCATCTCACATATTCATTTAGGCTAAGAGCTGTGGCATTTCTATGATGTGTTAGTTTATTCATTAATAATTAATGGGCACTCATTTCATAATAAATTTAGATGATTTGATTAGAGAATAAATTTTTGTTTAAATTACTTTTGAACTATTTTATTTTAAGTAAAAATAAAATATATTGTCCTTCCTAGTATTAACTAATCAAACCAATGAACTGAGCTATATATTTTATATTATTACAGCAATAACATCAGAAAAATAAAATTATTATTTAGCCATATTTTCTTAAACTACACATGGGTCCACCATCTTGACAACTTCGACTCGTGGTTACAGCAGAAAAACCGAACACTTTCTAATGCCGTTTTGGCTAAACTTGTAGATATGAAAACTTTTATACCCTGAGCCAGACCCCTTGAAATGGAGCTGAAATGTTACCTACAAGGGAGCAGTTGCGCTAACAGAAAATAGGTATGAAAAATGCAAAGGAAATGGGTAATGTGTAGGGCTGGCTCAAACAGATATTCTGGACACCACGATGATGGCTCAGACAAACATAGTAGGCAGAATATATAAGTAGGGTGTATTTTGTAGTGGTGATTAAAAGAGAAATTTAAAATGGTTTATTTTTATAACTAGTCTAGTTAGGCCTATCTGAACACTCCTGAAAGCCATGCTTCCTTATCTTCTTTATCTTGGTTTGCATCCTTCCGCCCAACATCAAATTACCGTTGTCAAGGGCCTAAAACTCGTGGCCTTGCATCTATCACAGGAAATGTGAAAATATTACAAACTTTCAAAGGTTGATGACACATGAATTCTTACTCAAGTTTACATAAAGAAGTCATAAACATTATAGGGGTCACCAATTTAAATATTACTCTTAAAAGACATTTATTACACGGAAATACCTTCGCACATTCGTTGCCAATTTGACCGAGTGTTTACCAGACATGCTTAAAGTTACATTGTACACAGTTAGGGGCAGAAATTTTTTTCAAGTGTTTCGTTAAAAATTTTCATATAAAGTATGTGCCGGAAATTAGGCATTTCAACACCTTTTTTTTAATTTTTACTATAATTTTAATTTAATTTTGGAAATTTTATTTTTTTAAATTTATCTGGTTGCTAAAGGGGGGATTTACTCTTTGATAGGCCGGTGTACGCATCATGTTTAAACTTTGTGCCTGTGGACTGAAGCACCTTCTCAGGGGCCTATCTGATATTTTGCTAGTCTAATGTGGACGTGGGCAGACCGGTTGAAATTTCTCTCGCCTGCAGTCACGTCCCGGGTTTGTAATATTAATTCCCTGTATGACCAAAATTGCATAGAGCAGCTTGTGGGCAGCAAGCTGCTACTTCTTAGAGGCCTGCTGAGAAAAGCGAGTCTCGTCACGAACGGGTCTCCAGTGGACCCCCGTTCCCAGCTTAGTGGCGTATTCTGACCACCCTCCCCTCTCACCCCCCACCTTAGTTCTGAGAAATCAAGCCAGGAGCAGTGACCTGACGTGAACCTAGCCAAAACGATGGCCTGCTTCAAGGACATTCTCCCTGGTCCTACAGAGACCTCCACGACATCTAGCGGCAGAAAAAGCAACTTCGGGTCTGGTCGCCAGCGTGCAGAGCACACGCTCGTGACACCTGGTGGCAAGTCAGCTCACCGCCTCAGTTAGTTCCCCTTTACGCCGCTAGAAAGCAGCGCCGCGGCGCCATAAGGCACTATGCTTTCTTATCGCGGCCTGTAGAAGTCGATTGTTTGTTGCCTTCTGTACCTGCCGGTAGAGAGCGCGCATGTCGTGTTGTTGTCACGACCACCTCGGACTCCTTCGCATGTTTTCGGCCCTGAGCCGAACCTTCCCCCTCTTTTTCCCTAGAGCCGACCGCCCGATTTAATTAGAAGCTTTGTCCGCCATCGCCGGCACTCAGTACTCTGACCTCAGCTACTGACCACGTCTTCTCGGCGTCCTCTGCGCTAAGAGGCTTTTCGCGGGAACGGCGAATTCGTGTGCATAAGAGATGTAGTCAGTTGCTTTAAGGGATGTGATCCCATTTGTACAGTAGCCAGTCAGTAGTAGTAATTAGTAAAAGTCATGTTCAGTTAGATTTTTAAATTTTTTTTTTTGTTTTACTAAAAATTTTGGTTTCTTTCGTGTCATCCGCGGTATCTCGGTGCGCGCCATCCTGATGTCGGCGCGAGACACCTCGGGAGCCCTGATTCCACACCCTGTTTGGTGAGTAATCCAGCCTTTTTTCTCCTCCCCAAATTCCCCTTTGTTGGCCTTTCGCGCCGACTGTGTATGACTGTCTGGAAGCAGGTCTAATTCGTTTTGAATTTAACTTATGTTTCAGACAGGGTCGAAGTGCTGGGGAGACAAATTGCTCCCAGCTGGTTGTCCTGGACCTCGAGCTCCGAGTCCGGTTAGAAGAGATCTTTCCCGACCCGACGTCTTACCGTGGAGACACGGGTGATAATGTAAAATGAACATCCCCCCCCTTTCTATCTACGAACTACATTAAAAGAATGAGTAGCCTACCAGCGAGCAGTGATTTAAGAACTTAATCCTCAAGGAAAGTAATAATGTATGTAATCATTGGGCGAATCAAATTTTCATGTAATACTTCAAATTTTTGTTTGTGTAATCATTTGTTTGTTAAAGTGTAATATGTATTGTTTTAAATAATTTCGGGGCGCCCCCTTAACTTTGTTACTTACCAAGATCTTTATTATCATGTCGAAATAATGCGAAAACAAAACCTCTTCATAATAAACCAGGAAAACCTATAGACCAAATTATTTATGTAGTGTATTTATTTATCACATACCTTCTTCTATTTAACGATCCACGAACTCCCAAGTTGCTAGTGTGCAGGGAGTGTGAAATTTGTCTTGTTCACCGCCTCGTGCCCCCTCTGGTAATTAACTTTAATTTTCTTAATATTTTTCCCAGAACTTTCCAAGACCTTTTTATTAAATTAAAATAATTTAATTTTGAGGCACGTGGGGCGTTACAAGTGTGACTTCACTGTATGCAGTCACATACACCTTTTCCCGTAGCTATTTTCTTTAACTCAGTTCAAACAGAATATAACCAATGTATGTGCAAATAAGATATATAATATATATAAATTAAAATATTCAGCATTTCAGCTGTATATTTATGTTTAAAATCAGAATGACTAAAATTATAATGTTATTTGAATAATTCTGCTGCATGTATCTGCTTACTAAGATCACCTCCACAGATCATGTTAGCTCAATACAATAATTATAAAAAAAAATTAATAAAAAAAACTGAATAATTATGTGACTAAAGATATAAATTATTAAACAACATCCAATAATTCTCCTTAAAAGTTCTATTTGAAATGTAGGTCAATAAAATGTCTCACCAAAAACTCATTTATTAAATTAATGAATCATTGCCTTCATCTTTTATTTCTGAAACATTTGCTCTTAATTTAAATTAGTTTGAATGTTGCACATTAGCAAATAACTATAATTTAATTAGGTGCTACAAAATTTTTTTATTGCTTACATGCTAACAACTGTGCGAAGAGATATTGTGCTTCACCCCTAAAGCCATCACCTGGCTTGTCTAACAGCGAAGATAAAACGCAGACAGCTGTGATGTCTTCAAACAATGACAATGTGGGGATGAATGACCTTTTTTCCTAGAATGTCTCTATCTGCTAGCGTTAATGTTTGGCAAGGGTCTCTGGAGATTATCTTACCCAGAAATGCCTAGGCCTAATAGAAAGAGGACAGAGACGGCGACACCAGCGACCCCTGCTACCTGGACAATACCACTAGCACAGACATGTAGATTTCTCGAACAGTGGAACTTGCCTCATGCCGTTAAGCGTCAAGATTATGTGATTATGGCCGACAATGAACACACAGTCTTTAATATGCTGAATGATCTAAGCTTTAAAACAAGGATATAATTTTTTATTTATAATATTGTTAACTGTATTATTGATATATATTTTTATATGTGGTATTTTTGTATATAGTTACAAAAAAAACCTTTCTGTAATTAAATTTTTAAAAATTAAAAATATTTTAGCATGATATGTTCATAGAAATTAACACTGTAGTATGCAATATTTTTCTTGGGGCTCAAAATTTGTGTTATTTGTTTTAAAACATAAAAATAAGTGTAGAATTGGTTTTATCACAAATGCAAATCTTTCGCACAGTAGGGTCAGTATATCTGAAAACCTGGCAAACTTGAAACCATCATCGAATACAGGCAAGGTGTTAACCTTTTAATTTAAACACACAGATTTTTAAATGCTTGAAATTTTATACACATGTATCATCCCGAAATTATGAGCATAATATAAATAGGATCTTGCAGCATAGAGTCACAACTTATAGAGGTTTTTTGTTTGGCTAAGATTACCCCAGTGATATAGTCAGTCATTACGTTTGTGAATGAAATTAACTCCTTTACACTTGAAAATAATCTACACCAGACACATTAATTATGAATTCACTTAGTGCAGGACCCTGGTCAACCAAAAACGGTTAAAAATTACTTTACATTTATAAATATATTGTGTGCTAAGAAGGGATTGGTCCATTATTATATTTATTTCAATAATTTTATTCTTTTCTTCATATTATTATATTATTATTATATTATTATATTTATTTTCAGTTTAAATATTTTTTGAAATTTATGCTCCTATAATTAAAGTATGCTTACAGAAAATATTGATACATGTGCATGATTTTAGTACTTTATAAGGATGCGCAAAACTTCGGAAAATCAAAATTGAATCAAAGACTTATTTTCTTCGAGATTAACTTAAAAAAATTCAAAAATAAGAAGAATCCAAAGATTTTTTCAGGAACATAACTAACACCTTAATCATTGACTAACCCATTTTACCAGGAAGTGGTAGTAAGAAAAAATAAAATAAAATTGTCAGCACACTATTATGCTTGATGCATTTCTGTAAAACAGCACACAATGCAGGTGTAAAAGTAAGCAGTTTTGATGCCTCCTCAATGCATATTATTGGAAAATAAAAAGTTAGATTTATGTTTAGTATCATCTTTGGTCAATATAATTCATGCAAACTCATTTGCAATCAAAGCTCACAAAATTATTAGTTCCGTTAAAACATTTGATCAAAAAGTAAAGAATTAGAACTCAGCGACCCTGACATGGTATGACATATTCATTTGGTATATAACACACAGAAACCGACCGGATAAGTGTCATTGCTCACGCCCCTAGAATAGTAACTGTCGCCAGAAATGTTCATATTGATAGCTCTGGCTTCACCCGTAACTATCAAAAAAAAAGGTAGTCTCGCTGTCATAAGGAGACAAACAATTCTGGCACATTTTACACAAGCCCGCATGCATATGTTTGTGAAAAATAAAAAGGAAGTGCTAAGATTTTATTATATTTTGATTATTCTACACTGTTGTTAAAATGGTCAAACCCAGATTCTTCCCAAGCGGAAAACATGGTGGATGTTGCAATGGCCAGAGGAATTTCTTGGCGTATTACAGTCAATGCTGCAATAGCATCTCATTACCTTTTATCATCCCGCATGATATCAAAGTCGACAAAACATTAATCTCAAACCATTTAATTTCTGTTAAATCCAAACAAATAACACCCATTAATGTTAGATACTATACATGCACAATATAATTGCTTCAGTGCCTCTTTTTTATAATTTAATCACCTCCCACATAATTTAAACATTTCTGTGACCCAACAATATGTCTATATGGAACTGAATTGCTGCAACTGCTTCTTTTGGTTCTTGTAAACAGACAACTGTTCCTCCCAACCAGAGACACAGCTAGTATTTTTCCTTCTCCCTCAACAAATTGCACCTTTTGAAGAATTTTGAACACCTTACTTAAGTGCTGTTAAAATTAAGCTGAAACCATATGAAAAATGCATAGAAAAGTATGATTCTACCTACTACATGTAACTGTAAAAATATTGTTTGTTCATTTAAGTTGTACACACACACAAAGCAAGAGAGGGCAATCTAGAGCATCTTCCGAAAATGTTTTTGCTCCGGACTAAGAACAGATCATCCTCGAACCAAATTAATTTTCCTTTCAGACTGCCGATCTATCGCTAGTTCACGGACCAATTCGTGTTAATCTGGACCAAGGACAGAACTAATATTGGACTAAGACAGAAATAAAGTATGGTGGATGAATAAAAAAAAAATAACTATACTTTAAATCTTAATGTTTTTCAAAGTATATTTGTGAAAGAAATTACACCTGAAGCATGCTATAACAAAATGTTAAATAGTATTTTAAATTTAATTTACCTAAAATATAAAAAAAAATATATTTTTTTAATTAAAAAGTATTTAATAAACAACACTTATACCATATAGTTCGGAGTCCACAGTTTGAACCTGTTAGGGCAAAAATTAATTATATAACTAAAGTCTGCAAACAATTTAGAAGAATTTTATCAAAATCTTAGAATGTATAAAAAAAATTACATCATGGACTTAGTAGTAATCATTTCCATTCCTACATCAGAAGTCCAAGAGTCCTAGGTGTATAAATTCCACCAACACAAATGTTATTTTTTAACAAATAATTTCCATTCCCATTTTGACAAGCATTTTAATCATCCTCTCTATGTGGAAGGACTACACACAACACAGCTTTCTGGCTAAAAATTTTTGTTGCTCAATGTCACTGCATAAATAATGGCAAGAACTTGTGGCAATTTGCACCATAAATTGTAATACAGTAGAGTCTCGCTTATTTGACATAAAAAGGCCGGCACAACGTCGGATAAGCGAAAATGTTGGATAATACAGAAGAGTCAAGAAAAAGCTTCTTAAACATTAAGCTACATTATATCTTGGAACATAATACAATGTACATGCATAGACATTAGGATCTTACATCGTAATCATGTTCTACGAGAACAACAACGCAATAGAAAAAATGAATTGAAAAAATGAACTTACAGTTACAGAATTATAGTCTCAAGTTACAAGTGCCATATGTTACAATTACATTTCAGTCCTGTGAGGATTCAAAGAAATTTTTTATTGCAGTCTGTTTTCCTGATGGGTGCCATTTCTTAGCTGCCAAATCTCACCATCTTTGCAGCATTATTATGTCACTTCCTGTAGCTTCTTTTTGTTGCTCACTGTATTGAATTGCAGTCTCTAGAGCCTTAACTCCATTGTTATGTAAAATTCTGTGAAGCTTAACTGTCTGTGTTTATCTTCATATCCATTTTCATTGTCATCGCAGGTAACAAGATCGACAATTTCTCCATCAGTTATTTCATGCTGATCAATCAGCCTCCATCTAAATTTTGGTTTCTTGCAAAGATTCATCCTCACATCCAGGAATATGTTACACTAAAAGTAGAATGTTTCTCCGCTCCATCTGTGCTTTCCGTGTCCATACTTTAATCATTATGGAGCAGCATTTTCCATGATTTGGCAATTGTTTGAGCCCTTAATCACCCCAGGCCCCTTGCAACCCAATAAGCAACATCCTTCACATTAATGTGTTTCAATTCGTCAATCATGTCTCGCCTTTCATCATCAATTTCTTGTATTACTGCAAACAGTTGCTTCCTGCGGTAGTTCTTTTCAATTGTTTCCAATACGCCCTTATCCATAAGTTGGCATATGGCAGTAACATTGGGAGGCAAAAAAACATCACCTTAATGTCACCATCTCAAAGTTCTTCTGCATCAGGATGCTTTGGAGCATTCTCTAATAATAAAATGGCTTTTCTGGTAATTTTTTTCTTTCAAATACTTTTCTGTTCAAGGAATATATAAATTAAAAAACCAGTTTTTTAAGAACATTTTACTGCCCATCCACTCACTTTTCTGGCTGTAGTATTTATACAGGAAGAGTGTCTTTTGAAATTGTTTTAAGGCTCTAGGATTTTTGGACTTTCCAATCATTACAAGGTCCATTTTGAGGTTTCCAGTAGCATTGCTGCATGCCAAAATATTCTAACTTTCCTTACTACGCTCCTAGCCAGGGGCTGCTGCTTTAGTTCTGGCTGAAAGACTCTTATTAGGTAACATATTGTAATTAAGCCCTGTCTCATCACTGTTAAATATCTGATCACCTGTTAGGTTTCCAGTTTCAATAAATTCCTGAAATATTATCTTGAATGCTACATATCTTCAAAGTTCAATGACAGCTTTTCACTACAAACACTCAACTGACAGATGCCAAAGCATTTCTTTCATCGGCTGACACTTGCTGTGAAATCTGGGTATCCTTCATTGAATTCATAACAAAAATACAAAACCTTTTGCTGTAAAATAGGCCCAGAAATAAGCACACCTTTGACCCTAAACTGTGTAAACCAAACATGCAAAGCTTTGCTAACTTTTTCATAGTCACATTTTTTCATAGTTTTCTTTTCTTTAAATATGCCATATGTAACTCTTGATGCACACCATTTTTCTATTTCTGATCTTCTTTTTTCCAGTCTCCTACTGTTACCCATCCAACACCAAAGTCATCAGCTATCTTCCACATTGTCTCTCTATTGTCCAGTCTTTTGATTGCCTCAAGTTTTTATTTCATCGATATACTACTTTCTTACTTTTCGTCGCCAAACTTGTGTAAATTTCAACTTTCAAAACAACACGTTTGTGAAACTGAGACACATATGCATGTAACACACGATAAACCGATCCATTCACAATGATAAACTGCACTGCACTGAGTAGGTAGTGCGTTGTAAAGGAAGTGAGGACATGAAGGGAGGAGGTAGGTCATAGGGTATTGTGGAAGTAACAAATGAATGAAAGACACATGAGTCACTGGCTAAAAATAGACTGTCCCGTCACTTCGCCTGACATCAGATAATACAGAATGTTGGGTAGGTGAAGGTGAGATAAGTGAGACTCTACTGTATATTCTTTTGCCTGGTTGAAATTTTTTTTTTTCCTTAATTTAGTTTAACTAATTTTTTTAATTTAATATGGTACTCAGTTACAAATTTAGGCCGAGCATATGAGGCCTTCAGTTTTTGATACCTACTTTGTATGCCTTTCACCAGTTAATGTCCAATGTCAAGCATATGGGCCAAATGTCTCCGAACCATGAGACATTCTTTGTCAATACTTAGAATGCAATACGTCTAAGTAAAATCCATTAACAATACACATGTCAAGCATTTTCTAACAGACAGACCTGCAGTGAGGAATTACCAAAATTGCTTTACACACACAAAAAGACATATTACAAGCATATTGGGCAAATTCTATTAATTACAGGACTAACACTACAGATAATAAAATGATAATTCACTAATGATCTTCAATTACTGAGTTATATAAAGGTTATAAAGATCATAATCAGCATGATAAATGCTATTATAATATAACCATGAGACCCTGATCTATTGAGAATTATTTGCAAGGTATAGGCCAGGTGTTCTCAAAGTGTGCGCCGCGGCGCCCTGGTGCGCCGTAGAAAGTTAAGAAGGGCGCCGTGAAGCGATTCTCTTTACCATTCTCCGAAACCTCAACTTAAATGTTCGCGGGTACAAAATAAGCAATTTAATTTCTAGCGCTCGCGTAGTGCTTCGCTTACTTGCGCACTCGCCGATACTTATCTACTACACGCCCGAGACAACTGTGGTCCCGGTAAAAATGTGAACTACCCAAGGTCAGATGGACCCCTCTCTCCGCAACACTGTACCCTCCCTTCCCCTAGTCCCCCTCAAGGGTTGGAACGCATGTCGCGGGTGGGACGGCAAGTAGAGTTGTTACCATAAGTCACGACACAGTGCACGGACACAGGCGTATCAGTGTTCAAGAATTTCACGGATCCTTTGAAAGCGGAGCAAGGTTTTTGAAACGTGCGTGACTGTAATATAACATGTATTGACAAATGGCATCGGGCAGTTCAACAAATCACAAAACTATATGTAGCCAGTGCAGGGAAGTAATTAGCAATTGTAACATGTCAGGAGTTAAAGAACTAAGTGGCTGAGTGGGAGTTTGTTACATGCACTTAGCAAAAAACTGTGTTGAAACGTTTCTTGCATATGCTACATCAATTAATCGCAAAAAAAAAAAACTTTGATTATAGGCGAATGTATACTGACATGTACGTTCAGTTTGGTGCTGAGTGAAATAATTATTATAATGCAAACGGTACAGTGTGATGCTGTGACGACTGTTTGGTACACATTCTGACATATCTTCATAGACACCTTGTTTCGCTGTTTCATACAAATATACCTTCAGTTTATTACAACATTTCTTACGTACTGCACGACTGCGCTACATGGTCTTCCTTTCATCCATATACTCTTGCTTACATGTTGCGTACACTCATGAACGCACGTGTATACCCCTTGCTTCCGCAGCAAACGGTATTCCCCTACTGCCAACCCCTCCTCATTCACCACCCATCTCTCACGTCGACACTGGCACTACCGTAATTCCCCTCCACAGGACCACAGTTGCTTGGGCGTGTAGTACTCTCCTCCCCCGCCGTGAACCGCCCGCGATGGTCATTTGTTTAGTTACAAGCGAGCAGCGAGACGACATGTCGTCGTCTCCCGTTTTGTTTTGATTGTGTCATTTCGTTTTGTTTTCGTCATAAGTCTCTTGTTTTGTCAAAATGGATAGATTTTTATTAAATAAACAAGTTGGTAGTACAAGGGACACTGATAATGCGTCTACCAGTGGCGGGGAAGTAAAAAAACGGAAATATCGCAAATACAATGATAGCTATTTGGACTTCGGCTTTACGTCAATAGAAGTAAACAATGAAGAAAGACCGCAGTGTGTCCTCTGTTTGAAAATTTTATCAACCGAAAGTATGCTTCCAAGTAAGTTAAAGCGACATCTTGAAACCATTCACCCGGCTATGGTTGAAAAATCGCGTGATTTTTTTAATAGGAAATTACAAAATTTAAAAAAACACAAAATGTGTTTTCCCAACAAGCCTCAGTACCTATCAACGCGCTGTTAGCATCCTTCAAGGTAGCATACAGGATGGCGAAATGCAAAAAAACCTCATACTATTGCAGAAGAGCTTGTTCTACCGGCTGCTCTCGACATGGTGAATATTATAGTGGGAGAATCGGCGGGAAAATTAATGTCTAAGGTACCCTTATCTAACAACACTATCAGTCGAAGAATCCATGACATAGCTGAGGATCTAAATCGCCAATTAATAGAAAAAATGAAAGGCATAGAATTTGGTCTGCAACTTGACGAGGCTACTGACAGTAATAATGATGCACATCTGATTTGTTACGTACGCTTTGTGGCTGACAATATTATTGTTGAAGAACTCTTATTCTGCAAAAACATTACCGAAAGTGCAAAGGCTCATGACTTGTTTGAAATTCTTGACAAGTTTATTACATAAAATGGTCTGAATTGGGAAAAATGTATTGGTGTATGTACAGATGGTGCTCGATCAATGTCTGGCACGTACAAAGGATTACAAGCGCTTATTTGTAAAAAAAAAAAGCCTCGCATGCTGTGTGGACCCATTGCATTATCCATAGAGAAGCGCTTGCGTCAAAGTCGATGAGTTCTGAATTAAACCAAGTATTAGAACATGCCATTCGCACTGTAAACTACATTAAAACTAGACCACTAAAAGCCAGACTTTTCAAAAAACTATGCATAGATATGGTAGCTGAACATACGGCACTGATATATTACTGCAATTCACGATGGCTTTCCCGTGGAAATGTCTTAATTCGTGTGTTCAAATTACATGAAGAAATTCACAGTTTTTTACAAGAGCATCATGCAAACTCCAGATACTTTGCTGAACCAGATTTTTTTCTAAAACTAGCATATTTGTGAGACATATTTGAAAAACTTTACAAACTGAATCTGTCTTTGCAAGGCAACAACATGCACATTCTGAAACTACTGGAGAAGATCGCTGTGTTTAAGAAAAAAACTGCAGTTTTGGACTTAAAAAATGAATGAAAATCGTGGTCAAGATTGTTTCCCGCAGTTGTATGAATATGCGACATCAAATGAGCTTGTTGTCTCACAGGACCTGATGACCCTTTTCAAGGAACACCTTTCGAAGCTCATTAAATGGTTTTCAAAATACTTTGCCGAAGACGATGTCGATAAATATGGGTGGATCCAAGACCCATTCCATGCACAAGCTCCGCCAGAATTTACATCGGAAGAAGAAGAAAGTCTCATTGTACTCTCTTGTGACAGCAGCCTTAGAACTAGATTCACATGTTCCGATTTGGTGGAGTTTTGGATATCGGTACAAAATGAATATCCCACTTTAGCTTCAAAAGCTATAAGAATTTTCATTCCTTTGGCAACATCTTATTTGTGCGAAGCTGGATTTTCAGCTGTAGCTGTAATCAAGAGCAAATATCGCTCAAAGATCAATGTGGAGCAAGAAATTCGAGTAGCAGTGTCAAACCTTATTCCACATTTTGAAAAAATGTGTGAAGATCACCAAGCTCACCCATCACATTGAATAGCTAGGTAGCTATTGTATTTTATTTTTGTTGTTCTTAAGTCTCTCTTGAATGTATTTGTGTTAATTTAATATTCTTATAAATATAAATTTACAGTTCAGATTCATAATGTGGATATTTTAATTTTTGTGCTTATCTACCTAACTACTATCATTGTACCTATCTATTTCAACGAGCCAAATTGGTTAGGGCGCCGAGACAAAATAGAAAAACATCTGTGTGCGCCGCGGACTGAAAAAGATTGGGAAACCCTGGTATAGGCTATACTTATAATCATTTTTTGGCACTTGCAAGGTCAAAAAATCATTACAAATTAAGATTCTACCATATTGTCTGATAATATGTCTTTTTTTTTTAGTTTTATAATTGTCATTATATTTAATTTTATTGTTTATAATAAAACGTGCCTTTTTTAAATAAGTACTGTATAAAAGACATCCAAAATTGAGATAGGTCTTGTTTTAAATTTCTATAAGAACACGAATTTAAGCCTTCATATTATTTTAAAAAGTAATAAACTTTATTTTATAAAGTAATTAGTTACAAAAAATATATATATAAAAAATCCTGGCTTAAGTCAAGACAAGATCACTATTAATAAAAGACAACGTACATCCTTAACTAAATTACGAAGCATCTACTGATAAGGAAACTATAAAGAATTTGATAAACTATGTAATTATGGCATTCACTGGCTTTCCGATGCAATACGTGATATATCTTGTACATCATATTCAGAAATATTAAGCACGCACTATGGATAATACAGGGTCATTTACGAGGTTACAATAAAACAAATCTTTAGGTATAATGCAGGACCATATGCAGTTCGACATATACAGGGTGTAAATGAAATGGCAGAAAATATCGCGGATGCAGGTAGCCAGACCTACACCAAGAAGAATGGTTATAGGAACCACCCCTCTGTTGCCAATAGTATGGGCGCAAAACCACTGTGAATGTAGTGTTGAGGAAACGGTAAAGCGAAGATAAATCAACAACCACAACTAATGAAACGCTGACCTTTTGGATACAACTAAGATGCATGACAACACGTATGCAGGGAATAAAAGGTGACCACAATTCCATCGCATACGTAGGAAACATGGCGTCACCTCTGTTGCTAGTTTTCCCCACACGCATGTCACCACGTGCGGGCTGCGTGTGTTGCCTACCTGTCCGCATTGCCATAATGCTCTGACTTGGAGTGCCTGTATCTCAGAAACGGTTTGTCTGAGCGTGTTCAAGTACAAGGACCTTTTATGTTCCTTATGTCATTCCTGTTATTGATTCACTACGATAGCTTAGAACAGGCGTACAGGTACAGTAATACGTGCATAACAACAGAGGCGACGCCATGTTTCCTACGTATGCGATGGAATTGTGGTCATCTTTTATTCCCTGCATACATGTTGTCATGCATCTTAATTGTATCCGAAAGGTCAGCGTTTCATTAGTTGTGGTTGTTGAATTATCTTCGCTTTACCGTTTCCTCAACACTACATTCACAGTGGTTTTGCGCCTATACTATTGGCAACAGAGGGGTGGTTCCTATACCCATTCTTCTTGGTTTAGGTCTGGCTACCTGCATCCGCGAGATTTTCCCCCATTTCATTTACACCCTGTATATTTGTGTATATATGTATAACATGTGTCTCTAAACCACTAAGTGTTCTTTTTAATACTTAGTATGCAATATGCCCAAGTAAAAACAAAGACAAGCCTACAGATTGAGATTCTCTGAAGCTAAGGTCCTATTTTATAGAGTTAATCAACATGCTTTACGCCTAGGCAAAGACCTAGTACTTGGAAATGTGTTACGTTTTTCTCCAAACTGTCAGACCGAAAGTAAAGGCATGAGTTGACATGCTTTACTATTACAGTAGAGCACCCCTTAACCGGAATCACTGGGGGGAGGTCTATTCCGGTTATGGGAAAATTCCGGGTAAGGGGAGTTGCGGTAGGGAGGCAAAGAAAAAAGCCATTACATGCTGCACATATTAACTTTGTAGCATTGCACAATGAGGATTTGTTATATACATATATTTTTTTTGGGTCATAAGAATATTAAGAATAACTTTGATATGAACGATAATAATTATTTAATATGTAGATAAGGATTGTTCAGATCTGTTAAGAATTATTAATTACTTTGGTTAAATTTCATGGAAAGCCTTAAAATACTTATTTCCTTGAGATACTTAATTATTAATTTGAGGGTTAACTACAGTTCATAATAAATAATTATAACATTTGATAATTTATGTCAGTAATTGTTTTGTTTAAAGCAGTATAGATTATAATTTTACAGGACATCATTTTTAAACAAAAGTTTTTAATATGGTATGAATTTCAACTTTGTTTACTAAATTTTGTACATTGTATTTGAATTTTTTTGGGTAATTTTATATTTTATTGGATATTGCTAGTGTAATATTTTGAGAATAGTCTGGAAGGTACAGAAGGAAAAGTGGACAGGCGCGACACTCTGGCGCCAGAAAGTTATTTTTCACTTTGTAAATGCGTGTTTGGGATTTACGCGTCACGTTGTACGCACAGCTATAGCGACCGTCTGGAAGGGTCTCTGGAGGCTACCACTAGCCAGCCAATCAGGGCGAGCCCTGGCATTAAGTGATGTTCCCGCACGAATTTCCTTATATGGTCATGTTTTGGAATTATGTGTGCTGATTGGTCAGTTGGCCCACGGGGTTGCCTCCCTTGTTTTCACCTTTACAAGGGAAGGTAATCTCTTCGACCAAGTCACTTGTTGCTCGATCGTCGCCGAACTCGGTCGTGTCGTCGGCAAGTCGCAAGACAAATGGAAAATTACTAAGAGATAATTTAACGCCTAAGGGCTGGGGCCAGGCTGTATTTTTTCAACCTAAGTTCATTGTTTTTCGGACTAATTAACTAGTAATTTAGGCCCTAGGTGTCGGCATCGGCCCGACTTCGTGGGATTACGGTCCGCGATCGACGGTACCTTGAGTTATGTAATTAATTAACCAAGGGACATAACTAAGTTTTTTTTTTCTTTGGCGAGTGACAAGACTCCTCGACCATCAACGGCAAGATGTATGGTGCTGTGGTATGTATTTAGACATCGTTAAAATTTTTATAAGAAAAGACAGAAAACTGTGCAAGTAACAAATTTTTCTAACTAAATTCATTTGTAAAATTGTGTACTGAGGCCATGTAACAATGAGAAAAAACATTTTTTTTAAAGAAATAAACAAAGATAATTTAATAAACTCTTTTATTTCCAAATAACGCAGAAACATCGTAATGAAAAATTCCTCAGGAACATTGTTTGTTTTGTTACATTTCTCTGTGTGCTTAGCCGGGCAAAACATACAACGTAAAAACATGGTGCCCAACGTGGGGCTCGAATTTAGACACTGCCTGATGATAATAAAATAAACATTCGGAAAAACAGTAAACACTTGTCAAGTAAAAGCCAATCATGTCTAAATTAACTGTGGTAATACCTTTTGGACCATCGGCAAAATTATAACTTGTGAACGAGTGATTCGAGAGTGCATCGTGTGATCTTCGCGTCGTACTTGTAAACATCAACAAACGAAAACGAGCGTGAGAAGCCAGCATTCACCGTTTAACAGCGCGGGACATCGTGGGAAAGGAATGCGACGAGAACTACATTTTAGAACATCGTAGAACAGCGCTTCGCAGAACATCGTGGGACACGATTCCAGCAACATAGATCATCTCGGTACTTCGCAGGACAACGAGGGATGAATCGGTACTTCGCGGGACAACGAGGGATGAATCGCCGGAAACAGCAAGTCTAAATTGGACAGAAACTTACATTCTTATGGTCTAAATTTTTGTATTTGTGGTTATCATTCTTTCAAGTTTTTTTTAAATGTGTTTTTCAAGGATTGTTTACGTTTTTTGGTAATTTATAATAGTAAAAAAAAAATGAGTACAGACAGTCAGGATGACCTTACGGGTTTTCCTGAAACTTCAGGAATTGCCGACCCAAATTTGAATATTGAATTGGTACAAGAACGGTCAGAAAACATGGAACAATCAGCAAATGGTAGTCCAGTAGAGGTTATGGGGGGGTCAGATATATCTCATCAAATGTTAGAAAAATTAATGACAATGATGCATAACATGTCACAAGGTCAGATTGAATTTAGACATATAATGTCACAAGGTCAGATTAAATTCAGACATATAATGGAACAAAAATTAGATGCCACTGAAAAAAAATTAGATGCCACTAAAAAAAAATTAATCAATACATTTGAGAGCCGATTTGATGCACTTAGGAATGATCTTAATGAACAGATCTCATCTTGTATCAGCAAAGTAAATAATTGTGAAGTGCAGATGGAGGAGGTACAGTCTAGATTAAACACATGTGAATGAATAGTGGGCCAAGTTCAGGAAAATTTGATACAAACAAGTAAAACAGTTAAGGAGCATAGTAAAAAATTTTCTGAGTTGGTACAAATAGTGAGGGTGTACAAAACAAAATTGCCAAAAATCAAGATGATGTCACAGATTTACTGTTGAAAGTGGTTCAGGAAGTTAAGGGGAATTTTGAGGCTTATGTTGAAGGGACGTTTACAGAAAGTTCAAAGGTGGGTGGCCAGTTGGAGAATTTTAGGTATGATGTGGGTAGAGAATGTTTACAGGAAATCGAGGAAGGGCTGAGTAAGATTAGAGGGGATGGACAGGGTAGCATTGGAGGTTCAGTTTTGACTGTAGATGAAGTGAACACTTTTGAAGGGACAGTGATTAAATTTTTTGGAGATGATCGAGGGGTCACTCCGATACAATTTGTAACCAAATGTGAGAAAGTAGTTAGCTATTTTAGTGGTTCGGATGAGCAACAGGTAGAATTGTTTATCACTAAATTGGATGGTGTTACATTGCAATGGGCAATACATAAGAAAAATGAATGGAAAACATTTAAAAAAAAAAAAAAAATATTTTTTGCCAGTTGTGTATGCATTTTTTTAGGATAATTCAATGAAACGTTATTATGGACAATCTGCTGTGCAATGTTTGATTATTGTGTAAAGTATGTTTATGTAGATATTGTAAACAAACTAATGTGATCAAGAATTTTATCAGGTTGGACTAAAGACACTTCACTATAGTGAATATTTTGCATATTTTTTAAATGAAAAATGAACATGAAATACCAATGAAATGTTTTGTAGTGTCAGTATAACCTGTTGAAGGTTATATTTGCTCATAATCAAGTGTTAATTGTGTTTTTTGTTAAAGATTGATTTGTCACTTTTTAATTTGGTATGGAGAATTGAAATAATTATGTTTATGTAATTTTTCAATATATGTGTAATAATTTGGTTTTAAGGATTTATAATATGAAAAGTAATGGTATGTTATTATGGTGTTAAAAAGATATTGTAATACTCATATTCAGGTTAATTTGTTGCAGTTGTTTACACTTTGTTGATTTGTCATGTTCAGGTTAAATTATTACAATTGTTTACACTTTGTTGATTTATTATGGTATCTCTTTTGTTTCAATTGACACTTTTGTACTTTTTGATTTAATTTTGTACAAATTCAATCAAAAAGTAGGGGGGGGGGGGGGTTATGTAGCATTGCACAATGAGGATTTGTTATATACATAAATTTTTTTTGGGTCATAAGAATATTAAGAATAACTTTGATATGAACGATAATAATTATTTAATATGTAGATAAGGATTGTTCAGATCTGTTAAGAATTATTAATTCCTTTGGTTAAATTTCATGGAAAGCCTTAAAATACTTATTTCCTTGTGATACTTAATTATTAATTTGAGGGTTAACTACAGTTCATAATAAATAATTATAACATTTGATAATTTATGTCAGTAATTGTTTTGTTTAAAGCAGTATAGATTATAATTTTACAGGACATCATTTTTAAACAAAAGTTTTTAATATGGTATGAATTTCAACTTTGTTTACTAAATTTTGTACATTGTATTTGAATTTTTTTGGGTAATTTTATATTTTATTGGATATTGCTAGTGTAATATTTTGAGAATAGTCTGGAAGGTACAGAAGGAAAAGCGGACAGGCGCGACACTCTGGCGCCAGAAAGTTATTTTTCACTTTGTAAATGAGTGTTTGGGATTTACGCGTCACGTTGTACGCACAGCTATAGCGACCGTCTGGAAGGGTCTCTGGAGGCTACCACTAGCCAGCCAATCAGGGCGAGCCCTGGCGTCAAGTGATGTTCCCGTACGAATTTCCTTATATGGTCATGTTTTGGAATTATGTGTGCTGATTGGTCAGTTGGCCCACGAGGTTGCCTCCCTTGTTTTCACCTTTACAAGGGAAGGTAATCTCGTCGACCAAGTCACTTGTTGCTCGATCGTCGCCGAACTCGGTCGCGTCGTCGGCAAGTCGCAAGACAAATAGAAAATTACTAAGAGATAATTTAACGCCTAGGGGCTGGGGCCAGGCCGTATTTTTTCAACCTAAGTTCATTGTTTTTGAGTTAGTATGGAAGGTCAAGATTATCAAAAAGACTGCTGGTAGTATCTGGCTCGCGATGATAGTTAGTAAATATTTTTAAAAAATATTTATATAAATCTTTAATACCATAACCAGTTTACAATACCAGGAAAACATATAAGTGTTGTTAATTGAACTTGTAAAAACTAAACAAATGCCAAAAGAATATTTGTGTACACACATAACACCCGTCTCTTCAGGATCAACGCGATGGCTGTGCAGATATAAGCGCTGTCCGCACTGGAATACTGAAGGTTGTGGGTTCAAATCCACTTACCACTGAGATATTATAAACTTATTTAAAAATTTTTAAGGAACCTATACAAGGACTACCATAAAGCGGTTTTTACAACAACAATAGCAAATACCGAAAACATATAAAATATTGCTGTCCACAACAATAGTGTGCCTTGCAGTTGACACTAGCATACTCCGATTTAAAAACAAGGAAATATTGGGTAGGATTGCGGATGCAGAATACAAAAATGGCAGATCGTGGTCAACAAGCTCCTGATGATAGTTATCAAGCAGCGTATGCACCCGAACATAGAATCTGCTATTATACACTACTATTCAGGTATAAAATTTAACTAAATCTCAAAGTTTATGAATACTTAAAATTCTTAAATTAAATATTTAAGTATTTAGGTGGTATATGCCTAAACCAAACATTATACACTGTAACGCCCCACCGTTTGAAGTGTAAAGTCTGTCTTATGACACGTTACGTGTGCCTGCCTGTGACTAGCTATTACAACTGCGTTTGACACAGCTAACACGTCACAGTTACTTATATTTGAGTAATTACAGATGATAATGCAGTGTAGTGTAGGTTAAGGATAAAGTATATTATCTTGCTGGCAAAGTATGGTGGTTGGCTGTATTCATGTATGGTTAGTACCAAAACTAATAACATTTAATAATTAAAGCAATATCAAATTATTAATATATATTATTGATATTAAAATTTCAACACATAGGTAGGTACAACACTTG
Organism: Bacillus rossius redtenbacheri; assembly: GCF_032445375.1. Lineage (NCBI taxonomy): Eukaryota > Metazoa > Arthropoda > Insecta > Phasmatodea > Bacillidae > Bacillus > Bacillus rossius. Next base: position 78,174,863 of record NC_086331.1, read on the forward strand.
AACTGAAAACTCATGATCTGAATAAGTTTGCATAGAAAGATTATGTTCATATTACCCTAACGTTGTACCAGCTTATAAATAACCTACCAAATACAGATAGCCAGATATGAATGAATTCGGGTCCAGTTTTGATACTACACCGTCATTACTGAATTCTCAAGGGTTGAAACTACCGGTACTAGCTCAATTTGTGGTAGAGCAGGTCACTCATGACTTCTGGGTAGATCGGTGGATGGTCGCAGGAACTTGTAGAAAGGGACACTGCAATAGAGTTCTAATCCACTACGACTGCCGTAGGCTTCGACTCAGTGACTGGATCGGCGACACCAAAATGGTCCAGAAAATGTGGTACAAGGAAACTTCTCACCACGAGATGACAGGAATCAGATGTAGAAGTCGCGATGCTGGAAGCACTCGCGAAACGCCTCGTATGTCGTGGTAAGGCGTATACCCTGTATTCTGAGGTAGATGAACTCAGAATTCTCCTATCTGAATACTCTGTTAACACTGTAGTATCTAACTATCGTAGCTGACACGATCTTCTTGTTTCCATTGCGGGCACCAGGTTTTTGGCGACACATCTCAAGGGAAATGTCTTCTCTCGACCATGGCGTCTTAGAATCCTCTCTATTCCTTCCTTTTCAACCTCAACTTCCCAGGATTGTTAAAGCAACCAGCGAGTTCGTAACTAGCAGGAAGAATACTAAGCAGTCGTAGTAAAATCCAATGTACTGTAATTAAACCTGTGTTTAACTCATGTAAAGCTTGCAGAAAAAGGAATAGGCGTCCAAAGAATAATAAATGAAGACAATAAATTATTAAACTGCTGCAATTTCCAAAGACTAAACATACTGGCTTGCCGTAGCTATCCCTATTAGTGTGATTGCTGGTACAACTTATAATACAAATGCATATTTAAATATAATAATTAATTTACAATAAACATGAGCTAATGAAATCAACCTGTAAACGGGTGACTGTTTACAACACTCATATTTTTATACTTCATTCTTTTTTTGTGATCTTTTACACAATAAATAACTACCAAAATAAATATTTATCTAGCACATAAACGAAAACAAGCAGAAAGTGTGTACACGTGAACTAAAAAAAAAATACTCAATAATTTGACTATACAAATATTTTCTGAAATTGATGAGAAGCACACAAAATTTGTTACATAACATGTTTTGTCAACTAACTTGAATCCCACTGCTGATGTAAGTGCAATGTGAAAACGGAATGTCCAAAGCTCAACCTGGCATTTTCTGGATGCTCCGATGCTTGCCGGTTGCTCATGCCTATTTGCAGCCAGTTGAACACCTCACTCACGCTGCAACATTCTATTTCGTTCAGATGGCTTACCGACATCCTTCCCTAAAGGAAAAAAATATTCACATAACATGCACACACCGAAATACCTAATTATTCAAATGTATAATTATAAATTTTAAAGATCCAACAAAAAATAAATAACATAAAGCATGTCTCAGTTCCTTATGGCCAAACTCTAGTAATAAAATGTACAGTTCAAAAACAAAACAAAAAAAAAACTGTCCTATAAAACGTTTTCAAAGATTCTTTGTTCAGGAGATATTTCACATTTTGTTTTTTCAACCTTACCATATAAAAACACTAATAATTTCATATGTAATGTAACAACAAATCTGAATAGACAATTTGAAAAGAGTGTTAGTTAGATTTGTTGTCAGACAACTTTATTTACAACCTTCAAAGTCAATTAAAAAGTTGGCCAACATCAGTAAAAACAGTTTAAAAAGTTTTCAAAAACTGAATATTTTTACTTATACTGGATTTTAAAAAAAAAAATGCCTACAATTAGTCAATTATCACAAAAACTTCAACATTTAATGGACTTAACATTTGTATATTCAGATGTTAAAATATTATTTAGCTTATTTTCCATCTTTAAAAGGCATTTAGGGTCATTGCATCACACTTGCTTGTTCTCTTGACATGTTAGAGGCCTGATGGCATTGTATTGAAAAATGTTTTAGATATTTCTAATCCTTTAAATAATCTCAATCCTAAGTTTTGATTTTACAGTAAATTGTTGACTATTGACCTCTAGTTGTTCAGCACTCCACAACTCCTTAAAATTTAGAAATACTTTACGGTTGTATATGTTCACTACCTGATACACATCCAGTTAGAATGGCAACATCCTGAAAAATATTTCTCTGAATTAACACCCTGTAATAACTGTTCTAATTAATAATAATGTCTGAAATATATTTGTTGTAGTTTCCATAAGTCACTACGTCCACAGAATGTAATTCAGACATTAGGAGGAAGCACACTGAAAGCAGAGCCAAAGCAGGGGTTTTAAATAAACACATTCACTTACATACAAACAAACTATATACTACTTAGTTTAGTAGTATCCGCTGGCTCTTCCATGCCCTGCCAGCAGTACAGGCTCTCAAGCCTTTGCAGACTGTATGATTTTTGTAAGTTTTGCCAGCTTTTCATATCATAATTTATCACCACTTATTTCAAAACACATTTATTTATTTAAAATACATCAGGCTCTTGATAAACAAGATACTGGAAAAAAGGTGCACTCACATTTTGGACTCCAAGCATATATATTTCAAAATACAGAAAAATTAACTTTGTTAATATTCACAATTAAAGAAAAGTTATTTCAAAATTAATAAACTTGACATTGTCCAGGGGCAACACCCCGTAAAACCCAATGCAACTCCACTGTGCACCTATCTCTTCTTTCTACCCTGGCATAATTTTACCAGTGTCGTGCGTATTTGCATCTGATGCAAGAGGGTGCAGTGGTATCAGTGCCTCGTAACCTGGATTAAAAGAAATGTATTATTTGTAAATATTTTCTTTCCCATTCCTCAAGGCTATGTTATTTTTATATTAGCAAAATCTAAAGATATCATTTCTTGTCATTTAATTTGTCTCCCAGTGAAATGATATTCAGAATAAACCCATAGAAAGAAGATTTATCATACTTTTATAATGTTAAATAGAACCAATGTAAAGGGTTTATTTAACATAATACTGTCGTAATTTCTTAGTAAAAGGTTTGTGTTTTCTACTTTTGATATTTGTGGCATGGGTTTTAGTAACTCAACAGTTTTTATGTCTCAGCAGAAGAATGCCGTCCAGCATCCTCAAGCGCCATGGCTCACTCCAGTCAACCATTTCTAAGCCAAATGCACCTGCACCCCAGAGTAGCATGCTCCGGATATATTTAATTCTGGTTAGCTTCAATTCATCTGAAACTCTTTCTTTCATCCCTGGGGCCGCCTCGCAAGGGGGACAGTGTAACCCAAGTAATTAAAGCTATCTCAGTGTATTTGAAACCAACGCAAAGTTATTATCCAGCCATATGGGTGCGATGTATTGCAAATAAGCCAATTTGTACCGCAGGGCCTTTAATCCATTTTAATTATCATTTCTTTAAATGTGTTCGTCCTTACTGTGAAGCATGCTATAAAAGGTTGAACTTTAATCATGTCTTTCTCTTCGAACATGTGGGAGTGCATGGAGGTCTAAAGGCATATGGGACGCTATAAGAGCCCACAGTGTTATCACCTCACATGTCAGACGCTGAGAGCAGACAAGATTATTTGCACAAGGTACTACTAACAAGGCCATGTTTCATTTTTCCCCACTTAACCATGTTGTGCACTGAGCGGAGTATACTAGCTGGGTTAGTGTGCCCTAAAACATACGGTGGCGTCCATTATAGTTATTACAGTGATGCACTGTCACCAACCAACAACTAGCCCCAGATCTATTGGTGAAAAAATAGCTCAAGACGAAACAAGAAGGTGTCCTTTAAGTGCAATAATTATTAAATGTGTGTTATGTGCAGTTATGCACCAGAGCGCAGAGGCCAGGCAACTAGCAAAACACTGGTAACAAGACTTAGGCAGACCACATGACCATCTCATGCACAGGCGCTTGCAGGAACCAAGCACATGCTATAATTCAGGCACGTTGGGGTTCCGCAGGGCAAAAGGGTGTGCTGGACCACTTAAGAGTACCACGTAGCGAGGAGAAGAAAGGAAACACAAGACTAAGTTGTTATGGCATACCGGAGGCGGAGTGGGCAGAGCAAGTGGGAAATGTACCTTGCGGTGAGTCAAGACGTGGTGGAGCATCGTGCACAAGCTAGACATACTGTGGGAAGAGTTTGTAAGGCTATTCCAATCCAGATTCACAGATGTGTAAGCAGACATGAAAGTGCAGACGGAATCGTATTGCATTGAGCAGGAACAGTCAGAAGTGGCCGACGTGTTCATGATTAAGAAGATCTGATTGTACAAGCGCTTGTTTAGAACATGTGGTAGAGCTAATGCATGCGGAACTGTGTCTGCATTTACAATATATGATATGCCGCCTGGAACTTGAAGGGACTGAAACTGGCCAAGAACAACACTGCAGCATTTCATGAGCCGAGACAGCACCCTAGCTGATGCGAGGGAGCTATTACTATACCGTCACACCACCGAATGACACCCACCGCAGTAAGGTGTGCCAAGGCAACAGATCCTCACCCACACGGCACAGACGTGCCATCAGAGAAGGGCCGCTACCACAATGCCTCAAGTGTCTGAATGTCTCACACCACTGGCACGAAAACTGCTAGGTGTAAACCAGTTACGGCCGAACGTCATGGTGCACCAGCAGTCGAGAAACAGCCAGCGGGGGCGTCTAGCTAAACCAGCCCTCCACCCCTGTGGCACCAGACAACCCTAGACAGACAGTGACAGGACCCCTCCTGGGTCACATCAGCACAGCAGAAGGTGAACTCCAGCAGATCCCGAGTGGTTAATGGGCATGCAGCCAAAGCCCTTATTGACAATGCCACCAGCCACAGCTGTATCGCAGCATGCCTGGCCGTGAGTCCAGACTCCAGGTGGCCACTACCGAAGACACCTGTTCCACACAGGGCGTCGTGATGCTGCACGTGGACGTGCTTGACCAAAGATTGACTACAACTGCCTTGGTGGTTGACAGCTTACGTGACGACATCATTCTGGGGCTCCCTTGGCTCTGTCAGCTATATGCCAAGATTGAGATTGTAAGATGGAAGTCTACATGTGGGTATCCAGTGCCGACATATGAACTACGGTGCCAGGCGCTAACCACCAGTAGCTCAGCACAAGGTCAGTATCGGCTACTTCAAACACAATGCAATAATGCAGAATATGCTTGACCAACAGTGAAATGTGTTTTTGACTGCCAACCCCCTAAGACATACCACTGAACATGCTATTCCGACTCAACCTAAGAATCCTATGTTTGTATCCCCCGGTAGTTATAGAAATACAGGCCGACAGACCATCTTGGATCAAGCACAGGAAATGTTGCATAATGGGATAATATAACCCAGCGAAAGTCCCTATAATTTTCATATCTTGCTGCCAGAGAAAAAAGATGGAGCATTTTTTTTATCGTGCACTTCAAGCCAATAAAGGTGACAGTAAAACAAGGTTAGGTACCAAAATCAATGGCAGTTGGGAGTTGCAATATGGATAGAATACTACTATAAAAAAATTTTATTTCAAATCTCAATGTAACAAACACACTGTAATTCTTTTGCCAGTCACACTCAAAATTTTATGTGTTTGCATACAGGAATAATGAACAGCCTGATAGATGTAACTTACTCTTGAACATCTCTGACACTATTGCATGGCTCAGCAATGCAAAAATATTCACTTCATTCAACCTTAAGACAAGCTATTGGCAATTTCCACTACACCCTGAGGATCGTCAGAAAACAGCATTCACGATCCAGAATGGCTACAGATTTCAGTTCCGTGTCATGTCCTTTGGCCTTCAAGATGCACCAGCCACATTTTTAAAACATGACGACTCATGTACTGGCAAGGTAAGATACGCAGGCAAGTTTTCAGGTGCCATATTTAGAAAATATCATTATATGGTGACAAATGTGGAAGGAGCATGCACACCATCTAGCGTTTGTCTCATAAAGGCTGGCCACACACGGGCTCGCCCACAATAAAGAGAAATGTCACTCAGGCACCACAGAATTAGATTTCTTAGGGTTTGTAGTCAATGCAGAAGGTAACTGGCTGACTGAAGAACAGCTGGTAGTAATAGTAAACAAACCACCACTACGTGCTAAAGTGGAACAAAAAAAAATAATTTCGTTAAATCGTTCCATAATAGCAGGCAAAAATTGTCTTTTACTATCAGTATGGATTCACCAAAACTGGGGCTCGATCAAAAATCATCTTGAGGTCCCGCAAACGCCTCAAACATTAGAAATTTTCATGATTCTGGTCTTTGACACTTTTTTTTAATTCTAAACCCTAAGAAAATTGTTTACATGCTTTAATTGAGAGTAGGGACTTATCCTATTTATATAGAAGAGTGAAGGAAAATATTAATATTTGCTGGAGTATTAATGAAAAGACGACATGAATCGTTGCCGAATGTTCGGGCATTGATATGATAGAATAATAGTGTGGGGTGAAAATTCTTGATAATACTTCATTGAGCTGTTCATGTTTTCTGTAATCAATAAGTATAAACAAACACAGGAATCCTATTTTTCTCTCTCCCTTTCCCCCTTCCCCCTCCTGCTTCCAGGCTCCCTCTCCTTCAAATATTTTTCCTCTTGCTATTTCCGTCGTCATATTTCTGTCTGCTAGTAAAGAAGGAACAAGATGTATAGTTTGGTGTTTTGTAAAAAATGAGAGCTACAGCAGTAGAACTCATGGTGTGAATGAGTGTTATTGTTTTTGGTTTCCCATTATGGCTGAATAAACAAGTTCTGCCAAGTTACAATGATGTGATGAGATGCTACCATCATTTGCGGAAATCACTGCGAGCAGAAAACAAGAAGGACCCAACCATAACTCAAATTTAGCTTACCTTGGCCATGAAAATTGAATGAATATGGGTTACAGCTTCTATTCCCATTGTGTCACGAAACCGACTATTGAAAAAGATAGAAACGCATCACGGAAAATATCGGAACTTTGTTAAAAGTAAAGGCTGAAAAGTAAGTCAGAAATTTGATTTAAATTTATATGCATTCAAAAAATATTCAGAAAAACTTTTTCATGTTGCTTGCAAATACAATGAATTTGCATAATGCAAATATGAAAAACCAAATAAAGTCCCGAAAATGTAACGGTCTATTTTTGGGAAACCAAAGAACATTGAAACAAATGAAAATGAGTGGGGTTGATAAAATTACCTACTAAACAATTGCTCAAGCGTAGAAACCAGAAGATAAAAGAAAGACTGGAAAATGTTAAGAGCAAGGGCTCATAAATGAATAAAAACAAAGTAGAACTTTCGGAAAATTCCATAATTATGAATGTAGATACTGTAGATTTGAGTTCCGTTAGTGAAGAGGAAGATAGAAGTCAATCAAATAAAAAGGTAAACCAACATCGTTAACAGGCCCATCGTGTTTTTCCGAGCCAACAACCTCTCAGTCACAAATGTAAGTAAAGTTACCTACATTAGCATCAATTTGTGACAGAACCGGCGTTTCAGATCGTAAAGAAGCTATTATTGCCAGTGCAGTGCTTCTTGATGTGGGTCTTATAAAAACTGACACAAGCAAATTAGTGGACCGAATGAAATTAAGATGAGGAAGGCAGAAAAATCGTGAGAGTTATGAAATCAAGTAATAACCAAGAGTTGGTTGAGCATGGGGATAGGATTTTCAGGGGTATATATTTTTATCGGATGAAAGTAGACATCTGCGAGCAAAGGTTAATCAAGTAAAGTCGAGTTCAAATTGAGTTCTAGGCAAAAACCCACAAGTTTGAGTCGAGTCGAGCGCGTTGCACTTTTCATAGTCATTAAAAATTAATATACCAAAATAATTCAGTGAATCACAAATGACATGCTTGTTGTAAAATTCCAAATTACTGACTTTCCTGAAAACTGCAAATACTGAGATGATATGGCATCTATCTCACACTGAAAATGTTTTTCTTTCGCAATGTAAAACCTGAATTTCGCAAACTTCGTTACGACCTTAAAAATTCTGAATGGAAAAAAAATTCACAATTAATTGCACCATATAACACACAAATTCCGGTAGAGATCAGTATCCAATTGTTGTTAAAATATATATATAGATCTGGTAGTCATTATAGAGATATATCAAACAAAATTTCCCAAAGTTCTTTCAAAACTTTCTTCAAATTCTTTCAAAAGATTGTTTACATTTAGGAATTGAAAAAATTAATAAACCTTATCAGTACAATGTATAATGTTTGGATATTCACTGCTGCCAACTGCTTTTCCAAAATATTTCTAATGTGGTAAAATGAACATCACCCAACATGCACAAAGATGCCATATTTGCAGCAGGAATTTGGTACTTTTCTTTAAAGCCCAGCAATCCACTGTTTATTTATGTAAAAACATAATTTACGACATATTTCATGATAGATAAAAATTTAAAGGGGAGGAATACAAAACTGAATTTAATTTTGGCATTCACGTCATTAAAACTTTGGTACATGTCAGTATGGTTTACCGTGGCACATGGAAAAAAAAAAATAGGTTTTTTACAAATGACAAATGAAGCTGCCATTACCACACATAGTAACATACTGTACCTGTATTTACCTGCAGAAGGGTTGCCCCTTCGTATAGGTCACAGCCTTTATTTTGGGCAAAAAATTCTAACATTTTCACCATAAGGATTGCATCTGCATACGGGTCGCAGCACCATATATCTGTCTTTACTAGAGTTAAGTGGATACAAGTGAAGTGTTCCTTTTCTCAGCTTACTGGCGCATAAGAAATATGAAACTGGCACTGGTGTTGACCCTTGGCTCTTCTTTGTCTGTTGGGAGGGTGTGAGGCAGCCCACTCCCCCCCCCCCCAAATTTACGACCCATCCGATTCCCCGGTATCCTAACAAGACAAAGGAGAAGACTGCTATTTTTTACACCCTTGTTTTCCTTTTTCTTCATTGTATTTTATTTTTTTACCCATCCCTCTGCCGCATAGAAGAGGCAGTTCCACCTACAAAAACTAGCATGCAGTTTACCGGGAGGCTGGAGGAGTATAAAAGGTGATCTTACAAACACCAGCAATGGCTGCAGTTTTGTCACAGTATGTTAAGCTGAAAGCGTGGCATCTCATTCAAAAACAATAATGATTGGGCACAATTGCATCATGAACAACTGTCGGCAAGATAGACACTTTAGTTGTGTGGGAGCCAGTTCACAGGACATTTACAAAGAAGAGAGGGAGGGAAAACCGTCAACACTGCCATATGGCCTCTCGCATATGCACACCACTCTTGCTCGCTCGTGGCTGGATTATTTTTAGAATTTCCTCTTCTCTCCTCTTCCTCACAGCGCAGCAGATGTGACACTTACCGGAGCCGCGACCAGTCTGGCGGCAGATACGGCACACATACTGCGCTGTTTATGGAACTTTACACAACTGCTGAAAATATTTTGATTAAACGATTTATACTTACTCGTAGTTATATATATTAACATCCAACATAGGTTAGTTATTTATGCACATATTCAATCACAAAGTACAATTTTTTTCAACCCAAAATCAGCACATGGATCACAGTACATTTTTTACAATAAAAATCTGCATAAAATATGTGACCCATACGTCGGTAAATACAGTATAATAAACCAACTTCACACTATTCACTTTCAAATTTAGTGTTCTTCAGTCTTACTTCTCTGATGGTTTACTATTAAATGCAGTACTGTTGCAACAGAAAATGTGGTAAATTTTTTTTAAGCGGGAAAGTAAGGCACTAAAAGGGAAATAACAATACAAGTAAAAAATCTGTTAATGACCTGAGTTCCTAAATACCAGGTACACAAAAAATAAGGTTCTACTGTATTTATGTATATATGGTAGACTAAGTTACGTTATTAAGTAAAGGATTCTGGGGTAGTACGACTTATATTCCGAAATAATGAAAGAAAGTAGTAATTATCTAAAGGTACAGAACAAGAAAAAAGCACACTTGAATTTCGAGTTTTTTAAAAGCAATGAGCTCGTATTCAAGTATTACAAAAACATTCAACTCGAAACTCAAATTTTGAGTACTTGCAAGTGCCTAGAGAAAAGATAGAACAAATGTCCAACAAAAATAAATGTGCTAAAAAATTTAGAGGAGCCATTGTTGAAGAACAAATAACTGTAATAGAAGAACCTGGCTCAAGATGTTTGGGACACTTAACCCCACAATCTGGTACCTCGCTTGAAATTAAAAAAAAAACAACAGAATTATTGAATTCTTAGAAGAAAAATCAATTGATACATCTAAAATAATAGCGGTAGGGTGTGATGGAACTAACATTAACACACGAAAAAAAGGAGGAATTATTACTTTTCTTGAGAAAGTGTTTGGAAGGCCTATTCAATGGTTAACTTATCTTACACACTTAAATGAGCTTCTTTTGTGACATTTGTTCCAGTTTCTGAAAGGCAAAAATTTAGGGCCTAACTCGTTTTTGAGTGGTATCTGCAAACAGCTACAAACTTGCAAACCGTTTCCAGTGGTGGAATTCCAAAAAATCCAAGGATCCCTACCTGGTGGCTTGACTGCCTTCAGTGACTTAAATAGTGACCAAAAATACCTTCTTGAAATGGTTCATGCAATTTCAAATGGTGTGTGTTCATCTGATTTGGCTAATAGAAACCTCAATAAACTTGCCCATTTTCGGGAGCTCACAATGGCACAATTCTTAGACTTTACATCGCAAGTAACAAACCATCTGAAAACCTATGCATACTAGCAGAATATGTGATTAAAATGTATTCCCCGTCTGGTTCAACATCAAGCTCAAACTCTACTGAACTGATGGCTCATGACACCTATGGTTATTTATTAAGTCATCACAGCACCTTCCCCGGACTTTTTGGATGTTATTGATCCATTGATACACCAAAATGGGTACTATGCAACACCTTAAAATCTTCTTCTGGCAATTTTGACAGATGACCGTAAGGGCATACAAGAATTAAGGTTAAAATGAAATGTAAGAGCCCGAAGCCATTCTTCTGGACAAATCATAAAAATTCAAAATCCCAGATATCCATTTTACTGCTGGGGATTACATCGAAAGGATAAATTGGCAGGGGTGTCCAGTAACTGAGCCTCCCTTGACCAAACAGATACAGCTTAGTGAATTTCAACACATATGTTATTATAATAAAAAGCAGCTCTGGTATGATCTACCACATAACTCTTCTGAGATTACCATGCAACACCCAAGCTGCCGTAAGAATGATAAGCTGGTTACAGAGACTTTGTCCGCAGTTGGTGGGAAATCAGCGCGCAACGACTTCATAATGTCAAAATTGGAATCTCATAAAATTATGCCATGTTTTGAAACAAAGAATCACTTTAAGTTTGAGTAAATCTACTTTTTCTTAATGTTTTTCGTCTATCCACGTTCTTTAATTTGTTTTTAAAACAGTGTTTATATATATATATATATTGTATTCATTGTTTTAAAATATTTTAATAAAATTCTATTTCAGAGACACTTCAGTTTCATTCCAATCCTTATTTATTACAGTAAGAGCATAATCATCACTGATAAAACTCCTTATTTAAAATAACACATGATAAGTAAAAACATTGCTTGAATTGGTAAAAATCCCAATTTTAGTACGGTTTGCGGCACCTCAAAGCATTATTTGATTCACTCCAAATTGTTATGGATTCTAAAGCAATGCAAAAAAAATTTCAATGATATTAGAAGGTAAAAAAAAAAAAATTATCTTGATTAAGCAATATAACTAAAATAAATGTAAAAATTCAATTTTTAAGTGACTTGCAGCACCTCAAAGTATTCTTTGATTAGCTCCAAATTTTCACAGATTCATAAGCACCATGAAAGGCAACTTTTCCACACTAATGGAATTGAATTTAGAAAAACAAATATCTCCCCGTTTTCATTTCACCCTACTCTGCACACACATAAACAACTCCAGAAATTCGTTGTTTTGGCAAACTGGCTTTGTGACTTAATTCCCCAGAATTTTCTGCAGTGGCTGCGCCTCTGACACAACAGCTGTCACCCAAAAAACCATTCCGCTGGACTAACTCGGCTCAACTGGTGTTTGACGAACTTAGGCTTTAATTACAGCAATGCCACCTGCTAGCCTGACTAGATCCACAAAAACCAATCATAGTACAGACAGAAGCTAATAAAGAAGGCAAAGGTGCTATCCTATTGCAAGTTGGGGAGAAGGTGAAGTCAAATGACTTGAGTACAACAGTGAAAAATTCTGTGACCTAGAGCACAGGTACAACGTGAACAAGCGAAGTGCCTAGGTGTGGTGTGAGTCTTAAGACGGTACCGACCACACTTAGAGGGACAGCGTTTCATTCTTCGTACCAAAAGCCAGTGCCTCAAGTGGCTCTAATAATGCAGGGACATCAGTACCAACTCACACACAAGGCCATGTTTTTTCAGAATGAGATGAACTGTTGCCACCCTTCAGTGGAAGTATCCACCAGGACGCATGTACCCCTGTCAAAAGCGAAACTGTGGGCCTTATCGACCAAGCCACCCAACCGACCCGCCAGTAGCGAGCTCAATGGAATTCATGTGAGCAGTTAAGATGACAGATATAAACACACAAGAAATAACACACTGATGTGGTGAAGATGAGTTATATGGTTTGCGGACTGTATACAGTTATTAGAATGGTTATTGGATAGTAGACGGTTGTTTACGAGAAGAACCCACAGGCAGTCAACAACAATGGCAGACGTATGACATGGCAGAGATGCGACATCAGATATTCCTGATGCTAAATGTCAAAATACTTGTAGGACACCCCGGCACAGATGAAACAAGTCCAATATGAGAGCTTTTCTACTGGCCAGGGCTGAATAAATACATGAGGAATGACTTGCGTAGCCGTTGACACTGCAAGCAACACAAAACGTGGAGACCAGATGGTAGAGAACCAGTACTGAGTCAGCCTATTGAACCCTTCCACATGGTAGCACTCAACCTGATGGGTCCGTAACTTCAACAGCGAAGGGGAAAAGATTTTTACTCATCATGACCGACTGCTTTACTCAATGGTGGAAGCATTTCCACTCTCCAACTGCAATGACAGAACCATCACATGCGGACTGGAAACAAGAATTTTTCCACGAAGGTTGGGTACCCACGGGTAATCTAGTCGGACAACGCCACCCAATTTTCAGGCCAATGGTGGTCGGCACTGTGGGAGGAATGGCGAGTCATACTACACACCATGCCAATCTACCACGCCCATTTAATCCAACAGAGCGCAGCAACCAGGAAATTAAAGTACAATTACAGTTGTGGCTCGCGGAGGACCATATAAAATTAGATACCCACATCCCAGACATTGAATACTGTTTGCAGGCAAGAGTCAATGCAATTACCGGCAAAGCACCCGCGGCACTGTTGCAGGGGCAGAATTTACCACTACCCGGATTTTACCGCGTACATGACACAGACCCAGAGGTCCCAAGGAATGCCGGGAAGCTATGGCCGAGGTACACAACTAGGCTTGACGTAGGCAGGCAACATACCAGGCGCAACTCACTCCCACAACAACACTCCCCCCCCCCCCCACCAGGTACTGGGTACTGACAACCAGCCAACATGGTTTATGGAAGCCACACCACCTCTCTGCGAGTAACCGCAACTTGCTGGTACCAAAATGATGGGCTCTGTATGTACTGGTAGCGAAAGTGCTGGTTACTACCGCGGTACTGCTAACACTGCCATCAGAGTGAACCGTCAAATACCACATAGAAACGATATGAATCGTAGTCAAAGAGGCACCCAGAGATGAGATGAGAATCAAATCAAGACCTTGGAACACCAAACGGGAACACGGACAACATCACCAGTCACCTTAACGCCAACGAACCCAGAAGGAGGAAGATACAGAGCAATCAGTTCAGTTCCATTCACGACAATCCGAACAAGGATGGGAGAGGGGAACACACCTTTCCGCAGGTTTGCCGTCAGTAACAGGTGAAATATCTAGAGACAAAACAGCTCCCCCACTCCATTCGTATGGAAGCCAGACCATGGAGAGGAAGTACCCGAGGTACACGAGTTTGACAAACCATTATGACCATTCCACTACTTAATTGAAGAATCTAGACTTCACAACAGTGGTCGAAGAACCTTCAGAAAAAGACAGGGAGAGGAGTACCCCGGAAGAGTCGGCAGTGGAAATACCAGAAGCCACACAAAGGTACCACCTCTGACCGCTCAGAGAGGCACCACTACCTAGGTGCTGCGCTATACCCGACAATGACCCACACAAGTAAGTGACCAAGTCTGACAACGCACATGTAAGCATGGTACATTCGTATCACCATGAACTTTTACAAGATTGTCCAAATGTAAACATTGCCATACCCACCAGCTGTCAGATGATTTTCATCAAATAGGGCTATTTTAGAGATGGAAAATAGATGTTGTCTAGGGGCTACTCCCTGTGACGCCCAATGCAACTCCACTGTGCCCCCATCCCTTCTTTCTAACCTGGCATGATTTTACCAGTATCATACATATTTGCGTGTGATGTGTATCTGAATAGTATTCCACTAATCCCCCAAACTACAAGAGGGCACAGTAGTATTTGTGCCTCGTAACCTGTATTAAAAGTAATTTATAATTTGCAACTTTTGCATTCCCCAAAGGCTATGTTATTTTTATATTCGCAACATTCAAAGACATCATTTCTAGTTATTTCATTTGTCACCCAATGGACTGACATTCAGATGAAAGAAGACATTCCCATACTTTTATAATGTTAAATACAGCCAGTGTTTCATTAAACAAGTCTTAATATATGTAAAAGGTTATGTTTTCTACTTTTAATATTCGTGGCATGGTTCTGTAACGTACGCTGGGCTTCAATAAAAAAATTAATGAATCCATAAGTAAAAATAAGGCCTTGGAAGCGTCAGTCCACAAACAAAAACACAACAATTATCACAGAGGTACCCAGACGTCGTACAAAGGAATTTACTTATAATCTACTAGTAACTCCAGGAGGCTATGAGGATCGAGGATGAATAATAATGAAATAAAAAAAATGCTGGTTTGATTTATATAACTGCCCTTTTACTGAAATTATTTACTTACCTTTTTCTTTTCTTTTTTTTTATCTTTAAGCACACATGTCTTAAAATACATTAATTACAACCAGAAGGGAGCCCCGGGGCGAAAAAATACATATAAAAAGAGAAACAACCATATCTCTTAAACTTGACCCTGCTTTTACGTGAGCTCGCAGGATCAAAAGAAAGACAATTACATTTTTAATTTGCTTTTAACATGAATGAATTTAACCAACTAATATGTCCTGAAAACTGGTGGTCCTGGCACCGGATGTTTCTGGAGATAAAAGTCCAGAGGAAAGTCGATTTCTGAAGTAAGTCTTGTATGTCGACCGGTGTGGGGAGAAATCTTGTTATTCTATGAGCCCAATCACGGACTGCTAATTTTGGCGGTGGAGTTCCGTCCTAATTCTTGGGTCTAGTTCTTGGACCCCACCTGTAACCAACCAAAGTCCCAAATTGCTTAGACTAGTTAACAGGCGGCTAAAGCTGGGCAAGACTATGCTCAGGGAAAGGCAAAAAGAAGGGGGAGGGGGAGATATGACGACCACTTACCCAAAGTCACGTTGGCTGGCTCCAGGAGTAGAGTTGGCAACTCCCGGCGCGGAAGTCCGCGGTAGCCATGACGAGAAAAGTAAAAAAATTTAGATACAAAAATAACTAGTACAGGCAGCCAATTTTAAAAATAAGAAAAATAAGGCATCTATGCCTTGACGTTTGAGACTACATGTCGTAGTGCCAAGTCTTGGAAATAATACAGTGGCAGACTCTCGGGAATCGCGACGCGTGGTCCGTACTGTCCAGATGCTGCCCGCCGAATGTCCAAAAATGGCGTCGGCGCGCCTAATTAAAGAAAGTTACTACGCCCATCCAAGGAGGGGGGGATGGTGATGGCGCCTCCCGCTACCTCGCCCTGGCGAGTCGCGAGTCACGTGGTGGGGAACGACCTCTCGAATTGGGGCCGAGTCGATCCCTTACGGCTGGCTCGGAGGGGCAAGGGTTGTGCTGCCCTCTGGCGGAGAGAAGGGGGAAGCTGCCCGTTAGTTCTGGCCGCTCTCGCCAGATGTCGCGGGCATGAAGTACAGTAGACCCGGGTGCAAGTCTTTTCAAACGTCGCACCCCATACTGGCGATCAATAGGGCTCGGACGGGCAGTTCAGGTCATCGGGGGTCGTCGGCTCCCAACACCTTTGGCAAGGGAGGGGAGAGGGGTGCTGGAGAGAAACGGGGGTGTGGTGGGAAAGGGCCTCAACTGGAGTCACAACCGTGCTTGGGCGTTGTTGAACCTGACTGGAGTTATTCGCGAAAGAAGCCGATGTCAGGCTGTCTCTCGGAAGGGGTGGTGGGTGGCAGGTTTCCTTCCGCAAGCGTTTTGCGACACGACGGTGTTGGCTACCAACACCAGGGGCATGGCTCCAAGCGGGAAAAATGTGAAGCCGGCTGCTTGGCTAAGACTAGCCAGAGAAAACTGCGGTTGACGAGTCAGGAAAAAAAAATGGTGGGAGTGCACTACACCAAAGAAGCATGGGTCCGGCCGTAAACTGGGCGGAAGAAGTTTTGAAAACTGGGCATATAAGTTTAGCTAAACAAAAAAAAATTAGGAAATAATCTAATTTGTATTATTATTAGAAATAATGGTGCCGAAATGGTGCATTATCGGCACAGTTTTTAAGTAACACAACAGTTTTTATGTCTTGGCGGGAGAACACCGTCCAGCATCCCAGCTGCCATCGCTCACCCCAGTCAACCAACATCACCTCTTGAGCCTGGATGTGCCTGCAACCTGGAGACTTCATCATTGTGTGCTACTGATATATTTATTTCTGGTTAGCTTTAACTCATCTGAAACTCTTTTTTTCATCCTCTGGCCAGCCCTTACGAGGGCAACTGTTTAACCTACGTAATATAACTGCTCAAAGCATTTGGAACCAAAGCAACGTTATTATCCTTCCATGTGGGTTCTCTAGAATGCAAGTATAGAAGAGCATGGAGGTCTAGAGGTGTAAAATGATGCCATAAGAGCACACATAGTTTTACTTTTACTAAGTACTACTAACAGTGACATGTCTTGTTCTTCCCCACTTGGCCACATCATGCACTGAGCAAAGTATGCTAGCTGGGTTCATAAGCCCTTAAACATACGGTAGTGCCCATGATTATTGTTACGTCAACACCTAGCCCCACATCAATCTGCAGAAGAAAGACAACACTGTATAACTTTTTTCACTAAATAAGACTTCTGTGAACAGATAATCATGGTGGTCAAATACCACTTTAAATGAAACCAGCAATTGTAAGGAAACAATGTGTGTTGTTTCAACAATTTTCAGCATAATACAGGGACATCAAGAGGACATTGAGAATTAAGCTTCATTACATAAACCAGATAAAAAAAATTTTCTCATAAAAATTGCCTCACAAAATAGTATGATAGCAAGATGTCCATTTGGGTTAGGTAGCGAATAAGCGCTACCTTACTGGGATACAACGGGAACCGAACTCGCAGACCATATTAAAGAACATGTCCTAACCCAATCCCTGTTAGGTAACGAAAGCAACCGTTTTATTAAACTGTGCCCTGCACAAGGCTAGAGGCAGATTTCAATGCATTCTAGCGAATGTTTGGCAACCATCGATAAATTTGCTTCACAAATATCCTAAAGATAGCAGCACTATCGTGCAAATTGAATTACGTAACACACTTTGTATGTCCGCCGATGATCCTAAAAATGGCTATATACGAGTTAATGGCACCAGATGTGGGTTCACCATTTAGAAGAAATCAACGAAAAAGTGAGCTCTGCGCATGTGCGTAATTTTGGCAACAGAACAGCAAAAGATAGGACACCAAAATCGGTTGCCTAAAAATAAGGGACTGGCCATGTCATATGTTGTACTAAGAATATGGTTAGGGTACAGGTGTAGCATATTCAAGATTTTTTTAAGTAAAATAAAGATTGTTAACCAAATAGCAACAACTTATTACAGTGTATGAATGTCTTGGTTTTAATCAACCTAATATGGTACTCTGAGAATACTACAAAACTGTGTACTCTACCCAATTCCTACATACAGAAGAGAGATTAATAGCACTGTTTTTTGTGGGATAAAAGTGAACCAAAACAAAATTAATTTACCAAAGAATACACTGTTCACAAAACAACCAATGACATAAAAAATTCATATATATGTTGAAAATATGTTTACGTGGTTGCCATCAACCATTTTAATAGAACAATTTAATAAAAGCAGTAACTTACTATGAAAACACATTGTACACATTTGAAAACTCATAAAACTGACTATAACTAAAATACTTAACACCTACATTTTTCATTTCCAAAACAGGGTTTACTTGGCTAGTACCAAGAAGGTCTCTGATCGACTCCCCAAAAATTTCAATGAAGGTTATCGTTACTTTGTACCTACTGGTACCATGCTGCAACAGACAATAAAAAGTAAAAAAAAAAATTATTACATATAATATATAACACTACTTAGTTGAGCAATATAACATTATATTTTACATAAACATTTGATCACAGAAATAAATTTAAAAACAGAAGTGTATGCAGCACGCTAAACACACAGCAATGAACAACCAAATATTACATTTAACAACTTCAAAATGCCAAAATTCTTACAAGTTTTACTGCTTTCATACTGAATATAGTAGAGAAATAGTACAAGTTTCAAAAAAAATTAAGTAAAAAGCTGTAGTAAATAAAAATTTATCACAATGAAATAGGTAACAGCAAAGAACAGAATGAATGCATTTCATAGAAAAAAATTATGTTTTGAAATTTATATTTTTATTTAGCTTCTTCACTGATTGCTGGTTCTTAAAATTTGGGATCTTAATAAGATACAGAACATGGTTAGCTTAGGCTGTCTCTTTTACAAACAAATTGGTCTAACATATTTCTGTTTAAATTTTACTCTTATTTAATGGATAGGTATATGTTTGCAATTTTCCAAAGATGTGAGAAAATACCTGACTAAAAACTAGTGTTGAAAAGAATGTTAAAAGAGGAGGAATATAAGTGGAAAACATACTGACTAAAAATTATTAATATTTTATTACTCATGGGAAAAAAGACTATTTTTTTTATTTCCCACAAACCCAATATTTCAGAAAAATGTAATGGTTTTTGTTCTGTTTGGGAATTCTTTAGGTGTGATGTAGAATTTGGTGAAAAACTATTTTTTTTTCAACTTTTATAACACTTACTGTATCAACAATTATATTTGCATAACATTAATAAAAATTAAATCTATCATATATTTTAAACATATCTATAGCTTAGGTAACAATAAGAAGAGTAATACACCATTTTTGCCATAAGCACCGTCCTTATTTCTGCATGCTGTTGCCAAATAACAACCATTGTAAAGTGATTCAACGTTTGAAGAAGTATGGGCACGCCGCCAACCATCCCTCCTTCCCCTTTATCCCTCTGGTTCTAACATTACACATTTGTTTTTTAATTAGTGCTTTCCCCTCCTGTGTCTCTGCAACTGTGATCTGCTCACTTCAGAAGGCATAAATAAGGATACCACCCTGGCCTTCCGCTTATTTTGGTTTAAGATATGAGACTGATTACTTAATTGTGCTTTGCGTCGCGCACGTCTGCAATTCCTGACCCAATGTAAGTATGTTCGTTTGCTTGTGTCAGGTGTGCGGTGGCCAGACCACAGAAATGTAACTTGATAATTTCTAGAGTTTAATTTTGTTTCTAAATTGTGTTTTTGGTTCGCCACCTATGAAATTATGTCCTGGTTTAATGGTTTTCCATTTAGCTGTAAACTGAATTTACATGCTTATGTGAATAAGAACATGGCTGTGTTTCTGGTCTGTTACGACGTATTGTGGGCTCGCGAGTTTGTAACTTAATGTTGCCCATCTTCCACCCGCTAAGCAGGTTCAATTTAATATTGTTCAAGTTGGATGATTGGAATAGTTCTTGTTGCTTGGCGTCACAGCAACGTTCCTGTATTTTATTTTAAATTGCCAAGTACCTTGGAGCAAATGCAGGTACCCTTGACCAGTTAAACTGACCTGCTCTGCTGCACAGCATGTAAAATTTTGGCAAAGCCAGGTCTATACTTGGATCAATTTTAATTATCATATAATCTTGAAATTTTAAAATCTACGTTGCTTGCTGTAGCCCCTATAAGTCTGGTTAAAATGCACACCACATTTGTAACACGCGTTCTCATGTAATGCAGACTATGCATTTTCCTCTTTGTAATGCTAATGCTGGAGAAAAACATTAGTATGTTAAATTGATCATGCACATCAAGAGCTGATGCTTTAAATAATCTTGTAATGTATTTAATTAATGCTTATGATGTTTTTGGTATGTATTTTTGGGAACACCTTAGCATGTGTGTGCTCTCATAATTTATCTTAAGACATCCTTACCTGGTAGTAAGATTGTAGCGTAAAATATTATATGCTTCATATGCATAGTGTTAACCATGATAATCTTTAAGTATTTTGCATAACATTTCTGTGATACTATTTCTCTGATTATGTTTCACGTATACTCTATTTTTTACATTTGTGTACAATGAGAATACTCCATTAATTCTTGGAAATAATGCTTATTATAGCTGTTGATTGCCTTGTTATTTGCATTAAGCAAATATTTCAATATGGAATTAAATTGTCCGATCTTTAATTTTGAAATTGGTTAAACTGTTTTGCTTTCACACACCGGGCTTACCCACTTCTGATGACCCATACAAAAATGGATTATTAAATTATTTTGTTACTTGTGTTCATCCTGCCTCGCACAAAGTGGAGAGAAACTTCTCTATGCCACAAGGCAGTATCAATATGGCAACAGAATGCATCATTTACTCTGAAATTTGTAAACACTGACACGGTATGATCTCCGACAGAGTGGTGCAGAGCCGTGGCAGATGTCTCTCGGTAGTGCCGTCATTAGATGTATTTGCCTGGTGCCAGCTCTTTTAGGCAGAGCACCCTCCCACAGGGAGGAGAGTTGTGGACCATTCGGCCCAGGTGGCTTACTGAGGGACGTCATCCACGCTGGAGAACATTGCTATGCAGCCTAGCCTGATACCTCACTGACCCATATGTTGCAGGCCCGTGAGCTAGGCTAGACACACTGTAGACACTTGCTGGGATAGGATAACATTCGGGGTTAATCAGTACTCACACGTCAGGAAGTAGTCATGTCCAGTTTTGATGCAGCACCTACATGTACTTACAAGTACAACTGCACACTACTGCCCACTCTTCTACACAATAACTTAATGAACTAAAAATGCCCTTGTGTGCAGTCCGGAAACGTGATGACAATAACTAATGGCGATAAATAGGTAAATAGTAAGGAGCTAAAGATGGCCACGGAGCACCTCCCGACCGTGGTTTCAGTGGTCGCCAGTACAGGACTGCCTGCAGGGGCTACAAGGATGCTCTTTCCACTCTGCGGGAGTGGATGTATATCAACAATACTACCAATTCAAATGTAATAAGAGGTCAATTTTTCTCTACACATATTTAACACTATAATCTATATGCCATCCGTCTTGCTGATTACAGTCAAAACTATGTTATTAATACACAATACTGGTGGCAGCTGGCCGTGAAGTTACAGGCACGTTCCGACAGCGGCAGACGGTACAGACAGGGCCGGAACCTGGCTTAATATGAGGGCCAAGGAGAAACAACATCAACACCTAAAATATCTGTCTACATACCATCAATTGGTTAAATATTTCTCTTGTAACTCTTGGAATGATGCCATAGTCTGCCTCGCTAAATGCACAATGTAGTCCAGGTCCAAATAAAGTGTATGTTTTGCCTGAATTTGTTTGGCCATAAGTCACTATTGATATGTCATAACCTGGAAAATAAAAAATTAATAGCTTATGATATTAAATACAAACATTATATGATTTTGTGGTGTAATTTTTTAACAAGATATGACAATGCGTAGGTGAAATAGGAGAAGTACTAAGCATCAATAAAAGAAAATACATGATACAGCAACGACAGATCAATATATAATATCAAAAATAATGGGAAAAAAAGTGTTTTAAGTCCCATGGTTATGCTAAAAGACTTAAGGCTATGAGACCTCTATGATTACAATAGACTCAGAAACCCCTATGTACAAATACAGTGCTGATAAATTAAAATATTAAAACTTTATGACATTACTCAGACTAAATAAGGTGAGGATAGAGTAGTGGAAAAATGAAAATATGGAGGAAAACTCCCATGTACTCATGCATATAAAAAAAATTAAAACATACAAAAAACACACTCTAATACCCACATAATTTGAGCTTTAGATATAAGTGTTCCAGGGCACAGACTTACACTATGGACTACAGCAGTATAAGCTTAGTGATTAACCACTAAGCCAACCAAAGGTTTTAACAAAAATATATACTAATATCTTATGCCTCCTTTATCCATTTCTTTGCAATTCATTTTAATAAAAAACACTTACACAAGAACATAAAAGGAAAAAATAATATTTACCAACAAAAACACTTAAAGTTATCATGAAAACAACAGAACAAATAACTTACAAAGAGACCTGTTGGCATCACCTTCTCTCTCCTTCCCCACAAAAACAGGCTAAACCAATGACTAAAAAACCCAATCACAAGCAGTAATTTTGAGTTAAGCCTATATCTATCCTTCCCAACATTTAAATTAATAACATAGGTACCAAAAGTTAAGATAATACGGTAAACAGCAATAAAACAGAAATAAAACCGAAATAAAGAAGCTTTGTACGTCAAAACTATTTTAAAAATTGTGTCGTGTTTTTTATACTGACTTCCTGCAAACAACTCATAAGTCAAGACAAGAATATAACAGTGAAAAAAATTCAAATAAAACCATCCATGTATGTTAAGATGGATTTTTTTTGTGTTGAATCTAACATTCACAGAGCAGCTGTTTCCTGCATTTTTTTTGTATAAGGGTAATAAATTTGTCCATGGTTGTGATTCTTATTCAGCTGTTTGGTGCAACGTCCTTTATTTGCATGAATTATGTTTCATAAAGCTTAAAGATGCTGAAATGTAGATGATAGTAAGTTATTAAAAATTAAAAAAAAAAACATTTAATTATTTTCTTAATTAATAAAACTATAAAATATTATTTAAAATAACCAAACTAGTGCTTCTAATGAAAAAAAATAGACAAGAAAAAAGGAAACAAACAGAAAATTACATTATCAAGAAAGGCATCCATAAACCTCAATATACTTAAAATGAGGATGGAGGAAGCAGCTAACTCCGGTAAATCCCGGCAAAGCTGCTACTTACGACATTCCCCCCAAAAACCTTAGCTGTCAACATGTCACTCTCGTGTGGCGAGGGTCATAAGTTCAATCCCAAAATCCTGGGATAATACAATTTAATGAGCACTGATTAAGTACCCAAGTGAATCTGATAAATATATTTTAAGCCTTATCTGCATTCATCTGAATATTGAGGAAAAGTACATAATGCAACGGGTGAAAATACAGTATTTATTTCCAGGAATGAATGAGCTATATCCCAAGGCTAATTATAATTATGTGAAGGAGATATTTGATAGTCACAAAGATTGATTTACATTTAAAAAAAGTATTTCAATATGAATAACAACTTCATTTTGAATGTGAGACAATATACCAATAAAAATATCCTTATTACTTGTCATCCCCAAACATTTTTCAGAGTATGAGTGTAATTTTGAATGTTATGTTTTGCTATGAAATTAACATATTCAATTAAACTAAATACAGAAGTAATCTGTGCTCTAGTTTTCTTCAACTACATGCCTAGAAAAATCATTTAATAAAAAATTATACTTTTTACCTATTTTAGTAACCTTACATTGGGTACTAAGGCTGTGTCCTAATTCAAGTATGCAGTTCTGTACTTGCCACCTTGTGTACTTCACTTGCCCTTGACGAATGTGGACGGGTTCAATGTTTGACCTCTTTACATGGTACTAGCAAGCTGAACGGGATGTTTACTTTTCACTTTTCAAAAAAAATTTTTTATTGAAATAAAGATGTTTACCTAAAATAAGTAATGTTTAACACTTAATTGCTGTCACACACATTAATGCATCTTACTTTACGTTTTTACCTTTGATTCATAGTTATAAATGATATGTATGTGCAAGTATTGGTTGAAACATCACTATAAACATTTTTTTAATATTTATTTTTTTTTATTTAATTTATTAATACCAGTAAAATATAAAATGAAAATGATTTTACAATTTTTATAATTAATTATAAATTAACTTTCCTAATAATAAAACTGTTCGAGGCAATAAGTCTGTACATTGGATGAAATAACGAAGAAAAAAATTTATTTTTAATTTTTGACTGTTTGTTTGTTTGTTTGACCATCAATAGAAAACTACTTGACTGATATTGATGAAGCTATAAATAATAACATAATTCCACCCCTAAAGGGGTGTAAAAGGGGTAAATATGGTTTCAAAATGAATAATTATATCTCTGAAACTAATCAAGCATAGGAAAAGATAGGGTAGTTCCGGGAGAGATGGACCACCGGGAGAGATGGACCACTGCTAATAGTTCATAAACCAGTCGCTAGAATGCAGCTGTACCCAGTTTGTTCGATGATGGTGGACGCGTAACTGTTGTGATTAAGTTTTTGGAATGTTATGTAACCCAGTTTACAAGTAAAATGTGCATATTGTAACGAGGTAGGTGAAAAACTTCTTAATGCATTCAGTTCTTTTAATGTGTTGACTATTTTATTGCATAATTTTATTATATTCACATTGTTAAGGGTATATTTTAACTTTCTGCTTTACTGTAAGCTTACGTGGAGCTTTGTTTTCCAAAGAATATCGTAGTTTTTGACTGCTCCATCTCTCCCATAGTTTTGGGATAGATGGACCAGACACATTTAGGGATAGACGGACCACTTATTTTAGTGGTGTACATGGTATACTTGTATATGTGTAGTGTGAAAAGGGTATTTTTAAGGAAGAGTAGCCTAAATAAAATAATCGGTAGATAAAGATTTTAAATTATTGTTGAAGCCGGTTGTGGCTCAAGGTTTTTTTATATAAAATAACTGGCCTATATACATAAAATCAAAATAACAATTAAATATATGCTATTTTAATAATTGATAACTTATTTCGAAAAAAAACACGTTTGATTCTCCTGCAAACATTTTACTCTTTTAATTATAATAACAATTATAACGGTTCGTTATATATATATATATATAAATATATATAAAAAAAGATGTTAAGCACCAATTGTAGTTTTTGTTTTATTTTTCAAAATAGAATGTTGCACAGACGAATCCAATCACTTTCAAAAATTTTCTCACTCATTCAACTCGTACATCCGCCTGTCGAGAATTACTCGCAGCTCGGGCGATGAGAATTAACGAAAAATAATGTAGGTTAAGTCCTTCAGTAACATTTTACTGTAAGTACACTAAATCAGTGCGGCCTCAAATGTGGCCGCACCCAGCGAAAACTAATTTCGCCATGAGCCAAACACCGATGTCGGTAGCCGCAATTTCTAATTAAAAATGTCCAAAAAGTTCCAAAAACAACAAATGATTAAATTACTATCTTCGGCATGGCTCGATCTACCGACGTTAAATTTTCTATTCCACAATTACTACATATTTTGTGAGAAGCCACCGAACGCGCCCTCCTGGTGCCGCGATCGACAGACGACTGGTGAAATCATGGCACTGGTTCCTCCACGCAGGAAGGGCAGTCACATGACCTCACCAACCAATCACATACACTCTTCATTCACACTAACAATTACAAGCCACTCAGAACATAGAACATATACACTGAAAATCATTTCCACACATAGAAACAGGGGATTCACTTTCTCCTCTCTCCAACACTGTGGGAGAGTAGTTCACCTCCAGTTCCCACGCAGTAACGAGATATTGTTTCTGTCTCTCTCTTGGTGGGGAATCACCGTTTCTATCTCACTCGCACTTACAGGCCTCTTATGCCTCTCTCTTTCTACACATCACCCCAGACACAGTCCCTTGTTCTAGAATCATTATACAACATCTGCATTCTAATAAAAACGTAATATTGAATTATAATACAATATTCCAATTTAATTAAATAATAGAAAAAACTCATTACACATAATATTAGGTAAATATAACTAGCAAAACAAAGTTGAAAGGATGACAGAAGAAACATGATTATTAAATAATTATAATTTCAGAATAAAATATACTGGCAACATAACCCATTCTTAGTAACAATATTGTTATTAGAAAAGGCATGTATACTGCAATGCTACACAATGAATACAGTAATTTAACACGTTTGTCAGAAAATTATACTCACAGATATAGATAATTGTGATACTTAGGGCACCGTGGTTTGTTTTCCTTAATATTGTTACAGCAGCTAGGCGCATTGCTTCGGAAATTGTACACTAATAAACCCTTATGTGATAATTTAAATATATATATTTTTTTTAACTATGTGTTCTTAAAACCATGAGACATGCTGTTTTTACTAATTTTATCAGTAGACTATAGTAGTTGATTTATTGGGTCCCTTTTCCCCCCAGGAAAATGCCAACATTTTACCAGCGTAAAGGCATTTCCACTCGAGGCCTATGGACAGAGGAGAGTCTATATAGAGCGGTTGATGCTGTTGGTAAAAAGCTGATGGGTGTAAATGAGGCTGCCAGAAATTTTGGTATACCCAAAGCAATGCTAAAACGAAGACGGCGATCCAATAATGTCACGAAAAAAAGTCTTGGTCCCTCATCTATGTTAGGTGAAGAAAATGAAAGAAAAATGGCTGAGCACATTAAAAAACTTCAAAAGCATGAATTTGCACCAACAAGAAACAGTGTTCGATCGATGGCCTTTCACTTGGCGGAACGCTTGAATCTTAGCCATAAATTTGACAGAGAAAAACAAATGGCAGGATACGACTGTCTAAAAACATTTTTATCTCTGCATTCAGATCTCACTGTCAGAAAAGCTGAAGGAGTGTCAGTAGCTCGAGCTTTGGGAATGATTTGCTTCAAGAGTTAATGTCTGAATACCACTTGATTGGTAAGCCCAGGCATATATTCAATATGGATGAAACGGGTCTGCCAATAAACATTAAGCCTGGAGAAGTTATCGCAGAAAAAGGTTCTCGAAATGCATCTTTGATCACATCGAGTGAAAAGGGTGAAACCATATCAATTCTGGCATGTGTGAATGGAGAAGGTTCATTTATTCCTCCATATTGTATTTTCAAGGGCAAGAACTCTAAAGATGAGTACACAGATGGAATGCCTCCGGGATCTGTGGTTAAGATGTCACAAAAATCTGCCTATGTAAATTCTGAAATTTTTTTTGATTGGCTTCGAAACCATTTCACCCCAAGAAAACCACAAGGATATGTTCTACTAATAGTGGATGGCCATACATCACACACTACCAACACAGAAATGCTTGAATTTGCAGAGAGCAACGGAATAATTTTGTTGAGTCTCCCAAGCCACACAACACATTGGCTCTAACCATTAGACCGGGAATTTTTTAAGTCTCTGAAGTCATACTACTTTAAGGTATGCAACAACTTCATGGCAAACAACCTAACTTCAGATGGGACCCAGCCAGAAACTGAACATGTTAATACGCCGACTGAAAAATGTGTCATCAGTTCTAGAACATGTTTTGTAGTAAATTCAGGAGAGAATATTTCGTCTTTCCAAGGGACTTCTCAAAGTTCTCTTCCAGGATCTTTGGCAGAGAACCTCTCCTATTTGCCTGTGACTTCTCAAACTTCTCTTCCAGGGACCTCAACAGAGAACATTTCACCGTCCCTTGGGATTTCCGATAGTGAGACAGCTTACGTAAAAAGATGCAATGTTGCTACATCTGAAAAGATACCGCAAAACATTTCGTCGAAAGAGTTAACATCCAGTAAAATGCTGTGTGATATTTCTCCAGTGCCCTTGGTAACAAAAGCTAAATTAGAACGACAAAGAGGTAAACCAGCACATCTAGCCAAAATTCTCAACTCTCCTGAAAACGTAGCAGTGTTGAAGGAGAAGAAAAAAACACGAAAAGAAGAGCAAGAAAAAAAATTGAACAAAAGAGCAGAACGAGAAAAATGCAAACAAGTAAAATAACAAAAACAAAAAGTGAAAAAAACAGGCCAAATTTATCATCAGGAGGACACATCATGGAAAAGAAGAGGAAAATCAATTTTTCTACGAGAAGAGGAAGAATAAATAAAGGAAGTTCAAGTCTGCCTCATTCATCGGAAAGTGTAGACTCTTCAGTTCTAAATGATGAAAGTGACGATAGTCTACCAGAAGAGTGGAATGAAAATGAATGTGTTGGCTGCGGAGAAGATTATAACGAAACACAAAAGTGCGACGAGTGGTTTCAGTGTGTAATGTGTCATTATTGGCTTCATGAAGGCTGCAGTCAATATAAAAATGTGTGTCACGAATGTGGAAAAATATTACTAAAAGGAAGGCGTAGGGCAGAGTGAATATTTAATTTGGAAACACAATATTTTAATATTTAGATTTTAGTTTGATTGATAGTTAACTGTAATTTTTAATGCCGTTATCCTTTTCAGCTGAAATTAGTTAGTAAAATAATATTTTTACAATTGTTTTAAAATCATATTTAATATTTTGTTACTGTCCCTAGCAATGCCTTTATTGTATTAAAAAAGTTGAAAAAGTGAAATGTTGCATTTAGCAAACTATGATTTTCTAATAAAATTTTATAATTCCTGGTCCATTTATCCCATACCATGTGGACCATCTCACCCAAAGGACTGTGGAATAGATGGACCATGCAACCTTTTTTTAAAAGGGTTAAAGTTATACCAAATATTCAGATTCTACATATTTATGTCCCAAAACTAAAGGAAACATCACTGCACTTCATTTGGACTAATAATATATGTCGTTGAACACAAATATTCAGAATAATATGTAAAACAAAAAAAATGGTCCATCACGCCCGTAACTACCCTATAGGGTACAATAATTAACATAGAACTACCAACCACAGTATTAATGTTTTGCAAAATTCAACCCTTAAGGGGTTTTTAAGATTAACAATTACATCTCCAAATTCAATTAAACATACTAACTAGATGGCTTGATTTTATCCCTGCAGAGTTTCCAGAATTTACTGTAAATAAACACAGTTAAATATTTGGGCCTTACATGAACCTAAGTATGCAAGGTGGCAAAAGCGCATTGCACTGGTCCGAGCATGTTGCGAACAAAAGCAGGAAGGCACTAGCTACGCTGCATTCTTTGAAAGGTTTAAAATATTTTCTTCCTGAACATATTAAAAAATATCCTGTTCAGGCACTCACATTTCCGTGTTTCGATTATTGTGACATAGTATCTAATGACCTTACCGATGAAAAACTAGACTTCAGAAAATTCCAAATGTATGCACCGTTTTATTTCTGGTTTAAAAACCTAACACCATGTTTCTCCTTACTACAACAAGCTTTCATGGCTAAGACTAGACGAAATACGAAAACTACACAGCCAAATTCTTTTGAAAAATGTCAAACATTAAAACTCCCCATCGTATCCAGCTAAAAGATTTCACTTCCTAAATTCCTGTCACAATATTGGTACTCGTTCCAAGAGCAACTTGTCTTTGTTAATTCCTATTCATCATCATCCGGTGCCTGTTCTAAAACTTTCTCTGTAGCTGCAGTGTGCGCTTGGAATGCACTTTAAGAAACAGCGGAAGTGCCTAGCATTAACAGTACTTGAGATCAAACATCTTTTAAGCCTTTCTCTGCACACAACACAATAGGGTTGGATGGCACTGACAGTCTATATAATGTGAAATATAGTTCGAGTGTTGTGATACCCTTCATTGTGTAATACCATTTTCTGCTTATGTGTATTACACATAACTCTTTAGCTGTGTATATAGTTAGGCTTATTTGTAAGAAGAGGAAAACAAATGTTGTTTTGACTGTTTAGTGAATATTTTTCCCCAATGTTTCTATTACAAATACTCCATTAATTTGTACCCCTTTTCCGATGTAAATTTTTTTTTTCATAACTTAAATTTTCTGAGTTTCTGTTATTAATTCCAGGCAGAGTATCAATAATATCTATAGAAAATTTTTCACATTTTGACACATTTTAGTTAACAAGGTCCAGCCTGTAACCACTGGGAGACAATAACTTATTATTTTACGTGGACAACTACAAACACTCTAAAGGTAAAAATTTGTCCATTAAATTTTAATTCAACTAGAATGTAATGAAAAATTTGTACCTGAGAATTTGTACCTATAGATTTTATTGCTATCATTTCTAACCATTTATTATATTTATTTTTGTACCATAAAAATGTATAAAAGCAATAAGAAAAATGTTTTCAAGTAATCTTATAAATCATGTAAATTCCTTTAAGAAGCCATAAAATGTTACATCTAACTTGCAAATACATCTACTCATTACTTAATTGAGAAAATTTTGATTCTTTTATAAATAAAAATTTGAAAAATCACATAAGCTGTTTTAAATTACAGACTACAAGAAACACAGTCTTCTTACTTCACAAACAAACCGAACAAAAAGCTGCTTGTACTGACAAGAAACATGTTAAGAAATATATTTCTAATGAAATCAACAAACCTCCCTAATATTCTATTTAGACCTGTAAATAAAACTAACAATGTAAAGTACCTAGTATAAGATACACACTTACCTTGCAAAACATAACTAACCATTGGTTGCACAGACAATTCAAAAATTTGGTTCTGGGTGTAATTGACAGGCAATGCATAGTCAACTGTAAAACAATTCTGGCCACTTAATACTATTTGATTCAAGTGTGACAGGGCACTGACACACACTACATCGTTGGGCTGATCCGTCGGCAGGAAAGGACGAATCTAAAAACAAAAATTAATATTGAAACTTCTCCATAGTATAAACATTTTGAACAATTAATTCTCCCACAACTTGTAAGCATTCACTTTATTGCTTGAATTTTAAATTATAAAGTAGCTTATAATATACAGCATTTACTTGTTATCAGTAGGCTATATGTTCTGTGTTATGTCAAGGAATGAGCCAGGAAAATGACAAAATAAATAAAAAAATTACACTATGTGATAATAGATATATATTAATGGAGAAAAACGTATACAGTAGCAGCATAAAAAAGTAGGTGCTGTTTTTTAAGTTTTCTCAGGACTGATGAATAAACAATTTTGTAATTTATATTGCAGTTGCAACTTTTGTTTCACACCATTTTCTTTAATACAGTTTATTTAAAACAAAACCTTGGATAGAGCCTTGGTGAATGAAGATCTTACGTCTCTAAAACCAAGAATTGTAAACAACATTCTCAGGTAGAATCATGTAACAAAGAGCTCTGATTTGTAGGTTCACCATTTGGAAATAACCAAACTATTAATTTGAATGCAGGTTGGATGTATGCAAGTCGTCAAGAACTTATCATAGGTTCATGCAATCAAAGTGTTTCATGTTCCTTCCCTAATTGGTGGTAAGACATAAATCAAAAACAATAAAATACTGTACTTCCACTGTTATTAAATTGACATGTTCAAACAAAATGGAAACAAACGAGTTTATTGAACAAATGGCAATCAATAAAACGTCATGATTTTCTTTTTTTGTTATTTCTATCATAACACACATGTAGATAACTCATAAAAAAAGTCCAAACTTGTAAAAAAAAAAAAAAACTCTGCACAATAATTTACCATCTCCTGTCATGAGCCAATTAACCCAATTGTTAGGTGCTCAAAAAGGGGTTTACCTGGAAAGTTTTCCAGGAGTTTTCAAAATTGGTATGCTTATAAATTTTGATGTGCTCTTTTTGACTTTTCACTTTGCCATCTCATATCTTTGCCGCTTGCGCCGCCATATTGACAAAAATAGCCAAAAACAGTTCTTTGAGAATATCTCCTTTCCTACTCATTTTAAGATAAAAATAGTTACATAATAAATTAAACTAGATGAAATGATCTATCATTCATGAAGTAACCTTTTTTTTTAAATCAATAGTCTCACCGCACGGTTGCCACAAAGTCTACTCCAACACGTGTATTGGCAAAACAAATAATTTCCACAATACCATGGGTAGAGTAAGTGGTGCTATTTTTTGTGGTATCCCCAGTAGGCCTAATCCACATAATGCCAGTGCAATTCCGGAAACATGGATCTTATTCTTTTGATGCTTATATCTATGTAGTCAAACATATACATTCTCAAACCAGGAAAATAAAAATATTTGCAACAAATATATTTAACAAAAAGTATCATTCATAAAACATTCACTGATAACTCTTGCACGCCTTCAGTGGCTGCGATACATCAGCACTATTTAATCAAGGAAAAACCAAATGTGACAATGTACTCTGAAAAACTCCAGATTTAACGAGCTTGTATTCAAAAACCCAAATGCTGACCAAGAGATGATTGCTTAAACTGCAGAACGCTTTCTCCTTGCATTATACAGGTATAGTGGTGTGAAAAGTATGTTGAACATATATATATATATATATGCTTTACAAAATCAGCATGTAATTTAACATTCCAGCACTGCCACCAACAGAAGCAGAAGCACAAAATTCGTTCTGAACCAATCACCAGGTCCAGCGGTGGTATGAAGTTGAACAAAATGTAGAGCGATGGAGATGGAAAAAAAAACTAGGATGGGCTAATTCTGTCACTACACTTGAACCACCAGCTCCTGAAACCTTGTTGAAACTTATTTTTTGCAAATGCAAAAAGGGATGTCAGGGAGCCATTGGATGGAGAAAGGCTGGGTTAAAGTTCTCTGTTATTTGCAAAAATTGCAATGATGCCTGTGATAATTTGCAAGTTCAACTACAAGATAGCAATGAAGAGGAAGAAACAGAGACTGTTTTCAAGCAAACTTTTAACAAAATCAAGGAAGAATATGATTATAATGAAGCTGATAACTCTATGGATAAGTTAGAAGAAATTTTGATTTGATGTTTCGCCCAGTTCTGAAGATGACAACCCCGCAAAACCTGGTCCATCAAGAATAACGAAGCGAAGGAGATTGGACTGAAAATTATAATTAGTGCATTATGTGGATTAGGCCTACTGGGGATACCACAAAAAAAAAGTGCCACTTACTCTACCTCATGGTGGTGTTGAAATGAGTTTTTTTTTCGCAAATGAAGTAGACTTTGTGATAATTGTGTGCTGAAACTATTGAATGTACAAAAAAAAGTTACGAAATGAATTATAGCAAATTTCCTTTAGTTTTATTTATTACATAACTATTTTCACCATAAAATGAGTCAGAAAAGAGATATGCTCAGTTAACTGTTTTTGGGCACCATTTTTCTAAAATGGCGGCACAAGCAGCAAATAAGTAACCTAGTGGTGAAAAGAAAACTTGAAAAGAGCACATCAAAATATATAAGCATACATATTTTCAAAACTCCCAGAATACTTCAAAGGTAAAACTCCCAAATGACTGGACTAAATATTTTCTCACAATAGTTGTATCCAACTTGCACTTGAATGA
Source organism: Bacillus rossius redtenbacheri (assembly GCF_032445375.1). Lineage (NCBI taxonomy): Eukaryota > Metazoa > Arthropoda > Insecta > Phasmatodea > Bacillidae > Bacillus > Bacillus rossius. The sequence goes on from NC_086331.1 coordinate 78,208,550, forward strand.
TGACAACCACATTCCCTAACTAGGCACATTCATGTAGTGACTGTTTGCATATACGATCTCAACCCCCCAAATGACTCATAATTTATGAACACCAATCAGTATGCAAGTAGTTTGGACCCTACTTATCCCCTTACAGGTTTCACACAGTAGTTATTTTGACAATTTCTTTGAGTTTTCCTTTTTTTGTCCAACTAACCTTTTTTTTCCAGTTCATCAATCATCATTTTGCAAGATGACAAATAGGTATATTAAATACAAATACTAATTGCAACACTTTCAAACACACACAAAATGTTTAATTTATCATTTAATTTGCCATTTACAATTTACAATGTTACCATTTCCATCAATGCTATGCAACCAACTTTGTTAGTCTGTAATGTAAAATCATTATATTTAATCAAACTTTGAAACAATACATTATTGATTGTGACCATGTCAATGACTATTGACATTTGATTGTGACGATATGAGCAACTATTGTTTTTTGATTGTTTCAAATCATTAAATCATTACACAGTTGATACATTGTTTCACTTCATTAAATTGATGACGAAAACAGATGGCTTTTCTACTGCACATGAATCTGTGATTAAAGCTACAGTCTGAATTGAAGAAATCAAAGGAACACACTAGTATTAAAAAACACATAACCAGTTTGGTAACAAAATTTTGTTAGTTTCCCAGTGTTTTCCAGGTTTTGGAGTGATGTTTTCAATTCTCAGATTTTCCCTGCATGCGGGAACCCTGTCTTAGAGCTTCTGTGCATAAACGTGTGACACAAAACCTTACAGTGCCATGGTGGTTAATTGGTCCACTCACTCACCTCTGGGTTTGATAACTGGTGGGAATGAACCAAAGTTTTTCGCAAGTGAAAAACATGGCTTATGATGCAGTGTTTTGGTGGGTTTTGTCAGGGTACTCCCATTTCCCCCCACCAATTTATCTTACCAACTTTCATCATCTCTAATGACCCGTATATCAATGAGGCATTACTCTATAATTTATTCATTCAAAACCCAATCTTTAATATATTTTTGGCACCAAATGAGGTAAGTAAACGGGTAAATATCTTGGTCTCAATCTGGAGGACTCAAGTTAATCACAGTCAGCAATTCTGACTCATGCCCTTCATGATTCCTCTTCACAAGAATTTTTGTCAGACAAGGGCAGAGCAGAATCATCAAGTATTATTGGATTCAGAGAAGAAGCAACTAATGTTTCTTACGTTCCTAAGAAATGGAAAAATGTGATTTTGGTTTCCAGTCTGTATTTTATGATGCAATTGATCAGTTTACTGAAAATAAAAAAAACCTGCAGTAGGTAATGATATTTTACCCCAAAACTAAAAATGGAGTAGACGTAGTTGATAAATTGTGCTCTACTTACAATGATGCAAAAATCTGTCATCGATAGCAAATGGCAATTTTCTTTTCAATGCTCAATAAAAGTGGCATCAATGTGCAAGTAATATATTTTGGAAATGGAAATGAAGTTGACGTCGGCCCAAAGGCCTCCTTAACTCTTACAGGCCTATATGTCACGCCAATGCCTTCTCCTGCCGAGTGTTGCTTCGTGGAAGTGTTTCTACTCGCCGAGGGTGCAGTGTAGACTTGTGTTTCCTTTTGTATGTACTTATTTTGTATTGTATTTCATTTCAGATTAATTTGTTTTTATAGTTCATATTTCATTTATTTTATTCGTATTATTCACCGGGCGCTTAGGCCGTGGTTCTCCGCCTGTGGCCAATCCGCGCGTTCCGCGGGCTCACGGAGGGAGGGAGTCAAGGTTGCGGCACGTGGGAGGGGAGTCGCTTGCGCGGCACGTGGGAGAGCAGTCGCGCTCGAGAGACGCAGGGAGGTGGACGCAGGGAGACGTCGCTCCACAGCTAGGCCTTTTTAGTCGCGATTACAGTACAGGTTGGACGCCCCTTGCAGTGTGCGGGGAAATTAAAGTGCGCGGAACCGGGCATCGCCCTTATTGAGATTGCCACAGGCGGGACTGCGGTAGCCCATGTAAAGGGTATGTTTTATCGTGCATAAAACCATAAAAACTTCATTCGGACTTTATTTCCTGAAGTCATCCTGGGCAGGCTATATCCCTTAGGCCATGAGGGACGAACCCTAATCTACCGCCCCTGAGCAGCCGGAGACGCGCCACTAATAACAGGGACTAGCCGCGGCCTTGTCAATTGGCGCCCTTCTCGTGTGGCCACGACTTACAAACTTTCAAATTTTCTCAAATTAGAAACTCAAAATTTTTCAAGTCGGTAAAACCCAGTGACGCGACAGTACGAACGGGGGGACAGGAAGACGGCGCGGCGAGTTACAGATAAGGGATGACCTGAGAAGCTTCTTAGTTACGCGTCTCACGCTCGCATCTCCGCGCCTTATCGCAACTCGACTCCGCTCCGCGCCTTATCGCAACTCCGCTCTGCGTGTAACCCAACCCAAGTCGTACCGTCAGCCGCGCGCGATGTCGAGATAACTACCGAACATTGTGAGAACATTATTGTGACATTGTTAGGACTGTGTGAGTCGGGTGACGTCATGCAAGACATACGGGAAGTTGCTGTGGACATGGAGGGCAGGTGCGGATGGTGTTCATTGCCGCGGGCTACGAATGATATTGCGGGAGGTCACGCGGGAGAAATATGTTCATGTTCACTGAACATTAAAATGGAGTCAGATCAGCAGAGAGAGAGGCGCGGGCAACAGGAAACTTGCAGTGCGGCTGGCTGTCGCGGGCAGCCTGGAGAAACAGCTAAGTGCCATGGATGCGGGATAGTGAAGCATCGCGCGTGCACCGATCGGGGTGAATTTCTCCAGTTCCGAGACGGACTTTTGTGTGTCACAGGTGCGAGTACGAGGTGGTGCAACAAGGACACGTACAGGCACAACCGATAGTCCGATCAGTAGGGGCACCGGCGGCACTACCGGAGTTTGCGGGACAAGCCCACGAAAATCCGCGAGTCTTCATTCAGGCATGTCGCGAACGTCTCTTGAACGTGCCAGTGGAGTGTTGGGTGGAGCGGGTCAGTGGTCAGCTCCGGGGCAGAGCCCAGGCCTGGTGGGCCGAAACGGGGGACATTTACGCAGGCTGGGAGGAGTTTGCCACCACAGTGGAGCGACGATTTGACGGACCGAGGGCACGCGCGGAGGCGCAACGTCAGCTGTTCTGCCGCCCACAGGCGGAAGGAGAAGAGGTCGAAGCCTTTATCTACAACAAGGCTCGCCTACATCGGCGCTTAGGGGGAACCGAGCTCATGAGCGGAGTCACGTCAATCGTGTGCGAGCTGGTCATGCCGGAGTTGCGACCGTTCCTGCGAAGCGCCACAGGGCTGCCACTAGCAGACTTCGTTGATCTGGCCAGGGAAATCGAGGAGGATCTACGCTCGGCCGGGGCCGTGCGCAGGGCACCACCAGTGCCGAGGTCAGCAACACCCCGGGAGGCAGTGGCACCGGCAGACGCCCGAGCATTAGTCCCTTATGGGGGCCTGCCGCCTCTGCGGAACCTGCAGCCCCCCATCGGGCCGCGACAGGAGCGAGCGAATCGTCGTGAAGAGCGGCGCCCAGACCAGGAGGAGGGAGGGGCCGGTCGGCCACCGCGGTGCAGGTACTGCAGGACAGAAGAATACCATTGGCACAATGCGTGCCCTACCAGGTCCGAGGTATGGATGAAGAAGGAAGGCAGGGAACACCAGACGGGAAACTGCCAGTAGGGAGCAGTAGATCAGCTGGCCATTGCTCCCTTACTACACGCCCAGCACGCACGCTTGCACCGCAGCTGACTGCCACGCCTGACAGCCACGGCGCGCATCACCTGTCAGCATCCCACACCAGGTCGTCGGCGAGCACCACCCATCAACAGGCATCACCGATGGCCTAGGTCGCACCTGCAGTGCCTGACTACGGACCGTCCAGGCTGGGACGACTTGGGGACAACACCGGCATGCTGCTCCGGGTGCCCGTCCTACTGAACGGACATCCAGTTCAGGCCTTGGTGGACACCGCGGCCAGCCACACATACGTCGCGACCCACCTGGTGCCAGATGGGGACCTGGAGCCCGACGAGGAGGACGTCCAGCTGGCCACAGAGGGGACTTGCGCGCTCACATCTGGGCGCGCCGAGGTAACTGTCACCGTGCGAGATCAGTCGAGTCGAACAACTGCCCTGGTGGTACGAGGTCTGAGGGACGACCTCATCCTGGGCCTACCATGGTTGGTCCAGGAGGATGCCACGATCGATGTTAGAGAGGGTAAGGTGCACGTGGGCCGGCAGGGCCGGAGGACCATGTATTGCCTAGGACAGCCAACCCCCCCACAACCCACACACCCTGTCTCATTGGCTGATCTACGCAACGAGGTCCCACGTGAGTTTGTACCAATGTTTGAGGACGTCTTGGCCCAGCAGCCCCAGGTATTTGCAGCCACTGACATGTTACGGCGCACCAATGTCACCGAGCATACCATCCCCACCCGCCCCCACGAGCCCCGGTTCGTGAAACCACTTGGTTTCGGGCCCAGAGAAAAGGAGGTGATTCAGGCTCAAATTGACGAGATGCTGAGAGATGGGGTCGTGGAACCAAGTGAGTCGCCATATAATTGCTTAGTGGTAATGGCAAAGAAAAAAGATGGCTCACTTAGGTTCTGCGTTAATTTCAAACCGATAAACTCAATCACTGTACCTGCACCACCTCCTTTAATTAACATCACAGATGCACTGGCCGGGTTGGGGGATGCCCGTATCTTCTCGTCACTGGACCTGAAGTCCGGATATTGGCAGGTGCCCGTACGCCCAGAAGACCGCCCCAAGACCGCCTTCACTGGCCCCGACGGTCGCAGATTCCAGTTCTGTGCCATGCCGTTCGGGCTGATGGACGCCCCCGCAACCTTCCAGACCATGATGGTCCGCATCCTGGATGGGTTTGTTGGCAAGTTTGTCACGGCCTACCTGGACGATGTGATCATCTGGTCACGGACATGGGAGGAGCATGCGCAGCATCTTGCCATGGTCCTCGAGCGGCTGGCCAGACACGGCCTGACATGTGCGCCACACAAATGCCACATCGGGGCAGCAGAACTGGAATTTCTGGGTCATGTGGTCAATGCAGAGGGGTGCCGGCCAATTCCGGAACAACTGGAGGTGATTGAGTCCAAGACTGCGCCCCACACACGGAAGCAACTACAGCGCCTCATAGGATTACTTAACTGGCTTCGGTCCTTCATCCCCAATTTTGCCACTGTCACCGCCCCCATGACAGATCTCCTTTCCCCCAAGCACAAGTTCCGGTGGACGCCAGAAGCTGACCGCGCCCTTGCCAAAGTCAAGCAATTGTTCCGGGAATGCCACACCCTGGCTGAGGCCAGAATCTCATATTTACCTCCAAACAGATGCTAGTCAGGTAGGCATGGGGGCGGTACTCTACCAGCTGGGTGAGGATGGGGAACGGCACGTGGTGGAGTACACTAGTGCAAAGTTCGGGCCAGCCGAACGCTGCTACCACGCGAACGAACAAGAGTGCCTTGCAGTCGTGTGGGCAGTGCGGAAGTACCGGCACCACTTGGAGGGGAAGAGGTTCACGTTACGCACAGACAGTAAGTGTTTGAAGTGGTTAGATTCTATGCAAGGCAGTAAATCTAAGTTCACAAGGTGGGCAATGACACTACAGAATTATGATTTTTGTGTGGAGCATGTGCCGGGACGGGAAAACCAGCTAGCAGATGAGCTTTCCCGTCACCCAGACCCAGACACCACGTACCAGGACGACAACAGTTGGGAGGACCTGTTGCCTCCTCAGGGTAGTGCACCGACACCACCGGAAAATCCGCCATGCGCAGCTTTGTATGTCACCACCCAGGCAAACCCCGAGCCAGACAATAGGCCCCCAAACACTTTGTCAGACTTACTGCAGGCCGTGCGACAAACTCAGCAGGGCGACACGGCAACGCAGGAGGCTGTGGAGGTCTATGGCCGGCAGGTTCTTCCTTATCAGCGGTGCGTAGATGGCGTATTAGACATGCACGCCAGGGGATATGGAGGCCTGGCGCACCCACGTACCCATGGGAGCACGAAAAGCTACCATAAAGTTTTTTCACAATCATGACTTAGCAGGCCACCCAGGCGCGGAAAAAACTCTGGACGAATTGCGTAAAACATTCCACTGGCCGGGGGTTACCCGGGATGTCAGGGATCATGTACGTGAGTGTCAAGCCTGACAGCAGCGTAAGGCACGCCGTGCTGACGGAGAGGAGCAGCAGCGCCCTCACAGACCCCAGAAACCTTTTCACACAGTAGCGTTGGACATTATGGGCCCCTACCCCCGTACGACACGGGGAAAGCGTTTTCTTGTAGTGATAACGGACATGTTCACGCGCTGGTTTGAAGCTTTCCCCGTCACTAACGTCCGAGTGGGAACAATAGCGGCCCTGTTGGAGGGGGAAGTCTTTCCCCGCTACGGCTATCCCACAATCCTTCTGACAGATAACGGCTGTCAATTTGCGGGCAGAAGATGGCGAGAGAATTGCCGTAGGTGGGACGTCACTCAACACACCACCCCCACCTATCACCCCCGTACCAACCCCACCGAATGGAGGAATCAGGACATAAAGGTCCAACTCCGTCTCAGGTTGGGGAAGGATCATTCTAAATGGGATATCCACATTCCTCAGCTCTTGTACTGTCTCAGGAGACGTACAAACAATGTCACAGGTTATTCACCGGCAGAGTTGTTACAAGGGCAGACTCTAGCTCTTCCAGGCGAATGCCGGGTAGCGGCAGCAGCCACTGTGGGCCCCCTGGGAAACGATCTCAGGGCAGAAATAGAACAGCAAAGGGAACAAGCACGACACAACCAGCAACAGTACCTAATAAGTCACACGCCACAGACCGAACGCCCACCCCCTCCTCTGGAACCCGGGGACTGGGTATACGTCAGTCAACATCACCTGTCGTCGAAAAGACGTAATTTCTGTGCCGGGCTGGCACCAAAGTGGTCAGAGCCACGGTTGGTGTTGAAGCAAATAGGACCAACTTCATACACAGTGCGCACACCGAATGGTAGGCCGGCCAAAATTCATAGGGACGACCTTCGCCTAATAACATGCAACCCACCATTCACGAACAGCAATGCAGTGGGAAAAACCCCACCAGGTTTCGAAACTGGGAAACAAACAACTGACCAGGAGAGAATCGAAGCACGAGAGTATAACGGTCCCGAGTCCCCGAGGGAAGAACAGCTGTTATTGACAGGTGCCGTGCCAGCAGGTACGAGTTGTCAGGAGGGGAACTCACCCGCGCCATGGGACGAAACTCCGTCAACCGAAGTAGAAAACCAGGGACAGGACACAGAACACGAAACCTTAGGTAGCCATCTACCGAGCCACACATCCGAAACAGTGGCGTGGCCGGATTTCACTGATGAGGAGTCAGACTATCAGGAGCCATTTAAGGGGTGGCCGCCAGACTTTAGTTTGTCAGATGCCATTTTTTAAGTCACGGTCACGGAGCCAGATTCGGAGGGAGAGGAGACTGAGATGGAGGGGAGGCATCCTCACCGCGAGGGGCGGGCGCAGGCCAAGTGGTGCTGCCGAAGCATCTGCGAATCCGTGGTCCGGACAGTGGCGGGAATGTCAGGGCAGGACACTCTTAAGGGGATAGAGGTAACTTCGCAGGAGCCAAGCAATGGCAATGATGTGTTTCTCAGGTCGCCACCCAACGACCAATCCGGAGGGACAGTTTCCATTCCCAACCCCGTCACCCTTCGCCCATCGCGAACACGTAGGCCCCCCAAGTACCTTGAGGACTATCAGTGGCATACAGTGCCGAAAACAACACAACCCCCCAACAACGGACCCCGCTGTAGTGTCATGCAATTACTCCCGTACTTCAAGTGGAACAAACACACTATTCCAGCCCATACCCATCAGGTCACCCACATCACCCTGCTGCCCCAGTGCTTCGACATGGAAGACCAAAGTGAAACATGTAAATGAGAGGCATTGGTGTGCATATTGGCCTCGTCGGAGGGCGGGGCATTTGACGTCGGCCCAAAGGCCTCCTTAACTCTTACAGGCCTATATGTCACGCCAATGCCTTCTCCTGCCGAGTGTTGCTTCGTGGAAGTGTTTCTACTCGCCGAGGGTGCAGTGTAGACTTGTGTTTCCTTTTGTATGTACTTATTTTGTATTGTATTTCATTTCAGATTAATTTGTTTTTATAGTTCATATTTCATTTATTTTATTCGTATTATTCACCGGGCGCCTAGGCCGTGGTTCTCCGCCTGTGGCCAATCCGCGCGTTCCGCGGGCTCACGGAGGGAGGGAGTCAAGGTCGCGGCACGTGGGAGGGGAGTCGCTTGCGCGGCACGTGGGAGAGCAGTCGCGCTCGAGAGACGCAGGGAGGTGGACGCAGGGAGACGTCGCTCCACAGCTAGGCCTTTTTAGTCGCGATTACAGTACAGGTTGGACGCCCCTTGCAGTGTGCGGGGAAATTAAAGTGCGCGGAACCGGGCATCGCCCTTATTGAGATTGCCACAGGCGGGACCGCGGTAGCCCATGTAAAGGGTATGTTTTATCGTGCATAAAACCATAAAAACTTCATTCGGACTTTATTTCCTGAAGTCATCCTGGGCAGGCTATATCCCTTAGGCCACGAGGCACGAACCCTAATCTACCGCCCCTGAGCAGCCGGAGACGCGCCTCTAATAACAGGGACTAGCCGCGGCCTTGTCAAAGTTAAGAGCAGGGGATATTTTTTAAAACACTTTCTCTACAATTGGTAGAGGAACAGGGAAAAAGCGTTATCACCAAAGGGTTTCCAAGTTCTCTTCAACAAAAGCCTAGAGAGTACCGACCACCATTTTAACTTGAAGATGTTCCAAGAACAAAGGGGGTGAAAAAATGCAAGCACTGCAGAACTTGCTCTGTCAAAAGGAAAACGACAAGCCTAGCAAAATTTTTTGCATATGAATTCTGATGAATATTTTTGCTTGGAGCATTCTGTCATGATTATTGAATTATGCTATAATAACTATCAGTCTACCAATGTCGGAAGTGTACAGTAAAAATTACTAATTTGTTGCTATAATTTTTTAAAGAAATAACATCTGTGAAAAAAATTTGTATAAGGCCATGACAATTTAGCTAGATACTTCCGAACTGGAAAGGCCTTCAGTGGACTCAAGAATGAGTTATTATTTTCTTAGCTGATGTATGTATAGGCCTATGTAACGTATAGTTTTGTAAGTTACAATCATATCAATAACCATTAAATTCTTAAGAAACACTTAAAAGTTTGTGAAATTTTATAAATTTTCAAAGTATTCTATGTATGTATATTATTATTATTTCCTTTCTGTCAGTACTTTTAAGTAGTACTATTAAGTACTTTAATAGATAGCCTACCTAAGAATATTCAAATTTTATAAGCCACTGGGCAAAAACTTTTAATCACAGACATCAAATACAACACTTAATTTTTATAACTATAGTTATGTTAACAATATAAGAAAAGTGCATTAAACTTTTGTCTACAATATATACATTGCGCCCTTATGTGTTATAACCTGTATTGAGCCTGACAGAGGGTTAATGACATTTCAAAGTCCATTTTAAGTCCACAGTTTCTTCAAACAACAATGACTTTGCTTTTCAAAATTCCAGATAGATAAATTATAATAATTCCAACACAACACTGGTATTAGTTTCATAAATTCATAATTTTAATTTAATTGATATTAAGCCTTTTATAAAAAATATCTTATATAATTTTTTATTTTCTTTTTTCAATGGAGAACCAAATATTGTCTACAACATGTTTCTTTCAGCTTTTTCTTTTCTTACATTATGTACAGCCTCAAGCATAGCTTGTGCTATGCTCCTATTTCTTCCATGTTCTGCTGAGCAACAGCCCTTTTTAATCTTACACTTGCCTCGTCCTCTTTTCTCAAACACTTAAGCTTCTCTTCATTAGTTTCATCAAGTACCTCTTCTGTTTCCTCTGAAGCTCTTCCTTTTTCAACCATAATTTTTTTTCACCTAACCCTTAACACCTGAGTGAATTAAGTATCACAAAATCAGGCAATCATTAAAACAAAGCAATAGTGTATTCAGTATCTTCAAGAGTATCATTAAAATAATTATAATAAAACACTCTTTAAATGCAAAATTGGATCTATAACTACATGAAAGAACAATTTCACATTTATATAATTCCACACGAATTACAAAAATTCAGTTAGATAAAAAATGACTTGTTGTTTGGATAGTAAACACATGTTTATGGTCTCCGCTTAACTTTGTTGCCAAGGGAAGATTTATTGATAATTAAAAAAAAAATATTAAAAAACAAATAATTTTACATTAATGTGGTACATGCAGCATTTTGTAATTGACAAAAAGTGATTTTAATCAAAATATACCTAGTGACCAAAAGTGACGGTAAATATGTAGTTGAGCGGTATTTGCGAAAAAAAATGTTAAAAATCCGAAATTACCTTTATTAGACGCTCTTCAACTTCCTCTTTTCATTAAAAGCGGCGGAGGTAAGAAATTCCAAATACTTTAGGAGATATCGAATTTTTAAATTTCATCATATGTAGTTGAGCGGTATTTGCGAAAAAAAATGTTAAAAGTCCGAAAATACCTTTATTAGATGCTCTTCAACTTCCTCTTTTCATTAAAAGTGGCGGAGATGAAATTCCAAATACTTTAGGAGATATCGCCGTTCTTACTTTGCATACAAGACCTGTGTTTATCATTCGACCGTCGCCATTTTTTTATTTTGCCGTGTGTTTGTGAATGCCTAATTAATGAAAATGGTCGATTAGGTCAGGTCATTTACATTATAAATACTTTGAAACTAAGCGTACATTAGAAATAATATGAAATTATTTCAATGGTTCTTTAGTTTTAAAGTATTTATAATGTAACTGACCTGACCTAACAAACCGGGACAAAGGATGAACAGAAACAACTCACGTAAATTTTTTTTTTGTTATTTAAGTATTACTTGCGCAACAATAAAAAATAAGACTTTAAAATTAGAAATGTTAAAAACTCGCCTAAGTTGGAGGCGGTAATTAAACACCGTTTTAAACAATAAATGAAGTAAATAATCACGTATTGGTTAATTTGAATTCTGGCCTATCACGAACAATCACGTGACATCATTATCCAATAAAAAAATAGATGCTCGTAAACAAGAAACAATTGTGAAAGCCACATGAACGCACTGCTATAATTGTGATGAAATTTAAAAATTCGATATCTCCTAAAGTATTTAGAATTTCTTATCTCCGCCGCTTTTAATGAAAAGAGGAAGTTGAAGAGCATCTAATAAAGGTATTTTCGGATTTTTAACATTTTTTTTGCCAATACCGCTCAACTACATATGATGAAATTTAAAAATTTGATATCTCCTAAAGTATTTGGAATTTGTTACCTCCGCCGCTTTTATTGAAAAGAGGAAGTTAAAGAGCATAGAATAAAAGTATTTTCGGATTTTTAACATTTTTTTCCGCAAATACAGCCCAACTACATATTTACCAAAAGTGACTTTTAAAAATTAACTGACTTCTAGTGAAAAAGTGACCTACTCTGAGGCCTGTCATGAAAACACTCATTAGATAATTTACAAAACTATTTTAATTATTAATTTAATTTCATACTTGACACAAGTAGCACCAAAACAGAAAAAAAAAAACACATAGCCTAATTAACATTGTACTAATGATACACTGACATGAATACACCGAATCATCTACCGATGTAAGTTTTGAAAATAATTTAAATGTAACAACTTTCTAACCTGGCTCAAAATAACCCCTAAAAGAAGGTTTTACAACTAAATTAACAAGTATTTGGCAAATTTTGTTATGAAGGTGCTAAACTATAAAATTACATTTTTTTTTTCAGGGCAAAGCCACACCTGCTGGGGTTAACAGCCGTAACTTTCATTTACTTAAAGCTATGCTGATATAAATGACGACTTCCATGAATGTTACAACCTGCATATTCATTACAAACCAGGTTTTGTCATGTTTTGGGCATTTTCAATAATCAGATTTCTATAAAATAAAAAAAAATCTAGGTGAAAAGGGGAAAGGACTTGAGGAAGAGGCTTCAGAAATTGGGTGAGTAAGGGGCAGGGACTCATTGCCAACAGGCGAAAACCCAATTCTAGGTGTATCAATTAAACAAAATCAATCATGCAATCAATCATCTTAATGATCAATAACTTCACCTTATGAACATTTTAAAATGTTAGAATTATCATCATTTACACTTTCTTTAGCTTTATTATTATAAACCGCTACATTTTATTACCTTTCAAATAATTTATATTTCCAAATAGTAATATAACACTATATATGTATACGTACCCTTACAGCCGACTTCACAAACGCTGTCATTGAGGTTAAAACAAATTCATAACCGGTAGAGACTAATTTTTCTCCTCATTCTCTGACTACGGGCCTGTCACCCAGAAGAGATTGAATGTTCTAATCTAAAACTAATTACAAAACAAATACTGCGCCCTATTCTATTTACACAGCCCATCCTAACCAGCACCACAAATAGGGAAAATAATCGTTTAGTACAAATTTAGTATTCAACATTCGTCAAAATTTAAATTTCTTCAGCTGTCTTGCCTCGACATCATATTCAAAACATGTCACAGACGACGTTTTCATTCGTCAATAATATTTAAGTGATTTTCGTAGAGTGATTACAGAGGTAGACATGGGCACGGTAATAGGTTAGAGATGCAAATATATATCGAATATATCGAACTATTCGATATTTTCTCTTGATATTATCGAAACGAGTAAATATTTTTGTAACTACGATATATTCAAACGAAATTATAAAAGTATTCATATTCATGTAAATATTTTTTTTCTTTTTTTTCTTTTAGATTTTTAAGGTTAGCAACACTAACTGGAAACCCTCTATATGTGTTTATGACTTCACTGGGAAGTGGGAACTGCCACTTTATGTGAAGCACAAGGGGAAAAACCTTTTCTTATGGTTTTTTTCTAAGTTTCTCGCCAAAAGCCTCGATGCATCACTCCTGGTTCCTGGGTCCTGGGCTGGCCTTTACTCTACTGTGTTCATCTCCTGCTAGTGCTGTGTTGTGGTGTGCTGTATAATCTAATGTGAATTGTGTGTGCATCATGAGCACCAGTAGAGTGTGGAAATATTTCAGAAAACTGGAAAAAGACAGTAAAAGTGTGAAGTGCAATTTATGTTTTAAAACATATCGCAGCTCAGGAACAACTACAAACTTATTTGCACATCTTAAAAGTAAGCATATTAATGCTTATAATGAATGTGTGCTGGAGAGTAAGAAGCTGAAGCAAACTGTTCTTTTAACAGAGGTAAGTTTTCAAATTATTGTTTGTTTAATATTGCGCCGAACAACTGATTTATACATCAACCTTGCATTGTTAAATTTTTTAAAATAATAATTTGTCATTGATTAGAATGAGTTTTGTATGCACATAATTTATTACAAATTTACAAATATGTACCTGGGATGTGTTACTTCAGTTATTTAGCGTACCTAGTACAGTTGCCTAAAATAAATGCTTTTTACTATGATTAAATTTTTCATTGTATTACAGTATATAGAAAAATCACCTCTTCATTCTTAGCCATAATACACATTGTTCTTTACGCATTTTCTGTGACTTAGGCCTAACCCGGTACAACCATGAGGAAAAGTTTGATTTATGTTTATTTTACAGCGTATTTTCAGATCCTTAAAAAAATCATTACTATCGTCATATAGTTTAATCAAAATGCATAGATAGCATTTTATGGTGTTTTGTTTACTTCCTGCACCTGATATAAATAATGCATTTTAATTGAAAATATTTCATCAATCAGAAATGATGCTAAAATCATTTATTACAGCACCAACTGAACATGAGAAAGTTAGTTTCACTGTTCAAATATTTTTACTTTACCTTTAAGTAAAACATCGATACTTATTTTAGTCATCAAAGATGAAGAATTTATTATTTTTGGAAATTACTGAATAAAACTGAGTAATACAGCATATTTGTGCATTTATTTATGTAGTAGAAACATTTATCGTAAAATATTCATGTCGATATATCGAAATATCGATATTTTTTCCTAAATATTCGTGGTGAATATTTGAATAGTTTTAAAAGTAATCGATATATTCATATTCGATATTTTCCGCCGATATTTGCATCTCTATAATAGGTCTGCCAACTACCTAACCTTTGCCTTAGCGTGTCTCGCATGGAGGTAAGAAGTTAGGGAGTGGTTGTATGGCGTGGATGCTGAAGTCATTTTGCTTTTTGGGACACGCCCACTAATCCGACCAAAACAAACGGCGAATACAAGTTTGAAATTGTGTTTTTAATGAAATAAAACAATGTCGTGTTGTGCTTATGGTTGTACAAATAGGCTAGCGAAAAAGCAGACGGGAATTACATTTCACAAGTAAGTTTATATCAAACCAGGAGCTTCTTTTATTGAAGTGGTGAGATGAATAAGAGAAGACAAGACATGTCTCAAGAAAGATGAAATAGTTATAGTAGCAGGTGGAAATTACGTGTTCAAGAAAGAATAAAAAAAATTCGTGTTGTGCTTATGGTTGTACAAATAGGCTAGCGAAAAAGCAGACGGGAATTACATTTCACAAGTAAGTTTATATCAAACCAGGAGCTTCTATAATTGAAATGGTGAGAGGAATAAGAGAAGACAAGACATGTCTCAAGAAAGAAGATGAGATAGTTATAGTAGCAGGTGGAAATTACGTGTTAAAGAAACAATCAAAAACTGTGTATCTCAGTTTGAAATATGTATTACCTTCATTATGTAACACAAAAGTGGCGGTATGTACAATCCCACACAGATTTGACTTGATGGATAACTCATGTGTAAATATAGGGATAAGGAAAACTAATGAAAAAATTCTGACTCTGTAGTAAGTACAATTTTGTACGAGTAGGTATATTTTGTTGAATACACAAATCTTCTTATAACTCCAGAAAAATATTGGAATTAAAAAATAAAACTGAATTTGAAATAATTAACTTGAATAAGTGGTTTGATGCAAATAATTTAAAACTTGAAATAATTAACTTGAATAAGTGGTTTGATGCAAATAATTTAAAACTTAATATAAATAAAACAAAATTTATTAAATTTGGTAATAAAAGACTGCTCGATCAAGTATTATCTGAATTTCAGAATCAAGCGATAAGTCAAACTGAATCAACTAAATTCTTGGGCTCTACATATTGATGATAAACTAAAATGGAATGAACATATCAATCAAACTATTCATAAATTAAGTAAAGCTTGCTACGCCCTCAGAATTCTTAGCCAAATTATAGACAGAAATTCTCTACGAACTGCATACATTGCACTTTTTCACACACACATGGTATATGTAATTGAAATATGGGGTAAGTGTAGTAATAGTATTAAAATTTTTAGATTGCAAAAAAAAGCCATATGTATTATATGTTTAGCTGATACAAGAGCCTCATGTAAACCTTTATTTACTGAGTGGAATATATTCCCTTTTTTTTTCGTAATATATTTATAGGTTGCTCTTATTTGTAAAATTGTAAATAATTTTGTAGAATCTGAACATACTGGACCATATATCACAAGATATAACTATAAACTGAAACCAAAATTCCACACTTAAGAGGTATAACACTATTTAATAAACTACCTAAAGAAATTATATTACTACAAAATTTTAATGAATTCAAAAAAGTTGTTAGAGAATACATCAAAGGAAAAAAATATTTATTTAGCTGGTGAAATAACACCTTGTAATGACAATATAAATAATATGTAATTTGCTGTATAATTAATAGGACACCCTACAAATGATTCAGAGTATATTAAATGAAAAATATGTACTGTTTGTTGTGTTGTGTAAATTGTGAAAATTATAAAATTTGTGATTATTTGTTGAAAGTGTAGATTAGCAAAATTCATTATAATTGTAAACTTGATTATTTTATTGCAATTTTAACTATATTTAATTTTTGTTTATAATGTGACAAAGTCAATATCCCTTGAGCTGTTGGCTCATGTAGGGATCTGCAGGTAGATTGAAAAAAATAAAAAAAATGAAATAAAATAGATTGTGTTATCTGCATGAAACCATAATATATTTTCCATTGATTTTTGTTGTTCAAATTATATACATTTATGTAATGTCTTGTTATTTGTTAATAAATTATAGTTTTTACTTCAGTACGTCTTGTTTTGTAGTTGATTTCGCATAATTTCACCCTATTTTAAATTTGCAACACTGTACTACCAGCTTGCTTTTACCAAAGCCCAATAACGTACCAATTTTATCGTCGACGATTATAAGACTTAACTTAAAAAATATGGTGAGGAAATGGATGAGGAGAAGTGATTTAATCTGTAAAACATTTCACTTTTAGTTTTATGCAGTGTGGTTTAGTATCATTTTGTTCTAAAATTCCCTCGGCGTAACTTTTCCGTAATTAAAGTAATAAAAATCAATTTCGAAAATATTTCTTTCGAAGTAGTCAAATGTGGATAGTGTTTGATTAGGCTAGGTTAGTAACAACACTAGATTGTAGGTTAGGTTAGTATAGCTACATTAAAAATGCTGTAAAATATTTTTAGTGTTTTTCAGGAATTACCAATTTAAGATGTACCAGTTGCCAGAGGGAAATGCTGAAAATTTGACGTCGTCTGGCCGACGACCACCCCAGAGCCCGACCTGCACCCGCCAGTATACGCTCCCGCTAACGGAACACACCCCTGGCCATGGCCCACCCGAGTCAGGCGACCCGAACAGCAATTAAAGACAAAGCCGCGGAAACCTGAGTAGACAAGAGAAGAACCGTACCCATTCCTCCTGAAACATTAAATGAGGATTTTAGCGACAATAAAATCTCTTCCAGACACACCCGTTTGGAGTCTAGCGTAATGAGGTCACGCCTGGCGCGAGAGAGGCCGAGCCTCCCTTGGACGCCATGCCAGTTCGGCAGTTCAGCGCAGCTCATGGACCGGGGCGGACCTACGTCCCACGGAGAGGCAACATCCTTTGTCTACATTGAAAGTAACGTCCGGTAAATATAGTCACTAATTAACCAAACCCCTTTTATTACTTAACCTCTCCGTGAGTACCCGGTCCCTTTTTTCGGTTCCGGACCTAATCCGGCCGCATCAACTTAAGGACACCCCGCACCACACTTGGTCAGCGGGGCTGCTCTTCAGCATACGGCACGGGCCGTCTCCCGCAACGTACAGAACTTTATTTAAGGTCACGCGCACGGCGCTGACCACAAACCCGCAAGGGAACTTGGACAAACTTAATTGCGGTGCGTGTTTCACCACAGTGGGCACAACACCCGCGCCGAGACATTTGCATACGGGATTGGCCGTCTCCAATCGCCCGCCCCTTAATTCAGTGTAATTTTGTAGCCCGTATTTTGTACTGCTAACTTACGTTACCCGAGTAATGAGTGCCACGTAACTTGTGCGCGCCCCCTTAATCCAGTGTATTTTTGTATCCCGTGTTTTGTATTGCTAACTTACGTTACCCGAGTAACGAGTGCCACGTAACTTGTGCGCACCCCCTTAATTCAGTGTATTTTTGTATCCCGTATTTTGTATTGCTAACTTACGTTACCCGAGTAACGAGTGCCACGTAACCTGTACGCGCCCCCTTAATTCAGTGTATTTTGTGTCCCGCCTTTGTGTTACGAAATTACGTTACCTGCGTACCCAGTGAGACGTCTGAGACATAACAGCATCCGAGGCCACGTAACGCGGAACACAAACAATACGGCGCCACGGAATAACAAGTAAAACCCCCCGGGGACCCCTGTAGAGTGTTGTATTGTGTACGACTCGCTCCTCTGAATAAAAGGTACGACACCGCCACCTCAACTCCACGTCTCTTATTTAAAATCATCTCACGCAACACCGCCGCCGGCCCTAGTGGGCCACGCAGGGGCACATACATCCACGACCCCAAATTCACGACTAGAAACGAGCTAGTCTGGCGCCCACCCGGACAACACAGATCAAGAACCGCCTTTTCCCACTAGGAGCCACACCGGGACTCGAGCCCGAGACCCCGGACGACGGCATTTGGCGCCCAACGTGGGGCAGAAAATAACGTGAAAAATTTTTTTTTTTCACTTCTGGACATTTTCGAAATAAATTCACCAACAGGCGACAGCGGAGACACGAAACGGCCATTTTGGACACAGGAAGGGTCGAAGGCCAGACAGACCGGCGCGACGAGGCGAGCGGACAAAGGACACTCCAACCACCCCCACCCCCGCACGTCATCACGGCGAGGCGAGCAACGGAGCGACGTCACCACCCCCACTCCGCACGGACCGTTTTCGCCTCCTCTTTGTGCGGCTGTCCGGGCACCTACCCCCACCTCGTCACCCCGCTTCATGCTCTCCGCTTCGGGCAACCATCCTGATACCCCCACTCCGCGCGGACCGTTTTCGCCTCCTCTTTGTGCGGCTGTCCGGGCACCTGCCCGCCGCCGATCTCAAACCCGCGCGCTACAACACGCGCCCAGACTACAAACAGCCCGTCACAGACGGCGAACTTGAACGTACAACATACAACTCAACATGCAGGCACCACCTACAGACCTCGTGTGCACGCGTTGCCTATTACCAAGGGAAATAGACCTATTGACGGGATCACTGCCGTGGTACAGGACATGCCAATGCGCGAACACCCGGGACAACGTCACTGAGCAGACCTGGGGCAAGCCCTGGAGCGAGACGTTACTCGGCGAGCCGCACACCCAATTACCGTGGTCATGGGCACCGCTTAAGACGGAGGCACAAGCTAACGTCACACTGGGAGGCATACTACCGACTATGGGCCTCACGAGTGCGCGGACCAATCCGGCACCCAAATACATCCCACCACCAAGCGCAATCACCGGACCAAACACGGGGATGCATACACGCAACCCGTGCTACACAGGGAAGTTAGCACTACCCGAGTTCAGCGGAATAGGGCACGAAGTACCCAGAGACTTCCTAACACACTGCGAGGTCAGACTGGCACGGTCCGGAATACCGACCGATGAGTGGTCGGGGCGAGCGAGCGAACAGCTGAAGGGGACCGCCCGCCAATGGTGGAACACCTGGGGACGCTTCGGCATGCCCTGGGAGGAGTTTGCCATGTCGTTCAACCGCCGATTTGACACGGAACACGCACTGGTCCAATGCACGACACAGTTCTATGGCGAACGCCAACGCGCCGGCGAACCCGTCGAGGAGTTTCTGGCCAAGAAAATGCAACTGTTCAATCGAGTAGCACCCGGCGCCGCGCCAGCCACCGCGCTCGCAACCATTACCACCCTCCTACACAATGAACTGCAACCGTTCATGCGGTGTTACCGCGCAGAGGAACTGGAGGACTACGTCCGACAAGCCATAGACACGGAACGGAACATCCGGGGACTGCGACACTACGACCCCCCGAACACCGACCGGGACCTGGCCAGACGCCCAATGGGTCAGAGAATAGCCAGCGTCCAGAACCGGGAAGCAGGGGGCTACCCACCCGACCACCCGCGACGAGCCATCGAGGACGCACCACCACCTGGTAGGCCCGATGGGTCATCGACACAGCAGGAACCCCCACTACCGCGATGCCAGTTGGGCTGCCCCGCAGGTACCCGCCACTGGCATGTCGACTGCCCATGCCGGCAAACACCACACGTCACCAACACGTCGGGAAACGCCCACCCGGGGGCACGGCGGTAAAACCCGCGCCTCCGAGCAAACCGAGCCAACCCACACCCGCCGCGGAAATAGCCAAACCGCAACTAAACCAGCTAGTCCGTCCCCGCGACGGCCTACTCCGCATCCCCGTGGAAGTCAACGGACAACCCACGGCGGCCCTGGTAGACACGGGCGCGAGCCACGTGTTTGTGGCCCCCCACCTGGTACCCCCCGGCGCGCTGCAGCCCCACCAAGCCGAGTTACGGTTAGCAACCAGCACGCAACCGGGAAGGACAGTGGGGCAAGCCGAACTCGAGGTATGCATTCGGGACGACGTCACCGCGGTAACCGCCCTAGTGGTAGAGGACTTACACGAAGGGATAGTACTAGGTCACCCATGGTTAGCGAGACAAGATGCGGTGATCGAAATGAAAACCAGACGAGTTTACATTGGCACCCGCGAGCGGCTCACGGTGTACGCCATAGGCACTACCCCCGAGAGTCAGGGGGAGAAAGTAACCTTAGACCAGTTCCGCCACAACGTCCCCCACGAGTACCGAGCAGCAGTGGAACGCGTGTTGGCAGAAAGGCAGGACGTCTTCGCGGTAGCCGACCCACTGAAGCGCACCACCATCACCGAACACCACATCCCGACCACCCACGACAACCCAGTACACGAGGCCCCGAGAGGCTACGGGTTCCGGGAGCAGAGGGCCATCCGGGAGCAAGTGGCGGACATGCTTCGCGAAGGGGTAGTCGAACCGTCCAACAGTCATTACAATGCTTGCGTTGTATTAGCCCCAAAGAAAGACGGTTCGCTACGCTTCTGCGTCGACTTTCGGCCGCTAAACGCGATCACAATTAGCTCACCCCCACCTCAAATCAGCGTCGACGCCACCGTAGCCGGACTCGGCCGCGCGAAAGTCTTCAGTACGCTCGACCTGAAGGCTGGGTATTGGCAAGTGCCCATACGGGCGGAAGACAGGGGGAAAACCGCGTTCACGATACCAGACGGGCGGAAGTTTCAATTTCGCGCCATGCCTTTTGGGCTAAAGTGCGCACCGGCCACGTTCCAGGGAATGATGACCCGAGTGTTGGAGGGGTACCTGGGCCGGTTTGCGATCGCGTACCTCGACGACGTGATCGTCTTCTCCGAGACGTGGGAGGACCACGCCAGACACCTGGCGCTGGTCCTAGAACGCTTAGCCACACACCATCTCACGGCCGCACACCACAAGTGTCATATAGGGACCCAGGAGGTCGAATTCCTGGGCCACCTAGTAAGCGCGGCTGGCAACCGACCCCAACCCGTTCACTTGCGCAAGATCGCTGAGGCGGCACCACCGCGGACGAGGAAGCAACTCCAACGGTTTATCGGCCTAGTGAACTGGCTCAGGGGGTACATTCCCGACTTCTCCCGTACCATCGCACCGCTGACCGACCTCCTGTCACCACGGGCACGGTACCATTGGGGCGAACCTGCGCAACGCGCCTTTGAAGAAATAAAAGCCGCCTTCACTCGCTGTCACACCCTCACACGAGTAGACCCCGGACGCCGCCTCTACCTCCAGACCGACGCCAGCGCACTCGGTGTGGGCGCGGTGCTCTTCCACACGGACCCGAACGGGGTCCGCGAGGTCATCGACTACGTTAGCGCAAAGCTCGGACCGGCCGAACGCCGGTACCACAGCAACGAGCAAGAGTGCCTAGCCGTAGTCTGGGCCATGAAGAAGTACCGGCCCCACCTGGAGGGGAAGTGCTTCACACTGAGGACGGACAACAGCTGCCTCACCTGGCTGCGTACGATGCAGGGGCGGAAAGGCAAACTCATACGATGGGCGCTATTCCTCCAGTCGTTCGACTTCGACGTCGAGCACGTTCCCGGCACGGAGAACCAGCTCCCCGACTTACTGTCGCGGGAACCCGACGACCGAACAGAGCTGACGGAAGAGGACGACTGGGAGGAGATTCTACCCCCGGACACACCACACGGACACGCATCGCACGACTCGGCATGCACGCGCATCACGGCCGACGCGGACGGGGACGAAGACCCACCCAACACCGTGGCCGACGTCCAAGACCGGGTACGTCGAGCACAGGAAACGTCAATAGACGCAGCAAGACGCCGCCAGCAAGCGACCGCCGGACATGAGGCGTGGCGCGTGCAAGATAGCCTGATTCAGACTCACACACCCGGACACCAGGAAGACTGGAGGACCTACGTCCCGACGGAAGCCCGAGAAGCGGTCCTTCGGTTCTTCCACGACCACGACCTCGCTGGACACCCGGGGACCGATCAGACACAACGAGAAGTCACCCGGCACTACCACTGGCCCCGCGTCACGTACGATGTACGTACGTACGTGCGCGAATGCGAGGTCTGTCAGGCGAGGAAAGCGAGGCGGCGTGACGGCGAGGAGCAACAACGACCCAGGGAACCCACCACCGCCTTCCAAACGATAGCCTTAGACGTAATGGGTCCCTACCCCCACACGCAGCGCGGCAAACGCTTCCTCCTCGTCGTGACAGACCTCTTCACGCGGTGGACGGAGGCGTATCCATGCGGGAACGTGCGCACACCTACCATCATCAGCCTGCTGACCAGGGAGTTCCTGTCACGTTGGGGATACCCCCAGTCGGTGTTGACGGACAACGCCAGTCAGTTCCTGGGGCGACATTGGAAGGGCTGGTGCGACGAACACCAGATCGAGCACCACACGACGCCCGCCTACCACCCGAGAGCGAACCCGACAGAGCGCCGGAACCAGGAACTGAAGGCACAGCTCCGGATCCGGCTGGGGGCGGACCACACGCAGTGGGACCTGCACGTGGCTGACGCCCTCTTCTGTGTACGACGCCGCACCAACGCCGCAACCGGCCGCACACCGGCCGAAATGATACAGGGCCACAACCTGCCCTTACCGGGAGAATGGGCCACACACGGCACTCCACACCACGACGAGACGACGGAGGAACGTGACAAACGACGGGTGACTCTGCACGACGAGGCAAGACGTAGACAGGAGAGGTACGCCAACCGGATCACCCCAACCACAGATCATCCTCCACCCGCCGTGCAGGTCGGCGATCAGGTGTTCGCGCGGCTACACCCACTTTCAGCCGCACCCCGCAACTATTGCGCGGGACTGGCCCCGCGCTGGGGCGGGCCATACACGGTACGGCGACGACTAGGCAGGACGACGTACTTAGTCCGCACGGAGGGACGGAGCCTGAAGAAGGTGCACAGGGACGACATCCCGCTCACCGCCCTACCTGGGGAGAGGAACCCAGACGGAGACGCAGGACCCCCCACTCCGGACGAAAACGGACGCCGTACGCCGGAGAGCGACGTAGTCCAGGAAGAGGACGACTCGCCAGAAGCGACCCCCGCTAGGAGCCGACCCGAATGGCGCCCATACCGCACCCTGGTGTTCACGAACACCACGTCCAACAGGCCCCGCGACGAACCCGTGGACACGCCCGTGACATCACCCGCAGAGGCCGCGTCAGACGACGAGGCGAGGCCACAACCACGGCGGTGGCGGCGCCCGCCCACGTACCTCGACGATTACGCACTTAGCACGGCCACGGGGGACACCGGGGGCGACCCCGCCCACGACGTGCCAGACGAGCCGGAAGAGGTCCACGAGGACGCACCGGAGACGGCAGTGGTACCTTGGGAGGGGAGCGTGGTGTACGAGAGCCCCCCACCGCAATACTACCCACGGGGCAAGGACGAAGAGGCCGTGGAGATCGCCGAGCTGTCGCACAGCATAGGTCAATCCGATGCATGCAACGACGACGGGCCAACGCCGATCGTCACGCAACCCGGAGAGACCGACTCGGAGATCGCCGCCTCAGCATCAGCCGCCATACCCGAACGGGAACGGACCCCGTACCAGTCCATGAACTGTCAACCGCCGCCGAAGGAGGACCTCCGCGGACCGGGACATCGACTGGGGACAAGCGAACCCGCCAGCGAGCCCGCAGAACGACCCCGACGGGCCCACAGACTTCCAGTTTGCCTGGCCGACTACGACCTGGGAACAAGGCGCAGAGCCTGTCAGCCGCAAGGCCACCTCGACGAGTCGACCCCCGGATGTTCGGCGTGGGACGACCCGGGACAGGTGCTCGGGCCCTACCAACTGCGGCCACCGCGAGCACCACCCGGGTGGAGCTGTTGCCGGAGCTAGGAGGCGCCACGACGCCGCCCCCGGCGCGCCTGCCACGACGGCAACCGGGGCGGCACGCACGCTGGCCCAGTCGGCCACGATCACCAGGTCCAGTGCGCTGGCCCTACCAGCCGCTGACCACACACCGGCACCACGACGCCGCCCCCGGCACGCCTGCCACGACGGCAACCGGGGCGGCGCGCACTCTGGCCCAGTCGGCCACGATCACCAGGTCCAGTGCGCTGGCCCTACCAGCCGCTGACCACACACCGGCACCACGACGCCGCCCCCGGCACGCCTGCCACGACGGCAACCGGGGCGGCGCGCACGTTGGCCCAGTCGGCCACGATCACCAGGTCCAGTGCGCTGACCCTATCAGCCGCTGACCACACACCGGCACCACGACGCCGCCCCCGGCACGCCTGCCACGACGGCAACCGGGGCGGCACGCACGCTGGCCCAGTCGGCCACGATCACCAGGTCCAGTGCGCTGGTCCTACCAGCCGCTGACCACACACCGGCACCACGACACCGCCCCCGGCACGCCTGCCACGACGGCAACCGGGGCGGCGCGCACGCTGGCCCAGTCGGCCACGATCACCAGGTCCAGTGCGCTGACCCTATCAGCCGCTGAACCCGCCCAGGCGCCACGACGCCGCCCCCGGCACGTCTGCCACGACGGCAACCGGGGCGGCGCGCACGCTGGCCCAGTCGGCCACGATCACCAGGTCCAGTGCGCTGACCCTATCAGCTGCTGACCCCGCCCAGGCGCCACGACGCCGCCCCCGGCACGTCTGCCACGACGGCAACCGGGGCGGCGCGCACGTTGGCCCAGTCGGCCACGATCACCAGGTCCAGTGCGCTGACCCTACCAGCCGCAGACCCCGCACAGGCGCTGCGACGCCGCCCCCGGCACGCCTGCCACGACGGCAACCGGGGCGGCGCGCACGTTGGCCCAGTCGGCCACGATCACCAGGTCCAGTGCGCTGACCCTATCAGCCGCTGACCCCGCACAGGCGCCACGACGCCGCCCCCGGCACGCCTGCCACGACGGCAACCGGGGCGGCGCGCACGTTGGCCCAGTCGGCCTTGATCACCAGGTCCAGTACGCGGAGCCAACCAGCTGCTGAGCCGCGAACCACGCCGGGATGGAGCGGCCGGAGCTAGGGGTGGCCCCATGTTAGCGGGACCATAAGCGGCGCAAGGTCGGGCTTCACAGGGGGGGGGCATTTGACGTCGTCTGGCCGACGACCACCCCAGAGCCCGACCTGCACCCGCCAGTATACGCTCCCGCTAACGGTTTACACCCCTGGCCATGGCCCACCCGAGTCAGGCGACCCGAACAGCAATTAAAGACAAAGCCGCGGAAACCTGAGTAGACAAGAGAAGAACCGTACCCATTCCTTCTGAAACATTAAATGAGGATTTTAGCGACAATAAAATCTCTTCCAGACACACCCGTTTGGAGTCTAGCGTAATGAGGTCACGCCTGGCGCGAGAGAGGCCGAGCCTCCCTCGGACGCCATGCCAGTTCGGCAGTTCAGCGCAGCTCATGGACCGGGGCGGACCTACGTCCCACGGAGAGGCAACATCCTTTGTCTACATTGAAAGTAACGTCCGGTAAATATAGTCACTAATTAACCAAACCCCTTTTATTACTTAACCTCTCCGTGAGTACCCGGTCCCTTTTTTCGGTCCCGGACCTAATCCGGCCGCATCAACTTAAGGACACCCCGCACCACACTTGGTCAGCGGGGCTGCTCTTCAGCATACGGCACGGGCCGTCTCCCGCAACGTACAGAACTTTATTTAAGGTCACGCGCACGGCGCTGACCACAAACCCGCAAGGGAACTTGGACAAACTTAATTGCGGTGCGTGTTTCACCACAGTGGGCACAACACCCGCGCCGAGACATTTGCATACGGGATTGGCCGTCTCCAATCGCCCGCCCCTTAATTCAGTGTAATTTTGTATCCCGTATTTTGTACTGCTAACTTACGTTACCCGAGTAATGAGTGCCACGTAACTTGTGCGCGCCCCCTTAATCCAGTGTATTTTTGTATCCCGTGTTTTGTATTGCTAACTTACGTTACCCGAGTAACGAGTGCCACGTAACTTGTGCGCACCCCCTTAATTCAGTGTATTTTTGTATCCCGTATTTTGTATTGCTAACTTACGTTACCCGAGTAACGAGTGCCACGTAACCTGTACGCGCCCCCTTAATTCAGTGTATTTTGTGTCCCGCCTTTGTGTTACGAAATTACGTTACCTGCGTACCCAGTGAGACGTCTGAGACATAACAGCATCCGAGGCCACGTAACGCGGAACACAAACAATACGGCGCCACGGAATAACAAGTAAAACCCCCGGGGACCCCTGTAGAGTGTTGAATTGTGTACGACTCGCTCCTCTGAATAAAAGGTACGACACCGCCACCTCAACTCCACGTCTCTTATTTAAAATCATCTCACGCAACACCGTCGCCGGCCCTAGTGGGCCACGCAGGGGCACATACATCCACGACCCCAAATTCACGACTAGAAACGAGCTAGTCTGGCGCCCACCCGGACAACACAGATCAAGAACCGCCTTTTCCCACTAGGAGCCACACCGGGACTCGAGCCCGAGACCCCGGACGACGGCAAATTCATTAATTGCACAGAAAGATAGAAGTGGAATAACATACCCGTCTAAGGACGTGCAAAGTATTTGTAAGACGAAAAGACATTTTTTTCCTCTTTGAATCAGCATATGCATGACATGTCCCCATTGAATAATCATTATGTTTATTTGACAAAAGCAGTTTCTGATAAGTATGTTTGTATAAGGTTCAATTATTTTGCTAAGAATATAATTTAAACTAGTGATTCTGTTCAAAAGATGTTTACAAAGACAATTTTGTTTAAGGGTCAATGAGAATTTTTGCAGTCAAACTTCTAGTAGCTATGTATGCATTCTTCCTTTTGAGCTTCAAGTGATCTTGTTATTCCATTCAAGAATAACTGTTTTACCTATTACAAATCAGAAACATAAGTATTTTTTGTATTTATATGCAGTCTTAATAAGTATTGATTGGTTATTGCTACATAGTGTTTATGTGTGTCATCAAGTAAGGGAAACCAAGAAAAAAACTTGACAAAAATAATTAGGTTTCCTAGAAAAAATTTCTATGAACTAATTTTTGCAAATCTATAGTTGAATGGATATGAATATTAGGGAAATTGTGGGTAAATATTGCCCCCTATGAGAACAAAAAATACAAAAATATAATTTTCGATTTAAATATATCTTCACTAGCATTTTATAATCCTCACTGATCTCAAAGAAGCTTAAGGCACACATTCAAGGCTAAAATTGTGGGATGAAAAATAATTAAAACGTAGACAGTTTAAATATATAACACTTGGAATCGCTATAGTAAAAAAAAAAAGTTGCAAATGTAATCACTGCAACATTGCTGCAGGTAGGCATGTGTGCCCTCTGTTATTACTGTTACTTTACAGTACTGGCTCCTAAAGTGAAATATTCGTGCAAAGGACTAATTTAGCTCTGAAGAAACTACTGTTATGTTTACTATTGCGTGGCCACTGCAATAAATAAATAAATATATAAATAAAATGCAAAAGTTTTAGCATGTACAAGTTAATATAGGCGAGTGGGCTCGTGACAGCTAATCCATCCATACACATAGGCCTAATAATTATGACGAGAATTTAAATATCAATTAATTTGTTCATTTCGTTTACAGTAACATGTAGGTAATAAGCTAATATCTTTAACATTGTAATAGTCCGATAAATGAAATGACGAAAAAAAACCTTCTTTAAGAACAAATAATGTAAACAAGGGTACTATAATGTTATTGACACAACATACTGCCTAAATAACATCAATGCACCCTACCTGAATGCTGTTAAGTAAGCAATAAATTAATTTTATAACCCATTTCGTCATTACATATATCGGGATTTATTGCCTTATTTCTACTAAAAAATCACACTTTACAGTCTTGCAACACAACATTATATTTCATTTCATAATCTTAACAAGATAAACTTGCACATATACGCCGTTGGTAGCTAATATCGGATTAACAAAATACAGTATTCTGCATTTAAATGCATTGCAACCAGTGATGTTTTGCTCTCACAAGGGGGCGTGGTCGCTTTTTGTTTTGACTTCAACTGTTAACACAGCAGAGATTGAACACACCTACTCCCTAACTTCTTAACTCCATGGTGTCTCGTCGGTTTAGGGCGGTATGCTTAGACCATAGATAGTTAAAAACTGCTTATTGAACGTTTTGTTGTGATGGCAAGATGAGCGACAGCTGACGGTAAACCCCGCCTCACACGATGCCCATTTTCTGCTATAACCTCAGTTAAATCCATTGTTATCAAAGTGGGCATAAAAGTTTGTATAGCAGATGAGAAGAAAGAATTCTAAACTGCATACACACGATAACTAGAATGTTAACAGAAAACCCGCCAACGCAGTTGCTAACCAAAGCAAGCATATCGCGGTAGAATAAACATGTTGCTGTAAATTTAACAACATACTGAAAAAATTAAATTTATGAAAATTGCAGCTGTTTATGATAAAAATTATGTAACCTGGTGAATGATTTTTTGATTTGTTGACGACAGTCGTCGTGCCCTCATAGACTTAGAGGCCGTTTCTGCCCACCGCCGGGTACCTGAGGGGGGCTATTTCCCCCTAACCCCTCTGTGCAGTGCAATGAGTGCTCCGTGCTAGGGACGCACCCGCGTGCGCCCTAACTTCGCTTCTGGACCGCTCAAGGACGGACATCTTTGTATAATTATTTGTAAATACTTAATGTGTAATTGTGTATTCAAATAGGGTAGTTATGTGTTTTGTTTGAATCGTGTAACTTTGTACAGGGGCCGCGCCTGGCCCGCAGTGGACACGCGACCCTCCGTTCCGCTTTCCCCCCTTCCCCCCCTCCCCCCTCGCGCGGCGCTGCGGCCGCGCGGGGCGGGGAGTCGTCAGTCGCCGCTTGGCTGCCGTCAAGGGAGGTTCTGCATCGCTGCGCTCCGCGAGTCCGTAGGCCCTCTGCCACGCGCGTTGCTAGCGTCGCTACCGTCGTTTCGGTTAGCGCCCACGTTCGACATCTTCAGTCGCGGAGTAGTGCACCTTCGTGGTTGACCTGCAATTTGTGTTCGTTCCCGGCGCGGCGGGGGACATCTCCCGTAACATCGTTGTGGGTCAGGCGCGCTCAGGGAAAAGGACTAAATAAAACATCTTGTAGACTAACAGCGGACGTTTCCTGGTTCGATCTCCACTCCCATACGCCTGTCCGGTTCATCACCTACCCCTCTCCCCAGATCCCGGTCCCGGCCACAGTAGGCACGAACCCCCACCTCTCACTGAGTTAGTCGGCAAAAATAATTACAACCTAAATTCATAGTCGCACGTCGGGGATCGGGAAGGAGCCACGGCCTGGGGACGACATAGTTATCATATAATATATAGGGTTGACGCAACTCCCGCTGCCTGTTTAAGTTTTTAATTAAATATTAGCGTTGGAAAAGATCTCAGGGGTTTTAATGGGGGTTCGGCCTCGTGGCTGCAGGCAGGAGCGCGTCGTGGTTCGGAACCTACCTGGGCTGTTCAGGCCACCCAGGACGCCTTGTAAATGATTGGTAAACGAGTTACAGGACACTGCACTTTATTCAGTGTTGATACACTTCTTGGTCCCGGTACTGGCCGCGTCCGTTGTCGGACCGCTGTGACACGCGTATCTCTGAACGTAAACGACACGCGCGACCAGGATAGGTTGCAAAGTAATATCGACAAGCTGAAACGGTGAGTACACGTCCCTATGAAGGATTTGGCGCATAGTCGCGGAACTTATGTTGCTACGACTTAGGCTGACATGGAAACACGAAGAGAAATCCCTATGTTCAGGATTGTTTGCAATCTAGCCTGCGACGAAATATTAATGTCTCTAAAATTACGTAGATACGCCAGCTGGAGACGTACACGTTAAAGTCTCTTGAAATTGAAAGTTATTCAGTTAAATCACACGTTACAAATTACACATTTAAGATGGATAAAATTAAAAGGCGAAAGTTAGTCAGTAGCATTCAACGCTCGTTACAAAGAGCCTACGGTAATAACAATTAGCTGGCTGTGAAGCCGAAACTGCGTACCACTATACGCTGTCCTTAAACTGGACAAGGAATTACGTAAAATATGAGAAGACTCCCTGTCGGGATAAAAATTAATAAGTTACGAGTCGCACGAAATATCGTGCGACTGGGGTGGGGTCGGCACCGAGCTAGTTAAAAGATTTTAAAAGACACTATCGCTGATATGGAGATGAAGCGCGAAAGTTGATGGCCCGACGTTCGCGGAGCGCCCGACCCCTTCGAGCTCCCGACGGTAACTGAGTGCGAGACCGCCCTGCGGCCTCGCGCCTAACCACGTGAAACGCGGGAAAACCGACCCGGCCAGTTTTGGACTTAAAGTCAAGTTACACAATATATGCTTATAAGACAATTAGACATAATTTCCCTTACATGAATCTTCTTTTAAATTGTTATTAATTTAGTTGTTTCAATTTGACAAAATAATTATACAATTTATTAGGCGAATTGCCACACCCGACCGGGCGCTGACGTCGCTTTGGTGTTCGTCGCGGCGCACTTTCACACACTCCGCGGTCATCATGCTCGGGCGTGTTCGATGAACTTAGGACAAGTGTTGTTGTGGCATAACGACATTTGCGGACCAGAGGGAGCACCGGCGGTTCGCGTCAGGGTGGTTGCACCAGTAATCAGCCATTTAAAGACACTAGTAAGATTCCCATTACTCTCAAAATATTTAGACCCAAAATTTTAGTTTACAAATTCTAGCCATGTCATTTTAACTATGTATTCTAGTGTAAGGTAAAAAGCTTATGATCAAATTTTTATTAGTATTTTAATCAAAAATAATAATTATCACAAAACTCGACATTATAACCAGTCCTCAGCCAGCTGTCTCTTTTTGTCAGCCATACAGACCCCGATGTCCAGCCACAAGAAACAGGTTTTCTTTTGGCATATAGTAAATTTATTCTGTTGGTCCCTACAACATAAACATATATTTATTTATTCACCATATAAAACTTATTATTTATCATTTTGTTTTTAAACAAGCATTGCCGCTTTATCTTAAAAAATGTAGGGTCCCTATGTAAAACATATTTTTGATTGAATATCTTTCTGGCTAATATGAAATCTTTAAAGTCCCCTGCCATAGATTTCAAGATTTTCTAGTCTGCCCACAATATATTTTTGTGACGGGATACTCATCAATGATATCTGGGAAGCCATACACGTAACCAGAATGCTCTCTTGTGGTCTTTGGTCTGAGGAAACTCCCATCAAACCCATCGTTGTTAATGCCAATAACTTTTCCTATGAAAAATCTTCTTGAATTATGTCCACCTTCTTCAAAGGAAACAAGCAACCATTCATCAATCTTCACCTGAAAGTTAAGAACTTCGAATATTAGTAAAGAATGTACAACAAATACTATTTAACACAAATTTACTGAAAGTAGCTAATTACGGTTAAAAGCACAGGTACCTACCTCTTAATTTTTTCCTACTGGTCGTACATGAGGGAAAGTCTTACCAAATTTCCATAATTTTGGAGTTGGTTTTTCCTTCATACTGACACTTTCTGGTGTACAAGAAGGTTCATCAATGTCTGTGTTCTCATTACCATTTTCCTTTTTGATGTGACGTCTAATAAATCGATGAACGCCGGCTGCCCACACGAAAAAGTGTCCCATTACGCACATTGTTCCATTATGCTGTGTCCCATTATGCTCATTGTTTCGTTATGCTGTGTTCCATTACGCTCTGTGAAATATGTAATGTACTTGTTTATGGTACAGTGTGTGTTTATTGTGTTAACTGTGCTCTTGTACACCCTTTAGTGGCGCATGTGCAGTGATACTAAGATAAGTACAAGACGGAACCTCTGCTACTGTGCAATAGAAATTATAAACTCTCCGTCACAAAGTGTAAAATCAACATGTTATGGGCCCAGACTACGAATGTCAGCATAAGGGTGACGTCGTCCGGCCGAAGGCCACCCTAAAGCCCAACCTGCAACCGCCAGTATCCGACCCCGCTAACGGAACGCGCCTCTAGCCATGGCCCACCCGAGTCAGGCGAATGCCGCGGAACTTAGGTATTATCAACGCCCTTAATTTAATTGGCAAGACAAACCGAGTCACGTACACGGTAAATTCACTACACTTTAAAGAATACGCCACTTTGAATTAACAACACCGTGCAACACAAGTGCGACGTAGGAGTATCCAGGTCACTCACTTGTAGTTTTTTACTAAAACAGCTGTGAGTGCTCCCCTTGCGGCCTTCAGCCTGATTTCAATAGTGTAATATGTGACTTAACTCAAACCGCCCCAAATTAGCATTTATCATTCGCCACTGGAGCAGTCATCAAGCGACGAACAGTCTCCAGTGTGACTCTAATAATTCAAACTTCTTTTATACAAATTTATTAAATGTCATTTCTAAAACATATATAATCATTAAGTTTTATTGTGTGAATTTAAAGCCACTTACATTTTGTTATTATTATATTTTTTTACGAATAACGGAACTTTAGAAACTCTGGCGCGACAGGGAGCTCACCCCTCCCCTCGCGCCAGGGCCAGACGCCAGTACAGCGTGACTCACGAACCGGGACGGACGCACGTCCCACGGGGAGCCATTATCTCTTTGTCTTCATTGAACTTCCATCTGGTAACTATAGTCAAACCCCTAAACCTTTTTAACTACTCTCCGTGTGCGCCCGGTCCTTTTCCGGTGTAGGGACTAACCCAGCCACGTAAACTTAACACGCCCCGCACAACGCATTACGTGGGGCTGTGCAATATACGGTACGGGTCGACTCCCGCCACAACAGACTTTTAATTAATCGCCGAGTGCACAGGCACTGGCTACATCTG
The DNA here is from genome assembly GCF_032445375.1 of Bacillus rossius redtenbacheri. Taxonomy (NCBI): domain Eukaryota; kingdom Metazoa; phylum Arthropoda; class Insecta; order Phasmatodea; family Bacillidae; genus Bacillus; species Bacillus rossius. The sequence goes on from NC_086331.1 coordinate 78,241,470, forward strand.
ATCGTAGACTTTACTTAATTAAATAGCGAGCCACGGTCCACACAGGTGGGCCCGCGCATCGCTGTTCACCAATTACGGGATTAGCCGCCTCTAATCAAACTCTCTCCCTCAACCTCGACTGGCATGAGGACGTAACTTTAGTAACGGCGCGTCAGAGCGCCCAGTGTTTAATTACAGTATACTTTACGTAGGGAAATCGTGTGAATGTAATTGCAAGTGTAATTTACCAACGTAATTAAACGTCCACTCCGCACACTCCGTGCGCGACGTGTAAACGACAGTGCAAAGCCGTGTACATTATTTCTGAACCTCACCAATCCAGTTAGGGATCAGCGTCTTATGCTGTGTAGGGCCATTGGTACAGCAGGCATTAGGGACCCCTTACATCATCACCACCATCGCCGTTCCTAGTGGACCACACAGGGGCCTTCGGACCTCACGACCCACCTCGTGGCTAACCACCGTGTTAGCCTGGCGCCCTCCCGGACACATTTCCCCGCAAGAAAACAACTCTCCCACTAGCAACACCGCCGAGTCTCGAACACGAGAACCCGGGCGACGGCAAGGGAAATAAAAATCGGAAAATGGAAGATTGATAAAAATATATATTGACGCGAGCGGTGAGTCGGGAGATGTTTACGAAGATCTAAGAAAAACAACCGTGCTAATGGCGACGAACATAAATGTTTGTTCCTTTCCTCAATTAACAGACATAAATTTTAGAAATTGGAAGTTTCGTGTTTTGGCCTTATTGGAGGAAAAAGGACTCAAGGGAATTGTCGAAGATGAGACGTGGAAAAGTAAAGAGGGTACGGAGTTGAAAACAGCAATTGAGATGGATCGAAAAGCAAGGAATGTAATTATTAACTGTGTTACAGATCGACTTATTGATTATGTGATAGATGCGAAGACAGCATTTCAGATGTTATCGTCACTGCGGAATTTTTTCGAATGAAAAAGTGCAATTTCGAAAATTTTTGTGCGCAAGAAACTGCTGACATTAAAGTGTACCACATCGCTACAAGAACACTTCAACAGATTCGATTGTTTAGTGAGGGACTTAGAAGCAATGGGTTACAAACTGGAACAAGATGATCTCGTGTATCATTTATTGTTAACCATACCAAATCAATATGAAAATATTGTGACTGTTTTGGAAGAATTAGACACTGACCTCACACTTGCATTGGTGAAACCAAGGCTGAACTAAAGGAACATCACGTTCAAGACAACAAGGAAGATGAAGCAACATCGTTCGGAGCATCAAAGAAAAATGCATGTAGTTTGCAAGAAACACAAGAAGGAGAAACATCTTTCGGCGCATCAAGAACAATGCATCATGTCAACAGACCTATCAGAAGATGTTACGAATATGGAGACTGTCAACACTTAGTAGCTGACTGTCCCAAGAGATTAACGAGAGGTACCAATCGAGGAAGAAGGGGAAGGAGTCACTACCAAAGACAGTATATTTCCGGATTTCGAGGTCAGTCTAGTTATATGTGTGATAATGAGAGTGAGGTTATGTTTATTGCGACAACATATAATAGTGCGGTTATGAAAGATGAAGTGCACGAAGGGAGAGTTAAATTTATTTTGGATTCGGGCTGTACAGATCATCTTGTGAAACCAGATATTGAGAAATTCATTATTGATATAAGTGCAATGGCTAGCTCAGTGAAAATTAGTGTAACCAATGGTGAAGAGATGGTTTCAGATATTAAGGGTACTTTAAGAGTACATATGGAGGGACATGTGATTAGGATTGAAACTCTCATTGTTCAAGGACTTACACTGAATCTGTGGTCTGTAAATGAAATAGTTAATTCTGGAAAAAAGAGATAATATTCACTGAGAATAGAGCAGAGATAGTAGGAAGCGATAATTTGCGAATTATTTTTAACAGTTCAGGAAAACTGTATTTTAGTCAATTCAATCTTCACGTGGAGAAATGTAACCTAACCTCAATATATGACCTATGGCATAGGAGGCTTGGGCATTTGAACAGGGAAGGACTGAAGTTAATGGGTCTCCCTTTTTCAGATGGAGTATGTGATTCTTGCCGTCAGGGTAAAGCCAGTAGACAAATTTTCCTCGGAGCTCATCCATACAGTCAACTAGGATTGGTGAAATTTCTTCATACTGATATTGGTGGACCTGTAAGCACCCCAACCAGTAAAGGTGAAAAATATTATCAAACCATCATGGATGACTATTCACATTTTTGTGTGGTTTATTTGTTAAAAAACAAAGGTGAAGCTGCTGATAATTTGATTGACTTTGAAAGATACCTTGAGTCTAAGTTGGGAGCGAACTGTACCAACCGTGTGAGGTGTGATAATGGTGGTGAGTTTAAGAGTGAAAAGTTGAAAAACTTTTGTAAGACTAAGGGTATACAACTGGAGTATACGGCACCATATTCTCCCCAAAGTAATGGGAAATGCGAAAGACTGAATAGGACACTACTGGATAAGGTCAGAACCATGTTTGTCGAGACCAATCTACCAAAACAATTGTGGGGGGAAGCAATTCGGACAGCAGCCTACCAGTTAAACAGATCGCCAACTGCAGCACTTTACGAAGGTATTCCAGCAGATATATTTTGGGAAAAACTGATCTTCATAAATTAAAGGTATTTGGTGCAAAAGCATGGTGGGTGAAACTACCAAAACAGGATAAACTGGAACCTAGAGCAAGGCCAGGAAGAATGGTGGGCTACAGTCGTAGAGGTTATCGAATATGGGATCCACTTACAGATTAGGTTCTAATCTCCAGATATGTAACATTTGATGAGACCAATACCACCTACAATGTGAAAGAAATCTGTCTAGATATTGAAGACATAGTTAAAGAAAAAGCGAAAGAAGGAATACATTATAAAGATGGTGTGGATGGAGAACAGATGTCCAGGGAGAACATAGAAAATGAAGAAGTGGTGAATGATATGACATCGAAGGATGATAGCACCAATGAAAATGAAGATTTTCATGGTTTTGATAACGAAGAGGTAGATGCTAAAAAACCAAACCAAAGAGAAAAATATCAAAACCAAGACATCTAGACAACTTTGAATTGTATTACATGAATTATTGCTTGATAAGTGGAAGTGAGCCCCAGTCTTACAAAGAAGCTGTGGAAAGGAGTGATGACTGGAGAAAAGCAGTTGAGAAGGAACTGGAAGCACACGACCATTTTCAGACATGGACAACAGTTAAAAATCCACCACATGGTACAACACCAATTGAAACTAAGTGGGTATTTACTACTAAATCGGATGGAACAAAAAAGTCAAGGTTGGTGGCCAGAGGTTACCAAACAGAAACTACAAATGATGTGTATGCACCTGTGGCAAAACTGTCCACCATTAGGTTAGTTCTGTCATGTGCACTGGAAAAACAGTGGGACACAAAACAAATGGATGTTCCCACAGCTTTTCTCAATGGGACCCTTGATAAGGATATATACATACACAGACCTAAAGGAGTGAAAGGAGAACCAGTACTGAAGCTTCAACGACCATAATATGGTCTCAGAGAATCACCTAGGTGCTGGAATCAAAGATTCAATGAGTTTGCTGAATACATCGGTCTAAGAATATCAAAGTATGATGTATGCCTGTATGTGGGTGAAGGTGTTTGGCTTGTGATATGGGTTGATGATATTCTGTTATTTGGAGAGAAATGCAAAATGGAAGAGGTTGCTCAGAAACTGAAAAAAAGAATTCAACACCAAATATATGGGTACTGTAGTGTACAGCATTTCCTTGTAACTGACATAGAAATATCCACAGATAAGATAGAAATCAACCAAGGTGAACTCATTGATAAGATGTTGGCTAGATTTAATCTTCTAGATTGTAAAGGATGCAACACTCCAATGGAAGATAGGATACATGTAGATGAGTCAGAGCCTATAATAGATGTGCCATACAGTGGCGCAGCGAGGGGGTGGTTTTGGGTGTTAACCCCCCCCCCCCCCTGCCCAGAGCCAAAGTAATAATGGTAAAACTATTAATGCCGAGGAATCAGTACGTCTACAGTGCTAACAGACTACATTATTTACAGTAATAAAATAAAAATCCAAGATGGCGGACATTCATCCAGCTTAACAGGGTAGAGTTGCCTGGTCTTTGTGTAGCAAGTGTTTGCTAGTCGTAGTTCAATATATTGCCAATAGATGGTGAGCGAATGCACTTGGTGTCGCTAGGACAGCCACGGATATTGTTCATTCTATGAGCATCTTCTAACAAACTGTTATATATCTGCAATCTCATATTACACTGATGGTTTTATCAATTTTATAATTATGGACAAGTTTAATAAAATCAAAAAAAATGCAGAGAAGAAAACATTGATTTAGCCGCAACAGCATCAGAAGCCAACCCTTTAGGATAGCGAGCGTAAGTACCTAGGCTACTGCTACTACAGTTGTTATAAGTTGATGTCAAATTTTGGTTGAAGCTTAAGTTATAATGTTTTTAGATTGTAGCATTTGGTTACCGAAAATTTATTATTATTATTATTTTATTGTATTTTCTCTCATGTGATAGTTTATTGTGTTATTTAAAACGAGACTCTAATTATCTTGTTAAAAATACTTTTCAATGTAAAATTAATTATTAGTTATTGAACACCCAATATATAAGCCAAAGTTTTGTTATTGTAACCAGGGGCGTAGGAACCGGGGGGGACAGGGGGGATGTGTCCCCCTGAACTTTTTGGGTGGAGGGGACTGTCCCCCCCCCCCCCCAACTTTCTAGACCGTGATAATTTGATTTTATAATATTATTCCGCATTACTGTAATGCTATTTGAATAAATCAATAATCTAAGCAATTTTAAGCGAATCGGGTACCATGTATCAAAGGTTCATGTGCAAGAAATATGTCCAGCATCGAAATTATAACATTAAAAAACAAATAGTAAAGTGACTTTACTTTAAACTGTCAAAACGTACCGATGTTATTTGAAATAGAGTATACCTGCTGGACCACGCCCCTTCCATTTGAAGTGGTCGGTGCGCGTCACTTGAACTTCGCGCCGCGCGGCGGGCTTCAGCGCTCCTTCCCTTCCTACTTCCCCCCCCCCCCCTCTCTGCGTCCAGTGCTGTGTCTGACTTCCCCTCGTGAGGTGTCCGCGCATGCGCGTGGCGCCCTCTTGCTTAATTAAAACTAGGTGTAATGCCTTGAAGGCTCTTCTTGTTCGTTAGCACACAGTCGGTGCTGGTCGTGATTTAAGCATGTAGTCAGATACTTGCTTTAGAGAGAGAGTGTGACAGCGGGGAGAATGCACGTAAGTGTTGTAAGGTGGTGACCCTTACAGTAATGTAATCGGTACTTGGTAATAGCTGCACTATAAATTCTTATTTCGGCCGTCACCGTCTAAATTCTATTTGGCATTTATTGTTTTCCTTGATCGTTTTTGTATTAATACCATGCATAGTTTGTTTGACGTTTCTCCCCGTCTGGTCTACAGTCTTTGTTAGGACTTGTTTTTACGTAATGTATTTAATGTATTAATTTGTGAGTTTTCTTTTTATATCATGCTTTATCATGCTTTACAGTAAGCTTATACCGCCTAGTGTAGGTCAGGCCGCGGTCGCCTGCATGTTCATTTGACGTTTTTTGTATTCTCTAATGAGGCATGTCTGTGTTCACGACATTCATTATCCCAGTGTGTAAGCGTTAATACTTAATTGTAACATTTCTATCCATCAAGTATCTATCAAGTTTATATTATGTATTAAGTATTTAATCCTAAAGAAAACATGGATATGTGTTCACGTATTTTGCCGTGGCATTTGTACCGCTAATTTTTCTTGCTATCAGTATTAATAAATACTCAGTATTACTTTTGTATGTGAAAGAATGATAAATTTGTATAAGGTTAACGTGAGGCTTTTGCCCAGGATTAAACGATATGTATGTAAATTCATTCTTGCTAATTTAACCTTTGCATCCATCCTTGGCTATAATTGTTAAATTACCCCTTTTTGAACACTATTCACTCAGCATAATTTATTCAGTATTTTTAAGGATAGTGTTACACGCAGTTGAAGGTTCACGTGAATGTACTTCACCTGTTTACACTTTCCCATGAAGCTCATGGAAGCCTTCAACTGCGCAACTCTGCTGTGTTATGCTGACTATTAAAGTGTTTGTTTTTCTCTTTTGTCTTGCATGCACCATGGGGTCACCGGTCGCGGGATGGGTGTATCGTCTGCGCCGTGACGAGCTGGTTCAAATCCTCTCCGAGGAGGGCGTTTCCTTCGAGGAGGGCGCTACTGTTGCTGTTTTGAGGAGCCTACTCGTCCAGCATGTTTGTAACTCCTGGGAATCGGCTGATGAGGTACCGTCTCGGCAGTTCCCACCCCCTTCTGGCCCCGCCTTGAACTCAAAATTTAATACAAAAATATTTTTTTCTAACCTTAAGCTTCTTCCTCGGCTTGATAGCTGCGAGCCACGAGCTGTTTTGGATTTTTTAAGTGCGGCATCACGTCTTGAAGGGCTGAAATTAGTTAGTGAGGCAGAATTGTTAAAGGCCCTGCTGAGTCTCTGTGGAGCCGCATTTTTGCAATTACTTACTGACGCAATTACTCAGAATCTTTCTTTTGCTCAGTTCAAAAGCTCAGTTTTGCAATTT